>NC_134571.1:187896089-189096089 GCF_050947875.1 Dermacentor variabilis
CTGGCTGCGGGCTTGTGTGGTACCTGGGCTTGAACCAGGCTGCTGCTGCTGCTATCCGTTGTTCGTCCTCCCCCTTCAGCATACACGTGGCAGGTGCCCAGTTTTTCCGCACGTGAAGCAGTGTGCTTGAGAGAACTGGCACTGTGAAGGAGAGTGGGCACCGCCATAGCGACCCCAGGTACTGCCCATTGTCGCCAACTTGTTGAACGCCGCTTCCGCCGACGGTGAGCCAGTCGCACGAGCAATCTCACCGGCGTCCTTGGCGGCAGCTTCCATTGCCAGCGTTGCCTTCACGGCGTCATCCAGCGAGTGGTCGGGAAGCTCCAGGAGTCGCGTCTGCATGGCGGGGTTGTTATGCCGCATATAAAACGGTCCCGGAGCAGCGAGTTCAGCTGGTCCTCGAAAACGCAGGCACTCGCTAACCCTCGTAGCGCAGCAACGAGCTGCCAGAGGGCCTCTCCTTCCCGGCGGCTCCAGTTGTTGAAGTGGAAACGCTCCATTAGTGTGGACGGTGCTGGGCTGAAATGCGATCGCAGTATGGCTAGCAGCTCACTCAGCGTCTTAACATGCGGCGTGGCTGGCTAGAGAAGGTCGAGCAGGAGACTGAAGATCCGGGTCCCGCAGCTGGCCAGGAAAATGTCCCGCTGTTTGGTCTCGGTATGTTTCGTTTGCCTAAAAGAACACGTGGACTTGTTCCTCGTAAATTGGCCAGGCGGACCCATCTCCCTCAAACGGCTCGAGCCTTCCGTACAGTGGCATGGCGGCAGCAACGGGGGGCGGTGTTTCGCCGTCGCTGCGGCGTGGGACGATCCGTGGGTACTCTTCGCCAGTGTGACGATCCGTCCGGGTTCGTGAACGAGGGAGGGCCCGAGGCACCCTCCGTTAGGCGCTCCGCAGCGTGGTTGGTGATGAACAACGACTGACCGCCGAGCGGCTGTGCTTGTCAGTTTTTGTGGTGAGGTGACCAATGTTGCCCACTGAGACTGGCAGGCCACCGAGCCTTGCGGGCCAACGAAGATTATGCCTGAGGGGTCGTGAAATGCTTGTTACACTTTCATTTTTGAAACTCAATCAAATCAGTTTATTTTCATCTCAAGAATGGGGGCAGGTTCGGGATAAAAATGACATTAGTCACTTGAGCGGAACCCGATCCTCTCTGATACATGGAAAGCATTGAGGACTGATGAATAAGATTCATTCATAGCAAGACGGGCTTAGTATTTTACAAGTCGTAATATGCATAAATTCATCATGAACTGAAAATATAGATACACAGATTCCTTTACGGTTAAATAACAGTACAATACATGAAGACAAATTACAATATACACTGAAAGTTTAGTGAGTGATAAATAATATTGCGTTGATTTCATAATAAAAGTGCTTCCTTAATAACACATGTGCCACATTCTTCAATTATTTTCCTTTTTTGAATTAATTTGTTTAATAAAACAGGAACAGTGAAGTGAAGTATTTGTCGGCCAAAGTGTGTTCTGCACAATGGAATGATCCAGTGTTGTTGGTGACGAGTAGAGTTTGGGATAATGTTTCGGTTACCTGGCCCAGGCAAGTAATACGAATGAGAGAACAATTATCAAACCTCATTAGCTTAGTTAGGCTCGAAATACTCAGTTGGGTAGCTATTAATAGCAGTAGTCGAGGGCACGCTTGAAAGGCACCATTAGCAGTCTGCACGTCAAAGCGCAGTCAAGCCGTCGCACTGTTGGTCAAATGGCAACAATCAACGCGAAAATGACCGCCACTGTTGGCAGCTTGAATGCAAACACACATTCATGTGATGGCATTGTTTCTTTTTTGGTTACCTGGCCCAGGCAAGTAATGCGAATAAGAGAAAAATGATCAAACATCATTAGCTTAGTGAGGCCCAGAAAACTCATTTGGGTTAGCTATTAATAGCAGTAGTCGAGGGCACGCTTGAAAGGCACCGTTTGCAGTCTGCAGATCAAATCACAGTCATGTCGCAGGCATTGTTGTATTTGTTCATCTGAGCGGGCAAGTAACACCAATGTAAGCACAATTATTCATCCTGAATAGCTCTGCTAGCATTGTTTGTAATAAAAAATGCTGAGTGAAGTTTAATATGTTTTATTGAGGCAATTATTTAATTCACCAGCCATCGGCATAGCGATGGACAGCCACCTTCAGACAATAACATTTGTGAAGTAATAAATGGTGAAAGTTGCAAAAGCTCTCAGTGCACTGCTTTGCTGGGCTTCCTTCACTGAAAAATGTCTTTGCAACGACGAAAGCGTCAGACGGGAAATGACACCCCATTGCACAATGTTATTCGTGTTGAAAATTTTTACCATCATATGTTATGGACAGCGAAACCGAATCTTTACTAAGACTGAATGCATGAAAAATGCAACAGCATAGCAAGGTGTTGTTTCGCAATATGCAGCCTTTCATGTGCACTTCTGGCGAGCTGCCACATGCACTGGTGCATAAACATGAACAGAGGTAAGAGGCAAAGTTGCTGTGCAACCCACATGACGCTTTTAAGAAAATGTATCTCTAAAACTTTCTGTTTTCATAGGCGATCAAAATTTGTTTTGAGCAAGTTTCTTAATCACATTGCAGCAACAACACAAGAAGCAAGGACAGAAATCACAGCGAGTAGGCAGATTGAGAAGACGAGGTAGACCAGTGTGAGAAAGGTTTTAATGAGATGGAAGAGGCCAGCCCTGCAGTGTACAAGAGTTAGTGCTTTGAGTGAGATTGGTTAATGAAAATGTGTAAGGACTTTGCTGAAAGAAAACTAGCCAAAACAAATGCTAATATAAAATAAAAGGACAGAAATAAGAGTAAGCGCAAACACGCATGGAAGCAGGCACGTATTCACACACAAACGCGAAAACTAAGAAAAACTCAAATATAAAGAAGCGTGGGAAAAAAAAAGTGACAAACGCAAGAAAACATACACACATTTACAAACAGACGCGGGTAGATGTATTATAGGAGCGGGTTCACAAGCTGCTGTGCCTACCTTCTCGTATATGTTTTTCAACCGTTCTCTTAACACTATCCTGGGAATTTTTAATTGCAACATACCACGAGAATGGAAAAGCAGCGCGAAGCTATGTTGTGGGAGACCATATCGAGCGCTGGCAACACAACTTATGCGTGACTGTGCCACATCACGCATTCTACAGCTTGCGCGCGCGGTGAGCACTGGTGGAAAGCAATCAATCGACGGTGCTATACACAACGCTCGAACACCGCCGTTAGACGCTCGGCTATCTCACTGCTGGCAACGATCGTTCACGCTAAGTCGACGGCGACAAATCTTTGCCTTGGAGGCTTCTTTTGCAAATATTTTGTGTTGAGATGCTCGTAGGTTTGTTTCATGCGCGCACGCTTTCCTCATTTCTCCTGAGAATGGTTTTGCTCCATCACTTCACCCCGTCCGACGAGAAACGCAGCGACACAGCACACGCACACCGGCCGCTGACAGTAGGCACCAGACTTTGGCAAACTTTTCTCGTCGTAACTTCACTCGGGAGCGAAATAAAAAAGACATGGAACAAACAGGCAGGATCTGTGTTTGCAGCGGTCGCCGTGGGATCCTGTTTTCAGACAAAGCGTAGAGCAGTGTCAGCGATGCTCGCTGCAATGTTTCTTCGCCGCATCACGGCTTAGAATAAACGCACGCGGCGCAAATGCCGCATCGTAAGCTCGCAGTAATATTTCCGGCGTGATAGACAATCACAAACAGTTTGGGAATTCACTGTGACGAGGCGTTGACGCGCACAGCTGACCCGGCTTGGCCCAGTTCGAAGCCCGGGCGCCCATCTTCTCCGACGGCGGAGTCACCGCCTGTCCGGCGCATGACTTAAGTCCAGAGTGCGCGCCCATTGGTGGATGCTCGTGTGCATCCGCCTCGGAGGAGTAAACGCCCCCTTTTTTCTAAAGTTGTATCCAACTATAGTTGACAAATATCCAAAAAAGCACGATTGCTATTGAGCAGGGATATTTTACATCTTACTGCTAGGTAATATTCGTAATGCTGATGAATTGGGATAATGTTAAATCGCTTAAATAATTCACCCGTGTGTGCAAATAGTCAACAGTAGCAATGTGCCTACTCGCTTTTTTCTGTAGTTTGTATGTATATTAATGTTCGTTGCTGTTGTATTTCCCCATACCAAAAAAATAATAACTGACATGCGATAAGAACAAGCTGTTATAAAGTGTTATCTTAACGGAAACTTGAAGCAAGGAACGCAGCCGTGCAAGTATACCTACACATTTGGAAATATTAGTTATTAGCTTATTAATTTGTGGTTCCAATGACGTTATACAATTAAAGAACACTCCTAAAGATTTAACCGTCTCTACAATTTCAATTGTCGCACTACTGAAGCGTAAGCTATTGCCTGGAGAAGTATTCTGCATCCGCGAGTGAGAAAGGACAGCTTTTGTTTTTGATGCGTTAATGACTGATGAATTTTGCTCACTCCACGCATTTAGGCTCTCTGATGTAGTGCTGATAAGTGTAGTCGATGCACCCATATTTTTACCAGTGAAGAAAATGCTAGTGTCATAGGCATAGATTATATATTTTGGTTTATCACTAATTTTTACAATATCGTTGATGTACAAGTTAAAAAGTTAAAGTTAAAGTTCCACAAGTTAAAAAGCAGCGGCCCTAAAATGCTACCTTGTGGCACCCCAGTGATTATCGGCTGAAGAGACAAGTAATTGTTAATTTTTACACATTGCGATCGGCACTTAGGTATCATTTCAAGAGTGAAAGTGGGATGCCACGAATACCATATCTTTCTACTTTTTCAATTAAAGTGTTATGACAGAGACGATCAAAAGCCCTGGAAAAATCTATAGAGATTCCAATGCAGAGTTTCTTAACTTCAAAAGACTTTAGAATTATTTCTTTTTGGGATAGTAAAGCAGTCTCTGTCGACCTGCCCTTCACGAAACCGTATTGTGATTTTGTTATTATGTTAAATTTGGTGCAAATGTTTATGACTCTCTTAAAAATAATTTTTTCAAAGCCTTTTGAAAATATCGGTAATACAGAAATGGGTCGGTAGTTCGTAAGGTCACTTCTGTCTCCTTTTTTTATATAGCACAGTGACGACAGACGTTTGCATTGGTTTTGGAAAACAGCCTGTAGATAAAGACAGGTTATACGTGTGTGTGAGCACAGGAGCTTTAATATGGATTACATGCTTGATCGGAGATATCTGAAAGCCGTCTATTTCGTGCGCGCTGGTGTTCTTTAGCGCAGAAAACGTTAAGGCTACTTCTTGATCGTGGGTTGGTCCGAAAAAGATGCTGTTCGTTTCTGTAGTCACTGCACGAGTTACCGGTGGCTGTAATTTTTGCGTTGGCTGTACAACGTTTATGAGCAAATGGTTAAAGTTTTCTGCGAGCTCTAGATATTTAAGAATGCGGCCATCTATTTCTATTTCCGTAATTCCTGAGCAAATAGGTGCCCTGTGAAGTAACGTATTAAGCTTGCTCCAGATGTTTGCACTCCCATTGCAGCAGTCTGGATCAAATTGTTGACTTAAATAATTTCTTTTATTCTTTCCTAATAAACGCATTTACTTTGCTGCGGATGTCCTCTTGGATGGCCCTCATGCAATGGCCGTAGAACATCCACTTACAACGACGTGGGACTAACCATTCGGTTTCCAAGCAAGATGCAGTCACTCGAACGCTCAATTATTCGTAAGAATCTAGGAACGGCCTTCACATTTCTCCTAGCGTAGCGCCTTACCCAGCAAGCTTCCGAAGCCATGACAAGCACGGATATCTTCTTGTCGCCGCTGCTACAACTCTTGGGTAGCATCCTTGAGCTTAAGTACTTCGGGTGGACACTGGACCAGGCATTCAGCCGTAGGCCAGCTTCCTGGAGGTGCTTGAGTATCTCGCTTAAACTTTTGCAGTGGTCTTCATCGTCGATACCGGTCATCAAGATATCGTCGAAATAGACGGCGACGTGTGGTACGTCACCGAGCAAGTTATCCATTCGGTCACCATTCATACATTCGGTAAGCGTTCAGTATCCTTTCGGATACTGAATGGATACTGAATGAAATGGCGTATTGTATTCACCATTCGGTCTCCGTTCAGAATCAATTAAGGTACTGAATGGTGACCGAATGGTGAATACAACACACTAATATGTGTATTGAAGTGTTTACGATTATATTTATCTATGTTGCCCCACGACACGGCTGCAGCAGGTGTACAATGCAGTTCATCGGATGTGGATATTTTCAAATGCGTGTCTGTGTAAATTTGGCGCACAGGATGCTCGACGTAATTGCATTCGTCTAGCAGATATCTTTACGTTTCTTATACAAACCTATACTTTGTATACTTACATTAGCATGCGACATTGGTAGAAATGCTGTTATGTTTTCAAATTTTAATATGTTCATGTTCTTTTATGTGTTAGCTGTTTCCAAGTCTTCAGCGGTGTTGGCAGGCACTGAAATAGACGAAAACTAAGGGGGAACCGAAGCAATTCTCGTGATCAGTAAATGGAAAAGCATTACTTGTCGCTGAGTTATGTCACAGAGTTTCGCGTTGCATCGAAATGTTGCTGAGTTTAGTGCTGCTGCGTTGTCTTTCCAAGTGTAATGCTGCTGCTTATGAGGTCGCAACAACTCAAGACGACAAACTGTCCATACTGCCTCGCTGAAGCCGCTGCAGCTCGCCGTGCTCGCTCCGCAGCTGCTGGTTCTGCTTTCCGCGTTGTCGTGGACTAGCGTGGAGAACGTTGGCTCGCTTCAGCTGCTCGCTTCGCGCTTTGCGCTGCGTTGGAACGATCTCGCGCTTCGCCGGTAGTGAACTGGTGGCTCCGGCTACGCTTTGCTGTGTCGCCTGATTATGTAGACGACGCAGCGGCGAGCGATTTGATTTCGCCGATGAAGACTCCATAGCGTTGACAGTGACGCCACTCCTATCACGCGCCATCCACTGAATCGCCCGCCAGACAGAGCCCAACCACGTACACAGCCTCGAAGATATCAATCAATGTCGCCTGTTGCAACGGTGGCGCAGTGGTTAGCGTGCTCGGCTAAGGAGCGGTTGCAGTGGCGATGGGGAAGAGAATCGACTGCTCATCGTGGGCATTTTTTTAGTTAGGTGAAGATGACGTAATTTGTGTGTCGTTCTTTTCCGCGGCTTTCTGATGACGCCATGGCCGCACAATGAGCAAAGTAATGCGCTCGCATAAATGAAAGTCGATGATGTATAAACTGCGTTTAGGTCATGCAATCTCGCAGTATGTGATCAGCAAGTTCAGCTTTGAAGAAGGTATCCAAATAGACCGATGGATGTGGCTTTAAGCTCTATACCAACAAAAGTACCTGTGTTCTTCTCACACGAAAAAGCCGCTTGATCGGAAATCCTTACATGGATAGCACATACCTGTGCACACAGAATTTCTTGGGCATCATTTAAGACACAAAGCTTACTTTCGTCCCTCACATGAAGTACTTTAAGAGCAAATGGCCGAAAACAATATTCTGGGAATTCTATAGCACAGAACATGGAATAGCGATAGCCGATGCTTCATGAACCCTTACAAAAGCCTCATACGTATACGACACATAGTGCATTAGTCTTCTAAACCAAGCAGTGAAACCAGTGCGTACGTGTGTGTGTGTGAGCCCTCCTCCTCCAAAAAGGCGGGTCAACTACGCTGGCGTTGAACGCTACGAATTGGCGGTGAACTGCTGTTTTTCCCTCGCCTAGTGATCTAGGGAGGACAGAGTATTTATAAGCAGCTGTTGTCGGCTGCTAGTGTGCTCTGTGATCGTGGTCGTGAGCTGCGTGCTCGTGCTCGAGAAACTGTGTTTGGAGCCTCGTGCTCGCATGCTGTATGCTTCGTCTTGCGTGCTCCATTTGGGAGCCACGCTAGACGGCCGAATGTATCTCTTGTTCTAATGTAAATATCTGTAAATAAATCCTGCTCGCCTAGTCTTGTCCCCCCAAGTTCCTCCCTACGACCTACAACTCCGACAGCGCTGAAACAGAAAATAGGCTTCACGTGATTAAGCCGCAGGTAAGTTTCTGGCCCTCCGCGACTGAAACACGACAAACTGAAGCCCTATTTTGTCGACTGAGGATAGGACACATTTATGGCACCTATAATTTTCTGCAGACTAGAGATGGCCCTCTGACCTGTGGTAGATGAGGTGAGAGACTGCGTCCTCTGTGTCCTTCTGAAGTGGCGGGAAGCAGACGCTAAGAGAGCGAAAAAAAAAACATTTCGCTCTAGCATACTGCCAACGTATTCCTCTCCATCCGGTCATGTTTCTTGGTGCAGAGCCGCGACATCAAAGCCGTTCTAGCTTCCTGATTGATAATAGGAAGAAAATCAGAACGCCGACCAACATGAGGTTGTCTGAATATTCTTAGACGTTTCGGCTTCCACACTAAAGCCTTCTTCACTGAGCTGAGAGGCATAAAACCTTTACCTTATATCCGCGTCAATAATCGCTTCAGGCATTTTGCGCATGTTGGCGGGAGATTGCCATCGTTTCGATTAAGCGTGTGTGCGGTTGTTTGGATTTTCAGAGATTCCAGATACTGTCGCTTCGGCCAATTCTTGGGAGATGACTTCCCGACCATACGAAATTGCGTGCAACTTTTGATTTCTTTCTTGAATGATGTTGTGTTACATGTTAAAAAACACAGAAATTACTAGCACATACTGTCGCCAGAGGATGCTGTTGCGATAGCGTTTTACAGCGTAAGATCTTGTGAACTCGTTGTCATGGCTGTTTCGGTTGGCGATACTATCTGCCGCCTGTGTCCGGTGTCAGCCGCAGCTATTGCCGGGTTCCTACCTACTACAGGGAATTGGCAAAGGAATGGTTGGATTGTCTTGAGTAAGGAAAGAAGGTTAAGGAGATGTCTAACAAATGGAACGATAAAAAATGTTATACCTGATTAATACAAGCAGAGTAGGCGTCTGTTTGTCGTGGGGGTTACCAATAAATTATCATAATCATCATCCTCCTTGGCGTCGTATTGTGCCAGTTGCCACACGACGTCAGATGCGCGCCGCGTAGCATCGATACATGCGCACTTTGCATTACAGTCACATATCATTACATCATGTGGCACTTTATGTAGCAGTTGAATCGGTAGCCGTACAAGATAGTTTGTGTTCCCTATCAAGTGTGGGGCTCTTTCGCGTCTTTCTTTCTTTCATGTCTCTTTCGTGTTCTTAGTACACTTGATTAGTCATTGTCATATTCTTATTACATATACAATTTGTGCAATACACAGCGACCTTATTAAGGCCCCTATACAGCCCTGTGACATCTACCTGTGCCATCGCTACATTGGAAACTCATTAACAAAGCTTGACGCCCTTTAGCCATACTTGGCTTTTCCGTCATAAAACCCTAAATACATCATCAACAGGTAACCCTGGCCAAGCTGCGGTAAGAAAAAATGATTTAGACACGTGGTGCAAGATACGATTTCAAAACTTAACGGTGTTCGGTCGACAGACCTCTGACGACCGAACATTCACAAGTCCCATAATCTTATCTTGCTTTTTCCACAACTTGCCTAGCGTTAACCGAGGCGTACGGTGTCGTGGTACTTTTCTGTGCCGGAGTACGTTTATCTATGTTGATTATCCTCAGGGGACCCTGATCATGAGAAGGAAATTTAGAGAAGAATAAAAAGGGCTTGAAGTGCTCACGACAGGCATTGCCAAATCCCGGGTGATAGTTTACCACTGTCGGCGGGTCATTAAAGTTGCAGAACGGGGTGCCAAGAGAATAGAAGCGAAGTCGAGGACGGCAGAATATCTGGTGGGGTGATCAATCTAGGGAATCTGCAGGCCCATATTGAATGTAGCTAAGGGATGGCAGGGCTAATTGGGGATCTCTGGGATAAGTTTTCTTCTTGCACTGAGCATCAATATAGGCTGATGATGATGATGCTGATGATGATGACGACGACGGTATATTGACACGTGAACTTATTTATTTTTATCGGGTGACCGTGTTTCACCGTATAACAAATGTTATCGCTCATCGTAGGACGCACCTGCATGTTTCGGAGGTTTCTCGAATGTTATCGATGGTTCTGTTGTCACCGAACCTTCTGTAAGGTGATTGCATGTATGCGCGACGTGACTGCGATTATTCTGGAATCTTCGATGACTCATGTATAAAGGCGACGCGCTTGACTCGCCGACTGTGTTCTCCGCTGTCGTTTTTCTTTGAGTGTAACTTGCTTTTGTGGTCCCAGGTTCGCCCAATAAAAAGTTAGTTTTGTCATTCACAGATTTGTGATTGTGTTTCTGACCGTCACTACCACGTGACAATATTCAAGTTGGGGATGCAGTACCTAACATTGTATTCTAACAATGGCAAGTTGAGCTTGGTGACTGCATTGAACTACAACTTCAACCACTCAATGTCACTGCTAGTAGGAGAAAGTGACGTTGTCAATGCTTTGCGAGCGCAGGCAAGCATGGTTACCTGAACACTGCCTTTATTCTTCGTCTTTGTTCATCTCCAGCCACAATCCATCTGTACAAGTTTGCATGTTTACCCCTCTAACCAAGAAATCGTGCGCCACAAACAACATAAGGAACAATGATAAACTGAAAAATGACAATATATACAAAGATACAGTCAGTCCAATGCGTGGACTTCTCTATTATAATGCGAGGTCAGAATAAACGGTAGTAATCCGGCGACGTCCAGCATAAGTTTGGTGGGTGAGCTTGACTTTTACACTTTGTACTATATCTACGTTCGCCGTAGTACGTGAATATTGATACGAAACAGCCACCAAAGTGTGCCTGCACTGAGGAGGAGGAGGACAACGTGTTCCCGATTGCTATAGGGTCGGCATCTTGACCACCGTTGGCCTACGCGTAAATAGATTGTAAATATACTTGGGCATCAGCTACACGCAACATTATTGGTGGAGGTGGACATTCCCCGTAGCCGCCATGGAACTTCGCAGCGGTTGCAACGCGGATACTGCGACTTCGGCTTCTGCTTTAGGCACTTCATCTGCGCAAGCCTCTACGCCTTAAGCCGCGACCTACGTAATTATTTCACCCCATCGGGATCCTAGTGCTTTCACCGGGTCCTGATGCTGACGACTGGTTCCGCTTGTACAAACCTATCAGCTCCAGTCACAGGTGCGATTTGACTATAATGCTTGCAAACGTTCCTTTATACCTTGACAGCACTCCACCGGCATGGTTCCAGACTCACGAAGAGGAGATCACGAACCGGGATCTCTTCAAAGAGAAACTCCGCGCACTTATTGGCAATCCGTTTGGTCGCCAACTCAATGCAAGACAGACCCTTGCCACAGACGTCAACCGAGTCCTACGTATCGTACATTCTCGAATTCTTGGCCCTTTGAAGCAATGCCGACCCGAACTTGTCGGAGGACGATAACCTTAACCATGTACTTAAAGGCAAAGCAGACGACACCTTGAATCTATTGGTGTTTAACGTGACCAGTATCGATACCATCATCAAGGATGCTGCCTTCTCGAGCATGGTAAAGCCACCGAGCATCTCAACACATTGGATACCTTCCCAACAAAGTTCTCACTATGTGACAACTTAACCCGCATCATTCATCATGAGGTCGAAACAGCACAACCGGCGGCAACTACATTCCCGTCAAATGAGTTTTCTCCGGCGACGATCTATTTGAAAGAGGCCATCGTCCGCCCAGAATTCCCAAACGGCCACCTTCAGTCCGTTCGTTCCGTGCGCCGGAACCTTTTTATCCACCCACGTTCCCACCTCGCTCTTCTTACTACAATTATGGGCAACGCACGGAGCAAGAAACATTTAGGAGTGGAAACTGCGCTGTTTGCGGCGACCAGAAAAAGTCAGAAGTCCGCGGAGCCGTTATCGTGCTGGCGGCGCCTGGCGGCCTGGAAAGAAATTACCGCCGTTGAGAGCGCGCCTGAGCCGCCTGGCCGAGCGCTGCATTTTTTTCGCTGCGGCTTCTACGACACGCCGCATGGCGCCGCCACTGTATACGGCCCCGTCGGCGCACACAACAATTGTGACCTTATCTGGTCGCCCGCGTTCGCTCGCGCTGACGGGAGTTTCACCTCCTAAATGTCTTACTCCGTGGGGCAACGCAACACATCCGGATGGCTCACCATTGACGACAAGCCGATATGTTTTAACTGCCGAAGCATAGGGTACATCGATCACCACTGCCACAGGGGCTGATTTTCTTCGACGCGCTATTGTTCTGCCGACCACCGTCGTCATGTTTGGACGTCGAAATACCGAACACGGTATTTCGACGTCCAAACACAAGCAGAGATGAGGTGTACCACAGGGTTCCGTTCCTTCCCCTATATTATTTAACATTTTGCTAAGCACAATTCCTCTGTCTCCGGAAGTACATGTTTTTATTTGTGCTGACGATATCGCATTTTTTACATCCGCAAATAATATACAATCACTACAACAGTCATTGCAGAATTATTAGGAATGCTGAAGACGTGGCTAGAGGGGTTATGTATGTCGTTAAAAATTAGCAGAAGTGTGGTATTAGTATTCCCATTAACTGCACAGCTGTATATAACTTTCCAATACCAACAGGCAATCATTCCTCAAATTGACGAAGCACCTTGATGTTATTTATGATGGCAAACTCACCTGGCGCAGTCACATTGAACATATTAAAACAAAGGCAGAACTTGCCGTAGCTATGCTCCGCCGGCCTAACCGCCATCGCTCTGGACTACGCAGGGATACCTTACTGATGATTTGTAAAATGTATGTTCGGCTCATATTAGAATTCGGCTGCGTAATATTTTCCGGTGGCCCCGCCTAAAAAATTAACCCTCTCATACTTTTAGAAAGAGAAGCTCTACGGTCATGTCTCTGGCTACCTATATTTGTTGCCAACGCTGTTTTATGTCAAGAAGCTTATATACCCATCCTAGATTGCAGATTCCGCATGCTTACGGTTCAGACATTAAAAAAAATTAATGACTTCTTAAAAAGACGTACGTAATACGCATTTATCACTGAACCGTCTGAGCTTTTCAAGTATCGTGGTCGAGATTCCACAGTCCTCAGATAATATTTCTGCAAGCACAGTTGCGAAAATTGGATGTGTCCATACGCGAAGTTTGCCATTCAAATGACGCCTTAAAGACCTCAAAATTGAGTTCGAGGACTTATTTCCAAATCATGATAAACTATTACCATGGCGTACTTCATTTAATATCTTATACGGCCACCTACACTAGCTAACCGCTGACAATGTAATAGCTACTGAGGCTTCTGTGTGCAATGAGAAGGTGGGAGTGGGGATCTTCTCTGAATCTCTTCAATGGTCTTACTCCCTTTGCCTTCCCGATTTCACACTCATATTTCAGGCAGAATTATTAGCGATTGTATTGGCATTACGAAAACTCTCCCAAAATTACCCATTAGCTGTTATTGTGACCGACTCGCTATCGTATGTACAGCACTTACTGCAACTTTAAATTCAAGAATTCAAAGAACATTTCGTTCGATGGTACCTCCGTACTTACGGAAGGTATGTTGGCTTTGGGTACCGGGACATCGTGGGTTGTACTTGAATGAGATGGCTGATTCACTCGCAAGAGAATCCCTCAACGGCCCTATCATATCTGTTTTGCCGTAATCAGCTTATGTCTCCGCGGCTAGCTGCAGAACTTTCGCTATATCTCAAAACTCTGCAATATCCATGCTAACACCGTCTTCTGAATTCCACCATCTTCACTTCCCATGGAATAATGGCTGGTGTCCTTCAAGGCAATTGGAAGTTTCTTTTAGAAAATTTAGATGTCGTATACCTCCTCTAATTTTTTACGTACATAGGTCTGGCCTCGCTTTCTCCACTCTATGTTCTTTTTGCGGTGCACCTGAAATTATCGAATATTATTTTCTCTCGTGCCGCCGCTTTCTAAGACAAAGGAAACTATTAGAATACGCATTTTCAAACTTGTGCTATCGCTAACCTCGCCAACCATTCTTTCTTTTGGGGCGACTTCACTGGGATCCTGCCACCGGGATGCTTTTCTTGCAGTTCACAATTTTATTAGAGAGACAGAGTACCTTGCTGAATTTTTAAAACTATCAATAATTTGTATTTCATTTCTTCACGTGAACTTATTTTATCAAAATTCTTAACAATATTTGCATTACACTTTTAAATTACAGTTCTATCGTGCCACGCTCCAGTATTCAAATCTAGTTTCGCTTTACTTCTAAGCATACGGAAAACCGTCTGCTTCTCGGCCAATCCTCCATAGTGGTTATGCGCCACTGTTGAGGATACAAGACAATACAAGGCTCGCCATCTTGGCCACCGTTGGCCCACGTGTAAATATGTTGTAAAAAGTCTAGTGCATCAGCTACACGTAACATTATTGATGGCTTTTCAAAGTGAGCTCTTGGTACAACCGCGTGAAAGGGAAGCTGAAGAGTCTGTCGAATTCAATAAGACGCTCATATACGGATGCGGGAACCTTATAAACCATGAAGGCAAAATTTTGGGGGGGGGAGGGATTTTTCACTTAGGAGCGACGCAATCGTCGGTTAAAATTACGCTGTAGCTCCTGAAGTAACAAGATCCGGGCTTGTACCCGCAGCTAGTGTGAACGGAAGGATGCACGACGCGAGCTGTCTTTGGTGGATTGCTCTCGGGTGAGCCGTTTGCGTGGGAGTCTGCTCTTACTTGATGATTGGACATGTTCGTTCTCCGAAAGGAGAGTCAGTTGCACAAGGTTTTCGAGGTGATGGCATAACCTCTCCGTCATTGCTTAAAGTGTTGTTGCATATGTTGTAGTAGGTGCTGTCTTGATTAGTGGTGTTGAGAGAATGCTTGATGTTCCTTTCTAAGAAAATGACGCACTTGAGCTTTTTTATTGCCAATAGCATTTTTTGTCTACTTCTGCCGTTCTGAGCCTGTTTATCTACGTTTGCATTTATGCAGCCTCTTACACCGACCTAGTGGCCTAAAATTTCTACGCTTGGGCCAATAGGTATGTGCTCCTGGTCGTTATGCCGTCGTGGTCGTTTTATTGTTGTCGTTCCAGCTCCATGATATCTCACTCATGTCATGCTGTCGTCACGCCTTCTAGCCTAACCCAGTGGCTCAAGTTGTCTAATAGCTTGGGTCCATATGTGTGTGGCTGTGGTCGTGATACAGTGGTGATTGTTGCTTTGTCGTCTTTTCTGCTTTGTCATCCGACACTCGTTATGCCAGTGTCGTCACGGCATCGTGGTCCAAGCTGCGTAATAGCTTCGGTCAGTAGTTAAGTGTTTGGGGTCATGATGCCTTCGTAGTCGTAGCACAGTCGTCATTCCACCTTTATCACCTAACTATCGTCATGCCATCATCGTCACCATGTCGTTTTATCATTACCACCATTTCAAGTAACGTCATGCCATTGCGGTCATGCGGTCGTCATCAATTCTCCTTCATCGTTCCATCGACGTCAATATTTCTTCGTCGTTGTATTGTGATCATAATTTCATTATTCACTCGTGAATATTCTGACCTTGTAATGCCGTAATCGTGACACAGTCCCTATCATGCCTCCATTGCAGTATCTTCGTCGTATTGTCATTGTGACAGTGCCATCATCCTCACTTCAGCTACGTCATCCGACTTTCTTCATGCCATCGTCGCCACGGCGTCGTCATCATAGAGGTTTCTTCATACAGTAATCGTCACGCCATTGTCATCATACACTCATCGTCATCCATTATCCGCATGCCGTTGTCATGCCATAGTAGTCCTTGCATTGTCGTCATGCATTCATCCTGTATCATCATCGGGAAGCCATCGCGGTCGTTGTATGGTCATCATTATAACGGCGACACCGGACTCTCATCCAGCCATCGCTGTCATGTCGTTTTCACACCATCGTCGTCACGCTGTCGTTTCCACCTTCGTCACTACCTCAGTTTCACCATCCCACTGTCATCATGCCTTTGTCATCCCTAGAGACCAGATTTCAGGCGAATGCCGATTTTGACCCTTGGGCTCCTTTCGCCCCACTTCGATATATGAGCATGAATTAAAGATTAAGATGGGCTTTTATGGTGTTTTTATAGTGCCCATAAATGCCTATTTCGGCGTTTGTGCCTAAATGCCTATGAATGCCTATAAATTCCTATTTACAAAATCGGCGCTATATGAACACTATTTAGCCTCAAGTTTCGCTTTTGAGTGCAGCTTGAGACCGTTATTCATGTTACCCGGCAACATTGACTGTTCGGAACATCTTCATGATGTTCAACCTAGTCCTCTAGTTCAACTAACTCCCGGAAAACAGCCTCTAGCAGCACTGAAATGGGACGCGCCGGCCAGCATACGCCGCCGCGCTGGCATGGCGCGAGCGGTTGGCAAATGCGAAATCGCGGAAAGCCGTCAGAGGAAAGGAGAGCGAAGAGCAAAAGGAGAAAGATGTGATGCGCACGCGGCTTTTGTTTTGTTTATAATTTACTCTTTAAGGTGTTCACCGCCAGGGGAGAAATTGGCTCTACGCGATTCGACCCGGCTAAAGGGAGCCTACATGCAAGCTCTCTTTAAAGGGACACTAAAGATTACTACTAAGTCAACGTGGACTGTTGAAATACCATCCCAGATACCTCGAAACGCTTGTTTCGTGCCAAGGAGAGACTTATTTTAGGAGAAAATGCGTTCTGAAGCGTCCGCGTACCTCTAGCGCAGTTCAAATCGCCCGCCCTGCGATGGAGGAGTACTGACATCATGGTCTCATAGTGACGTTGCGCCGTCAGTCAGTAAAACGGCGTCCGCAGACGGCGCTACGGCTTTTCTGCGCAAAACGCAAACGCGCAGCCAGAAACAGCCAAGACAGAGCCGACAGCAGAGCGAAAGCGGGAGTATGGTGGCTAGCGGAAGGAGAAACGCGCGACTGTAAGCTGATACTTCATTCTATGACGCAAACTTCGACGCTCGTCGCAATGTACCCTGATAACGACAGATTGGTTCGCGATGCTGGGCTCAACTTCAGCGATTTGAGCACTGACGAGCGCGACCTGCTGCTGAGGGCTCGCGCTGCCGGCGTCGTTGCGTACTACGACGGCGGCCTCGACACCGGCTCTCCGGAGCGGGAAAGCAACGAGGGCTTCCCAGGACATCACATGGACGTGGCATTCTCGCTGCTTGTTCCAAATGAAAGTTTCCCGAGCCAGCAGAACTCGCACAGCACGACGCGATAACGAAACTACCGAAACTCCAAAGCGTGCGCGGCGCAGAGTCGAGTGAAAACGAAACCTTTCGACCACCCATACTACTGAAGGGTAACGTCAAAATGTTATTTTTTCTTAGAATCGAATAGACGCAGTCAAGTAGCATTTCCTTCCGTCTTATAATCGAATGAAATGTTATTTTTAATACGAGTAGTTGCGTATTAGTAACACAAATTATGAGGAGTGCTTTCGTCATCAGGCTAGTACCGGAATGTCGTTGGGGAGTCTCAAATAGTGTCATGCATTTACCTCAATTTCTCGCTTACTAAAACTCTGTTCGCGATTATATTGACGTCTTAGACGTTCTAGAACATTGCTCTACCTCTTTAACTTGACTTTCTGGTAACCTTTAGTGTTCCTTTAAAACAGCGCTTGCATGTTGGCTCCCTACGACCCGGCCATCCCTCTCTTCTGGTCTTTTAGCGGTCCGTCCTTGTCAGCAATGCCGAAAAGAAAGACACCCAGCAGTGTGTTGATTCGACAGTGAACCCTTGACTCATCATGCTACAGAATAAACGGAGAGACCGTGTTCTGTGAACCGTGCGGGAAAAAACTGAGCCGACGTGTTTGCTACGTGCCGTGAGCGTTTCATTTGATTCCGGAACTGTGAAGTCGTTCATTGCGCCACGTTGGTTGGCGTCTAGCCGTCATGGCCGGGATTCGCTGTTGTTGCCTACGTTTACATTGTCGCTTGCGCTAAGAAAAGGAAGGAGGCACCTGTATTGTTTCGAAAAGTGCAGACAGCGCTCTTTTGGGTGCCTGCTTTTGTTCAAACGTTGCTTATTTTGCATACTAGCTTTGTTTATAAAGTTCTAAACATTCAGTACCATTGAGGTTATTGGGACAAAATGTGTTAGAAACCTTGTGGTAGCGAGTCACAATTCTATGTACCGTACATGTGTGCTGTGTTAAGTGAACATTAAGACATTTGTTGATCGAACGACCAATTGATCGGTTGATACTGAAAGACGATGTTTCAAAGAGATGCTGTACGGAGGATTGTTTTATGCTGTGCTCTAAACATTTGCTAAAACGAGGTCCACCTGGTAACTGCACGGCTAAATAACATGTGCATACCAGTAAGAATTACCGAGGTACGCCACACCAAGTTAGCACCCGACTGAATTCTGGTGCCTTATCCACTGCAGGGCTGCTTTAATACTTGCCACCGTGCTGAGTCAAATTAATATTACGTCCATGGAAGCTGAGCTTCTCCTTGCCCTTCAAGTACTGTGTGGTCGTATGACGCGCATGGCAGCCCACTGATGAAGTGCAGTTCTACCATCAAATGGGACGCGGCAGGGAGGTTGGAGCACTTCGCTGTGAAAGTTGGAATGTTTATTGATGTTTATCGTATTCTTTTATATTGTGCTAGCATGTCAGCATGCTTATTATTTTAGCACTTTTATTGATGCTGTGATACTGAATACACGCTTGGTATTTAGGAAGTCCTAACGCATTTGCGCAGATTCCTTGCGAGAAAAAGTACCATCTGGCACAGCATGAGAAGACGGAAGGTCACCTGGCAAAGGTTAAGCGCGACAAGCCAACATCCAAACAGTCGTTTTTCACAACAGCCTTCAAGGACAACAGGACGAACGCTTTCAATCTCGATTTATGCGAGGCCATAGTGGCTGCAAATATATCTTGGGTCAAGATTGAAAATCTTGTACTGAAACAATTCCTACAGAAATATCGTAACCACAGCGTGCCGTTTGAGTCTACGTTGAAGAAGAGCTACCTCCGGCCTTTGTATGAAGAAACGTTAAGAATCAGAGTAGAGCTTAGCGACTCCTGCATTTTGATTTGCGTAGACGAAACAACAGACGTCAAGGGGCGCTTTGTGCCTCACTTTGTAACTGGGAAGCTTGCAGCACACAAGAAAACAAGGGCTTTCCTTGTGTGTTTGAAGCCTTTGGAGAGCACAAACGGGGAGTCCATAGCATACTTTGTAAACGAATCCCTGAAGGTTCTGTACCCTGCAGGAATCGATGACACCAAGGTTTTGTTGCTCTACACAGACGCCGCCGCCTACATGCACAAGGCAGCTCATTTTCTGAAGACCTTCGACCCGTAGATGGTGCATGTCACATGCCTAGCTCATGCCCTCCACCGTGTTTGTGAAGAACTGAGGAAGCACTTCATTGACGTCAACGAGCTCATTGCTTCAGCCAAGGCCGCGTTCCTGAAGGCACCATCTCTCATGCACTCGTTCAAGAAGTTGCCGGACGTATCCCTTCCGCCAGAGCCCATCGTCACACGTTGGGGAACATGGCTAGAAGCTGTTGATTATTACACCTGCTACTTTTCGGACATCAAGGGCGTGATTAACGGCTTTTCAGGTGACGAGAGTGCTGCAGTCAGAAAGGCTCAAGCTGTCTTCTCTGTGGATAGCCTCCAAGGAGACATCGCCCTACTGGTGCGCCAACTTCACGTTCCTCGCAAATACTATCAAGAAGCTTGAAAGTTCGGGAGAAACTCTAATTATGAACATTGCGCTAATTCTCCATGCTCAGCATAGAATCGCCGCCGTTTTTGAAGGTCCAGTAGCCGAAAAGGCAGGTGCGAAGTTACAATCTGTCTTGGACAAGAACGAGGGATTTTCTGTCTTTAAAGAAGTTTTAGAAGGCCTTGCTGGTGAGCACTCTAGGATCCCAGTGTAGGTTAAGCCGTCGAATGTTCCCTAGTACAACTACGCTCCGATAACATCTGCGATGTCGAGCGTTCCTTCTCAGCCTACAAGCTCATTCTCAGTGACAAGAGGCACTAATTTTGAATCTAAAAACCTGGATATGGTGGTAGTTCGCTATTGTTTTCACAATTTTCACAGTGATTTTTAGACTACGTTGTGCGTGCTTTCCAAACAGATTTCTTCAAACGTGCCCTTCAAAATGGGCGGAACTGTATCTGGCAGTGCTCGGATCTCTTGCCTGTACAATTTGGAGGGTGCCATTGTATATGGGAAAATTGCCAGAGTTGTACCTAAACAGTCGTCCTGTAAGAAAATGTTAATTGCTTAATAAATTGTCGTCTCTGTTGCATTTATTATTTGTCCGTTTTTTGTATAATAAATTAATTGCGTCAGGCAAATATGACGTAGAGCTTTCTTAATCAGTATTTCCAGCTTTTAACTATTCTTTTTCATGCCTGTTTCACTATATGCGACGCTCGAGTAAGCGACAGTGGCCATTGAACATGAATATGAACAGTGTGCTTGTTGAATTAAGGCAATTGATCATCACTAGTCCAGCAGTTTTATGGGACAATTTCACGGCTATGTTCAACTGTTGGTGCCTTTGTGACATCATAAACATTAACAGTTCTTGTTTTCTTGTCGTAGATAGAGATCGTGCTCGTCTTCGTTTGAAATTATTTGCATTTATATAAAAATTTATTGTACCTATGCTTACGACGTTGGAGGCCTAAAACGTTGTTTTGCCTGCCTACTTTTGGCGCCTAAAACGCGCTTCTTTAATGCCTAAAAATACGGCCTCTAGTCATCGTACCCCCGTCGTCGGTTCATCAATGTCATTCCCTCTACGCTATCTTAACGTAGTCATGCTGTCATTATTCAAACGTGATTATGCCGGCATTGTCATGCCATCGGCGTGATTGTGTCGTCGCAACATATAGGCTATCGCGCATACTTTGTCGTGCCGTCGTCGTCATTTCCGCTTTTTCCAGTTGTCATTATACCGTCGTCGTCACTACTCTTTTCATACAGCGATCTCATGGTCACGTCGTTGTCGTCATGTTGTCGTCGGTATACGCTCGTCATAATTTAATAATTATCACCTCTTTATCCTGAAGCCGTCGTCGTTATAGGCCTATCATCCAATCGCTATCATTCCTTCTCCGTCATTCTATCGTCACTGCGCCGGCGTCAAGCCTTCATGTCTACGGGAGAGCTTGGCAAGCAAGGGTCATCGCAAAGCGGTACGATATCGAAGCCTCTGGCATGTATCCGAAGCTACGAAGGTGTCACAATTGGCACTACACGCAATAAATAAACGTGACTTCAGGAATACGGTCTATCGCAACATTACTCGATTACTTTGGTAGTATCGTCGACAGTCATCATGACATGAGTTCTGCCGTAATTCTTTTATGGCAATATCAATTATACGGACACTCCAAGCGAACTTTCGCAATCGGTGTTGGCGTCACGGTGAGTTTCTGCATATAGTTAGGTATATGTATGTTATATGCCACACTATGCTATATGACATACGGCATATGGGGGCCATATTGCCACACCATTCATTTTTTGGATTTATAGTGTCCATGACTGCTTTGCCTGGTCCTGGAACAAAGGTGGTGCCGCTGGCTTGCAACAAGTGTGATCGAATGTGGGTAAGCTGGTCTGATCTCATCAGGACCAAACGATGATAGTGCTGCGTTGAGGAGGCCCGGTTTTGGTTGGCTGCGTATGATTACAAAGGAAGCAGCTGTGTTCCGTCAAGCTGACATCACCAGCCCAAGTGCGTCGCCGGTGCGATACACGGGTGACGGGTGCCTCAATACTGGCAGCCTGTGTACGGTGAGTCCACCAGGTGTGTACGCTTAAATGCGCAATGAGAAGCAGTACGTAAAAAAGTACCTGCATTTTAATCATTCCATAACACACAAGGTAAGCATTCTACGTTTCTCGCTACCGCGGATAGAATTACTACCGGAAGACTTCCTGTGTGGCTGATGCTGACGCGTGGGGTCATCAGCGTCTGAGTGAAAGCGTTCAAGGCACTTCGCGATGTCAGCATTGAACTTCGGGGAGACAGTCGTCCTCGCGAATTCCCATTCGTAACAAAAGACGCGTCGATGTCTACCAAACCAGCGACAGTGTTTCTTCCACTGCGTGAAAACAGCATGCTTGGCCTGCGTGAGGAATACTGCTGCCCGCAGAATTAAAGCTACCCCGTTTCCTGCCCGCTGCATGAATATCGCGAAACTTATTTTATTTCCGAAAGTGAACAACCGAGGAAACTGACGCTTTACACTATGTACGTTTAAATGCGCAAGCATTTCTATGTTGTGACGCTCTGAAGCCGAGTCTCTTACCCATCGGGATAAACGCCGACGCTTGCAGAAGGTGAATATATCTGAAACACATGAATGTGTCGTTCAGACACAGACAAATAAGGGGTCAATGAGCTGATCAGAATGATAAAGACTGATGAGTGGTTACGTGGATCTGGTCGAGGTTGATCTGGTGGCGGTTGAGTGAATATTTTCATCTTTGAGGAATGGCATGCATCGCAATGGGCGGGTAACAGAGGCATTCTTTTGTATTAGCGGTCCGTGATCTTGACCGCACATACTCATTCCATTGTTTATAATGCCAGTCACTATAGTCGCAGCCAAATATACACTCCCCCGCTACACATTTTCCACCATGAATGGAGCGCAGAAGCACTGCAGACTGATTGGCAATGAGCCCCCATTTGTTCGCATTCGCTAAAGCAACGCGTGGTGCGCCGCAGAAAGCGCCATCTCGTTTCTAAAGAGCAAATTGCACCGCTAAAGGAATCCATAATGATGTTCCGCTGACGGTGCATGGTGGCACATGCAGGGATTGCGCACCCAGGATGCGAGCATCTCCTTATACATGTGCAGTGCGCTTCGCTGCAAGAAAGACGAAGCGCAGCAGAGGAAGTGTGCATCAAAGCTCAACTGCCTCGGTGGTGGTAGAAGTGCTGCATTCTGCCTTTTCGGGTAGGGCTGAGCGCACGCACAATAAAAGCACACGTGCGATCCTTCATGCTGGTGTGCGTATGGTCTGGTTCACGCCCGGTATGGGCAGGAAATGTCAAGCTTTATTCGCAGACAAATTTTGTTGGCTATGAAGCGCGCCTCTTGTACACCGTAGCTGCAAGTAGTCCCGCTGTTTTCTTAACGTTTCCTTACTTGCAAAATAGATAGCAATGCTGTTATCCCTCCTCTCATCCGACGTCTCCGCCTTGCGCGGCGCTGCAGTACCAGTTCCGTCTCATTCGCAAAGACTTCTCCGATGCATGAGACAGGCAGCCGAGACCGTGAACTGTTTGGTGTATCTCCCTCCATACGCGACTAGGGAATTCGCGGTAAGCGCTGAAAGTTTTTTCGTTTTCTTATTTTCATTTTTTTTTCACACTACTTTTAAGTCCTGTTCAACTTCATTTAAAATATATCGTGTATATAACCGCGTTCATAGCCGCTTGCGTACGGGAGACTCTGAAACCACGACGATAGAACCATTGAGAAATACTATGCCGTGCCACCTGCCGCAATCAGCCAAACCCGTATACCACGAATAATTCAAGCATGTTTTCAGGCAGTTGAGATATACTAAATTGACTTAAATTGACTAAACCGACATGCCTCGCGCTGACTTTCTAGCTAGATGCCTCGCCCGCTCCCCCGAAATATGTAACGCTAAAGGAAGCGAAAAAACTGATGAGAAAGCTTGCAGTATGTCACAAACAATAGAAAAAATAACGTAATGACAACCGTTGCAAAGCTCACTTAGATATTTTAATCAAGTAAAAAACAAGGGAAAAAAAGGTAGTACTTCGCGTCCATTTATTTCTTCTACATTTGCACTTATAATGGTTTTCGCGGGTTTGCGTTCGTACTCCTGTAGATCACGAGCCTGTATTCGCAACTATGAAGGGTCGTTGGTACGCCTGTACGGATTGCCTAGCCGAGTTCACGCCTGCCTGCGCACGTGAGATTCCGGTACTACAAGACCAGAACCGCTTAGAAATCGTTCTTTATTAAGTTACCCATCGCAATCAGGACAACACATATATCACGGATAAATCAAAGGAGTTTGTAGGCACGTACGGGCACTTTGAGCTGTGCTTGTCGGCGATAAAGTAGCCTCGTCGCCAACTGGATTATCTGACTGAGCTAAGTCTAATGCTCGGTTGCCATAGTCGGAAGTTCTAATCCTTGTATAAGTTTTCGTTTTAATTTGACGTTGGTTAGTTTGAAATTCACCTGCTACATTGCACTACATCTGCAGGTTTAGAGTGGAGTGACGCCTGACACCGGCAAAAGATGCCGAGAGCGAGTGGGCTATACCAATCCGGACACAACCAAATTAGGAAGGCCCACTAAGCTTCAACAAAGACACTCCTTCACCAGAACCGGAATTGGCCTCCCTGGTGCATTATTCGGCCACCACTTCCTTAACGATTCGTACAATTAACCCATGACCCTCATTCCCCAGCAGCTGCGGAGCACCTGACCAAGGCGGTGGTCAGAATTTTAACGCAGCAGAGGGTGCTAAGAAAATCTGAGTCCGGACAGGCTGCCAATAGAACCTGACCTTGTAAACCTTTAATTGCCGAACTCTGTCGAGTGAGGCTAGCTTAGCAGGACTTTTTGAGGAACTATAAGACATTTTTTGGGATATCATCGGCCTTAGTGAGATTAGAAGAAGTGGTGAGGCTAATACATTGCTGAATAACGGACATGTCCTCTGCTATAGAAATCTCCCAGATCAGAAGCAATACGGGGTAGGATACCTAATCTATATAGCCATAGTGGGCAACATTGACGAATTCTACAGCATTAATGAGAAGGTAGCTGTAGCCGTAATGAAACTTAATAAGAGGCATAGATTAAATGTAGTACAAGCCTGCGCTCCAAGATCCAGTCACGAAGATGATGATGTAGATCACTTTTCTGAAGCTGTTGAGTTGGCGATAAAAAAGGTGCAAATTCAGTATACTGCAGTAATGGGCGACTTCAATGCAGAAGTGGGAAAAAGCAGGCTGGTGAACAAGCAATTGGCAACTACGGCGTCAATTCTAGGAACACTAGAGGAGAGATGCTGCTAGAATTCCCTGAAAGGAATAAGCTTCGAATAATGAACACCTTTTTCAGGAAGCATAGAAACAGAAAGTGGACCTGCAAAAGCCCTAATGGTAATACAAGAAATGAAATTGATTTCATACTTTCTGCTGTTCCCAGCATAGTGTAGCATGTAGCAATCATACGTAGGGTAAAGTGCAGTGATCATAGGTTAGTGAAGGCTAGCATTCACCTCGGTTTGAAGAAAGAGCAAAATGGGTCAAGAACAAACAGGTCAACCTAGAGGCAGTAAGGGTAAAAGCACACAAATCCAGGCTGTTACTTGCAATCAAATATGCAGCCTTAGAACAAAGAGGTCAAGATGACACAGAGGTAATGAATGAAACCGTAACTAGGCTGACTTCAGAGACAGCAATTGAAGTGGGAGGCAAGGCACCAAGGCAACCAGTAGGCAAGCTCTCCCAAGTAACAAAGGACCTAATAAAGAAACGACAAAGAATTAAAATGTCGAACTCAAGAGATAAGATAGAATTCGCAAAACTGTCCAAACAGATCAACAAGGCGAAAATAAGTGATATTCGAAACTAGAACGCGTGGAAGACTGAAGAAGCCGCAAAATATGGACGCAGGCTGAAATAAGTGAGGAGGAAACTTCGCATAGGACAAACCAAGATGTATGCATTGAAATATAAGGAGGGTAATATCAGCTGTCTCGAAGGTTTAGTAAAAACAGCGGAAGAATCCTATACTGACCTGTACAGTACCCAGATGACTCAGGATAACTCCATTCGAAACAGTAATGAACAGGATACAGAAATCCCTCCTATAACTTGCGATACGGTGAGAAGGGCCTTGCAAGACATGAAACGAGGAAAAGCCGCAGCAGAGCGTGGAATAACAGTCGATTTAATCAAAGATGGAGGAGACCTAATGCTTGGAAAACTGGCGGCTCATTATACGAAGTGTCTATTGACTGCAAGGGTCCCAGAAAACTGGACGAATGTATATGGTATACTAATCCACAAAAAAGGAGACGTTAAAGAATTGAAAACTCATAGGCCCAATAGCTTACTCCCAGTATTATATAAAATATTTACCAAAATAATATCCAATAGCATAAGGGCAACACTGGACTATAGTCAACCAAGGCAACAGGCTGGCTTCAGGAAGGGACACTCTACAATGGATCATATCCGTGTTATTAATCAGGTAATCGAGAAATCCGCAGAGTACAAAAAGCTTCTGTATATGGGTTTCATAGATTTCGAAAACGCATTTGATTCAGCAGAGATACCAGCAGTCATAGAGGCATTACGTAATCAAGAAGTACAGACCGCTGACGTAAATACCTTCGAAAATATCTGCAGAGGTCCCACCGTTACCTTATTTCTACACAATAAAAGCAGAACGATACCTATAAAGAAAAAGGTCGGATAGGGAGACACAATTTCTCCAACGCTATTCACTGCGTGCTTGGAAGAAGCATTCAATCTATTAGAGTGGGAAGGCTTAGGAGTAAAAATGACGGCGAATATCTCAGCAACCTTCGGTTTGCCGATGACATTGTTCTAGTCAGCAACATTGCAGATGTGTTACAACAAATGAGTGAGGACCTTAACATAGAGAGCGTAAGATTGAGGTTGAAGATTAATATGCAGAAGACAAAGATAATGATGAATAGCCGGGCAAGGGAACAAGAGTTCGAGATCGCCAGTCAGCCTCTAGAGTCTGTGAAGGAGTACGTTTACCTAGGTCAATTAATCACAGGGAACCCTGAGGATGAGAAGGAAATACATAGAAGAATAAAAATGGGTTGGATTGCATACGGAAGACATTGTCAGCTTCTGACTGGAAGCTTACCATTATCTTCGAAAAGGAAGGTGTACAACCAGTGCATTTTACGAGTGGTGACATATGGGGCACAGACTTGGAGACTGAAAAAAATGCGTGAGAACAGGTTAAGGACCGCGCAAAGAACGATGGAACGAAGATTGCTAGGCACAACGTTGAGAGACAGAAAGAGCGGTTTGGATCAGAGAGCGAACAGGTATAGCCGATATTCTAATTCTGTTATTCTAAACTGTTATTCTAAATCCAGCTGGGCAGGTCATGTAATGCGCTGGTGAGATAACCGTTGGACCATTAGGGTTACAATATGGGTACCAACAGTAGGGAAACGCAGTCGAGGATGGCAGAAGGCATGTGGAGCGACGAAATCGGGAAATTCGCGGGCGCTAGTTAGAATTCGTTGGTGCAGGACAGGGGTAGTTGGAGATCGCAGGGAGAGACCTTCGTGCAGCAGTGGACATAAAACTGGCTGATGATGATGATGATGAAGATTGTTATTTACTGGGCATATTATAAACGATGCGTAACTTTCACCACTGAGCTACTAATATTGTGTTATATGTTAGTATGTTCTGTAGAGTTTTCTTACTAGCGAGACCACCGCACGTCTTAGGCCTTCTTCGGAGGCAAAATGGCACCGGAGTCTTTTGATAAGTGTTCAACGCTTGATGTGCCGCCTGTCACGCTAGCTTCCCTTCGAAAGGTATTAACAACTTGAGCAAAAGAAACCAAGCAAGAACTGTCAAAGCACACAAAACAATTTGTTTGGAGCGTCCACGGTAAATCCAACCGAAGGCGTACGGAAATCAAACGTTGGCGCGTCCAAACGAGTGAGCGCGTTAACTTATGCTGCTCCGGCACTACCGACGGCCTACCCCACCCCCACCTCCCCCCGTTGGTCACTTTTATTGAATGCTAATGCCTTTCGTAATGACAACTATAGCTTGATCATATAGTACCGCAGTGAACGTATCCCGCCCAGTAGACGACAAGGTATCAATTCCTTGGGCCCTTTAACGAAGTACTGTTACTGCATATTGCAATTAGTGTCTCTAACTGCGCGGTTGATGTTTGCGCACTGTCATGTAAATTATCATCGCCATCATCAGTCTATCTTTATGACCACTGAAAAACCAAGGTCTCTCCCAACGATCGCCAATTACCACTGTCTTGCACTAGCTTATGACAACTTGCACTTGCCAATTTTTTAAAGGGCCCCTGAAACGGTTCGAACAAATTTTGTAGACGCGTAGGGTACAGCTTAAGTAGAACATCCGCACCACAATTTAAGTGATGTGTTAGGTAATAAGGGAGCTACAAGCGATTACAAGTTACCCTCTTCCCTAGCCATGCTTTTCCTCCTCAACTCGTTCGCCGAGCGAGCGGGGCTAAGCTCCGCCTTCAGTTTCTGAATCACGATGCGACGTCACATCGTCCACTTCCGGTTGTTTTAGAGCCCGCCCCCGCCCGCCGTCGACCCCAAGCGAGAGCTATTGAAGCAGCGTGCGTTGCGAGCATTCTGTCGCAGCGCCCGAACGTGTCTGGCATTCCGGTAACCACACACTAGCTGAACGTTTCAAAGGAACGGTGGAGGCGTAAACTCAAGCTGATGAAGGAACTTTAGCGTACACGTACGTGAGCTGCCTGATCGATCTCCCCGGTCCAGCCACCCGTTAACGCAGAGCTTAACCAGCCAAAGTAAGAGGTAATACTACTCTAACCATTTTAAAGATTTACAAAAACAACGTGTTAACGATTACACTCCTGCGAAAAATTTACACCAGCAGCAAAGAAGAATACATTTTGTTACTGCTACTGTGTCTGATTGAGCTCTATGCCTCCAGGTGGCTGCACCGTGCAGACCATTCAGATTTGCGCTTTTGTTCATCACATGAGACGACACGCAAGGGGACACGGCAGGCACTGTCCCCTTGCGCTTGCGTTTACGCTAATACCGGACTCGCGAAACGCTATTGCGTTAGTAATCTTCCTGTGTAAAGTGACCACCGCAATCGCGCAAATCCTGGCGCCGATCGGATAGCGGCAGTCCGATGCGCTCTAGCAAGCCTGCTCTTCTAATGGCTTGCAGAGGGACACGATGTCGCAGCTTGACATATTGCCAATCGCTACGTTTGCAGTTCACAACGCAAGAAAGTCGAATCATAGCACTCGCGAAAAGACAGACCGACCCTGACGGCGGAGCTCTCGTCAAAGGCGGAGCGCATTATAACACAAGCAGACACTTGCTGTGTGCCGGAAGTGCTTAAGTGTACTCAAAATTTTTTCTTGTGCATTCCCTTTATGTTACCTTCTTTTTATAAAAGCAAATTAACAAACATTCCAACTATTACGAACATCATATGTTTACTATAAAGTTGGAAAAATTATCGATCACGCGCCCTTGTCAGCATATCGGATAGCTCGCCCAACTGACGTCATATGGGTGATTTGCGTCATATGGGTAGGGGCGGCTTAAAATTCCGCCGCGCGGTGTGCTGCGGTCGGCAGCGATGTGCATTTTTAAAACCTTATAATAAATTATACGGAGCATTTAGATGCGTCAATTAATGACCAGAAGGACCTACTCTAACGACTCAGTAAGTTTGTAGAACATCGTCAAAATCGTTTCAGGGTCCTTTTAATTTTAATTACTCCGCCTAATTTTCTGCCGCTCTTTGGACAGCGCTTCCCTTCTCTTGGCTCCAATTCTGTAGTTCTAGAACTCCGCCGGCTATCTACCCTATGCATCTCACGACCTGCCCGGCTCAATTTATCTTTGCTTAACGTCAACTAGAATATGGGGTATCCCCATTCGCTCTATCGTCTGACCCGCCCTCTCCCTTCGTCTTAACTTAACATTGCTCTTTGGGCGGTCCTTGACGTATTCTAGAGCTCCTAGGTTAAACTCTATTGCTGCCCCATATGTTACCACCGGAGGGAGGCACTGATTGCAAACTTTTCAACGAAAGACTTAATCTCCCTGTCAGTATTAAGTAATGCCTGCCGTATGCCCTCCAACCTATTATTATTATACTGCTGGTTTCCTTCTAATGATCAAGGTCCCCTTGAGTCATTTATCTAAATAAACCTACTCCTTTACGGAATCTATAGGCTAACAGGCGATCAAGCATTCTTGTTCCCTTGCCAGGCTATTGAACATTACCTTTGTTTTCCGCATATTAGTCATCAACCCCATGCACTCTTTTACTTTCTCGATTTAGGTTCTTTATTACTTACTGCAATTCATCGCCAGTGTTGCTGAACCCGACAATGCCATCTGCAAACTGAAGGTTGTTTGAGATATTTGACGTGGATCGTCACTACTAAGCCCCCCGAGTCTAATAGCTTGAATACTAAGCATGCAGTAGATAGCATTGGAGAGACTGTCTCCTTGCCTGACCCCTTTCTTGATATGTCATTTTCTAATTTTCTTATGGAGAAGCAAGCTAGCTGTGGAATCTTTGTAGATATTTTACAAGATATTGACGTATACCGCCTGTACTCGTTGATGATGCAACTGCTGGAAGTTTTTCTCGGACTGGTCTTACAATGAGGTTAATTTTTTACTGCTTTCTCAATCATTCAGACGTTATAATTTCCAGTATCGCTTACTTTCTTATTGTTTGTCAGCTTTGACAGCTCATGGAATTCTAACTGATCTCTTGACACTTCCTCGTGCTTTCATGCTTTCTCGTTTATGTCCTTTCTTAATTGGGAGGGCTTACGGACTTGTTTCGTCGGCGCCTTACTTCCCAATTCGATTGCTGCTTATGAAATCAACCTTGTTATGATGTCATTCATTACGAGCCTGCTATCTTCATCTTCCTATTCTGAAGTTGCATACTTGTTTCCTAAGACCAGCCTAAATTCGCTACTTTTTGCCCATAATGCGTTTAGACTGACCTGTTTCTTCTCGACTACAGACAGACAATGAACTTTTATTCAGGTCCTGAGGGACTAGCCGGCGGAGACTCGTTGGGGCCCCCGGCTCGCCGCTGGCTGCTCCCATGTCGGAATCGGGAGGCCAAGCCTCTCCGCTCTTTCACGGGCCCTCTGGACGGCCATGGACTGGAGCTTGAGTTGCGTACTAGATATGGCCTTGTCCCAGTCCCGTTCGTTGGTGAGGGACGTATCCTGTAACGCACGACACTGCCAGAGCATATGAGGTAGAGTGCTAACCTCCCCACAATCCGGGCACTGTGGGTCAATTTCTGGATAAATCCTGCTTAAGAAACCTCGCGAGGGATATGACCTCGTCTGAAGCATCCTAAGCGTGATCGATTGAGATCTGCATAGATTTGGGTGTGGAGGCGGGAAGCGCCTGCGTTCCTCTTTATAGTGGGAGACGATCTCATGAATGGTTAATAAGGGGTCGCTGTGGCCGAGCTCCTCCGGATCCAATGTAGCCCCACCGCCGTCGCGGCGCGTTAATTCTCGCGCACGGCGGTGAGCTATCTCATTGGGGTTCGGGCGGCCCGGCAGCACGTTGTCGCCCATGTGAGCGGGGAACCATATAATATAGTTAAGGGGGTCAAAATTAGTTCTGCATTTGCTTTTCAGAATCGCCTCCACCTGTCTCGCAACCATTCCCGAAGCGAAAGCCCTGACGGCCGCGCGTGAGTCAGTGTAGATATACGGCATTTTTGAATTCTGCATCGCCAGCGCAACCGCCACCTGTTCTGCCACGTCGGCCGTCACAGCGCCGACCGAGGCCGCAGATAGGAGCTCGCCCTTTTCGCTGACCACCGTGACCATGAACTTACAGGAGCGCCCATATTGAGCTGCGTCCACGAAAGCTTCCATTCCGACCGTTTTCTTCAATATCGCCCTGGCACGAGCTGCTCGCCTGCCCGCATTATGCTGTGGGTGAACGTTTCTAGGGAAGGGACCGACGACGTAGGTCCCTCTGGAATTCTCGTCCAGCTGAACCGCCTCGCTGCGACTGTAACGCGGCTGCAAGCCTGCCGCCTCCAAGAGGCGCCTACCGGCGTTGGAGCCCGAAAGCCTTGTGATCTGCGCGCTCGTTGCGCCTCTATGAGTTCGAGGGTGGTGTTATGAACTCCGAGCTGCATTAGCCTGTCCGTGCTTGCCGTGACCGGAATACCCAGTACCTTCTTGACGCTTTTCCGCATCAACGTGTCAAGCTTGTCCCTTTCAGTCTTAGTCCACTGCAGGGCCGAGACCACATAATTGATGTGGCTCATAAGAAAACCGTGATGCACCCTAAGTAGGTTGTCCTCGCCTAGGCCCCCCTTCTTATTGGAGACTCTCATGATTAATCTGAGAATATTCTCGGTTTTGGCGGTAAGATGCGCAATGGTTTTGGCATTACAGCCCCTGGAATCGAGCAACAATCCTAGAACTCTAATCGAATTTACCCTGGGGATCTTTTGGCCGTCCCGCGTGTACACATCTATGGGGATCTGCTCGAGCGGCACGAGCCCCCGAACCCCCTGCCTTGCCGGTCTGTATAACATGAGCTCTGACTTGGTCGGGGAGAGTTGGAGACCCGTGCCCTCCAGGAAGGACTGGGCCACGTCCAAGGTCTCCTGGAGCGCCTGTTCTACGGTCGCCTCCGAGCCTCCCGGACACCAGATCGTAATGTCTTCGGCGTACGGCGCGTGTCCCACGTTTGGTACGGCGGCCAGCCGCTTCGAGAGTCCGTGCATTGCTTCTTCTCGACTAATTTAGCTTTCTTTCTTCGAATTCAGAGCAATCCTAGACCTCGCTAAGCTATGATCACTGCCCTTTACCCAACATAACACTTCTACATCGTGCAGTACGCTGACATCGGCAGAGTATGAAATCTACTTCATTTCTTGTTTCTTCTTTAGGGCTTATCCAAGTCCAATTCCTGTTAATACGATTCTTGAAGAAGGTATTCTGTATTCGGCGTCTATTCCTTTCCGCGAATTTCACGAACATCTCTCCTCTAGTTTTCCTAGAATCAATGCCGTAGGTGCCAATTACTTGTTCCCCAGCCGGCATTTTCCGCACTTCTGATTTAAAGTCGCGCTTGCGTACACTGCACTAAATTTGCGGCTTTCTCATTGCTATATGCAATTATTGATAAATCTGTTCCATTTCTACATTATCATGGCTGAAATTTGGAGCGCAGGCTTGTGCTACCTTTAATTTATATCTCCTATTAAACTTTATTACGGCGAGTGCTACCATCTCATTAATGCAGCAGAATTCATCAATGTTCGCCACTATGTCCTTGTGCATTAGAAATCCTACCCTGTATTCTCTCTAATCTGGAAGTCCTCTATAGGAGATGATGTGGCTGTTAGCATTATGCAAGCCTCACCAATCCTTCTAACCTCAGTTGGGCCAATAATACCCCAGGCAATGCCTGGCAGTTCCTGAAAGAGCCCTCGTAAGCTAGCCACGCTCGACAATGTTTGCGTGTTAAACGTTGCCAGCTTCAGTTTCCACTGGCGGACAAAATGGATCCAGTGATTCTTAGCACCTTCTGCCGCGTCGTAGGTCTAATCAACGCTTTGCTTTGGTCAATTGTTCCACAGCCTCTGGAGACTGAGTACTATGGTTTACTTGCAAGACACCGGCAACACAAACGTATTCTTGAACACCACACAAAGCCGCACTGGAGAATATAGGCGTAATGGAAGCGATATACGTTCACCCAAAACAACGATGTGGTCGTGGCGCTAAACAGCGGACTACGCACGCGCATACTCAAACTTACCGAAAAGCGCCCATAGGCGGAGCAACCTTGGACGAAGTCCCACTGGTCTTCTGTTTGGCTTAGTTTCGCTTTACAGTGAAGATAAAAATGAGTGGCGCATCTTTGTGCCTCGCAAAATGTTACTCGAAGCCCAAAGTGTGGTGGTGCGGCGTCCGCACTCTGCCGTGAAAATGTTATGCGTGGCTCTGGTATCGGAAAACACCAGAGACCAGAGCAGCCGAGTGGAAGGCTAGTGAAGTTGTGCCAAACTGCACACTTAGTCTAACTTTTGCTGGGCTTCCCCCAGCTCTGCTGGTCTCTGGTCTTTGCGATCGCAGAGCCACGTATAATTTTTTTGGCACTGCGAGAAAAAGGACCACAGAAGCGGGCGCGCGGATTTTTGTCGGAGAGCAACGACGTCACACCATCTGTCCACGCCGCGCCGCTCCTGCTCCCCCGCTAGGCTCCCCCACCGTCACCGCGTCGCTATGCTGCACGATTCTATTTTTATACTCTGATTTCACTCTCTCTCCCCAGCTCGGCGAAGCTGCGAACGTCAAGAGAAACGTAGCGACGTTCTAGCAGCTCAACTGTAAAAAAATAACTATGCACGTGTTTTATATTGAGGTCCTAAGTTCGCCACTGCTTTGACTGCGTTGCGTCCCGTAAGGTAAGTACGGCACCCACCTGTATTGAAATACGAATTATGTTGCACGCAAGGTTGGAATTTTGCTCTAGGGTCCATGTAACATTGCACAACAACATAATATATATACGTGCTGGCAATCTTCTTTTAAGCTTGCTTCTCTAAGTTTGGTTTCAAGCTAGCTTGAAGCAGGAGGCGGTGTTGTTAGCGTAACGACTGGTACTGCGACTATAATTTCAGGCTGTGTGCCGTGGCTTCATTATTTGAATATCTTGAGAAGAGCCTAAAGATAAATTGATACTATAAAATTTACAGTCCATTTGCATAACAGAGGCAAAAATTTATTATTACAAAACTTATATTGACAGGCTGACAAAAACACATTCTGAAATCTAGGGAATCTTTTTAGGGGAAGTATTGAAAAACTGGCTTCCGAGGTCGGCAGCACTGTCGATGACTAATGCCGATGGTTTCCTGTCGGTCTCATCTCGTTCAGGGCCGAGGTGCGAGGCCTGCAACGCCTCTAGTGGCGCTGATAACACGAGCGTTCTGAGACGCCTGGTTGCTGTCTCTTCTACCAAACAGGCGTGGTCTTGCGTGCTGCGCGGTGCCGACATGCCGCCCGCAGGTATGGTTAGAACCATGGTCAGAACACTGTCGGAGGGGCTAAGCGCAGCGGTACACGTTGCTATCACTATCAGTAGAAGTGTCAGTAAAGTTACCGCTCGGCGCAAGACGCGCCTTCGTGTATGGTTATCAAATTGTTTCGCTTGTTACGTATACAAGAACCTGTTATGGATCGTTCAGGCTGGGATATCTGGTGCCTAGAGCTGCGCAGAATCTCCTGCTTCCGAAATACCGCGTCGTCCACATTCCTCTCACGTCGCACCGCCGAAGCTGCTGCCAGCTATCGAAATACCGCGAAAACAAATACAGGGCGCCATATCTTACTGCTAGCGCGACCTGCCGAGTTGGCGCTTACTTACGCGGACCTGGCGGTGTTTCTTTCTCTCAAAATTTTGCTTCCAGTTTTCTATACTTGCGTCGAGTCCGTTCCTAATGTTCGCGCCAGCTCGTTATTCGTGAAATGAACTTGTACTCGGCGTCGTGCTTCTCGTACATGCTCATTTCACTGAACATTGCTGTCACGGCGCCGGCTGTACTCACAGCCTCTTGAGACGATTGCGGATGCCCAGTTCAAACGCAGTCGACGCCGTTTATAGGTTGCTGCAAGGTATGATTAAGTTGCTGCTTTTTTACAGTGAAGCTGTCTATCGCTAGGATCTGGGAAAACATGTTTGCGAGATGTTGACAAAAGCAAGTGCTCATGTTGGTCGATCCTGGTGATTGTGCAGAAAGGGTCCAAGCTTTCTGGCACATACCCTGTGGGCTCAGGGACCTGTAACGCGCCCTTGAACTACCCTTGTCATACGTAGGACCCAAAAAGGTCCCAGGAACAAGGGCAAGAACAGATGGTATTGAAATTTAAAAAGGAGTAATAAATAATTCTCGGCCCCAACCGTGCAAACGCGGTAGTGCCACTGCTCGCGCGTTCGCTCGTCGTCTGCTCCTTCCACAGCTGGCTTTGTTGCCGCTCATCATTCCAGCGTACAATTTCACTTCTGTCGTCGTAATGGAGAGGCCGCGTTTACGAGGGTATATGGGCCATTGATTAACGGGGTAGGAGCCATTCATCGTCTTACGTCACTGCCACATTTAATAACAGAGGTGACACGCGAATGTGCGCGCGTAGCTATATAGCCACGCTGGGGGGGGGGGGAGCACAGATTAAGAGAATAAATATGTTCGTACCTATATTCCACCAATATTGCATAACCGTGATGATGAACTAGTGGTAGAAATAGAACTAGTGATAATGAAATAGTGGAAGGGGTCTGAATCTTTACTGATTTGCTCGCGGTGAGGGATTCCGGTGCAATTGGGGTCATAAATTAGACTCTAACCGACTGGCGCAGAGGGTGCCATTTCGGTGGAATGCGCAACCGCTGAATTCGGCTCCGTGCCGCTATAGACGCTGAGTGTCCCAGTATGAACAAACCTTTACTCTTGCACGTCCGTTTAGAGTAAGCGTAGTTGTGTGTATAGTCCGCGCTGAGCTGCCGATTTGATGACGAGGCGGCTGGCGACAATGCTATAGCGAGCAAACAGTTGCGCAAAGGATGCAATAATAAACGATAGCACGTACACGGGCATGGTCGAGAACGGACATTGTTATACTGGACCAAAAAATAATTCTCAACTCATTCGTCACCAAATTCATTCTTGACGAGTTCGTGTGCAAAATGGCGATAAATAACATACTAAGGTTCATTGTCTCAAACGTGGGTGTAAAAATAGCTATACGCCCAGGAGACAAGTAGGCCAATTTGTCCCTCCAACGACGTGTCGGCTGAGCTCCTTCAAGTAATCAACGGTTACTTGCGGCCATCATGCAGCCAATTCCCGCATCTTGAGGAGCCGGTTTGCTTTGCCACCGCACTGTTCCCGAGCCAAGTTGAACGTGACGTCATGTGCCAGCCAGCCAACAATGTGTGTGCTGAGGATGCCTAGCTGCTGGAAAAACATCTTGCTCCTGGTCATCTGCGCATCAATCAACCGTATATTAAGGATTCGCTTTTGCAACAACATCACTGCAGCACTGAAACCACTAGAACTGTCAAGTTTGTTCTTTTCTCTTTTCATGAGCAAAATCGTGTAGCTTAATACAAGATGATGCGCTCAGCACGGAAGCATAATATATTTTACCCGAGCGGGCGTTGCTTCGATAACAAGTTGGAATTCAAGTTGAAACTTAATCCGGTGTCGAAGTGTTATCGTGCAATTTTCGCGCTACAATGCGACCGAATTAAATTGAGCTTCAATGTCTCGGAGGAATTTGTGAGTTCTAATTTTTCGGTGCTATACCACTTAACGCGAGAATTATTTATTTTGTCTGACGCGATTAGGCTCTATTTGAATAAGAACCGCATTCGCGGCAGACACAGAGCTGTTATAAACTAGTTCTGCATGCAGAAGGAACTACAAATATGTTCACCCTAGTCCATTGCTAAAAGAGGGAATGAAAATCTCGGTGCACAGCATTCAGGAGCTATCCTTCTCAAACGAAAAGCAGAGCTCAGAGGTATCAGCCTGTCAAAGGGTTAAGCAATTATATTTGACAAGTTTCTTCCTTGTCTAAACTAAATGAGGTGGCGATTTTCTTGTCATGCCTGTAAAAAAAATCCCATGATTTAACCCCATGTACATTTTGCAACGAACAAGACGGGAACTATACTTCTTTCGTCTAATGAAGGGAAAATTGCCAAATTAAACGCCTAAACTCGTATAAATTTCGGCGCGATGTTGAAAACACTTTTGAAGCAATTAATCATCACGTAACTGTCTAATATAAATAGTAGTAGTCGTTGAGAAATAATTTCTGAGATGAACTGACCACATAACCACTCTGATTCTCTTCAATTGAATAAGGCAGATCTAGACAAAAAAAAAAAGTCCGCAAGAAAGAAGAAGGCTTAACATTTCATAGATACGTGTGTAATTAGTTGACGTTGTCAGAGTTGTAAGATAAGGTGAGTGCGAATATTTGCTGTCGTTAAAGAGAGGGCTGAAGAGACAAGTTCCGATAAGCGAGAAGGATAGCAAAGAGAGGAAAGGCAGGTAGGTCAACCAAACGAGCGTCCGGTTTGCTCCGACAAGGTGTTCTTACCATTTCAATAGGCCTTTTTTTTTGCTGACACGTCAGTAACTGTAATAAGGTATTCTACAGCCCGAGCGCTAATTTTATAGACAGATCTTGCTCGGCTTGACTATATACTGTTTCATATTCCCCAAAAATGGAATAAAGCAAAATATATCAAAAGAAAAAGGAAAGGAACTCCACAAGTGAGAAGAACATTAGTGCGTAGCGGTAATGATTTCAGGTAGCGTAATTACCTCTTAAGGCACAATCATATCGGCGAATTGAGGAGGTCCGCGAACATTTGCAACTGGCGACCAAAACGCGGCTAAAGGCGACCGATGCTCACACCGGCGAGCCCGGCTGAGCGCATCCTTCAAGTTGCAATCCCGGAGATTATCGTTCTCAGCGATAGCTGTAGTCATCAACGCAGTTCGCGAGTTCGCGTGCATTTCCCTGTTTCGCGTTCCGGCAACAGCTATGGATTCTGATTCAAGCGAAGAGGAAGGCGTCGTCCCTGGTCTGTCATGCATGTAAGCTGTGGGAGCGCGGAAGCCCCCGAAAAAGAGCGACGACATCGGGTGCGCCCTCGCCTCCGTTCGCGATAAGTGGCACTCTACCCAAGCAGCTTCCTGCACGACCTCCGCGCGCATGAAAAACAGTATTATCGAGAGTAAGTTGTACTTTCTAGTTAGCGTTACATAGGAATCGGTGCATAATGTTAGCGCTCTCTTTTGCTGCTGTTTAGCTTCCTGAGAATAATACTGCGTACATTCGACACATTGCTGGAACTGCTGCGCCGCAGCATCACAAGGCAATACAACAATTACCGGCCTGGAGTCTGCTTTGGTGGCGTGGGGCGTGGACTTTGGCGCGAGCGAGGAGGATGCCAGATGGAAACACATAATTTACGGGATGCCGCTGAACTGTTCAGCAGTTTTGCAGCAACCGTCGCGCGACTGAAAAACCCAGCAGCCTGGTACAAAATAGTCGCTTTTCGAGGAAAGCGACCCTTTGCGATCAACTTCGTTGTCCGACCGCTGGCAGTCGGCGATATGAATGAGCCTTTACGCCATTATGCCGTTTGTCCCAGCTAACGTTAGATAAGCCATTCAAAATTAAAAAAAAATCACCGACGATTACGAATACTCCTTAATGGGGAACTTGAGCGCCGCTGTATACGTGCTTTTATTTCACGATATATTGGTGGGCGCGCACAATCTGTATCATGTGTTACGTTGCAAACGGAGCGAAGTGTGGGGCGACTGACTCGCAAATCGGGGGATGGCGAGAGACAGCGCGTTTGTTTCCGCATATGGTATCGGTAGCGTCACCAGAGAACAGACGACGCGCATTACTATGGCGCCGTCTCCTAGCTTTTGTTGCCGCAAAGCCCGTCTTGCGCGGCACTACGCTGTCACGCTTTCGCCATACCCTCCTCCTCCGCTTTCTGCCTCATCGTTCCGCTGTACGCTCCTCCTCCACGTCGCTCCTCGCGCTCTCTTCTCTATCGCCGCCTTTTATTCGCACTCCGTGGGCGCACTTTGAACCTTCGTTGTGCTCGCTCGCTCGGTTACGAGGGCACCAAGGGACGACGCAGGAACGGTCAACTAAAGCGCAGACAACACGCACGCTTGCGGACGCGCGCACACTCACGTCAGCGCGTCCACGCATGCGCAGACGGTACGGGACGGCTCGCATGCGCCGAAACGCGGCGCCATTCTGGATACACAGCTACGGCGCACTACATTCAACTCTCTGTGAAGCAGATTTCCATCATGAAAGAAAGTGCTTCTTCTTTCCTTTTCGCACTGATCTAACAGCTATAAAAATACGACAACTACGTTCATAGATACAGAAGCATTTTGAAATACTGCCAAAAACAGAGTACGAAGTGGCGTCAGCCAAGGCGTCTATGAGTGCGCCCAGTGAGTGCGCAATGTCGCGTGTCTTTGCGGATGCAAACCGCCATTTCTCGCGAGGCCTTTCAGGCGCAAGGCGCGTAGACGTGAGTTTGCGCGCGTCCACAAGCATACGTGTGGTTTGGGCTTAAGAGCTGCGCTCTATAAACACAATGCAATATACAATTAAAAAATCTATCTTTTGTTGTCAGAGGTCTGACCAGCGAACATCATAGGTCTTAAAACTGTATATTGCAACATGTTCTTGAAACCTTTTTTTTCGACGCTAATTCGGGCCCTACAAGCTCATCCGACGTATTACCCCACTAGATTATTAGGTCATGCCAGATGGCATTTCGCAATCACAGCACGTGCTGCTTACGACCTGGAGTCGTTCGCGTGGCGTGTTTTGAGCCTGTTGACGGCCGCTGACGAACTTCAGGACTTTGTTCCTTTGTTTTCTTTACTTCGCGTGCTTCGGGCACTACGGGTACGGTCTTGCGTTTGTTTGCAGCATCTAGAACATGTTTTTTAGGGGGGGGGATGCTGACACGCGTACTTATTTTTTCTCAGGGACTGCATTTGATCCGTTATATAACAACGTAATGCTATCATCACGAAAGAAGGTAAGGCGTGCGGACAGGGATACAATAAAACAGAACCAGAGAACACAAACGTGGACTATCAACTGAAGGGCGCACTATGGCGCACACGAAACTTATCCGCGCATGCTTCTATGGCTTGTGTATACCTGTACTGCTGGATGGCTTGTATCGCACGCGTCACCCTTCAGGCCCGCCTACCGAACTTGCCATGCACAAAGACCGCAGCGGTGAAAGGAGAAGACCGCTGAAATTAAGCGGTATTTAGACGAACTACAGACGTAGCAGCATGTCATCAGACAAATCAACTTATTCTGTCTTGAGCTTTTCCATTGGTTACAATGATCAGAGAACTCACATAATCTCGCATGGCTAAACGCATTCGACATGGGACATACGTCACGCACTGTCGGTTATTTGCAAGAAATTGGAAGGTGATAAAAACTAGTTATTCCTTCACGACACTGTAAGGCATGCTACAACTTCAAATGACTGCATTAAAATAGCGTGAAACGCCCAGAAAGCCCTCTACGAGAGATCTGAAGCATCGAAGAGCAGCAAGGGCAGGACTTCGAACGCGTTAACACCACAAGCCCTATCGTTAAGCGAGAGCCACCTATATGCTTGATTCACGAAATTCATAAGGTGTTAATTATGTCCATATAAAGCCAACAGACAATGAAGCCAACAAAGGCACCGACGAAATTAGCTGCAGTTGAAACTGAAATGCAGAAAATTATAAAGAAAGGCTAACGAAAGGGAACGAAAACATAACGTGTCGCTGGGGGGAGCCGAACCCATAACCTCCGCGTTAGGCGTGCGTTGCACTACCAATTGTGCCACGGCGATGGCCATTAGACCGTCCACCGTCTTATAGCCGTCTGGCAGCCTTGATGTAATTAGTTAGCATGCGAGGGTTTACTAGCCACGTGCGCCACGCTCTTACCCACGTACCCACAGTTGAAGTATCGAATATGACAGCATCACTACGCAGGAGGCAACATAGATAGATAGATAGATAGATAGATAGATAGATAGATAGATAGATAGATAGATAGATAGATAGATAGATAGATAGATAGATAGATAGATAGATAGATAGATAGATAGATAGATAGATAGATAGATAGAAAGAATTGAAACGCCTGAAGTTCGCAAGAATGCTTTGCAATAAAAACAGTCATGTTGATCGTCTTTTTTGACTGCCATGAAATTGTACCCCACGAATTTCTACCTTCAAGGGCCCCTCACCAGATTTGGCCACTTTAAACAAACAAGCGTAGTCTATACAGGACGCGCTGATGATCATGGATTCAAAGTCTTAGGGCACTACGCGAACCTCTGCATCCTTCCCCCCAAAATAAAAATAGAAACTGCTGAAATTTGAAATAAAACACCGCACGCCTTCCCTCTTGTGAAGCACGCCTGAACCAGAGCCACAGTCGGACTCACGTGTGTCGTCGGTGAGTGTATTTCGTGACTCACCATGACTCATCAAGAATTGCGTAGGGAGCAACGCGACCAAAAGGTAGGTGGGGGTCAAGACCACGGTACGTGCGATCGGCTTCGGTGGCATGGGGAAGGCAAAGAAGGAACCCTGATTCGGAAGGCGATAGAGGCACAGGGAAAAAAATGTCTTCGTTGGCAGTGACGCTCGTCACCTGGCGGAATGGTAACAATATAGTTATTTTTTAATCTACCCCGAGAGTATACAGGCTTCAAAAATTATTTCGGTGAAACGCTGCTTTGACGACCTTTATTGCTTTCAGTGCATAATGAAAGTTTGCACTGGGGCCCGGTGAGGGGCTATTTATGGTCAAACTGTCAATGCAGCAGGTCATGAAGCGTTTGAAACGCCTTGCTCACCGCGTTCGTCCAAGTTCGTAGAAGCAGGACTGTTCGATTGTGCTCGTTCATATTACTGCTGCACACTCTTCATTTACAGTGCGTTAGTTTCTGACACGCAAATTCAAAACTTTCCAAGGGCACCTTAAACTATCTGTTCGCCGGATTTAGCTACTTGCGTCGTTAATTTTTGCTCCCCAGATGTAAGCTGGTGCTCTTGAAGAAGGGGGGGGGGCAGGTGATGACATTGAAAAGGGAACCTACATCACTGCTGAAGCGCCAACAGAAGAGAACTTCCAAGGTTGCTTAGAGCTATGGACGGGTGGAACCAATGTCTGGTGTCGAATTTCAGGTACATTGATGTACCTAAAAGTTTATTATGTTTCACGTGTTGCGCGAACTTTTGGGATTCATCGCGCATGTCCCAGCGTAACGCTATCACTCGCGCAAGTTTCAAAATTCACACTACTATCCGCGTCGCGCACGCTACCTAATTATGTAAGTCTCTTTTGCGTTAAAATCTTCGACAAGGTTCTAAAATTCTGACAGGCAAAGAAAGGGCAGCTTTCTTTGCCTGTCACTCTGTGGTTTCGCCTGGATCGGTTTGTCGGTGGTCGGGTACTCGCCGAGTAGATTCCTCTTCAAGCACGCCTGGCGGTAGTATTTCAACCTCGGTCTCCTAGCACAGCAGTGCAATGCTCTAGTTGGGTCTGTTTCACACGTACACTTATATCGTGCCAAGGGAAACTATATCTATAGCTGTGTGAGATTATCGCCGCAAGTTATGATTTTACCAAGCTGTACAGCAAACTTTCCTAAAGAAAGTGTTGTGGGCGCCAGTGAACTCAGCGCCACAAGCTGCAAGCAAGCCATGCGGACCGCTGAAAAGACCACGATTTCCAGGAGAAGACGAGCAGGTACCAGACTTGTACACGTTAAGGAAAAATTCAGTGCGCTTGCGCTCTGTGAAGAAAGAAGACCAGCGAAGCTATGAACGTGGGCCCCCGTTAATGGCGAACTGCACCTCCACCCCGGGTCGGCCCCGGCATTGCACTATCTTCGGGATCGGCACACGTATGGGGAGTGCTTAACGCCCGCATCACCTCCGCCACGGGTCGGCCCAATATTGCACTGTCTTTGGGACCAGCCTACGTATGAAAAATTGTTGGTCTATGTCCACGGATATGAAATCTGCGAGAACGCAGCCATAAACTGCTTCGCTGTAAAAAACAAGTATCAGGTTAAGGCTCCTTCGCACCAGGCCGACCGGGCACCGATTTCAATCTGCAGACCCGTCCTGTCAGCGGCCCTGTCACACTGCACCGAGGCCAGGCTGATCGCGGACGCCCGTGTCGACGGTAACGGACTCGTCGAAAGAGAGTCGGGCGATTTTCTTTTCACACTGCGACGATCGGCCATACACGAAATAACATGGCGGCACCTTCGAGGTGGAAGCCGGCCGCTTCGGAGCTACGAAGTCTTCGTCCTGCGCTGTTTAGTATACTATCGCTCCTAACAAACGATTTGCGACAACTTGGCGCAGTTTCCAAGATACATTTTCGATTTCTGAGCCCATTAAGCCTAACAAAGGCATCTTTATGCTAGACATGGCCTCTGAGATTATAAGAGCTAGAATGTCGCAGCGACGATACATTATGAGTGCTTGCTTGTCTTTTGCTCGACAGAAGTCGCCGGAAGGCGCATTTGTTTACATTTTCCGCCGTTCGTGGTTTGCTCTCAAATACAGTGGAAACCAGCGTTCTCGTGGAAATCATTCCAAGCCATGGAACGCCGACGTGAAATACGGTCGAAATGCTTCAAAACCTACACATTTGACTTATAATCAGCGTCGCATCACCCAGAGACGAGCTGATATGTGGGGCCGCGCTTCGCAAATGGCTCTCTTTGATGGCATTAGTAGCAGGTTCTCCCTTCCCGTGCCATGTACGTCGCTTCCCGCTTCTTGTGTGCGGGTTGTACGAAGTCAAGAGCGGCCCATTTCATCTTGCTACGGGCATAAGTGAACTACACTGAACTCGAGAGCCAAAATAAACATCATATTGGCCTCCTGCAGACAGGTTTTTTGTTGACGGCGTCACAAACTACTGTCACACTGCGCCGACTCGCTGTCCTCAGTCGCGTCGGCGGTGTTGTCGGCTTAATGTGACGGAGTGCCTCTCAACGACACAGTCTGCTGACTAATTGGCCGATCAGCGGCGTCAGTCATGTCCTTCTTTTGCCAGGGTCGGGTAGGCCTAGTGTGAACGGGCTCAAAATTACTCAAAAGTAATCGGTTACTCTTACGCTACTTTACTGCGAACCTTTAATAAAATTGCAAGCACGCACTAAACATAATGACCCGGCCGAGTACTTTCAGTGCGTCTTCCGCAGTCCCTCACACATAGCTTATCTTCAATACAAATTGCTTTCCGTTAACGCTGTCAGCCTTCTTCCGTCGTTTTTTTATGAAGACCAGCAGCAACACTAAAAATTAGCTCGATGTGCCCGCTAGGAGTAGGGCGGTACTACAACGTACGGACATCTTGCGCACAAGGCTGTCGTTAGTGAGATCTGGGCCTTCATTAAGCACAGCACCTGATTGTTACTGGTGCATGGAGAAGACTCTGCCTGGAGGATCAATAAAAACCCTAAAAAGAATGTCCATTTAGAACTGAGGTGAAACAGCGCGAAAAAGACGAGTACACAAGGAAACAAATACCACAGACAAGCGCTGACTGCCAACTGGAAGTTTATTTGAAATTCACCGGACATTTATACCTTCTTCAGCATAGGCATGCGCACATTAGTCGCAAAAACATCTGCACATCAACATTTTAATCTTTCTTCCAAAAATGTGATTTCTTTTCCCGACAAGGCAAGAGAGGGAGTGCTTACACATTTTTCGCCTTCCTTTCTTATATGAAAGGCCTCTACTATTTCCCTTTCCTTCTTACTACTTCCTTTCCCTATTAATTTTGCCTTTTCAAATATCGGGGTGCATTGACACTTGTTACAGTGTCCAGGTAAATGACTCCCATAGCCATTCTTTAGGTTGGTGCTGTGCTGACGAGCTCTTTCATTGAAGCACTGTCCCGTTTGACCTATATAAGATTTCCCACAGCTAAGCGGTATTTGATAGATGACATTGCGCCTGCACTCAGTAAAACGAGTCTTATGATTAATGGTGCACAGGTGCCTTTCGCGCTTGTTCATGCGATTGCATATCGAGTACAACTTACACGGGGCACTGAGAACCAAATTAATATTATGTCTATTGGAAATTTTCTTCAGATTGTGAGACAACTTGTGTAGGTATGGCACCACGTGCGCTTGTCTTTTGTCTTTGTTTTCTTATTGGGAAGCATCGGAACTTCATTTTTCTTTCTGCAAAATGGCTTCGCATACTGAAGTACTCACAGAACTGGGAAAGCCTGCATTCTGTAGTCGCGATATCTGATTTAAAAAACCATGATCGCACTCATGCTCACATGACTTACTAAGTGCTCCCTTAATGCACGTTCTTGCTATGCCTCTCTTAATCAATTTAGAGTGTGCGCTGTCGTAACGCAACAAGGTTTTCTTAGATCTGGGATGATATCCCCAGCATACGTGCTTGTCCAAAGAAAAACAGAGGTTAATATCTAGAAACTGCATACGGTCGTTAATTGGCAATTCATACGTGAACTTAAGTCCTCCCGATAAGTTGATGAACAAGTTCAAAATTTCTTCGACCGCGTCATGAAAATGCGTACAGGAATCTTTCTTCATAACAATTAAGTAGTCGTCAACATATCTAAACACTCGCGTTACAGACATGTCAACCAACTTAGCAGAAATTACATTGTCAACTGAGGATAAAAAAATGTCACATAAAATAGGGGCGACGGCTGATCCTATACAGATGCCAGTGCGCTGGATGTAGAATTGGCCATCCTAATTAACAGCAGTTGAATGAAGATAAAAGTCTAAAAGCGCTAAAAAATTGTCGCTGTTGACACATACAGAATTCTGAAAATTAACTTCCCCGAAATCTTCTATCCTATCGCGCACAGCGCAGATCAAGCCATCTCGCGGCATAGAATAATATAAGTCCTCTACATCTACTGAAAATGCGGTTAGTGCGGTTCCCAGGTCTTCATTAATGGCCGAGATAACTTCTTCCGAGCTTCTTACCAGGAAAGGGTCATTTATCTGCAACATCTTGAGATGGCCTTGCAGAACTTTTCCTACATGACATTGCCATGACGTCTTCTCGGACACAATAACCCTGAAAGGGTATTCAGGCTAGTGTGTCTTGCAAGTGAAGAAAACATCAAGGAAATCCGTCTCCGCTTTGTTCACAAGCTGCCGTAACGAGTCTAGGTGCAAGTCTTTGAGTAGCTTCAGGGCGGCCTTCTTTTGCTTTTTCGGGTCGAAGGGAACAGCTTTGAAATTCTTAATAATAGCTTGAATGGATTTCTGATTCATAAGGTTTTTAGGCAGAACAACAAAACCGCCTCCTTTATCGGCCTGTAGTATTTCAAGCTCATCATTCAAGCTTCTTTACAATTTTCTCTATGGGAGGCGTACCTGATTTTCCACACGGTGCGTGTTTTAGGACGCAGTCTACGGCTTCACCGACAACTCGTTCACGGTCTTGATCCTCAGCCCTGTCTCCTATGCTTCTACCCATGGTTAGGAGCTGTGGAGCAGTAAGCTTTCGCTCAAAACTATATTTCGGGCCTTTTTCGAGGGTCCTCCTAACTTGGACTGGAATTGTAGCCTCCCCAAGCGTGGTGTCTACGTTGGCATTGGTGATCCTGGTGCGCGGCTTCGGTAAGGAAATCCTGGTGCGTTGCCACAGGAATACTGTAGACTGCCCGGCAAGTCTCTTGTAGTCGCGCAGCGTTCGGTCCTTTTTGCAGGGGTCTTTTCTTTCTTCAACGAGTACTTTCAGCCAATCATTGTATAATCGTATTTGGCGCCATTTTTCAGACTTCAGTAATTTGCACATCCTTTTTGCGTGTCCCCAAGAAGGTTCTACGAGACCAAAAAGGCCTGTGATTTCAGGTGGCGTGATGCGTCTTCTCAGGTAGTAACTAAAGGAACGTGACTGGCAAGTAGTTATGGCGATGAGGTTGACACATACGTATGCTGGATCCCGCAAGACCGGTGATGAGAGGAAGGAGCCCATTGTAGAAGAAATTTGCATTAATAAGATCTTAATGAAGGCTAGTTGGTTCATACTTAGAACTGAGGTGAAACAGCGCGAAAAAGACGAGTACACAAGGAAACAAATACCACAGAGAAGCGCTGACTGCCAACTGGAAGTTTACTTGAAATTCACCGGACATATATACCTTCTTCAGCATAGGCATGCGCACATCATTCGCAAAAACATCTGCACATCAACATTTTAATCTTTCTTCCGAAAATGTTATTTCTTTTCCCGACAAGGCAAGAGAGGGAGTGCTTACACATTTTTCGCCTTCCTTTCTTATATGAAAGGCCTCTACTATATCCTTTTCCTTCTTACTATTTCCTTTCCCTATTAATTTTGCCTTTTCAAATATGGGGGTGCATTGACACTTGTTACAGTGTCCAGCTAAATGACTCCCATAGCCATTCTTTAGGTTGGTGGTGTGCTGACGAGCTCTTTCATTGAAGGACTGTCCCGTTTGACCTATATAAGATTTCCCACAGCTGAGCGGTATTTGATAGATGACATTGCGCCTGCACTCAGTAAAACGAGTTTTATGATTAGTGGTGCACAGGTGCCTTTCGCGCTTGTTCATGCGATTGCATATCGAGGACAACTTACACGGGGCACTGAAAACCAAATTAATATTATGTCCATTGGAAACTTTCTTCAGATTGTGAGACAACTTGTGTAGGTATGGCACCACGTGCGCTTGTCTTTTGTCTTTGTTTTCTTCTTGGGAAGCATCGCCTGGTCCCAAATGCATCGCCAAATGTTCGCCAAATGCATCGCCAAATGATCGCCAAATGCATCGCCAAAAGCATCGCCAAATGTTCATAGGTGATTTTCTGGCAATACTTTCTAAGTGACCGCTGCTATCGAGGTATACCAGCGCCGGTTCGATTCGCTGGCCAACATCTGGTGCATCCGTTAAAGTGAGCAAACAAGTACTGAACTCGCAGATTTGCTGGTCTAAACATCCATATCCGCGAGGCTGCTGTGGGGCACGATCTCCAGCATGCTGCAACAGTTCCCGGCAAATTCAAGCTCTCAAAGCTGCGTCACCTGTTACAGCTTTTCCAGTCAGGAAAGTAACTGATAACGTGTAATCGATTACTGAAAAAAAGTAATTGAATTGCAGCAAGCGTTTCCGAGTAACCAGTGCAATTGTTCTATTACAAGATTATCAAAATAATGCAATCGATTGCATGTAAATTGTTACGTACAAGTCTGGCTGAGACGCACCGGCCCACGCCATTTCACCCGTAAACCAGCTCGCCAGTCTATAATATAACAATAAACAGTCTACGTTACTCGTGACTACTACATGGAAGCAGCCGTAGGATAACCAAGGCAGCAAGACGCCCACGAGGACAGCGACTTTGACCTAAGCAGCACAGCGAATCCGGCGCCATGCCGACTCTCGCGACGAACAAGAAGCACACACCAACGGCCCTCCCGCCACAATGGCGTTCAACCCGCTCAGCGCAGAATAGCCGAAAATGTTCGACTTCCGCAATCCTAAAAATTGGGCGTGATGGCATCGAAGGTCAGGACATTGCCACTTCGTCTCCGATCTCACTTGCCTGAGTGAGACGGCGCAAATGAACATCGAAATGGCAATCGAAATGGCACATCGAAATGGTATCGAAGGTCAGGACACTGCCACTTCGTCTCCGATCTCACTTGCCCGAGTGAGACGGTGCAAATGAACATTGCTCTACGTCATAAGTGTAGAAGCGGAGTACGTGCTGATCACCATGAAACTGACTAACACAAGGGTTGATTCGCATTGCGACGCGGGGAGAGCTCTTTAAAAGCATTTCCTGCCAGGCGGGGGGGGGGGGGGGGGAAGGAGGGGCTTATGGGGCTCTAGCACCGCCCCTCCCCCTCTCCCGAAATTTTTTCGTGCTGTCATGGGCCGCCGACCAAAGCTACCCCCGGCGCCGGAAATCATGTTCTATTTTGTCTAGAATGTTCTTTTCGTGCTCGAAAAGACACTTTAGCGCGAACATTGCGAAATTGGGCTGGATTTCGCGGCAACGCCCATGCACCGGGAGTCGGATATCGTAACGCTAAGAAGCTCTATCTGAGCACCAAGTTTCAAAGGCGTTTGGATGGCGAGCGGGCTCGTCGCGGCTTCTCACGGAGGCCGCGGAATCTAGGGAGCGCTTGGATTTCACTTCTGGAACGTTATGGGTATAAAGTTCTCAAACTTTTGATGCGAAATGTGCATTGACATTTCCAAAGTCGTGCTTTAGATTTTCAATTCCAGAACTACGTGGATTTAATGTTGTTATAAACATTTGATGCCAAAGGTGCATTGACTTTTCTCATGTCGTACATCGGAGCAAACAAAGAGACAAGCCAAATCAACACACTATGAGACAAGTTGACAAAGCATGCTGCGAGGTCCGATGAGACGAAGCGTTGTGGTAGTTTATTTGTGTGGTCACAGAAACCAATACCAACTTTTTTTTTCACCTGCGCCAAAGCATACATATCAAGACACTAAAGCCAGCAAAGGTAACTACGTTCTTATTTATTTTTCTACTTGGACTTTTATTCGCGAGGACACATCGTGCCTCTTCTTTTTCTTTTTTTTGTTCTCGCTATCCGCGGGCTACCGAACCAGCGAGAGCACATGCGTTTTTCTCGTGCTGCATCGACCACCGCGCGGCGCACTTCGATGCGCGTTGGTTTTTATCTGGCCGAGTGGATTTTCGCCTGACAGAGTTTTTGACGCTTTCTGGCTAGTAGACGAGAAAAAGAAACAATGCATGGTTGCTCGCCGCCATCACTACGGGGACTCGACGGATTGCTACGCGTTCACTTGAGCGCAACCTCTCCGGAAAATTTTGTCTCGCCGGTGTAAAATACCGAGCAGTATGCGTATGGTTGTATGTGGACGAAGCTTCTCACGTTTTCTTCGATGTCCCTTTGGTAGCCACACTAGGTGCCCAAAGTAGGCATTCGATTGTAGCCAACATGCTTTCCTTTGCGTTATTTCATTTTCGCTCCCCCCCCCCCCCCACCGCCCAACAGAAGAAAAAGAAAAGACATTGTTGCAGCGCAGCGAATTGTCTCATGGTGAAAGTTCGATTTCATTACTTCTTTGTAGCGGAAAGTAATGGGCCACAGGACACTTCAGTTGCGGGATACTCTTACTATATTATTGCAATAGCACTTATATGGACACTTCAGGTGCATTCCTGCCGCCGCCGGCGCCCTCATGTTCTGTATAAAGTCCAGGGGCGATAAGCTCGTGACAGCGCGCCGCATACTTTATGTGCTAGTGAAAGCGTTAGGGGGGGAGGGGGGTATGGGTGAGCCGACGATGGTGGCCCAGTCTTCTGTGCGCAAGGGAGAAAAGCGGGGAGGAAGCGCGCTACCTTCCGTCGCGCGCGATATATCGGGGGAGTGGTGGGAGTGGGGGCTGTGATCTGTGAATCTGTGGTTGCGCAACATGTTTATTTGCCTTGTTTGACGCATTATATATGTCGACTTTTCCTTAGATAAGTAGATTTATTCGAGGATTATACGCATATTCAAATAACTTGCTGCGAGGTTTTGTGTATATGTGCAGTGAAGTTTGTTTCCAGTGGAACTTTTTTGCCCTTTATCAAGCTGTATCTTCGAATTTGCACATTCTATTGTATCGTCGCATTTCTAATGTATGCGGACGAGTCAAATGAACGTGAGCCAACCCACTCTGCGCAATGATGGTTGGGTCCATTATTTGCGAGGCATGCGCGTGGCACACAGGCATCTCTCATTTACAAAAGTGACATGCAAGTATGAGAATAAACGTTCTTTAATGCTCTCGTACACTGGGTTGAACATGGCTGTGTGACATAATGGACACTCCAAAAGTTGAACAGCGTGATGCCGTGAGGGTTTTGACAAGTGGACATGTTTCCCAAAAAGAAATTAGTCGCCGCATGGCTGCCATGCATGGTGAACATTGCATTTCATTGGCTACTGTGAAGCGTTGGAGCAAAGGGTTCAAAGAAGGGCGTGAAAGTTACAAACACAATCCAAGACCGGGTCAAAGCCACCGTGCAATCACCCCCAAGACAATTCCAAAGGCTGGTTAGACAAGAAAAGAGTATAAGCATCGATGAATTGACAGGGCGTGTGAACATCAGTCACGGCTCGGGTGACACAATAATTCATCAACATATCGGTTATGGGCTCTTGTGTGTGTGCGCAATGGATGCCCAAGATTGTGAACCGCCGCCAGAAGATGGAGAGTTTCGGTGCTGCCTTGACTCGTCTAATCTGGTATCACGATGAGAGTGGACATTTTGTCTGCCATTGTGACCGGAGACGAATCATGGTGCCACTACTACTAGCCTGAAACACGATGGCAAAGCTTACAGTGGAAACATTTGAATTCACCACTCCTAAGAGAAGCAAAGGCCGTCATTTCTGCCGGATAGGTGTCATGGACTTTTTTTTCGATCGTCAGGGGCCATTATTAATCGAATTTGCTAAACCTGGAGAGACTTTCAATCGTTTCCAATATTGTGAAACATCGGATTGGCTGCGTGTCGCAATCAAGAACGAACGACGTGGAAAATTGAGGAATGGGTCATCTAGCTCCACGACAATGGCCGTCCCCACGTCGCTGATGTGGTTAATACAAAAATGACAAATTTCAAGTGGGAAGCGTTGCAACGTCGGCCATACAGCCCAGACATGTCGCCTTGCGACTTCCACATTTTGGCGCATCTGAAAAAACACCTCAACGAAACCAGATTCGTGTCGGACGATGACGTGGAAGAGTCAGTTACCGACTTTTGAAGCAGCAACCGAACGAGTTTTATGAGACAGGAATCACGCGACTCGTTAGTCTGTGGGACAAATTTCTAAATGCTCATGGAGACTACTTTTAAATAAAGTACCCCATTTGTCATATATTCGCATTGGCTCACTTTAATTGAACTCGCCCTTGTATACTTTGCAGAATACCTGCTTTTTATATGTGCTCACTAATTTCGGAGCAATTACTCACAATACACGACAGCTGCTCCTGCGCAATACATTCTAACAAAAAACAGTGTCATTGAGATTTTTCTTCGGTTGTTGTATATGCAGAAAATGTAAACAAGGTTGTTCAATGACATAGAGAGAGAGAGAAATATGCAAGTGAGAGAAAGGCCGGGAGGCTAACAAAGTTTCAACAAAATATTTGTCCTGAACTTGTTCATTTGATGGCCTTTACATTTTTCATATCAGTGGCATGCACTGCTTAGCTGGTTTCAAACTGATATAGTTCTAAAGTTCGTGTGATAATTGCTTTACTTATTAAATACACAGAAAACATGGAAGCATTGATATCAGTTATTTCGGGCACAATTTTTGAGACATACGAGTATATCCTTTTATGAAAAAATACATATTTTACTTGTCTTTACAGTGCGTAGCGTTCAAGAATTCGTTTGCAGCACCTTCCGCAATGGCAATGCAGTTATTATTAATGTTTAATGTCTTTGATCCCTCGCAATATTCCATGAGAAGGAGGCCGAGCTGCAAAGTGAACCCCTCCCCCCCGAACAATATTTCTGGCTACACCACAGTTTCCCGCCCACAAGAATGTCATGTAAAAGCGAGCGACATTTAACTCCCGGAAGCAAGAGCCGCATCAAAGAATCAATACGTTCGTTACAGTGCTTTTCAAGATAGGAAAAAGGCAATACGGAACTCTAAAGGACGAATTCATACGCGATATGACCGTGGTTGACTTGTGCGACGAAAGACTCAGTGAGAGGGTGCAGCTTGACACTGAATTCACTGTCGAGAAGTCGATTCCAAATGGCAGCAATTCAGGGGCCGTAATACTGCAACACAAAAAAATACGCTCCATCGAGCAGCCAGTTCTCGACGGACGAGAAACACGCGACCAGGAAAGTAGTACAACCAGCCGCAAAGAAATCAATGCCCCCTTCAGGTCCTCACACCCACAACGCATAACCAAGATGATAGACGAACGCTGCAAGTCGTGTGGTGGCGAGCGCGACGACGCGAAGACGCAGTGACCCGCGGCCAATAGGACACGCAAGCACTGTGGCAAGAAATGCCACTACGCTTCCGTGTGCCCGTCGACGCCAAAGGCTAAAACTTCTTGCTCCCGAGAGCGCTTTGATTGTCCTTGATGAACTACATTTAGGTAAAGTCACAGTAGGACTAACGCCACCGTGGTGGATAACTGTAGCTGCGAAATAGGTGCATTTCACTTTCAATGGCGACACTGCATAAATGTGCCAGTAATTGCACACAATGAGCACACTCAGTTTAAGGCCAACTTTGTGGGACCCATACAGGCAACAAAACAGCCGCTAATAGGCCCAGGCTAGATGGCAATCGCCATGGTAGGCTACATTACAGAAACACTCGCCTGACGCGGTAACCAAATTCATGAAGTAGTCTTTTTAATCAAAGAATTGAAAGAAGCTGTGCTTAGTCAACTAGCCATAACACCATTCGGGATCCTGCAACGTCCTCTAGAGTTGGCTTATATACGTACCAAAGTGACCGCAATTTCTGACTATGGTGGCTCATTACCCCAAGCTATCGTACGGGTTGGACTCATGAAGACAGAGTACATAATCAAAACAGAGAACGACGCCAAATCCTCCTTAGTCGACAATCTAAGCATGTGCTACTTTCATTTCTACAACATATGAAGAAGGAGCAAAAAAGATTCGTGACATGGTTGTCATCCGGAAGGTCCTCATACGGAAAGAAATGACGAGCTCCACCCCGGCATGGACGATGGTTAGCTTCATCAGCAGATCTTTTGGGAGAAAGCTTATGTCTATAGTCGACGAGTGCCTCGCAAAGCTAGCACATGGAACATCTTTCATCCGCTTGGATGCACGATCAGGCTTCTGGAACGTTCCCCTAGCCAAAGACTAACGGAGACACAACTTTTACCACACCAGTCGGAAGGCTCCAGTTCTTGAGTGTTCCGGCCTGAAACCCTACGGCACCAGAAGTCTACACAAGGGACATGCTCCGAGTGCTAAGAGGGCTAGTCATCGCGATCTTTCGGCAAGACATCATTGCCTCAGGAAAGACAACTGAAGAACACGATACCAATTTATGGCGTTTTACAGAAGCTGCAACATAGAGGTGTGAGCCTGAAAAGAGACAAGTGCTCATTTCGTCAAACAGCCCAAGAAAAGATACTCAGCCACCGTTTCAACAAGGATGGCAGCCTTCCTGCAGCCAGTCGTCTCCTCACAGTGACAGATCTATCGGGTATTCCTGTAGAAGCTCGAGTTTCATACTCCTACTCTGCCACGTACGGGAGGATACAGGACGTTCCTGTTGAGTACTCAGATGACGACCTCAAGGAGTATTTGAGCGAACAAGGAGTCATATCTGCTAAAAGGCAAGTTTTCTACGTCTCTAACGAAGATGGCGTAGTAACGGAAACCCGAAGACGCTCGGTCATGCTGGAATTCCCTCAGGACGACCCTTTAGCAAACCGAGTGTCGCTTGGATTCTGCAGTTATCCCGTGACTGAATACATGGGGTCTGCTACTCAATGTTTCAGATGTCAAAGACATGGACATATAGCGAAATATTGTAAAGGCCCCATCCGCTGCAAGATATGCGCTGGTCCACATACGCATAAGGAGTGTACGTCACGTTCCCAGCCTCGGTGTGCAAACTGTGGAGCTGAGCATGCTGCGTCATACGGAGGGTGTCCTAAAAAGAAATCAGCCACTCTTGCATGAACGATGGAGCAAATCGAAGGAAAAGTGCGGAAACGACGTGAACCACCGCGGAATCCGGATGTGATGTATACATCTACGAACCAAAAGCAACACGACACGGTGCAGCGCAGCGACACGGCTTTTAAAAAGTCCTACGCCTCAGTCGTGAAAGAAAACCAGCAAAGGCCTTCAACTGCAACGAATCCATCAAAGCCCTCAAGTGATATGACCTCAAGCCCACGACAGCAACAAGTGTCCTCAAGGTCGCAGCAGAAGAACAGGAAGAACCAAGAAAAGTTGTTAGATGGTAGCACTGCAAATGAGATATTAAGTATGCTGATTCCCATGATGTTCGCCGCAATCAAGGCTATTCTCCGTGCCAGCCCATTGTTTAGGAGCATCTCTGAAGTAGAGGCTGTCCTGGCTTTGGAACCGCTAGTGTCGTCTTCTTTCACGGCGCAAAGCCGTGATTCTTCGCAGTAGCAACAAAGGCTTCGCCAACAATCGGCTCACAAGCGGTGTCCACCAACAAACACTTCCGCACATGTACTATATTTCAGTGGAACGTTCGCGGCTTGCGCTGGAAGTTAGCAGACTTTAAGCATCTTACGCGAGTGCACCGATTCCCTCTTTTAGTCATTTCCGAGTCTCGCGTCAACGAGCACTTTAGGATAACGGGGTATTATTTTCATCGTTCAAGGCGACAAAATGGAATTAGCCGACAGCTCGTTGGATTTCGCAACGACATACCTGCCTCTGTGATTGACGTAGCACTACATGACAAGAACGAATATATTTGCGCAACCACCGTGATTGCATCCAAAGTGTTTACCCTGATCGGTGTCTACTTGGAACCAGGATCACCTTTCGACGTGAAAAGATTGGAAAACTTGTTGACAAACACTCAGTCTCCACATATTATTTGTGGTGATTTCAACGCACATAACGAGATCTGGGGCAGTTCACATACATGTGCTCGGGGTGCCAAGCTGGCGAAGCTTTTTGCAAAATACAATATAGAGCCCTTGAACGATGGCAGCATAACATACCTGAAAAATCCGACGACTGTTAGCTGCATTGACGTCACATTCGTATCAAGTCAAGTGGCCGCTACGTTCGGATGGTGTACAGACTTCGAGACTCGAGGTAGTGATCACTACCTGATCCTAATCTCTGCCCTTCATTTTCGGACGTCGCCCAGAAAAGTGAAACTGAAGTCGGTAGACTGGGAAGCTTACACAGCAGCCGTATACAAAGGAATCACAGCCTCAACTACGAATACAGAAATAATACCGACAATAGCTCATTACCTCAAACAAAGTACCCGCTCTGCCACTAAGCATTGTAATGTACCAACAAACGACGAGGAATTTGAAAGGTTATGTGCCATTCGAAGGCGTGCCAAAAGGAAGGCTCTACGTACTAAGAATATCGAAGACCTCAGAACTTGTCGACGGGCACAAAGACATATACGACGTTACCTCACCAAACTGGACCGAAAAAGGTGGAGGGACTTTTGTGGGACACTGGACATACGACAACCGCTGAGCAAAATCTGGCGAGTCGTCAGAGGCATTCGAAAAGAGCCGCAACAGCTTTACCCTTTTATCGCCCTCTCATTACATGAGCGCGCATCCCTGAAAGAAGTGGCAGAGCAGTACTGCAGGCTCCTTTCCAACGGGGCACAACCTTTGCGGCAAATTGCAAGTCGTCAGCCTAGTCCACCTCGAGCTACCCTTTCTGACTTCGAATTACCATTCACAATCGAAGAGCTCACGGCAGCAATCGGCGACGTAAACAAGCGATCATCACCTGGCCATGATGGCGTGAGTTATGAAGCGCTCGCAAATCTATGCCACACATCTCGCCTACGCCTTCTGGAGTACTACAACGCCTCATGGATAACTGGGGAGGTTCCTACGGAATGGAAGCTTGCGAAAGTCATTCCTATATCGAAACCAGCAAAGCAGCCAAAAAATTACGCCTCCTTCAGACCCATATCTCTGCTTAGCTGCGTAGGGAAGCTATTCGAAAAAATTATCTACAAACGACTCAATTGGTTCCTGCAAACTGCAAAAGTTTACCCGGAGGAAATGAATGGCTTCCGACAAAATAGATCCGCAATTGATAATGTAATTTCCTTGGTCTCATCAATTGAAGAGGAAGTGGTCTCTGGAAACATACCTACTGCATTATTTTTAGACATTAAAGCAGCATATGATTCGGTCTATCATAAAGCAATACTTGACGCTTTGGAAACCTTTGGTCTTGGAGGACGGCTCTACGCATGGATTGAAGACTATCTTCAAGGACGCCAACTTTTCATGTGTACCCCGGATGGCCCCACGGCGCTTTATGCCGTCGAGAAGGGAGTACCACAAGGAGCTGTGTTAAGCCCGGTATTATTTAATTTAGTCCTTATCCATCTGAAAAGAAACCTTCCCCCTGGCGTCAAAATCACACTGTATGCGGACGACATCTGCATTTGGAGTGCGGTGCGTTCCCGCAATACCACCCAACAATGTCTCCAGAGAGCGCTAGAAAATATATCGGCCTACCTAAATCCAAGGGGTCTGAAATTGTCCCCCGACAAAAGCGTTGCCATGGCTTTCACGCGGAGGTGTATGAAAAAATACCCACTAGTGTTGGGCGGTCGTGCCCTTCCATACGTCAAGACGCAAAGGTTTCTTGGAGTGACGATCGATAGGAACCTCACATGGTCGCCCCAAGAGAAAAAACTGAGTGAGAAGATTTCGTCGGCGTCGCACGTATTACGATTTTTAGCCGGATCACAGTGGGGCAGCAACTGTCGATCAATGATGCTCCTCCATAAGGCCTACGTCGACGGAACACTACGATATTACCTCCCGATCCTGCACAAAATATCTCCCACAAGCAAGAGAAAACTCGAGGCAGCACGAAACAACTGCCTTCGCGTATGTCTTGGCCTTCCGAAGGGGTCGTCCCGCTCAGGGACTGTAGCAGAAGCTGGATGCCTGCCTTTGGAAGTGCTATGTTCGCAGGAGACACTTCGGATACACCTCCGCCACGTCATTCATACGAAGCCTCACTTTTTAAAGGATATTTCCAGAACCCGTGCTACATCTAGCTTTGGGCAGGCCGTCGGAAGCATATCTATTTCGATTCCTGCTCAGGCATCACAAATTATGCCGCGAAACATTTCACCATGGACACGGCCCCCACTGGAAATCGTGCCATATATACCTGGAATCAGTGCGAAAAAGAAAATGCCTCAAGCAGCGACTTATCAGATAGCTTTAGAATATATGCACAAAGAATACGCAGCCGCAACGCACATTTTTACAGATGGCTCTACAACTCCACATCGTTCATCATGCGGACTTTTTGTTTCCTCTACAGGGCAACGATTCTCGTTTCGTCTTGAGCGAGTGACATTGTCTACTTCAGCGGAGCTATATGGCATTAAGGAGGCCCTTGTGCATGTACTTCGCCAGCAGCCGCCAAAGACATGGGTGGTTTTCACAGACTCAAAAGCAGCCCTACAAAGTATGTGGAACAGGCACAAGCGTTGCAATAATCAACCAGCAGCATTTGACATTGCTTATCTTCACCACAGGGCTAAGATTGCTGGGCATTGCATAAAGTTCCAGTGGATACCTGGCCGTGCCGGCATTTCGGGAAATGAAAGAGCGGACGAAGCTGCCAGAAATGGACTCCAATACTGCAAGTTCAAAAGAACATATTTTACAAAAGCCGATGCTTCAAAAATGGCAAAAAATTATGCCTATCAAGAAAAAGACCGCATCTTGAATCTGCCGCTTCACCAAGATAGCTTCCTACGTTACATTGACCCAGGAATGAGACCAAAAATTCCACGCCCACTTCCTCGACACTTAGAGACATTGTACCATCGTCTTCGACTGAACGTGGCATACACGAACAATTATCTGTACCCCATAGGACTTACCACTAACCCATACTGTGGTAACTGTTGGAACTTAGAGACAATTGAGCACATATTACTAGAGTGCCCCGCGTACCGCGACGAGAGACAATTTTTTGACCACCAAATGGACATGATTTGGCACGAACACTTAAAGTTACCGAGCATCTTAGGTCCAATGCCCGGCCCTTCAAAACAGTGACGGGTTTTGGATTTATTGTCCAAATACCTGACAGAAATAGGTCAAATAGGAAAGCTTTAAAAATTGCATCCTTCCTATACAAAAGCCTAAATATACCCGCCATGTCACCTGTAAATATTAATATTAGGTCCACTCGGACATTTCATATTTATTTTTATCCTCTTTTTCTCCCACTCTCTTCTGGAATCTTTTAATCCCATTCCCCATGCCTATACAGAGTAGCATGCCAGCGGTTATATACGCGCCGGCAAAATTCTCTGTTTTTCTAATAAAGAGCCCTCTCTCTCTCTCTCGTCGAACTGAACTCGCATTCCTGTGGCATATAGTATCCGCAGCAGGAGTTAGCCCCGACCAAGGCAAGATCAAGGCCATCGCACCCTGACCCAACACTAGATGCGTCGGAAGTGAGGTCCTTGCTGGGCTCTGCAAATCATCTGGCAAAGGTTTTCCCAGGCTCAACACACTTAACAAACCCTTTTCAAGACTTGCTGGGCCAAGTTGCTGAATGGCAACAGGCTGAAATTTTGGGGTGGGTCGACATGAAGTTTGAAGGTTGGCCAACTTGAACTTGCTGGTGGGCCAACTTGAAATTTTTGAGTGGCGCGATTTCAAATTTGGAGGTGGGAGAACTTGAACTTAGGGGTGAACTAACTTGAAATTTGGACATGTAGGTAGACCAACTGAAATTTGGGAGAAGATTGACTTAAAATGTGGTTGGGCCGTTGAAATTTGCAAGAGGGCCAAGTTAAAGTTCCAATTGTGTCAACCTGCACTTTGGGCGTGGCCGAACTTGCAATTTGACAGTGGACCAATTTAAACTGGGGATGCAGCAATCTGAAGTTTGGCGTTGGACGAACCTAAAATTTGGAGGTGGGCCCACTTCAACTTAGGGGTGGACCAAGTGAAATTTGTCCATGGACAAACTTGAATTTGGGGCTGGGCCAACTAAACTTTGGGGCGGGCTAACTTAATATTTGGGGGAGTGCCAAGTGAAATTTGTCGGTGGTCCAAGTTGAAATTTGGGAACGAGCCAACTTGAAATTTGGGGGCGGACTAACTAAAATGTAGAGGCTGGCTAACCTGACATATTGAGGTATGCTTAGGCCTACCTAGACAGCTCCAATGGAGTTACTGCATCCTTTCTTCTGTTAATGTCAACTAGAATATAGGCTATCTCCGTTTGCTCTCTGATCCCCAAGCCTCTCTTCCTGTTTTCTTACTTTACGCTTAATTTATTCATTCCATCGCCTTTTGCATGGTTCTTATCATGTTGTCAAGGTTCCTTGTCAACGTCCGAGTTTATATCCCCATATGTTAGCCTGAGTAGAATGCAATGATTGCACTTTTATTTTCAGCAACAGTGGTAAGCTCCAAGACAGGATTTGGTAACGCCGGCCACATTAAGTCAATTTTTATTCTACTGTAAGTTTTCTTGTATTGATAAGGGTCGCCTGTGAGTAATTGACCTCGACAGACGTACTCCTGTACATAGTCTAGAGGCTGACTGGCGATCATGAATTCTTGTTTCTTTGTCATGCTGTTAAAGATTGCTTTTGGCTTGTGCATAATAATTAAACTCTTTAATTACACTAATTACTCTAAGTTGCTCGGTTAAGGTCTCAATCATTATCCTTAATCATTATACTCAATCAGGAGAACGTCGTCTGCAAAATCTGCAAACTGAAGGTTGCTGAGATACTCGCCGTTGACCCTCACTTCAACGCCTGCTCAGCCTAATTGCTGAAATACTCCTAAGCGTGCAGTGAATAGCATTTAAAAGATTGCGTATCCTTGCCTGAACCCTGTCCTGATAGGTAATTTTCTGCTTTTCTTTTGGAGAACCAATGTAGCTGTGAAATCTTTGTAGATATTTCCCACGACATTCACGCATGTCTTCTGCACTCCTTCATTACACCATACCTCCATACTAATAGTATCTCAACTAAATCAAATGTTTTTTCATAATCTATCAATACCATATGGAGAGGTTGATTGTGTTCCGCAGATTTTGTAATTACCTGATTGATGAGATGGGTGCAAGTCATTGTAGCCTAAGTCCTGAAGCTAGCCTATTCTTTTTGTTGATTGAAGTCAAGCGTTGCCATAATTCTATTGGAAATTATCTTGGTGAATATTTTATACAATACTGAAAGCAAGGTAATAAGCCTCAAAGGAAGCATGACACCAAATTTTCGATCATATTCTGTACTGTGCGAAGTAATCCTTGTGCGTTCAGGAACACGCTGGGCATTTGAGCACGTAATTTGTAAATGAATTTTTTATATTACACTCGAACGGTACCCGCCGTGGTTGCTCAGTGGCTATGGTGTTGGGCTGCTGAGCACGAGGTCGCGGGATCGAATCCCGGCCATGGCGGCCGCATTTCAAAGGGGGCGAAATGCGAAAACACCCGTGTGCCTAGATTTAGGTGCACGTTAAACGTTAAAGAACCCCAGGTGGTCAAAATTTCCGGAGTCCTCCACTATGGCGTGCCTCATAATCAGAAAGTGGTTTTGGCACGTAAAACCCCAAATATTATTACACTCGAATGCCATAATCGTCTGACAACACAGACACGTTCGCAAGCCGTGACGTCTCATGCGGCATGCTAGCTGAGCGAGCATTCCACGAAGAACCCGCGTTTCAGCTGTGTGCGCATGCGGGTATCTTCTGCTTTGCTCAGCTTGCCATTGGAATTGTTCAACTTGCACCGGCTGAAAAAATTCCCCATCGGCGCCTATGTCGCTCTGTGGGGTACCAGAGCGAACGATGCAAGGAGTGTTCCGTATCGTTTTTGAATTTCTCTGAGAAACCCGTCAAGCGTAAGGCTTGGGAAATTAATTTGGCCAGGAAGGAGTAGCGCTCATCTAACGCTTTTGTTTTGTTTTCAGAACACTTCACACCAGACAGCTACAACGACGATTTGCGCCTGCTCGCCGAGATCGGGATACCGTGAAAAAGCTGAGGCTGCGGCCAGACACGATGCCAACCACGTTCGCGAACGGATCCAGCTGCCCAGCAGTACCCCGGCCAAACGCCAGCCTTAGGATTCTTTAGTGATATTGGGTGCAATAAAGCAAGTCCAATTAAAGGTTCTGCCAAAGCGCACGCGCGCAAAGTCCTTATGCCGTGGATGTATGTTCGCGGGCATTTGTTTACACATTCCGCGCGCAACTACATAGGGAAGAATACAGAAACTCCACTGGAGTTGTCTAAGAATGCGTGAGCCTTTGTCTAATTTTCAGTTAACCTGCTCACAAATTTCAAGCTGGCCACCCACTAAATTCAGTTGGCCCACCCTCAAATTTCAAATTGGCCCACCCCTAAATTTAAGTTGGTCCACGGACAAGCTTTAGTTGGCCTACCCCCAAATTACAAGTTGGGCCAGCCCGAAGTATCAAATTGGCTCACTTCCAAATGTCAAGTTAGCCTAAGCCGAAAATTGAAGTTGGCCTAAACCTAAATTTGAAGTTGGCCTACTCCCTAATTTCACTTGGGCCACCCCCAAATTTAATGTTGACCGTCCCCAAATGTTAAGTTCGCGCTTACCTAAATCGAAGTTGGCCCAACCTCAAACTTAATTTGGCCTACCCACGAATTTCAAGTTGACCCATCCCTAAACTACAGTTGGCCCAATCCCAAATTTAAAGTTTGCCTACGTCAAAATTTCAAGTTGGCCCGCTCCCGAATACAATGCTAACACATGTCTAAATTGAAGTTGGCTCATCCCCGAATTTAAATTTGCCACGCCCTCCAACTTAAGTTGTCCAGCTAGCAAATTTCAAGTTTCCCCACGTCCAAATTTCCAGTTGGCCTACCCCCTAAGTTCATATTGGCCCACCCGAAAATTTAGGTAGGCGCACCGCTTCTATAACCTTCTACATACATGTTCTAAGGCGCCCTACGCGTCCCTATGTTCATTCTTTTTATTTCATTTTTTGGTTTAAATTTGTAGCGCCTACTTCCTTTCCGTGCTATGGCTCGAAGGGAGAAGGCGACGATGAAGTCGCGCGCTTGGTTTGCCCTTGTTACCCTATCTCTATATGGTCACCAGTGCGAGTGTTACGATATGTTACTATGTAGCGTGACTGAATGCGTCACTCCATTACATAGAAATGTTGACCCGGACGCTTTCGAACTGCAGCCTTTCTTAAATCCGCAACGCGTACCTGGATTCCTCTACAACGCTCTTGATTCATAGAGGCAAGTTGTGCTGCATCCAGAAGATGCCACCGCTTCTTCCTCCGCTTATGAAGTTGCAACCGTCAAGCTTAGGAACATTTGGCCGGCAGACCCTGCCCTTTGGTTCGTCGCCATCGAGCGTCTTTTCCGCCGAAATCGTGTCACCTAACAGCAGTCAAAGTTTCACTGCGTTATCAGTGCTCTAGCAACTTCGAAAGCCTCCGTCGTTCGTGACATCCTTCTGACGCATACTGCCGAAAATCCATACGACGTATTGAAGGTTGGGCTTTTTCGCCGAACGACAGAACCTGAGCAACGTCGGATGCAACTTTTGTTCGCCACGGAAACGCTTGGCGAGCAAAAACATGTTTCATCACATGCGACACCTTCTTGACAACGGCTCAGCGTCACGGACACTATCATTTTCGGAGAGCTGCTGCTTCATCGACTGCCTCACCAGGTACGCATGATTCTAAGCGTATCGTCCACTGATTCGCTCGAAGCATTAGCTGGAAAAGCAGACAAAATTATGAAAATATGCATCCGAGGCACCGCTGTAGCATCCCATGGTGATGGAGTTGCCGCCGACGCACCAGCTCTGGATGACATGTTAAGCGCATCAATCAATACAATGGAGACCTCGCGCGACAGGTCGACAAGCTTACGACTTAGCTGGCCGGATTTCATCCACAAGCTCCTCGTTCATTACCCGAGCCACCATTTAATGGACGAACCACGGAGTTTCTCCTTCACCACCTCTGCTGTCTTCAATCTGTTGATATCACGCTCTTACAGTACCCGCTCCAGACACTGCCGCCCGCCTTGCAGTTTCGTGGGGAACTACCTGATCTTGCCCTGAGGACGGCCAGTGTTGTCGGCCCCAGCCGTCCCTTCCACGTGACTGATCGCTTGACCAAGGGTTCACTACCTCGTAGAGGCCGACGCCGAAATTTGCGTTATTCCGCCATGCGTTGTCAGACCGTCGTCGACGTGATCATTCTACGCCTTCACTCACCGCCTTCAAAAGCTGAACCATTAAAGCTTATGGTCTACAATGGATCATTCTGGACATTCAACTGAAGCATAAATTTCGCTTGTGTTTTCTTGTAGCTGACGTCCGTATTACCATCGTAAGCGCTGACTTTTTGTGGCATTTCAAGCTCCTCGTTGACGTTAGATAACACAGTCTCATCGACACAGAAACCCACTCGAGTGTCCAAGGCATCTTATCGCATGTTCAACCACTAAAGTTTCTCCACGCGCACTCCAGCACTCCATCTCCTTGGTCACCAATCCTTGCGGAATTTCCGGAAGTTTATCTTCTTCATTTCACTGACACACCTGTCGTACGTAATGTAACGGGCCACATCGTCAAGAAAGGCCCATCGGTATCCGCACGACCTCGTCGCCTAGCACCAGCCCTCCTCAGATCGTTCGCCTAGAATTTGAGCACATGCTGGAACTTGGTTTTGTGCGGCCTCATCCAGCCCGTGGTCATCAGCGCACCCCATTGTGCCCAAAAAGAGTGGTGATTGGAGACCTTGCGGTGATTATCGGGCTTTGGATAAAGTAACCATTCCCGACCGATACCCGATTCTGCATATACAAAATTTCGCTGCCAGACTCGACTGCTGTACAATGTTCAGTAAAATAGATTCAGTAAAAGCGTCTCCAGGTGACTGTCGAGCCATCCGATATACCCAAGGCTGCTATCATCACTCATTTTGGCATACTCGAGTACCTTCGTACGCCGTTCGGACTGCGCAGCGTGGCTCAGACGTTTCAGCGTTTTGTTCATGAAGTTTTTCGCGGCCTCCTGTTGTCCCGTCTATTGAGATGGTACCCTTGTCTTCAGCTGCAGTAGATCAGCTGCAAAAGTTTTCACGCGACTGTGACAGTACGGTCTCGTTGCCAACGCCACGAAAAGCGAATTCGGCATCTTAGAGTTAGATTTCCTTGGCCATCGTGTCGACCGTCGCTGTACACGACCACTTCCCAGTGGTATCATTGCCATTTTCAAATTTTCACGACCGACAACCGTGAGAAGCTTTGTGAGTATTTAGGACTCGTGAATGATAACCGCAGGTTCCTGCCAGGCTGCGCCATCATTATGAAGCCACTTCATGGCTTGTTAGGACCAAGTGTTCCGTTACCTTGGATAGAAGTGGCCACCACGAGTTTAGAAAACATAAAAGTGGAACTCACCAAGGTGACACTTCTTGCTCATCGCATACCTAACAGTCTCACCTCAATTTGTCGCTCGCACATGGCAGCCCCCCTCTCCTTTTTCTCTAAGATGACACTACAAGAGCGGCGCTGCATTACTCTTGACCGGAAGTTGCTGGCTTTATACGGTGCCGTCATACACTTCCGCCACTACATCGAAGGTCGTCAGTTCTTGATACTGACAGATTAAAAGCCTCTAACACACGTCCTGAATTCGAACAGCATCTCGTATATCCTCGTGAGCTTCGACATCTAGGCTACATATCTGAGTTTACCAGCGACATTCATCAAGTCAACAGCAAGGAAAACACAGTGGCCGATGCACTATGTGGGCTGCACGTCGACTCGACTTCCGTCAGCAGACACCACGTGGATTTCCCAGGCTTTTCAACAAGACAGGGCGATGACGGTGATCTCCGCGCCACTGGTACTGATAGTGACGTTCCTATTATCTGTGATACTTCAAGCAACTACTGTCGTCCATATGCACAACCAGCTTTTTGCCGAATCGTATTTGAAGCCCTACACTCGCAGTCACACCCGGGAACGAGAGCGACGCAACGCCTAGTAACCTCTAAATATGTGTGGTACGCGTATAAATGGAGATGGTCGGAGCTGAACGCGCGGCCGCTGGAAATGCAAGCAGGCCAACCTTTCTAGACATACAGTCGGCGCAATGGAGTTTTACACCTCCTTTTGCCCACTTCATTCATATACACATAGATATCGTTGGCCTTTTGCCTCCTGTGCAAGAGCACAGATACATGTTAACGTGCGTCGGCCGTTTTCCTCGTTGGCCCAAATCTGTGCCACTTACCAACATTACCGCAGAAACAGTCGCACAGGCTGTTGTCCCAGTGTGGATCAGCCGATATGGCGTACTCTCTACTATAACAGCTGATCGCGGTGGTCATTTTAGGTCCACACTTTTTCCGTAACATCTCGAAAACGCTTGGTGTCACACACATTAAGACAAGTGCCTACCATTCGGCGTCTAACGGAATGGGCGAACGTTTTCATCGCGAGATAAAGGATGCCAAAATGTGTTCCGACAATACCATGCCATGGAGGGAACGCCTCCCTTTTGTCCTCCTCCGCCTCCGGACTGCACTGATGAGCGACATGCAGTGCTCTACGGCAGAACTTGTTTTTGGCGCAACATTCCGCGTGCCCGGAGAGTTTTTGGTACACAGTCCTCACATGTACCCTTTGAAATAAGCAACTATGCTAGGCGACTCCGAGCAGTGATGAACACCATTGTTCAGCCAACGTTTCGCCCCACTCATCGGAACGCGTTGGTCAGCCCGTACCTGATCGACTACACACACAGAGTCTTACGCCGAGACGCAGCCCGTCCTCTGCTACAAACACTGTACGACGGCCCCTTCAAGGTACTCAATCGTACGCCCAAACAGTTTACAGTGATGATCAACAGGCACGAAGGCACCGTACCTATTTAACGTCTGAAACCAGCTTATTGAGATAAAGAATCGATAAGCAGACGGGCCACCGCAAACGCCTTCGAATCTACAAATCGCCGTCGAAATGTCCGATATGCTACAGATACGAACTTCATTTCTCACGCACCATTAGGAGCCTCGCCGCTTTGTCCCTAGGGGAGGGCCCTGTAGCGTCTACGTCGGCACGTCGGCTCGAAGAGAGAAGACGACGGTGAAGTCCTGGCACGCTTGGGGTGCCGCTTGTTCCCCGATCATCATATTGTCGCGTGGCAATGACGGTTGGGACACAGCAGCAAAACTGTGACTGGCAAAACTAACTTTTTTGGGTGAGCCTGTGCCCAGAAAGAACAGGCTACGACTCAATGCTCAATGCAAACAGGCTCAATGCTTAGCGAAAACGTCGATGATCGTCGAAAATCTGACAAGCGGGTCAAGCGCGTCGGCTTTTCATCATCAGTCGTCGAATGTTCCAGAGTAATCGCTGGGACTCGTGTACCTTCCACAGAGTTCTACATTATTTACGTGGCGCACACATGCAATCAGATTACACAAGGTTCGGTCATAGACAGTGGATGGAACCGTCGATAACATTACAGAAACTTCTGATACATGCAGGCGCGTCCTGCGCTGTGTAATAACATTTGTTAGGCGATGAAACGTGTCACCCGATAAAGACAAACAAGTATACGTGTCAATACCCCCCTCCTAAAGATCATCGACCAGATGCTGCAAACAAACGAAAGTAATAAAGAAAAACGCCCGTACTAAGGAAAACAACAAAATAAGGAAGTTCGTCAGCGTGCGTAAAAGGGTTTAAGATGCACCACGTGGACCACTTCAGATGGTGCTCGGCGCCGCTGTGAATGCGAAATGCCGTCTGACACAACCTCATAGTCCAGTGCGCCAACACATCGGATGACCTTGTAGGGTCCGAAACAGCGTCGCAGCAGTTTCTCACTCAATCCTCGTCGGCGTATCGGGGACCAAACATAAACACGGTCGCGGGGCTGGTAGTCGACACAGCGTCGTCGGAGGTTGCAGTGTCAGCTGTCCGTACGCTGCTGCTTCTTGATCCGAGACCGGGCGGGCTGTCGGGCTTCTTCAACGCGCTGGAGATAGGTAGCCACGTCAAGATTCTCTTCGTTAGTGACGTGCGGAAGCATGGCGTCGAGCGTCGTCGTCGGGTGCCTGCCGCAAAGCAGCTTAAACGGTGTGACCTGCGTTCTTACTGGCACGGCCGTGTTGTAAGCGAAGGTACATTGCTAGTATGTCGGCGAGCGTCTTATTCCGGCACTCCGTGAGACCATTCGTATGTGGGTGGTAGGCAGTTGTCCTCCTGTGCTTTGTATGACTGTGCTGCAGAATGGCTTGGGTGAGCTCCGCTGTAAAGGCCGTTCCTCTGTCGGTGATGAGGACTTCTGGGGCACCATGGTGGTGCAGGACGCGCCTGCATGTATCAGAAATTCCTGTAATGTTATCAACGGTTCCATCCACTGTCTATGACCGAACCTTGTGTAATCTGATTGCATGTGTGCGCCACGTGAATAATGTAGAACTCTGTGGAAGGTACACGGGTCCCAGTGATTAATCTGGAACATTCGATAACTGATGATGAAAAGCCGACGCGCTTGACCCGCTTGTCAGATTTTCGACGATCATCGACGTTTTCGCTCAGCATTGAGCCTGTTTACATTGAGCATTGAGTCGTAGCCTGTTCTTTCTGGGCACAGGCTCACCCAAAAAAGTTAGTTTTGCCAGTCACAGTTTTGCTCCTGTGCCCTCAACCATCATTACCACGTGACAATATGATGATCGAAGAACAAGCGGAACCCTAAGCGTGCCAGGACTTCATCGTCGTCTTCTCTCTTCAAGCCGAAGCGCCGAAATAGACGCTACAGGGCCCTCCCTTAGGGGAAAAGCGGCGAGGCTGCTAATGGTGAGTGAGAAATGAAGTTCGTATCTGTAGCATAACGGACATTACGACGGCGATTTGTAGATTTGTAGGAGGCTGCACCGTGCCAGCTATCCTGAAGGTTTCTTTAAGTTTGCTAGACAACACAAGGCGTGATGGTCGCTGACAATATTGAATGGCCGGCCATATAGAGAAGGGTGAAATGTTCTCGACAAAGAATTTCGCCACTTCGGCTGCGCTACCTTTCGGCAGAGCTTTTGTTTCAGCGAAGCGGGTGAGGTAGTCCTTCGCCACGATGGTCTACTTATTTCCGGTTGTTGACGCCGGAGAGGGTTCCAACAAGTCCATCCCGATCTGATGAAATGGTCGGCAAGGAGGCTCGATTGGCTGTAGTAATCCAGATGGCCTTGTCGGTGGTGTCTTGCATCGCTCACAGTCCCGGCATGTCCTGATATAACAAGCGACGTCGGCGGTCAGGCGCGGCCAGTAACACCTCTCCGGTATCCTCGATAGTGACCGGGAGAATCCGAGGTGTCCAGCGGTCGGATTTTCATGTAGGGCGTGGAATATTTCTGGACGCAGCCCTGAGAGAATAACAAAAAAGTAGTTGGAGCGGACTAGTGAGATGTTCTTTACTTGTAGGTTGTTTTAAAGCGAGAACGAAGGGAATCCTCGCTTAAATGCATTAGGGACAACGTCGGTGTGCCCTTCTAAATAATCTACGAGGCTTTTTAGTGCCGGGTATGCTCGTTGCTGTTCAGCGAAGTCTTCTGCGCCTTATATGCCAAGGAAGGGGTCGTCATTCTGGTCATCTTGCGGCGGCGAGTCAATGGGGGCGCGTGTTAGGCAATCGGCATCAGAGTGTTTTAGTCCGGACTTGTAGGTTACAGTAATATCATATGCTTGCAGTCTTAGGCTACACCGTGCCAGCCATGCTGAAGGATTCTTTAAGTTTGCTAGCGAACGTAAGGCGTGATGGTCGCTGACAATATTGAATGGCCGGCCATATAGGTAAGGGTGAAATTTCGCTGTAGCCCAAACGTGGGCGAGACATTCTTTTCCGGTTGTAGAATAATTGCCTTCCGTTTTGATAACGACCGCCTAGCGTAAGCTATAACGCGTCCAAGTCTGTGTTTTCTCTTGACTAGGACGGCATCGAGGTCTAGGCTACTGGCGTCAGTGTGGATTTCGGTATCGGCGTCCTCGTCGAAGTGCGCAAGTACTGGGGGCGACTGCATGTATCGTTTGAGGTCTTGAAATGCGTCGGCCTGCGGCGTTTCCAACTCGAACTCGACATCACATTTAGTTAGATATGTCAGTGACTCAGGGATGCGTGAAAAGTCCTTGACAAAGCGCCTGTAGTAGGCATAGTAGGCACACATGCCAAGGAATCGACACGCTGCCTTGTTGTCGATGGGTTGTGGGAACTTTGCTATGGCAGCAGTCTTCTGCGGCTCGGGGCGGGCTCCAGACTTCCTGATGACGTGGCCTAAGAACAGAAGCTCATCATAAGCGAAGCGGCACTTTTATGGCTTCAGAGTGAGCCCTGATGACTTGATGGCCTCTAATAATGTCGCAATCCGCCTAAGGTGATCGTCGAAGTTTCAGGCGACGACCACGACGTCATCCAAGTAAACAAGACAGGTCTGACACTTCAATCTCGCTAACACCATGTCCATGACGCGCGGGAACGTTGCAGGCGCAGAGCACAGTCCGAATGGCCTGAGCTTGAACCCGTAGAGGCCGTCTGGCATGATGGACGCGGTCTTTTCCCGATCTCTCTCGTAGAATTCTATTTGCCAGTAGCCAGACTTGAGATCCATCGACGATAAGTATTTTGCGTTGCAGAGCCGATCTAATGCGTCTTCTATTCGTGGTAGGGGATACACATCCTTCTTTGTGATCTTGTTCAGCCGACGATAATCGACGCAGAAACGTAAGGTTCCGTCCTTTTTCTTCATGAAGAGAACAGGGGATCTCCACGGCCTTTTCGAAGGCTGGATGACGTCGCGCAGCATTTTGTCGACTTGTTCTCTTATAGCTTCACTTTCTCACGTCGAAACTCGGTAAGGGCTCTCGCGGAGTGGTCGAGCGCAGCACTCTTCGGTGTTTATGCGATGCTTTGCGACTGGTCTTTGTCGAATCCTCAATGATGTCGCAAAGCAGTCTTTGTCTCATTGGAGCAGACTTCCGCGCTGTTGCTGCTTAATCATGGGAAGACTTGGATTTATGTCGAAGTCAGGTTCGAGAACTATGGTCGTCGAGTTAGATGCGGCCGAATCCGAGAGGACAAACGCATTACTGGTTTCCAGAATTTCCTCGATGTACGCGATCGTTATGCCCTTGTTGATGCGCTTGAACTCCTGGCTGAAATCTGTCAGCAACATTTTAGTTTTTCCTCCTTGCAGTCGAGCGATCTCTTGCGACGCGGATATCGCGGTCTAGCAGTAGACGTTGGTCACCCTCGATGGCGCCTTCTACGTCGGCAGGTGTTTAGGCGCCGGCGGAAATGACAATGCTGGAGCGGGGCGGGATGCTGACTTGACTTTCGAGCACGCCCAAGGCATGGTGACTATGAGAGCTCTCCAGCGGTATGGCTAGATCTTCCGACACCGTTATCGACTTAGACTTCAGGTCGATGATTGCGCCGTTTTGGTTCAGGAACTCCATGCCGAGAGTGACGTCTCGTGAACACTGTTGAAGGATAACGAAGATGGCAGGGTAAGTCCGGTCATGAACGGTAATTCTTGCCGTGCAGATTCCAGTCGGCGTGATGAGGTGTCCTTCAGCGGGCCGAATACGAGGGCCTTTCTATGCAGTCTTAACGTTCTTCAACTGGGCGGTGATGGGTCCACTCATGACGGAGTAATTGCCTCGTGTGTCTACTAAGGCGGTGAATGCGTGGAAGTCGAGAGCCATGTCAAGGTAGGTGGTTCTTTGTCTTGCGCTACAGTTAGGTCTTGGCGTCGGATCACGGCTGCGTAGCGTGGACCTGTGGCTGGTACGTGGCGCCGTGAGGCCGTCTTTCGTCGACGTATTCTTTGTTTCCAGACTTCGTCGGGACGGCGGCGTGTTCGACGAAAACCAACAGCCCCTCCACCAGTTGCTGCTTTTAGTTTTCCGTATACGGGCTCGCAGACCGGCCCCGGGCTTGGCTAGTGTATGGTCGGCGCAGCGGCCACAGGTCGTGACGGCGAACGCCTTGTGACGGCGAACGGCACGGTCGTCGAGGGCTCCACTGAGTGGCGGCAAGGTAGTCAGCGATAGCGCGAGGTCGTTCGCCAAGCTGTGGTCGCGGCACGTTAACAGCGAACCCTCGCAGCTCCCGGTATGGGCATCGGAAATGTCCGTCTTCCTCGCGTAGTTGCGCTGGGCGATGGGTGGGCCTGTTGGCGGCGGCGGCGGTGGACGACAGAATTGTTGCGTTAAAGGGCCCTGGCCCGGTGGCCCGGTCGCGCAGGGGGGCCTTGACGGTGGGCGACGGCGGCGTAGGTCATCGCTTCCGGCTGGGGTTGTGGTGATTCTGGTAGCACCTCAAGAACTCCAAGGGATCGTTGAAGCTCATCTTTGACGGTTTCGGCTACTGAGGCCACTTGAGGCTGCGACCTTCGGTACAACTTCTGAAGCTCTTTCCGTACGACGGCTCTGATAGTCTCGCGCAGATCGCCGGTGACGAGTGATTGAATTCCTGCGTAGTTTGTTTAGTTGATACGGCGGTCGAATTGCCGGTTCCGCATTTCGAGTGTCTTCTCGAGGCTGGCGATCTCGCGAAGGAACTCTTTTACGGTCTTCGGGAGGCTACGTATCATCATCATCATCATCCTGGTTACGTCCACTGCAGGGCCAAGGCCTCTCTCATACTTCTCCAACTACCCCGGTCATGTAGTAATTGTGGCCAAGTTGTCCCTGCAAGCTTCTTTATCTCGTCCGCCCACCAAACTTTCTGCCATCCCCTGCTACGCTTCCCCTCCCTTGCAATCCAGTCCGTAACCCTTAACGACCATTGGTTATCTTCCCTCCTCAGTACATGTCCTGCCCATGCTCATTTATTTTCTTGATTTCAGCTAAGATGTCATTAACTGCGTTTGTTTCCTCACCCAATCTGCTCTTATCCATTAACGTTACACCTATCATTCTTCTTTCCATAGGTTGTTGCATCGTCCTAAATTTAAGTAGAACCCTTTTCGTAAGCCTCTAGGTTTCTGCCCTGTACGTGAGTACTGGTAAGACAAAGCTGTTATACACTTTTCTCTTGAGGGATAATGACAACCTACTGTTCATGATCTGAGAACGTCTGCCAGACGCACCCCAGTCCATTCTTATTCTTCTGATTGCTTCATTCTCATGATCCGGATTCGTGGTCACTACCTGTCCTAAGTAGATGTATTCCCTTACCACTTCGAGTGCCTCGCTACCTATCCTAAACTGCTGTTCTCTTCCGAGGCTGTTAAACAGTACCGTAGTTTTCTGCACATTAATTTTTAGACCCACCCTTCTTCTCTTTCTCTCCAGGCCAGTGAGCATGCATTGCAATTGGTACCCTGAGTTACTAGCCAAGGCAATATCATCAGCGAATCGCAAGTTACTAAGGTATTCACGGTTACCTTTTATCCACAGTTGTTCCCAACGCAGGTCTCTGAATATCTCCTGTAAACAAGCTGTGAATAACATTGGAGAGATCGTATCTCCCTGCTTGACGCCTTTCCTTGTTGGTATTTTGGTGCTTTCTTTATGGAGGACTATGGTGGCTGTGGCGGCGTTATAGATATCTTTCAGTATATTTACATACGGCTCGTCTACATCCTGATTCCGTAATGCCTCCATGACTGCTAAGGTTTAGACTGAATCAAACGCTTTCTCGTAATCAATGAAAGCCGTATAAGAGGGTTGGTTATATTCCGCCCATTTTTCATTCACCTGATTGATAGTTTGAATATGGTCTATTGTTAAGTAGCGTTTATGAAATCCAGCCTGGTCCTTTGGCTGACAGAAGTCTAAGGTTTCCTGATTCTATTGGCGATTACCTTCGTAAATACTTTGTTGGCAACGGACAGTAAGCTGATCGGTCTGTAATTTTTCAAGTCCTTTGCGTCCCCTTTCTTATGCATTAGGATTATGTTAGCGTTCTTCCAAGATTCCGATAGGCTCGCAGTGATGAGGCATTGCATATAAAGGGTGGCCAGTTTTTCTAGAACAATCTGCCCACCATCCTTCAACAAATCTGGTGTTGCCGGATCCTCCCCAGCTGCCTTCCCCCTTTGTATAGCTCCCATGGCTTTCTTTGCTTCCGATGTAACTGTGGGATTTCAAATTCCTCTAGTCTATTCTCTCTTCCACTATCGTCGTGGGTGCCACTGTTACTGTACAAATCTTTATAGAACTCCTCAGTCACATCAACTATCGCATCCATATTAGTAATGATATTGCCGGCTTTGTCTCTTAACGCATACATCTCATTCTTGCCTATACCTATTTTCTTCTTCACTGCTTTTAGGCTTCCTCCGTTCCTGAGAGCATATTCAATTCTATGCATATTATACTTCCTTATGTCAGCTGTCTTACGCTTGTTGATTAACTTGAAAAGTTCTGCTAATTCTATTCTAGCTGTGGGTTTAGATGCTTTCATACATTGGCGTTTCTTGATCAGATCTTTCGTCTCTTGCGATAGCTTACTGGCATCCTGTCTAACGGAGTTACCACCGATTTCTACTGCACACTCCTTAATGATGCCCATAAGATTGTCGTTCATATCTTCAGCACTAAGGTCCTCTTCCTGAGTTAAGGCCGAATGCCTGTTCTGTAGCTTGATCCGGAATTCCTCTATTTTACCTGTTACCCTAATTCATTGATCGGGTACTTATGTGCCAGTTTTTCCGCTCCCTCCTCAAGTCTAGGCTATTTCGAAATCTTGACATCCTATGGTGACTGCAGCGCACTTTGCCGAGCACGTCCACATCTTGTATGATGCCAGGGTTAGCGCAGAGTATAAAGTCCATTTTATTTCTAGCCTCGCTATTCGGGCTCCTCCACGTCCACCTTCGGATATCCCGTTTGCGGAAGAAGGTATTCATTATCTGCTTACTGTTCTGTCCTGCAAACTCTACTAATAACTCTCCCCTGCTATTCCTAGAACCTATGCCATATTTCCCCACTGACTTGTCTCCAGCCCGCTTCTTGCCTATCCTGGCATTGAGGTCGCTCATCAGTAGAGTGTATTTTGCTTTGAATTTACCCATCGCCGATTTCACGTCTTCATAGAAGCTGTCGACTTCCTGGTCATAATGACTGGATGTAGGGGCGTAGACCTGTACGACTTTCAATTTGTACCTCTTATTAATTTTAACAAGACCTGCCACCCTCTCGTTAATGCTATAGTATTGCTGTATGTTACCAGCTATATTCTTATTAATCAGGAGTCCGTCTCCTAGTTCTCGTCTCTGCCGCTGAGTCCCGGTAGCACAGGATGTGCCCGCTTTTTAGCACTGCATATGCTTCTTTTGTCCTCCTAACTTCACTGAGCCCTATTATATCCCATTTACTGCCCTCTAATTCCTCCAATAGCAGTGCTAGACTCGCTTCACTAGATAACGTTCTAGCGTTAAATGTTGCCAGGTTCAGATATCAATGTAGGCCTGTCCGGAACCAGAGATTCTTAGCACCCTCTGCTGCGTCGCAGGTCTGATCGCCGCCGTGGTCAGTTGTTTCGCAGGTGCTGGGGCACCTAGGGTCGGGGTTTGATTGTTGTATTCATATAGGAGGTTGTGGCCAAGTACTGCACCAGGGTGCCCAAGCCTGCTCTGGTGAGGGAGTGCGCTACCGGGTCTGGTCACCGGTATCAGGCCGCACTCCAGGCCTGTTTATGCAATTTTATGAACACGTGCATTTATTTATCCGGTGGTAAATTGCGCGGCACCGGGATTCGAACCATGGTCCTCTTTGCACGCGAGGCGGATGCTCTACCTCTACGCCACCGCTGCGACCTATCTACGTATGTACGGCTACACATCATTGCGCCAAAAAGTTCTTCCTTCACACCACGCATGAGTAGGCGGACTTTCTTCTCCGGGTTGGCGTGGCGGAACATACGGCTCATTCCTTCCGTACAGATGACAACGTTCTCGTTAGGTGGCTGCACTCGGGCGTCTAGCATAGCTTCGGCCCTTTCCGTGCGCACGACGCTCGTAAAGGTGAGCAGGAAGCCGCTACGGAACAGGTCCCATGTTGACAAAGTCGACTCCCGGGTCTTAGACCACGTTCTGGTGGCGTCTTCCGAGGCGAAGTATACATGCCGCAGCTTGTCGTCGCAGTCCCAATTGTTGAAAGTCGCGATTCATTCGTAGGTCTCCAGCCAGGATTCCGGGTCTTAAGTCGCTGCTCCATGGAAGGTCGGTGGGTCCGGAGGTGGTTGCAGGATAACGGGGGACGCTGGGGCAACCATCGGGGTTGTCTTGGCCACGATGTTCTTTGTCGTCTCACGTAGAAGTCCGTGTTACGGGAGTAGCTGTTGCAGTCGGCGACTTGCTTGATGATCCGGGACGACGTAGGTTTTGTCTTTGCGGTCCGGGCTTGGATCACGGCTTTCTGGAAGCGTCCGGTACAGGATCGCCAAGCGGCTCCACCAGTTGTCGCGTTGTAGTGACGGTTGAGGACGCAGTAAAAAAACTGTAACTGGCAAAACTAACTTTATTCAGTGAACCTGTGCCCAGAAAAAACAGGTTACACTCAATGCTCAACGAAAACGGCGAACACAGTTGGCGATCGTAGAAAATCTGATCAGCGGGTCAAGCACGTCGGCTTTTATACATAAGTCGTCGAATGTTCCAGAGTAATCGCTGTGTCCCGAGTTCTTTCCTGAAAGTTCTACATTATTCGCGTCGCACACACATGCAATCAGATTACACAAGGTTCAATCACAGACAGCGGATGGAACCATCGATAACATTCGAGGAACTTAGATACATGCAGGCGCGTCCTGCGCTGTGCGATAACATTTGTTAGGCGGTGAAACGTGTCGCCCCATAAAGACAAACAAGTACACGTGTCATTATGTTCTCCAGTGGGAGTGTAAATACAGATATTACTATGTAGTGTGACTCAAAGAGTCACTCCATTACCTACAAATTGTTGCCTACCGCTTATGAAGCTACAAACGATTTACATTTGCTCTATTATAACTATTAGATGTCTTCGCAAGTTAAGCATTGTTGTGCAGATACAAGGCACTGCAGGTTTCGCATGACGGGGCTAGGGTGCTCGTCAGAGAACGCTGACACAGAAATAAGAAGACTGGTGGGAACGCGCAGCAGCTTAACAAAGCGGTAGGTTTGTTGAGTACCGATCCGGGAGACATGCATGCATGGAATTCATGCTACCAAACCATCTATCTATACGCGCATAACAATTTGCATGGTGCGAAGTAGCGCTAGACTTCATTTCCCCTGGACAGCTGGCTACAGAGCACTGCATGCATGAAATATGATGAAATAAAGGTATAGTGCTCAAATGTGCAGAGGCGCATCAGCAGCCTTTCGTACAACACTAATGTCGCTGTCTATGTAGACCAAGTTTACTACGATGTCGTCGTCGACATTTCGTAACTTAACCTGATGGCGATGGGGCCGAAGTCGAAATGCGCAACGTACACGAGGCCATCGCTTCTTCTGCTGCTCAAAGATTCGTCGCTTGCTTCACCACACGATGTTGGCGGTGTCGAAGACATAGCATGCGATATCTGGAGCAAAAAGGAAACAAACGGCAGCTGTGCTCCGACATAACGTGGTGAGGTGGCTGATTTTGTACCACACGATGGCTCGGTTCCATGCAGCACATGACATCACAGGTGACATCACAATATGGCGGCCGGCAGGGAGGGCGAGGCTTAGAGCCGGCGAGCTCTTCTTTACATTTTAGACAGAAATGTGCTCTCACTGCCCGGTTTGCGCACGCATATACCCTCAATAGAACCTCTACTACTATTAATTGCAGAAAACTGCAGATTGTTGGATGACCATGTCATGCCCCCTTTAAATTTTTCAATTCCTTATGGCGGTCCCTTGTTATGAATTACTATAATACTGGCATTCTTCCAGCGCTCTGGTACATTTGAAAGTGTCAGGAGTTGTCTAAAAAGAGCCGCGAGGTTTTCAAGCATATTATCTCCCCTATCTTTTATTAAATCCGCTGTTATTCCACAGTCTCGAACTGGTTTGCCCCCAGAGTTGTTTTGCAAGGTCATTCTAATTTTATCGTTATTTATATGAGTAATCACTATCCTGTTCACCACTACTTCGCATGACAGTAGCGTGGATTTTCTGGGTTCTGTACAGGTCAGTATAGCATTCTTCAGCTACTTTCACCATAGAAATGAAATTGCTCATGACAGTGCCTTTCTTATCTTTCACTGCATAAAGTTCGCATTGTCTTAAGCTAAGTTTTCTTCGCACTCATTTCATGCTGCGGCCATCTCCAACTCCTTCCTAAATTTTCCCCACTTTATAATTGCGAATATTCCTTACTTTCTTCTTGGTCATTAGTTTTGACAGTCCAGCGAATTCTACCGGATCTTCTGAGATAGACACTTTGATTCCCATGTTGTACAAACAGACAAAGGACCAACAAGTCGTTAGGCGAGACACTTGCGACTTGTCAACAGCGGGGGCAGCCCGACAACCTTCTGAAGCTGCTTCGTATATTTGCAGCTTGGACCACTGTTTCAACAGCTGTTTACGGCGCGCCGTGATATCAGCAAGTGCAAGGCTCACATGAAGTGACTACGTGTGACTTCCAGTGGCGTCACGCCCACCAGGTGGAACAACAAGCGACATAAAGGCCTGCATCTTCGATCTGGAACCACTTGGCAGCAGCGAGGGCAGCCCGACAACCTTCTGAAGCTGCTTTGTATATTTGCAGGTTAGAATTAGTTTCCACAATTAATACAGAAAACGCTCTTAGTTTTGCCCTAGTTGCTGCCGATACCAGTGCTTGTGCGTTCTCTTGTATTGGGCATGTTATGGCTGATTCCGCCAAATTGTGTGAGGAGCTCAGGAAGAAAATGTTCAATTTCAAGTATAAATTGGAAGGTGAAGTCAGAAAAGAACTTACAGACCTGAAGACAAGTCTTGACTTCTGTCATGCCGAACTCGAAAAGGTCAAGCATGAGAAAGATGAAATCGCGAAAGAAAACAAGGACCTCAAGGCAATTAACACAAAACTTGCAAGCCATTGCTCAACGATATCAAAACAAGTCGCTCAACTCGAGAACCATGTTACAGTGTCTCAGCATTACTCAAGAAACCGTAATCTCGTGATAAAAGGTGTACCCTTGACTGAAGGTGAAAGCCTTCCTGGTCTTGCACGAAATCGGTGTGATCTTGAGTGAACCTATCACGGAAACAGACATCGAAGTGTGCCATTGTGCGCCTACAAGGAAAGCAGGTGCAACCCCAAACATAATTGTGCAGTGTAAGAGCCGAACCAAACACGATTCTATCCTTCAAAAAGCAAAAAGTCATGCCTGTCAACTCAAGAACTGGGTTTTTCCCCTGGTTCACCATTGTATGTTAACGTGCACCTTTGTCCAACGCTGAAGCATCTTCTCGGTATAGCGCTTGCGCAAATAAGAAGAAAGAACTGGCAATTTGTTTGTTCAAGCAGCGGCAAGATTTTGAACAGAAAAGATGAAACGTCACCGATTGTGCATATTTGCAGTGAGCGTGATCAAGAAAGGATTAACTAGTTTGCGTTGACTGCACATATTATTTTTGTTACTCAGTGCTTTTGCCATGGCTGTGTCCCCAGAATACGTTAACAATGCATTTCACCTGTCTAAAAACCCTTTCACGTGTTTTCACTTGAATGTGCAGTCCCTGAGAAACAAGGAGGATGAACTGTCAGTTTTCTTAGATTAATTTGTTTTCAGCTTCGACGTGATAATGTTTAGAGACATGGTGTTCTGCGAATACTGAAATTTTCAACCGCGGATGTTATCATGGCTTCTTTTTTAATAGACAACATAATCAAGTTGGTGGTTTAGAAGTTCTCGTGAAACATGAGCTAGAATGTGAAATAGATACGAAGTATTAATTTATATCCGAGGACAATGAACGTTTGACATTATTATCCTGCGAATATATTTTCACTGTCATGTATCGGCCACCGAAGGCACAAATGCAACATTTCATTGAATACCTAGAAAAGCTTCTAAATTATGTGAATTCCAAAAACGCGAAACTAGTTATTGGCGGAGACCTAAATAATGGTATCTTAAAATCTTACCGCATTAAAGAAACACTCTTTTCAGCAGTACAGTCATCTGGTCACGCTATCATAACAGATACGGCAACGCGTGTTACCTCCCACACAGAGGCACTCATCGACCTCTCTATTACATATATACATACAGAAAGTTCGACAACTGGTGTTCTGGATTGTGATATCTGCGACCGCTTGCCGATTTATTCGTTTATCCGGGCTGAAGACAAACTTACATATGCTTAAATGAACGATGTAAAGATGGTACAAAATACCGTACCTACAACTTTAAACGCCTTCTACGCGTGCTTTGAAAGGGAAACTTGGACTGACATTTACCATTATTGCATACGCTGCATACGAGGCTTTCATTTCTGCTTTCAAACTTACTTATTTCGAACATCAGAGGACCTCGATAGTTATAAAAATATCGTAATAAGCTTAACACTTTCTAAAAAATGAAAAGCGCTCTTTTCTGCACGATCAGTTTTGTAAAGAGCAATGTAGGGACAGTGCTCAGATGTAGAATAAGCTCAACAGTTTGCTATATCATCAAGGACGTCGTATTGAGGGATTCGAGCTTGCTGAACAATTTAATACGCTTCTCAGAGATGTTGTGTCAGGTCCGCAAAGGTCAAGTAGGTCTAAACATGCCATAAGCAGCAACCCTTCTAGCATGTATCTGGAACCAACTAATGAGGCCGAAACATGTGTCATATTTAACTTATTTAAAAAACGGCAAAGCGCGTGATATCGATGGTATAGCGATAGCTCCAGTTAAACACGTGGTTGAAATAATAGCCCCAATATTGGCTTATGTATATAACTTACCAATATCTTCAGGTTGTTTTCCGAAACTGATGCAAGTAGCTGAAGTCAGTATGCTTTTTAAAAGTGGTGGCAGAAATGACATGGCTAACTATAGGACAATTTAGATTCTACCCATTTTTTCAAAGGGCTTGAAGAAGATAATTTATAAACGACTAATGAACTTTTGCGTGAAATTTAGCTTAATTACTTCGTCACAGTATGGCTTCCCACATGACAGGTCCACAGAACAGGTCTCCTGAAGCAAAAATAATTATTTCTTGAGTCCATTGAAAACAAAGAATTGTGCATCCGTGTATTCGTAGACTACTCGAAGGCGTTCGATCTGATCAACGATGAAATACTTTTGGAAAAACTGGAATTATATCGCATTCGTGCAATCGCAGCGCTGCTCCTAAAAATTTACCTACAATATCGATGCCAGCGCGTGGCGATAGGAAATCACGTGTCTACTTGCCAGAATATTACCACAGGAGTCCCTCAGGGAAGCATCCTGAGCCCATTATTGTTTTTGCTATATAATAACGAGATAACAACTATTAGCAACGATCCAAGTTATATTTTGTATGCAGATGACACAAGCCTTTTATTTAAAAGCAACGACGTGCAGCACGTGATCTTGGTTATTAACGAAACTATGAAAAAACTTAGTAAATAGGGTGCTGCAAATTGCCTGTTCATAAATTCTAAAAATAAAACTCCAATGTTGTTCCATGCGTGTCAAAGTTCGCTTATTGTAAAACCAGTGATAAAGTTCGACAACTGCAACACTGAAGCATTTGATACTGTAAGAACGCTAAGAATACTTTTCAGTAAAAACGTGAGCTGGGATCCTCACGTTAGCTCAATTAAGTCTAGCGTAAATAGGTGTGTTGGTGTTCTAGCAAAATTTCTCTCATACTTCCATGCATCCGTAAAGTTAATGTATAACACACTTTTCTTATCACATCTTATCTATTGTTTCCTGGTTTGGGGAAATACCACATCGTCTAAAATTAGCAAACTGCATGTGCTACAAAAGAAGGCGTTACGTCACATCGCTAATGCTGATTTCAATGCACACACTGCTGAACTGTTTCGTCAGTTTAAAATTGTTCCCATGCCCAAACTTTACGAGTATTTTCTATGCATAAGAGACAAAAAAATCTGTATATAGCTGCGAGTGTGCATTTCTTGGCATATCATTGCTGAAAACGAATACCATTGTATATCCATTCCGCAGTAAAGAGTATTGGCACGTGCCATTTTGTCGTACTGAGCATGGGCGGCAAATATTACGTCATGCACTTGCAGTTCTGTAGAACAGACAATTTTCCAAGACATTCATGAGGAAATTTGCAGCATACGCAACATGCGAGAGTTTTTCATGCAATGATGTCAGTACTCTTTTACCATTGCTGTTAGTATTTAGTATTTTTATGTATATATAATTACTGTCAAGCTGTTCGTATTATATTAAATTGTGTAACACTAAAGGTTCACCTGCAATGATAAACAGTTACAATGCCTTCTTAATGTATATTGCAGCCCTTTTTTGTATGCTTTGTATGTGGGGGCTCGGGCGCTTCACAAGTGAATTGAGTTTCACTTTTCGCCCGAGCATTCCCGCATTGTGGTGATGCAAATAAATTTCAACTTCAACTTCAATTTCTGCGGCACTTGAGCACCAAAAGGAGGTGACGCGTCTACAGGAGAATAGAACGCTGGGAACTGTTAAGTTCTAAGCTTGTAAGAAAGGGAGGTGTGGCGAGTGCCACCGAACACAGAACCCCAAGCGGCAAGCAAGCCAAGCGCACCGCCGAGAAGACACCGGCTTCCCTGAGGAGACGAAGAGAAACACATAATCTTGTGCGATTGCAATGACAAGCGAGAAAGTCAGCCTAGCAATGCACCAACCAATGCAATTCCTTACTCGTTACAGGACCCGGCTACTAAAGGTAACTACGTAGCTGTGATGAAACAATTAAAAAGGCTCAGCGAAACAAGTTTTTAAAATCTAAGCTTGTCAGTATGTGGCTGCCACTTCGGCTTCGACGAAATTATTGCTGATCATATACGCCAGATATAAACAGGCGATATAAATATATACGTGTGTTGCTGAGTGAGTCAATCACCTTGTCCTCAATTGAACGGGATGTCTCAAATGAAGCCACTCCTTCGAGTCTAGGACCAGAGTAGCTTGCAAAGTTGCAGTAGCCTTCTGAAAAGTACGTGAAGTAGTAGCCCGTTCGGTCGTGTTGGTACACACTTCGCCAGCATTCCTGCGAAATAAAGAAATAAATTATTTTAGGTATTTATTTATTTATTCAAAAGAACCTTACAGGCCCTTTGGCAGGGCACAAAGTAAGGGAGGGCATTATAATCAGTAAAGATATAAAAAGTACAAATTTCCAACAGGATCAGTGCTATAAAATGATTGCCCTGTTATACAATATTCAAGGCACAGGTAATACAAAGCAATATCAGAACACTTGTAACCATTAACAGAGCAAAAGGAATACTGTTTATGAAAATAAAGTGCAACATTGCAAATATGCACGACGAAATACACTAGACTTGGCATCCGAGAGCGGTATTAAATGGGTAAAGCATGAGTTAGTGCCAGCGGAACGTGTCGGAGTTAGATATGGACGCTATGTTATCAGGGAGGTCATTCCAGAGGCGAACGGGACGACGTAGTGCAGATGAATTAAATGCATTTGGGTTACCGTATTGGGCATGAAACTGAACTGATTATGTAATTTTCGTGGGCAAGAGTGGGGTATTTGCAGTTGTAACCGGGTTCGTTGATTAGTATATATATATATATATATATATATATATATATATTGGTGGAATAAGCACAGACGAGCGATGTTGCCGCCCATATCTAATGGCTGCAGTAGCAGTCTAGTTTAATTTGGGTAATGTTTGAGTTTATACTGTAGTTACGTGATATGAACCGGGCTTCGCTGTTTTGTATGCTTTCCGTCATATTGATTAGGTAATTTTGAAGAGGGGACCAAATTGAGAAGGCGCATTCCAACTGTGGCAAAATGAATGTTTGGAAAGCGAGTTTTCGAATGTTTGACGGGACATTTTGCAAGTTGCGTCCTAGATAGCCAAGAGAACGTGATGCTTTGGCACATGTAGAAGCAATGTGCGGGACCCATGAAAGATTCTCTTTAAGAAGAACACCAAGGTACTTGTATGCTGTAGTGTGGAAAAGCATACTGTTATTAAGGTGTTACGAAAATTTAAAATTGACACATTTTCGGCGGGAGCACATCACCTCGCTCTTTTAAAGTTTACTGTCTTGAGCCATTTGTTACACCGGTTACCGATAGGGTTAAAATCTTTTTGAAGTGCCAAGTGATCGTCAGTCGTGTGAATAGGACGGTACATTATGCAGTCATCGGAAAAAAGGTGCATGCTGGAAGTAATCTGGGTGGGTAACTCGTTAATGTAGATTAAGAAGAGTAAGGGGCCGAGGACGCTGCCTTGTGGCACTCAAGAGCTAACAGAAGAAGGCGGGGAATGACGACACTAGCTATGTTTCCGCTTCCTGATAAACACGCTTGCCGCCATTTTTGCTGTAAATCTATTGTTACGGTGAAGGGAAAGAAGAAGGTGACATGAAGTAGAGATGAAGACTGGCCGTTGCCTGAAGGCCAGATACACCAGTTGTAAATCTACATTATTTAACACTCGTGGGTCTGCTTTCTCCCTGCAACTGTTTTGTGGAAGCTGCGGGGTACGATTACGGAACTTCACAGCGGACATCATCTACCTGCCGCCACAATGGCAAATCGACCGACACAAGCGACAACGCCTCAGCACCGCGTGTCCATGGTCATCCTCCCTCATCCGCGGGACCCGGTGACATTATTTGGCACCGGCAACGCTAGCGTCGAGGACTGGCTTACGATGTACGAGCGAGTGTGCAACGACAACAGGTGGGATCCAACAATGATGCTAGCGAACCTGATATTTTATGTGAGAGGAACTCCGAAGCAATGGTACGATACACATGAAGCAAGCTTAACGAGCTGGGATGTCTGCAAAGAAAGAAATGCGAGACCTATTTGGCAGAGGTCTCGCGAAAGCTATGTTAAAGCGAAAGCTTTACTTGCCGCGAACTTGCGATTTCGCCGTGTCGGGGCTCCGAGGAGGCACATGATGTCACAACGCGCCTCGCCGTGGATAATAAAGCGAAAGCTTTACTGGCCGTGAACTTGCGATTTCGCCGCGGCTGTGCTCCGAGAAGGCACATGGTGTCACAACGCGTGCCTCGCCGCAGATATTACAGCGAAAGCTTTACTGGCCACAAACTTGCGATTTCGCTGTGGCGGGGCTCCGAGGAGGCACATGATGTCACAACGCGCGCCTCGCCGCGGATAATAAAGCGAAAGCTTTACTGGCCGCGAACTTGCGATTTAGCCGTGGGGGTGATCCGAGGAGGCACATGATGTCACAACGCGCACCTCGCCGCGGATATAAAGCGAAAGCTTTACTGGCCGCGAACTTGCAATTTCGACGTGGCGGTGTTCCGAGGAGGCACATGACGTCATAACGCGCACCTCGCCGCGGATATTAAAGCGAAAGGTTTACTGGCCGCGAACTTGCGATTTCGACGTGGCGGTGTTCCGAGGAGGCACATGACGTCAAAACGTGCGCCTCGCCGCGGATATTTCGCTCTCTCTCTCACTCTCTAGTCACCGCGCATGCGCGACAAGTAACACCGAACCACAGGTGTTGCACCGCTACCGCATAGAGAAAGAAATTCAACAGGAGGGGCACTGAGCGAAAACTGGCAACAGGAAAGACGTCACGCCTTGTTTCAACTCCATCCGTTATTTGACGCGAGCATCGGGAAAAAAAGGATGTGAAATGAGCTTACAAACGACGTCTTATTTTTTAAATCTTTCCCACTAAAACTAAAAAAGTTCTGCGTATAAATGAACTTATACTTTGCGACTTATTTTTCTTGCGTCACCTAGCAACAATCTAGCGGCACCACAACGGCATGCCAGACGCGCCATATGCATGCGTCATGCACCAGACATGCCACCGAAATGAGCGAAGCTGGCTGCGCATGTGAAGTTCGCCTGCTCCGCGACCTGTCTCTTTTCGATGTAGCCTGTTTTTTGAGCTCCCAGCGTTTTCTTGCGCTCTGTCTGCATTTCTAAATGGCACCGCTGCACTACTGGACTACAGCAAGGTGAGGAATGTTGTTTGACAGTCTGCTACGCACTTCAAGCACATTTAGGCTCACTGCACTAAACTTGACCTATAAAACAGCTCCGCCGTACAAGCCTAGTTAATTTGAGTTAATTGCTCGTACTGGGAGATGTTTGTGAGGCTTTATTTGAGCCCAAACATTATTATGACTTATTTCGGTAGTTTTTGGCCACGTTCGCCGCACTTGGCTTTGTGACGAAAAGCCTCGAGGCCGTGTGACGCAGTTTCGCGTGTACTGAATCTTACCGGGACAAGTCTTAGAGTTTTCTCTGACCCCAGACATTATTGTAACTAATTTCGCTACTTCTTGGGGTACTTTTCAAGCACAGTGTCCGCGCTCGACGTAGTAGCGCAGTTAGCGAAAAGCAGCTCGGCTGTGTGCCGCAGTTGGTTTCGCGTGCACTGAAACTTACTGGGAGAAGTTGGGGACGCATTCTCTGACCCCAAAAATTACTGTATTTCATAACTTTTGGGGACACTTTTGAGGCATGCTCGCCGCGCCTCGGGTTGTGACGCTGTTAGCAAAAAAGCAAGCCGGGTGCGGCGAGTTAGATTTGCTTGTCCTGAATTTTAGTTGGACAGGTTTGTGACGCATTTTATGGCCCTCTAACAACATATACCTTATTTCGGTACCCACGTTTGTCGAAGAAGCGACGATCGATTGCCGAGTGTGATAGCAGGGGAGTGTGTTGCTTGCGCCGGCAGGACGCGTAAAAGATAACGCCGAGGAGCTCAAGAACTTGACATTTCTGTCTCTGAGCTACTGAAAACAGGTTTTGTACCCACGAATCTATTTTGAGGGCGACTAGAAGGCATTCTGCGAACGTGTAGCGTGGTCTGGCTGAGAGCCTGTGTTGTAGCCACCTCTGTGTACTTGGCGTACCATCGCGTCGACTGAGGCCAAGTTTAGAAACGCGCAGTCCCCCGTGTGTTTGTGCTCTTAAAGTGCAGGAAATAATGCCCGGGAAGGGAGGGATGCTTGAAAATCTGACGTTTTCTTCAGATTTTATGGAATTGCTTGGGAGGATTCTATTTCCTTCGAAATATATCTAAAAGTGAATTTATCTGGAAGCCGCTCATTCACCACTTACGCACGGTTCGCCTCGATCTACACGCAATATTCCTGTTAGGTCAATATACCAAAATGATACATGCTTGTAATTTACTTTTTTTCAGCTGATGGCATCCGGTGGAGCTTCGTACGGCAAGGACTGCTGCTCACCTGGTGCCACAGCTTTAGATGAATGGGCAAGAAGCCCGGAACGAGCATTTATATACAGCAAAATTAACATTGCATCATTTCAGAATACGTCGTGCGTTTTTTTTTTATGAAATTGCACGTGACACAGATTCGGTGGATGCTTGTAAAGATCGTTCTCAATCATTTTTACTAAATCATAAAACGACTCCCGCCAAGGCCGCGCGTGGTTCAGCAGTAGAACCGAAAAGAAGAAATGCCGCGCCGAACAGCGGAGCCGGCGCGGCGTGTACCAACTGGCGTTGAAAACGCGCGCGCCTAAAACTGAAACCGGAAGATGTTAATACCATCCGCTTGCTGTGCTACAGTTAATTCGGCCGCTGGGCTCTATGGGCGTGTCCGCTCACGAGACGTTCATTTGAGGGATCGCCAGCAGTTTGTGCGCAGGCGTGAGAAAGAGCGAGGGTGAGAGAGAAAATCTGGGGGCTTTTGCTCCTTGCATATATGACTCTGCCTAGGCACTACAGAGGAGGTTTCTTAGCGCGTGTTGTAGCATTTGTCACGGATTGCAGACTCAAGGGTCCTTCCTTTCTTTAGATCCCTATCATCGTCATCATCCCCTAGACATGCCGGAATTATACGGTGTGCGGTCGAGTTTGTTTACGCTCCGCCGCCGTCTGCCCGCGCGTTGAGGCATTGGCCCCGGACGGACGCCCTATTTGGTGATCGCTGTGTGTGAAGGGGCAGGGTTGTAACAGGTGTTGTATACGTCTCAGGTCGCTTTTTCGTCGTGACGATAGATTGCATTGTTTACAAGCCCCGCTGCAGGAGGGCACATGTAACCGGCAAACGGAGGCCTCAGGATAGCGCCTGAGGTCATAACAAAGCAGGTAGCGCAGGATCTCCAGCGCATCCAAGGGTTAGCGGGGGGATCAAAGCTGGAAGCAAGGTGGTCCGTGTGTTGCGGCCGCGGAGGCCGAAAAGCGCAGGCTTCTGCGAGTCAACATCTACGGACCAATGCGGTTTCTAACTTTGGTATCCCCGTTGCCGCTTTGGTGTCCTCGAGGGGCCCCACTAATGCGAAATAATGACACGTTGTCACAATTCGTAAAAAAACTGGATTGAATAGATATAATTACGTCCACCCGCCAGCTTGCGACGCTAAGTTCAGCACTACCGCGCCCCGCGTCTTCTGCAACACCAGTCAAAACTTCGCCTCTGAAGGTACGTCGGACAGAATTTCTCGCGCCTGCGGCGCTGGTGCTGAGTCAGTCATCGTCACCGGCGGCCTTTCAGCCACTTGCATTCAACCGCAGTTGCTAAGGCGCTCTGCCTCGTGGATTTTCAATATATATATATATATATATATATATATATATATATATATATATATTTTCAAGATGTTTGTGCGGTCGCTACTGCTCCCACACAAACATCTGTGATGTTATTTACAAGGTACTTCGCCGTAAGGCGCGAGAAAGCTATGATCCGCCACGACTGACTTAGCACGAGCGCCACAGGTGCGAGACGTTCTGTCCGACACAGTGGTCGCCAATTCGGGCGTCAGTGCCAGCAGCTTCACCTTTATTACCGCGCCAGCAGCCAGCGTCCGAGCGTAAACAAACTCGACTCCCGACCCCAAACGCAATGCCGCAAACGCAATGCCTGCACGCCTAGGGACAAACGCCTACAACACGCACTAAGAAACCTATTCTGTAGTGCCTAGGCAGAGTCATTATTCAAGGAGCAAAAGCCCCCAGATTTTCTCTATCGCGCCCGCACTTCCCCGCGCCTGTGCACAAACGGCTGGCGATCCCTGAAATGAACGTCTCGTGTGTTAGCTCTTGTTGAAATTTTAACGCGATAGCGTTAAGGAGCTCGTCTCGCAGAAAAGCCGGTGTCGTCGGCGTCGGTGTCGGCGTCCGCGGCGTTGGCCGTGAGCGATAAATCACGGCAGGCACTTCATAAATAAAAAGCAACTTCCAAGATGTGCTGGGTGGGAATCGAACCAGGGTCTCCGGAGTGCGAGACGGAGACGTTACCACTGAGCCACAAGTTCGATGCTTCAAAGCGGTACAAAAGCGCCTCTAGTGAACGCGGTGTTGCTTAGAAACTAGCTGTTTCTAAGGCTCAGGCGTGCGTCGCTTGCTCAGGCGCACATTTCGTTGTCGCGCCGAACGCTGCGTTGCTCGACGCTCACCGCGTCCGATGCTGCGTTTTGTTGTTGTTGAAAAACTTTTATTGCTCTCAGACGAGAAGCACATGGAGGCACGCACATGGGCCGGTCCTTAGGGGCCCGGCCCTTAAAATACTGGGTGGAATCCCTAGTACGGGACCCCAGTGGCGTCGGCCGCTGCCCGGGCGCGCTCGACCAAGGCCCTTTGGGCCTGCAGGTCATAGCAGCCGAGCAGGGTCGCCTCCCAGTCCTCCCGGGTGGGGTTTGGGTGAGGGGCAATAGCTGGGTTAGATGGGCAGGCCCACACCATGTGGTAGATGTCCGAAGACGTCTCCGCACAGTGCGGACAACTGCCCGTGAAAGAACGATCAAAATGTTTGAGTGCTGCCGGGCACAGCAGAGTGTTCGTATAGAGACGGAGTAGAAGCCGCTCCTCCGTCTTAGATAGACCTTTACTCGGGCGAGGGTAAAGGCTATGGCCAGATTGATAATGCAGGACAATGTCTTTAAAAGAATACGCGGGATTGAATTCAAGATCCTGATCTAGGGGGTCGAGAAAGGAAGCCCGGAGAGAGAGCGCTCGGGCGGCGGCATCGGCTGCCTCATTCCCCTCGAGACCCATATGAGCAGGAGCCCATACTATGTTCCGGTGAGCGGGGTCCCCGGTGTAGGTGCAACTTTGAAGTAGTCGGTAGGCTAAGTATGGAGCCCAGCCTTGCTCGACGTTCCGACAGGCCCCTCGCGAGTCGGAGATAATTGTTTTGGAATCAGAGTGGGTAGCAGCCAGTGAAATGGCGACCTCCTCCGCATGAGTTATGTCGCGGGCGCGAAATGTAAGCCCGTTAACTGTTTTGGACTGGTGGACGACTGCGGCCGTGTACCATCCCCCATGGTGGGGGCCGGAGGCGTCCACGTAATAAGTGCCGGGTTTCGACCCATAGTGGCGGCCCAGGGCTTCCGCCCGCGCCAGGCGCCGACCATTATGGTCCTCACGTGTCATGTTGTTAGGAAGAGGGCGTACGTGGAGGGCGCATCTCCACTCGAAGGGGAGTCGTACTCGCTCTTCCATAAGAGTGGTGTGTTGGATGTGTAATCGGGCAAGGAGGCGGCGACCCGACAGTGTCTTAGAGAGGCGTGTGTATTGGTTAGTTAAGTGAGCCTCTCGGAGCTCCCGGAACGTGTTCACCATGCCTAGACCCAGGAGTCGCTGGTTGGAGGTGTTCACGGGGAGATCGAGGGCTCTCTTAATAATTTTGCGGAGGATGACTTCGAGTGCATCCTCGTCTTGTTTCCGAAGGTGGAGGTAAGGAGTCGAATATAAGATTCGACTGGTCACGAATGCATGCGCCAGCCGCAAGGCGTCTTTGCACCGCAACCCCCCGCGTTTGTTGGAAACCCGGCGGACCATGCGGCCCACCTGGTCCCCCACCTTACGGAGCTGGGCCAGGGTAGTGTTCGACCGTCTATGTTGATCAATGAAAAGCCCCAGTACCCGGACTTCTGTGCGTTCAGGAATTGGTCCTGTCTCCAGAAAGAGCTCAATTTTGGCTGTACACTTTGGTGAGGGGCGTATGTGTACAAATTCAGACTTTTGAGGGGAGCATTGCAAGCCACAGTGGCGAGCATAACGGTCCACTATGGTCGCCGCTTGTTGCAGGTTGGCCTCAATGTCTCCGAGTGAGCCCTGCGTGGCCCACAGGGTGATGTCGTCGGCATACAGCGCATGCTGCACACCAGCGACAGCACCCAATTGGGCCGGCAGGTGCATCATAGCCAGATTGAATAGGAGAGGAGACAGCACTGCACCCTGTGGTGTTCCTCTGGTTCCAAGTCGGAAGGGACCGTGTTCAGTGTCCTGGATTTTAATGTAGGAGTCACGATCTGTCAAAAATTGCCGAATGTATCTGAACGCGTTGCGTCCGCAGCCGGTTTGTGAAAGATGGGTGAGTATTACCTCGTGAGTAACGTTGTCGAAGGCCCCCTTCAAGTCTAAGGCGAGTACGACCTTATCGTTGTGGGGGCATTCGACCGGGTCAAGGATGTCCCGATTGAGTTGTAGCAGAACATCCTGTGCGGACCTGTGCGGGCGAAATCCGAACATGGTGTCTGCGAAGATGTGTTGATTTTCCATGAACTCGGACAACCTGTCACGCACCATCGTCTCCATTAGTTTGCCCACACACGAGGTGAGAGAGATGGGGCGAAGGTTGTCCGTGTTGATGGCCTTGCCAGGTTTGGGAATGAAAGTGACCAGAGCGGTTTTCCAATCGTTGGGGAGTGGCGCGTCCCCGAGCCAGATTGAATTGATGTAATCCAATAAGGACTGGTAGGCCGGGTCGGGTAAGTTAGCGAGTAATTTGACTGTAATTTTGTCCCGACCCGGGGCTGTGCCACGTTTCATTTTCGCCAGGGCTGCCCGCAAATCGTGGAGCTGGAACGGCTGATCCAGCTCAGCGTTCTCCGAACCTGCATAAGAGTACGCCGATCCGCAGGGGTCCTGGGTAGTGCACAAGTATTGGTCCCGTAACTTGTGCGCTAGCTGAGTTGTGTTGCCGTGAAAACTGTGTATGGCACGTTGTAGATGTTTATGAGTTTCTGTGCGTGTCTGCGTTGGGTCTATAAGGGCGCGGAAGAGCCGCCAGGTATTCCTGCTGGACATCTGCCGCGCCGCTGTGTTGCAACGATTCACCCAGTTGGCGTCTGCGAGCTGGGCCGCATACTCGGCCGCCCGCTGGGTGAGCTCGGCAATTCGAGCCTTAAGTTTGCGGTTACGCTTCTGTCGGCGCCACCGGCGGACGAGGCAATGCCGCGCTTCCCAGAGGTGGAGGAGGTGGTTATCCACGTCCGATACCGCCTCGGAAAGCTGAATTTTGGTTTCGGTGGAGCGAAGGCTAGAAACCAATTGTTGGGACCATGACTGGTAGCCTTGCTCGAGTATAGATGTCGCTGTGTTGTAATTTTGCCTAAACTTGGACCAATCTGGGAGTCGGGCCTGTGTTGTGGGTTTTGCTAATGGCTTGGTCCGAATTGTAGTGTTTAGGATGCAGTGGTCGCTACCGAGGGTTTCCTCTGTGTTGACCCAGTCTGCATACTGAATGTTGCGGGTAAAGGTCAAATCCGGACATGTATCCCGTGTCACGGAATTGCCTATACGGGTTGGGTGGACGGGGTCCGTGTGAAGAGTGAGGCCCAACGTTGACGCAAGCTCCGCCAACTTGCGTCCCCGTTTCTCTTCACGCTGGTACAACCAGACTCGACTGGGGGCGTTGAAATCGCCAACAATCAAGAGGGGGTCCCGACCCGCAACTCTTAGCGCACGGCTAAATAGGTCGGAGAATGATACATTCGGCAATTTGGGTGTGCAGTAGACATTTAGAATGTGCAATGGTGAGTCCTGTTTGCGGAGGGGGAGGAGAGTCACCATTACATGGGAAAACTCAAGGTGGAGGTCTAAGTCGACCATATTTGCAGTATAATTTTTATGAACGCATATAGAAGACGAGGGGTCCCGCTGAAACGTCGTATAGTTTGTTAAGGTGGCGCCCCTTCCTGGCTCTTGAAGGGCCACCACGGCGGGCATATGCTCAAAAGTTGAAAGGAAAAGCCGAAGGTTGGCCCGCTTAGTACGAGACCGTAGTCCTCGGCAGTTCCATTGAGTTACAGTGACAGGATATGCCAATTTAGATAAGGGGGAACGCCTACACCGAGGTTGTCCCGCCATGTTCGGATTTAGGGGTTAGAGGAGAGAAGGTAGGTGTCCCGGAGCCAGCAACCAGGGGCTGAAATTCAGCTCCTGATAGGGGGCAGCTGTCCTCATCATCTTCCAGATCAATTGCTCGACGCGACGATTTGGAGGGCCGGCCGGATACATCTTTAAGAGGACCGGCCCTGCGAGACGTGCGGGGGAGATTCGCGACATGTTGGGCAATCATGGTAGGAAGGGCCTCCATGACCTTGGCAATGATGCGTTCCATTGCCGTCCCGATAAGGGTCTCGAATTTGGCGTTAAGACGGGCTTCAAGATTGGCCACAAAGGCGTCCGACGTCACCGGCGCCGCCGCGTCGCTCTCCATGGCTTCTGCTAGGGGTGCAGATTGGGGGGGAGCAGCGGTTTTAGCTTCTAAGGCTTCAATTTTGGCAAGTAGCATCTCGTTTTGGACCCGGAGAGATGCTACCAAGTTGTGAAGCTCGGCGTCGGTCGCCGAGCTAGGGGAAGGAGAGCGTAGTTGGGAGGAGGAGGCAACCCTGCCCGAGCCACTCACCTGTTTTCCCTTTTTGACCGCAGTTGCCCAGGCACCGGTCTCGCCTTGGTAGTGGGCTTGCTTCCCCAATCCGCCGTGTGGGGGCGGTGGTGGCGCTTGGTCGCCCTTAGCGTCACGCCCGTTTGGGGGCGCTTGCTTCTTGGAGTTGGTGACGTCACCGCGGGGAGCTGAGCCACCGCCGGTGGCGCGTTGCTGCTGACCTGGCTTCTTCCTCGTCGCGCCAGGTTTTCCGCCCTTTTGGGCGGCCGACTTGGTGTCGAGGCGGTACTTGGCAGTACAGTCTCTGGAGTTTGTGGCATGGCCGCCACCACAAACAGCACATTTCGGATTGCACTCATGAGGGGCCCGCAACCCTTCCACGAAAGGAGCCTGCAGTCCACACAGGCCGCACTTGTCTTGCATTGGATTTGGACATGAGTCTGCTCTATGGCCCACGGTGCCACACACACCACAGGCAGGGATAGTGCGTAGGTAGGGCTGCACTTGGACAATCTCCGAGTTGTAGTTCACTGTCCGGGGCCTCACTTTTCCGGCAAAGGTCAGGCGAGCCTTATTGGAGGTTCCAAATTTACGAATTTCTAAGATGGTGCCATGCCTCCACTGGATACCGTCTTTCAGAGTTTCCCCTGTTTCTTGATTTGCTACAGTGATGACGCCGTAGCAAATTTCTTCGCCATTTTGCTTGAGATGGCCCCGCAGTGGCACGTCTCCCTGAGCCGGTTTGATCACGAAATCACCAAGCAGGCGGTCCGCCACGTAGGCGTTCTTGGTGCTCGCAATGAGTAGATTTTGCTCGCGGGATAAGACGAAGCTGAGTTCCGCCGCCATTTGCGGTCCGAGGTAGGCACGCAAGGCCAGGCCCAGCTCACCATATTGGAAGGCACTCCCGATGGCCACAGCGGCTCGGGGCTTGATGATCACGACGAAATCGTCGGGTTGGAACTTGGGGAGAGGTTTGGGCCTCCATGTTGATTTAAGTTGGCGGTCCTTGGCCACACGCGAGACGGGACCGTGCTGAGGTGAGGTCGACTTGCCGGTTGTCGTTGTGGCGTCTGCCGTCATTGTGGCGTTCCGGCGTTGAGAGCGGCTCTCAACGAGACGCAGGAGATTTTCGTTCCGGAGCTGGTCCGATGTTGCCGAATTGGGTTCCTTGGCTTGAGGAATCGTCGACCAGGCCATGGCCTCCGGGTCGTAGCCGCGTTGAGGTGGGGAGTTCGCCATGTTGGTGCGGAGAGCGGTTTCTTCGACGCCGGGTGCCGGTGCAGCCGTTAGGCTTAGCGGCGGCGCCGCCAAGCACGAGTGAAAGTCCGCTCTAAATTGGCGAAAAATTTGGCCCACCTGGATGAAAGTGATGTCCCTGTGTGCCGGGCAACTTGCTGCGTCCGATGGATGCAAAATTGGCAGGGTTCGACGAATTGGTCCGTGGCTCCTGTCGAAAAATGACGGAGCCGAGGTGACATGCGTCCGATCGCTTCACTCGCCGGACGCGTCCTCCTCCCGATGCTGCGCGCGTAGTCGCTGCGCCGTAGCCCAATACCCCTTGGCGGGTCGACGGGAACGCTGTCGCGTTCCACTCTTGAAGGCGAAGCTTAAGTGTCCTCCAATTTTTCTCTATGGCCACCGTTTGGTATTACGTCACAGCGCGTTCCTCGTCGTTGCGTTCGCCTCCGCTCGCTTCGCCAGCTGCGTCGCATGCCAGATAACATGTCGGAGGATTGAAAAGGAGAGCTCGCGTGCGCCGCCACTACAGTTGAGGCGACAGTCTGGACGGCGACAATTCTGGCAAGCAGGAGGAGGCCTGGAGTCGACATCGGAACGAGCTGAAGAGGAAACTAATCGCCCAGGAAACAGACAAACAGCGCGCCGAACAACTGGCTAAATGCCGCAACATAGCTAGACAGCCAGACTAACCTGGACTTGCAATCAAGATTAACCAAGGCTAACCACGGTATGCCTTAGCTTTCGCTACGTATATCCTGGCATAGCCGAGCTAAGCCACTGCCAATTTTCTCGACGCCAGAAGGCAGCGCGTGCCACCTTTGTGCTCTCCAGCGTTCGTGGGCGCGCGTCTGTATCCGAACGGAAAGCACATACAGGGTGTCCCAACTGTCATGTACCAAGATTTAGAAATATGCAAATGCCACGCAGCTGGACAGAAGCAATGAATTGTTCGTTGTCGCTTGGAGATACCGAGATTAATGTTGGCACTTCCCCTAATTACGTAATTAGGAGAATTGCTCAGATAATTAGAATTGCTTTCATATTATAACTAGATGAAAAGTGTCAATAATAAAATTATAGAGCAACATGAAAAATTCCGGATACGGACTTCGGTTGCCCAATAGGTGCTACATAAAAGTTATATTTTTTTTTTCTCCCTGCAAAGTTGGCCGCATTTCTATGGGGGCGAAATGCAAAAGCACGCCTGTACTTAGACTAAGGTGCCCGTTAAAGAACCCCAGGGTGTCCAAATTTCCTGAGTCCCCCACTATAGCGTGCCTCATAATGAGATCGTGATTTTTGGCGCCTAAAACCCTACAATATTTTAAAAAGCCTTTTCTGAGCTTGAAGCAATCCCGCGAATACACGCAAATTGCCGCGAGTGGCCAGTCGCGCAGCGATTTTGCGCGTGTTCGCGGTTTGTGTCCCGCTCGGAAAAATACTGTTATGTATCACGTATTGAGCAACAGAAGGCTCTTTAGGGAGTTTTGCTTGTTGCTCTATAAGTTTCTCATTCACACTTTTCTAATCATGATACTTGAGAAGTTGATTTATTAAGGCTAATAGGCGACAAGCTAACAAACACGACTGGGTGAAAGCCACGTTAAAGTAAAGGACGAACTGCAATTAGCAACAGTTTTTTTACAACTGTATACACTGTCGTTAGATAATAAGGCAAACAATAACTCACAGCTCCCCTCACAGCTCCCCTCCCCACGAAGGTAGCCTAACCATGATTGGGTCATGCTTGGGTCGTGCGACTTGATGTCGCAACTTGCATCAAACCAGTGCGTTCTCATCACAACTGGCCATTGTTTTTTTTTTGTTCTGCTTACCGTATCGAAATTCCTTAAAACGTGCTCATCGCTACGTGCGTTCGCTAATGTCTGATCAGGAAAAGTCTGGTAAATATTTGAAAGATCAGTCTTTCGGTAGACGTCCATTCTGAGGCTTAATGTCAGGGCGAACCGGTTCAAGGGTGCGGTCACGGCGGCGATTAGGTTCACCGCGTCCTCCTGCGAAAAATACACAAAGACAAACTGGTTGTAGCCCCTCACCAGGTAGGAAGAAGTCGAAAAGGATGCGAATATTTCACCGAATGGTCTGAAACATGTAAGAGGGCCGTCAGGAGCGCCCTGTGTAGAATTAATTCGGCACTATTCCGTCCAATGTGAGCTGTGTCGCGCGAGCCGCAGTCAGAAAACGCACTTTCGAGAAAAAAAGAAACGTGGAAGGGAGTTGCCATCACAGCAATGCTCATACCCCCTGCTTTCCGTCATCTGCTTGCCCGGCGAGCGGGCAGGGCAGCGGTGGGCCATGACGAAAAACACTCTGCGCATAGGACGCTGCTCGGCGGGCGATTGTGCTGTCACTCCGCGGAGAAAACAGATGACAAAAAGCACGGGTAGCCTATGCTTTTTAGCTGGAATGGCAAACTGCAGTCCGCTGCTCGAGAACACCGCTGCGGCCACTGCTCGAGGGTTGGTAGAACGCGACAGTAATATCCCACGGACATCCAAATGCTTAGTGACTCGAAACAGCGAAGCCAGCGCCACTCTGTGCATGCAGAGCAGCGTAGAGAAATTCTACAAGAGCGCACACTCGGCGAAATGTAGCAGTAGGAAATATGTCACGCTAGCACTCACATCAGCCGATAGCTGACACGAGCATCACAAAAAATGAGAATAATCTCAGCACTTCCACTATGTGAAGGTGGAAGACCAGTGAAGCTGTATTGCTCAATAGCTATATTAAGTTCTAGCGGGTGTCCCAGTTAACTTGAGGCACTCTTCTCGACACGCATGACAACTCCCCGGCCGCCATTAGCCGCCATGTTGATTCTCGGATTGGCGGTCGAGAGTTCACGTGTCTTGAAATTTGCGTCGGGAAACGGATGGGCTGCAAAATGTAATTTTGCGTTTTCATGAAGATGACGAAACGTGACTTGGAGCGGCAAATTTCGTGGACTAATACATTTTTCTGGCCCATGAAAGCTATATTGCGGCGTTAGTGCTTTAAAAGGAAAGTGAGTGGTAGTGGGCAGATGCACTTGGGCGCTATTCTGGACATTCCGCCATTTTCTTCGATGCGTGACGTAGACGTGACGCAAATAAAATGGCGCTGATGGCCCCATTTTGCTTTCGTAACGCGACGCCAATTTGACGCTTTGCCTAAGAAAATGCGACACGCCAGCCAAGGACATAGACGGTAAATCGGACAAGATCCTTAGTACCCTAGGTCAACTCCAATTCGATGTCGAGTCACTAAAGAAGGGGCACGACAGACTAGTAGAGGCGGTCAACGGCCTAACGAGCAGGGTAGAAGTGATGGAGAAGGGCTTCGGCGCCATGATCGAGGGTCTCGAGAGAACCGCCTGTACTCACTCCACGGCACCGGTCAACTCCCCCGCCTCCCCCATGGTAAGAAGGAACACTGCAAGAAGCGATATCATCACACCCAAAATGGCGGTAAAGTCCGCAACCAAAGTAGAAAGCAAAAATAGAGAAGGCAAATAAGCGAGAACCAGGCGAAAGGCACCAAGCGCAAACGAGCAATCTAGGTAAGCTTATAATCTGGCAATGAAAGTGTCGCGGGTTCTGCAACAAGATATCGGTCGTGCAACAACACATCAGACACACTACAGACAAGCCGAACATCATACGCATTCAAGAGACGAACACCGACACACCCACAATTCCGGGATATGAAACAATTGCCCTTCCACCCACAAAAGCCTACAGCGGCATAGCGACGTTTATCAGTAACAGGCTCGCGTGGGCCGAAATTGACAGAAGTAATCCGAAAAGCAAATGTGAGCACCTGTTCATCGAAGTCTTTCCCAAAGGCAAAAAGGCCAAGAGCATATTAGCACTCAACACGTACAACAGCCCGAACCACAGAACGCAAAGTTTCAGAAGACTATTGAAGAAGGCCAGGGACAAAGCCGGGGACAACCCGCTGATTATTGCCGGAAATTTCAACGCCCCAAACGTAGAATGGGGCTGCGGCGTCACCAGCGGGAAAGGCAGAAATCTTGCCACCGATGCGGAAAAGACGGGCCTCAACCTGATCGCGTCCGCGCTCTACCCCACCAGAATGGGCAAGTCGGTCTCGAGGGACACCACCCCAGACCTCACGTTCCTCCTCAACACCGAGGTTGCCACCTGGCATAATACCGGCGACGACCTCGGCAGCGACCATTACTTTGTGAAAACGTCAATAGCAATCGCCTTGAAACCACTACGAAAATGGGGATACACGGATTGGGATTTGTTTAGACAGGTAAGAAAGGAACGTACCGACAAGATCGCTACACTAGAACAATGGACGCAAGAACTCAAGGAGGACGCCTGCAACGCGACCAAGGAAATAGAAACAGATGTCCAGACAATCGGGATGGACGCTAAGCTCGCTCACATGCTGGAAGCGAAAAGATTCATATTGCAGAGATGGCGTACCCAGAGACTCAATAGAAGACTTAGGAAAGAGATCGCACTACTGAACAAGGACATTGAGCACCCCTGCGTGGTACTCTCCAACCAACAGTGGGCCGATGGGCTGATGGCAGCATGACATCGGGAAAAACCTGGAACCTGCTCAAACACCTTCTTAACAAAGGTCAAACCAGGAGCTCCCAGACTAAGGCGGCTGACAAGATAGCGAAACGCGAACTGCAAAACTCCAACGAGCAGGATTTTATGGCAAGACTTGCCGAGATTTACATGCCACTCTCGAGCAGCCACGAAAACGAGGCGGAGGCACCCGGTTCTTCGTACACGGGCAAGGACAACCCCGACCGCGACGAACCCTTCACCCTGGAAGAAATCAGGACAGTCCTTCAAAATCTGAATGGCACATCGGCCCCAGGTCCGGACGGTATTAGTAACAAGGCCCTTCGTAACTTGGACGAAGACACCGTCCGGTTCCTAGCGGAACGAATCAATCAGGTCTGGGCTTCGGGTAGGGTCCCGCCGGAATGGAAGAACGCCACCACGGTTCCCATCCCAAAGCCCAACAATCCCTTGGGCGTCGAGAACCTCAGACCCATATCACTCACGTCGTGCGTGGGTAAGGCTGCGGAACACGCCGTTCAGAACAGTCTCCAGATTCCTCGAAAACAAGGAACTTTTACCACACACCCTCATCGGATTTAGACCCGGTCTATCAACTAAAGACACTATGATTTTAATCAAGCACCAAATCATTGTGAACCCCATTAGAAACGCCAAGGTCATTCTCGGGTTGAATCTCGAAAAAGCGTTCGATAACCTTTCTCACCAATACATTGCGGACACCATTTCCGACCTCAACCTCGGAGCTAGATTCCACACGCACGTCAAGTCATTTTTGAATAACAGCACGGCTACGCTCCGATTTGCCGACCTCTCCACGGAGACACTCTCGCTGGGGAGCAGGGGGACCCCCCAAGGCTCGGTCATCTCCACTATGCTTTTCAACCTTACCATGGCGGCACTTGCTGAGAAACTCGGAAAGATCCACGGGCTCGAGCACAACATGTCATCAGCATGTGGGTCTCCAAAGGAACCCCGGGCATGGTGCAGGACATTTTGCAAGAAGCAGTGAATACCGTAGAAGAATTTCTAATTCCCACAGGACTCAGATGCTCGCCTATCAAGTTGGAGCTGCTCATACGCAGACCCACGCAGAAGGGCCGCAAGCCATACTCATCAGACTTCGATTATAATCAAGAAATTACCGTACGAACCAATTCGGAACACGCCATACCGTGCGTCGACAAAGTCAGAGTCCTGGCTGTGATCGTAGAGACTAAAGACGTCAATGCCTCTATGGTTCAGAAGCTCATCACCAAGACCAACAACGCTATCGGGCTCATCAGAAGAATTGCAAGTAGACACAGGGGCCTCAAGGAACATAATCTCATCAAACTCATACGCGCGTTCGTCACCTGTCACTTCGCATACGTTGCGGCAATGCTCAACTGGTCACGATCCGAAATAGACAGACTTAATGGCCAAATCAAAAAGGTCACCAAGCAAGCCCTCGGTATTCCGACGAGCACCAGCAACGAGAAGCTGGGGCGCCTGGGCATGCACAACACCCTGGAAGAAATTGCCGAAGCCCAGCAGCGCGCCGAGCTTGCTAGGCTTTCACAACGCCTCTGGGGCGCACGATCCTAAGGAAGGTAGGCTTTGCTCAAGGAAACATAGAAAACGACTTTGCAGACCTCCCACGGGACATCCGTGCCAAGATCACGTTCCGACCTGTACCCGGCAACGTACAGCCCGAAAACAACAAGGGCAGACGACAAGCGAGAGGGCAATTCCTCCTTAACCAAGCCTTGGCGAAGCGCGAACGCTATGCTTTTGTGGACGCGGCTGCATACGCGGGAAACAAAGCTTTCGCAGTGTCGGTTGTGGACGGGCGCGGATCCACAAGACATGCAGCCACGCTAATTGCAAGGAAGCCTGAACAGGCCGAACAGGTTGCTATCGCTGTTGCGCTCACCAACGACAATCTTTCCCGTATCTACAGCGACTCCATATCCGCTATCAGGGCGTTCCAAAAGAGCACGGTCTGCGCACAGGCTCTCAGCATTTTTGCAAAGAAAGATACTGGTTCCCGGCACACTTAGGACCAAAAATCGGCGACGTCCCCAACCTTAACGAGGCGGCGCACGAGGCTGCGCGCGCGCTTACAGACCGCGCGACTTCACCCGACCACTCGCAGAACAAGGACACCCCCACTACATACAATGAAATCACGAAACACTACTACCTACAACGAAGAGATTATAGCACGCCATACCGCACACTCACTCGAGCTCAAGCGGTTACACTCAGAATGCTACAAACAGACACACACCCCACGCAAAACAGACTACACCATTACATGCCTGAGCTCTACGACAAGTCTTCTTGCACCAAAATATGTCCCTCAACGTCTATCATTTACTCTGCCCGTGCTCTCAAGCTCACATAAACTGCGAACAGGACAAGCGCAAGTTTGAAGAAGCAATCCGGAGCGAAGAACTAGCTCCCCAACTCTGGGCCATCCAGCAGGTCCACGACGCCGCCAGGAAACTCAACCTCCCGGTTCCGTTGTGGGAGACGCCCACACCATGAGAGCCTAAAGATCTCGTGGCTTGCAGGACCTCGAATAAAGTTGATTTCCTACCCCATTCCTAAGAAAGTGAAATGAAGACACTGAACGTAAGCTTCTCGGTAAAGCGAAAGAGTTTTCCTCCGCAGTAAAAAGAAAGCAGCTAGCTCAAAGCGCTTGATTATTCCGTCGAAAACGCGCCTCGCTTCCGTCGTCTGCTGCGTACAAGCCGTCGTCTGGTTTAATAGCTAGGATGCGTATCCCCGGCAAATGCAATGAGTCATCGTATGTTGGCACTAACACGCTTGTTTTCTTCCTTAAGACAACATACGCGACATACCAGTGGTGATGCGCGCACGTTCTAGGCCACGTTATCGCTATCTCCTGAAACGCAAGTGACTCAGCCCGACTCGGCTGGCTGAGAAAGGCCGAATACCACCGACAGTGTTGCGAGCGTCGGAGATATCCGCTAGCGCGACGCAAGCGCCGGTGGTGCCATGTATTGTTCACTTCGCTGGTTACTCGCACCGCGGGAGGAAACTTCAAGGCGCCGCCTTCCGTACATTCCTTTTTTATAAATGAGAAAGACGCCGTTGTCATAACGTTTGATTGTACGAAAAGGCTTTAATCTTGATTACAATACAAACGAACCAGTGAAAAGTGGACAACGTTGGAGAAAGTTTGCTATAAATGAGTTCTTTTAAGAAATAATGGCCCAAAAAAGAAATCCCAACACCACCCGAGAACGATCCAAATACTATGAGCACGCGTTATGAACTACAGATTTCCATGGCGCCAAACGACGGGGAAAATGTGGCGATTCGCATTCATCTCGGCCGCCATTGCATATGGCTGCTCATTAGCATAATTCGCGCGGCTCGTCGCACAACAAATTATGGCGGAAAATCTCTGCAACGGCGGCCCAGCGCAACGTCACGCAACGTCAAATTGACGTTTACGAAACTGCCCTTCCTGTGACGCTCCCCACAGCATATTCCTTCAGCCAATCAACAAGCTGGCATGGCGCATATCTTGGATCGGCACCACATATTCGCGAAATTGCAGGTGCATTGCACTGGATTCTGTACGCTACCGCAAACGTTCTTTTTGAAGTGCTGACGTCGCAATATAGCTGCCAAGGACCAAACAAATGTATTAGTCGATGAAATTTGCAGCTCCACGTCACGTTTCGTCATTTTGAAGAAAACGCAAAATTGCATTTTGCAAAACTTCCGTTTTCCGGCACAAATTTCAAGGCACGTGAGCTCTCGACAGCCAATCAGAGAGTAAACTTGGCGGATAATGGCGGCCGTGCAGCCGCCATGCGTGTCGAGAATAGCGCCCTATGTGGTGGTGGTCCATGATAGCTGCCATGTCAGCTTTCTGATTGCCTGAAGGAATATGCCTTGAGGAGCGTCACAGGAAGGGTCGTTTCTTAAAGGTCAATTTGACGTTGCGTGACGTTGCGCCGGGCCGCCCTTGCAGATATATGCCACCATAATTTGTGGTGCGACGAGCCGCGCGAGGTATGTTAATGAGTGGCCATATGGAACAACTGCGAGGCATGCGTATCGCCGCATTTTCCCCGTTGTTTAGGGCCACGAAAATATTTTGTTCATAACGCGTGCCCATAGCATTTGTCTCGCTCTCAGGTGGTGTAGGCATTTTGTGTTTTGGGCCTTCATTTTTTAAAAGGACGCGTTTAGTTGTAATAATTATGGTCACACATTACAAACTTTGCGCGACTTCTTACACTTTTATCTGCTGCGTGTGCAGTGCAATCAACATTAATAACTTTTCACATCATCAGGAGTTACGACAACGGCAACGTTTTAATTTATCAACCAAAACATGCGCAAGGCGGCGCCTTGAAGTTTCCTCACGCGGAGCGTGTAAGTCGTTTTGGTTAAAAAGAAGGACAATACCTGGAGGTTTCGTATCGATTACCATTACCTCAATAAGATTACCAAAAAGGACATGTATCTGCTTCCCCGTATTGATGACGCGCTGGACTGCTTACACGGTGCCAGTTATTTTGCGTCGATTGATTTGCATTCTGGCTACTGGCAAATCGCTGTGGATGAACGAGATCGCGAAAAGACCGCCTTGGTCACCCCAGATGGTCTCTACCAATTTAAAGTGATGCCTTTCGGACTGTGCGATGCCCCTGCTACCGTCGAACGCATGATAGACTCTCTTCGGCGCAGATTCAAATGGACCCCATGCCTCTGCTACTTTGATGACGTCATTGTTTTTTCACCGAAGTTTCAGGCCACCTCCACCGACTCTCATCTATCCTTGCTGTTTTTCGACGAGCTTACCTACAACTCAATTCTGCAAAATTCCATTTCGGCCACCGTCAAATACAAGTACTTGGTCACTTGGTTGACGCTGCTTGTGTCCAGCCTGATCCTGGTAAAGTTCGTGCGATTGGCGAGTTTCCACTTCCGCGTTCTTACACAGATGTCCGAAGTTTCCTAGGGCTGTGTTCCTATTTTCGGCAATTTATCTAGAACTTTGCCGAAATCGCTCCTCCTCTCACAGACCTTCTAAAAAAGGACATGACTATTCGTTGGGGACGCGACCAGCTTGCAGCATTTTCAGCGCTCATCAGTCGCCTTATCAATCCACTCGTGTCGGGTCATTTTTATCCTCATGCCTACACAGAAGTTCGTACTGATTCCAGCGGTCATAGCATTGGCGCTAATTTGTCCTAACGACAGCGGGACATCAATCGCGTAATTGCGTATGCTAGCCATCTTCTTTCAGCACTAGAGCGCTACTACATAAGAGAACGTAAATCCTTGGCCCTTGTTTGGTCCATTGCTAAGTTCCGCCCTTACCTATTCGGTAGGCATTTCACAGTCATGACAGATCATCATGCCTTATGTTGGCTATCCTCACTCAGAGACCCGACAGGCCGTCTTGCCCGCTGGGCTTTACGCCTGCAAGAGTACACCTTTTCCGTGCCCTAAAAATATGGGCGGCTACATAAGGACGCCGACTGCCTCTCCCACTATCCTGTGGACCCTCGCGATGGCACCGAAGCCAATACAGATACCTGCGTTTTGTCGATCTCCGACTTCTCACTCATCGCCGACGAGCATCGTCGTGACCCATATTCGCGATCCATCATCGAACGCCTTACCTCGAAGCAACAGGACATTTCCCTCTGTATGTTTATTTTGCAGGACGGGACCTTATACCGACGCAATATGAATCCATATGGTGCTGAACTGCTTCTCGTCGGTCCCCAGCATCTGAGCTCGACAATTCTTTCGCAGTTATACGATGTGTTACCGCTGGTCATTTGGGTGTCTCCCGTACGTACGATCGTGTACGCAGGTGATTTTTCTGGCCTGGGCTATGTCGCTACGTTCGAAGTTACGTCGCTGCCTCAGAACTTTGCCAACGTCGCAAGAAGCCTTCATTGCCTCCCATTGGGCACATTCCGTCTATAGATATGCCCAGTGAGCCATTTTACCGCGTCGGCCTGGACCTCCTTTGGCCCATTTCCACACTATTCCTCGGCCAACACGTGGGTGGCCGTTGCGACGGACTATACCACGCGTTATGCCATAACGCGGGCCCGCCCTATGAGCTGCTCAACTAATGTGGCTGATTTGCACCTTCGTGAAGTGATCCTATATATACATCATGGTGCTCCAGGTCAGCTACTCACTGATCGAGGGCGCTGTTTTCCTTCTAAGGTTGTTGATGACCTTCTTCGCTCTTTCTCCGCGTCCCACAAGTTGACGACGGCTTAGCACCCACAGACAAACAGACTTACCGAGTGTCTCAACCGTACACTCACGGACATGCTCTCCATGTAGGTGTCTGGTGATCACAGGGATTGGGACCTTCATTACGTTTGCATATAATTCGTCGCGTCACGATATTACTGGTTATTCTCTTTTCTATCTACTATATGGCCGTGACCCACTCCTGGCTCCTGACTCGCTGCTCCCTTCCAATGCCACCACTACCACGTCCTATGCTCGCGACGCCGTTGTTCGCACGGCCACAGCACGTCGCATCGCCCGGGACCGCCTTCTGGCGTCTCAGACTATCCAAAAGCACCGTTACAACTGTCGTCGTCGGGATGTTTATTTCAGCCATGGGTCACTTGTCCTGCTTTGGTTTACCCTCCCGTCGCGTCGACCTTTGCGAAAAACTGCGGCCGCGATACGTCGGGCCATACCGAGTTCTTCGTCAAGTCCCTGTAGTACACTGTCAGTCGGGGTGAATGAATGCATTATTAGCACCATGCGAAATAGGTCCAAGATAAGGCGTTTTTACTCCGGAGCCGGGAATACAGGTCACTACGAAGAAAACAAACGGCGGCACCGGTATCGATGAGAGCTGACGCAGGAACACCTTCGACAGTTACAGAAAGCATGTTGGCAGGGCAAACAGGACGAATTTTTGAAGACCGATAGGAAGCAGTTTCCCCTCCAAAAACTGCAAAAGTTAGTTTTCTGAGTGCTGGTCGGCATGATGGGAAGTGGGGCGAAGTGGTGATGTAGAGCGCCGGTAAGGCGATGGAGAACGACGTCTGGCCGAACGGGAACTATGAGGCAGATTGGGAGCAGCTGGAGGAGACGGAGAACACTGTTCCGGGAACGAGTACGATCCAGGGTAGTAGGTGTCTGGTCGGCGAGTGCGGTCTCTCTCGTGGTCAGCGTAGCCTCGTCTTTCATCCTGTTGGCGACGGTGGCAGAAGTGAGATATATGGCCGCAGCAAGTTCTCTCGGTCCCATCGAAGTCAAATGGTCATAGGAAATGTCAGTAGGCACGGAGGTCATGGTAGGGGTGGGTAGCGAAGCAACATCCGCGTAGGTAGCTGTAGGGGGAGCAAGATGCGTCGTGGGTGTAGTCATCGCTGTCAACTCTTGCTTTACGACCTCGCGAAAGTCGAAGGTGGGGGTTGAGGCACAGGCAGCAGGTGGACGCCTTAGGTCTTGTATTTGAAGCTCTTCGCGGATAAGAGTGCTGAGATGTGGAGGATGGGGAACCTAAGGATCGCTGCTGCCATGTTGAAGACGAATAGACTGCAGCTCATCTTGACGTTGACACGCGGAAGTGATATCTTGAATAGAAGCCGAATTTCGCACAATTACGGCGTTGAACGCGACAGACCCAGTGCCTTTTAATATGTGGCGAACGCGTTCGGCTTCCGTCATGCTAGGGTTCGCATGGCGGCACAGAGCCAAGACATCCTCTATGCATGAGGTGTGGAAGTTGGAGGAGCGTTCCCAGCTTCTGTTTGGCGACTTCTGCACGGCCAGACGAGGTAGCGAAGATTTGCCGCAGCTTGGAGGTAAACGTGGACCAATCCGCGATGTCGGATTCGTGGTTGAAATATCACGTCTTTGCAACACCGGTCAAGTAGAATGCTACGTGCCTCAATTTCTGGGTGTCGTTCCACTTATTGCAAGAACTCACGCGGTCGTAGTGGTTGACCCAGTCGTCGGCGTCATCACCGAGGAGTCCCGCAAAGACGCAGAGATCGCGCTAGGGGCTCGTCACAGTCCAAGAGGGCGCCGCAGGCGGGGTCGTCTGTGTGGTAGGGTGTGAAGTGCCGGAAGGGCCGGGATCGGAAGTGTCCATCCTTGTAGGGGTAGCCGGGCGCAGGCGGCGACCGGAACGTAGCTCGAGGGAGGACGGGAACGCGAGAGAACGTCGGGGTCTTGACGTACCTCCACCACATTATAATACCGAGAACGACCAAGTTGTCCAGCGCTGTTTATCCCCAAAAAAGGCAACTCCCCAGCTCATGTGCGAAGTAGTAGAACAGGGAAGATAATGATGGCTACATACAAATGAAAACGACGAAGTACGTTAATAATGCCTACAATATATTTAGACTCCTCACTGGAAACATGGACGCTAGTTCACGGCGCGATTCCACGATTTAGTTATTATCGGCCTTCCCGAACACATCTCGAAGCCAAAAATAGTGATGCGAAAGCGAAGTTTTCCAACAGAAGCAGCTCGAGAGTTCACAGGCACTTCGACGGAAGCTCGCAGGGATGCACTTCATGCAGACTTCAAACCAAATGTACTTGGAATATTGTTGTGCTTGCCTTCGAAATATACGTTACACACTGAGATCAACAACCTCACGACTGTGATTTTGCCTTCTGTACTCTGAAAGCGTGTATTTATTGAAGACGACGCCACGCAGCAGCGATATCTGAATCATTTTACAGAAGCTACTCGTAGGTGAGAACTTTTGAGTTGTGGAAAGTGTTTGTGAAGAGTGTCGCACCTAATTTGCTGCATGAAAAGCTGCAACAAAATGCACAAAATTCTCTTTCGAGTGGCTGTAGTACCCTCAAATGCTTAATTGGAATCATCCTCAGAGAAGCAGACGGCTTGACAATTAAGCACGGCCGGGTGAGCATAACATCAAGCCAAAGTAAAACAGCAGCCACAAAATCATATGTGCACCACAAACAGTGTAGTGCAGTACTTGCGAAAGGTTACGAACGTTATCTCTTCTCTAGATGCAACGTTGTTCGAGTAAGCCTCCGAAAACAACCTTAAGCGACTACAGAAACATAAGTAGGGGCAACATGATGAAGGAAAATGCCTGTGGCTTCAAATGTACGTGTTTCTGTACCCCCACAAGCCTCTTTATTCGCAGAGATATGAGGTCGTTCAAAACAATCCTGGTATATTCACCGTCAATCAACGCGTAAAGAATTAAACATAAATTCATCACACTTTAGTGAATCCTACTTCCGGTGATTTATTCTGGAACACCACAGCCAGGCTGGAGAAACCATCCGCGAGTGCCTGCATTTGGACGTGAACATTTGTAGTCGTTGACATGACTAATAAAGTATTATGTGATCACGCGCATTCACTTGAGAAAAAAGAAAAGAAAAAGAAAGAATATTAAACAACCGCTTACAGATCACGTGCACGTGACCCGCCAGTAAAAAAGTGGAAGGTTACCTTGAAAAAGGTTGCTTAAAGGGACACTAAAGCGAACCAATAAATCAGTTTAGACTAATGAAGCATTGTTTGAGAACCCTGCAGGCAGTCATTTCAAAAAAGTAGTTTGATTATTAGATGAAAATATGAAGGTCCAAGTATCAGTGTTTGAATATCGCGCCGAAACCCCAGCGCTGGTACGTCAGCGTGACGTCAGGGATTCCAAAGTATGTTTTCGCATTTGGGCCGCGTTGGCTGAATAAAGGTTCCCGAAACTTGCCATGTTTAAAATTTGGTTCCTTTAGAGCACAATGTAGTCAATCTGTACCGCTATATATAATTAGTAGGCCCTAAAAGATGCCATCAAAATCCAAGACGTCACAGCCCCCAGGTGCGGGAAATTAAGTAGGCGTCGCCACACGCATTTCGTACTTGCGCTTTTTCTGGCTTACCAAACGTCTTATCGTTGCAAGAGTGGCGTTTTTGGTGTTGTAGAACGGTAATTTACTGCTGCAGAAGAAATCAATTTTCACTTTAGTGCCCCTTTAATAGTAAATAAAAGACTCCAGAGTGTTCGTTTCCAATGTTGTTCGTAGAAAATCAAATAATTTTTAGACCTATGAATGTTCACTTGTCGAATCGGTTCTTGTCACTTCCTGCCGTTCACACTAAACGCACATATTTTCGGGTCCGTGAGGCACATGTAAAAGGCATGCACAAATTAGGTTTATTAGACAAGGAACAGATGGCTGGCGGAGAACTTTACCGAACACATTCAGTTTCCAGATAGGAGTGTCGTTTGTTTATTGTTTATAGCTTATACAAATTCCAAAAGTGTGCTGTCAACATCTACACTACTTTAACGAATTAATGTACGTCTTAGCTTCAGAAATGACGCATTCGTGTGTCGATACAAGGCATTACACTTATCGCTTGACAGACAGATTTTGCAAAGGGTACTCGCCAAAGAATGCTTATGCAATAAGATAATGAGAAGCGGTTAGCTTACTGGCAGAAGAGTAGCATTTGGTGAACCTTACAATCTCGAGCTGCGCGCGATACGTTCTTAGTACTGCTGCAGATTATATGCAGGCGCTTGTCTTTATTACACATGGTATGAACACGCTGCTAGAAAAAAATGGCAGTGGCTTAGCTCGGCTATGCCAGGATATACGTAGCGAAAGCCTAGCCTTTAGCTCTCCCTTCGCTTTTTCCTTGTATTGGAAAGAAACCAATAAACAAATAAACAAATAAACAAATAAAATAAATAAAATAAAGCTGAAGTTAGCTGAAGCTGAAGCATGGTTAGCGTTGGTTAAACTTGATTGCAAGTCAAGGTTAGTCTGGTTGTCTAGCTATGTTGCGGCATTTAGCCTGTCGTTCGACGCGCTGTTCGTCTCTTTCCTGGGCGATTCGTTTCCTCTCCATCTCGTTCCGACGTCGATTCCAGGCCTCCTCCTGCTTATCAGAATTGTCGCCGTCCATACTGCCGCCTCAACTGTGGTTGCGGCGCACGCGAGCTCGTCTTTTCAATCCTCCGACTTGTTATCAGAGATGCGACGCAGCTGGCGAAGCGAACGGAGGTGAGCGCAACGAGGAGGAAGGCGGTGTGACGTCATACCAAACGGCGGTGGCGGTAAGGCGCGGCGCTGCGCAGCGGTGGAACACCTGTGGCTCGGTGCTACTAGTGGTGCATGCGCAATAGTGACAAGGGAGCGAGAGAGAGAGAGAGAGAGAGAGAGAGAAATGGAGCACCGCCACGGCGAAATGGCAAGTTCGCGGCCAGTAAAGGTTTCGCTTTAAAAAGAACTGAGCAGCCCAGTTTGGCCCTTCTTACTATAAAAAGTTGGTTGGAAAACCTAATCCTCGCACCCGGCCGCTCATTTGCCCCGTTACAGTTACAGCCTCGACGCGCCAACCAGACGTGCATATCGAGGTCAGCACAGGAAAATGTCGTTTTATGAATAAACCTTGGTATAAAAATTTGAGCGGGAAGCTTAACGACATTCACTAACGAGAAAGTGGTACTGGTTAGGTGGGGAAAACGATGCGTCGCACCATAGTAGACGAAGCACAGTGCGTGAAGAGAGACGCGACTGCAAGACACACTGACACAGATACATCGGCACAATAAAGTCACTGTTACTTAAGCACTGCAGGTTTGTCACAAAACTCAGAGTGCGTATCTAAACTACATTTACCGATGGTTAAGCGCTACAGGCCCGTTGGTGCAAACGACGCATCGCAGCAGGAGCAGACGACGCGCGGCGCGAGACGAAAGACGCGACTGCAGCGCCGGTAGTTCCGATGACAGCCGCTGCTGACACGTCGGCCAGTGGCAACATTTTTACCCATCTAAAAACGTTGGCCAGTGGCAAAGTATGGCTAAGGGCTTTGGTTTCGGAGGGCTCTAGATTACACTAGACCGCCTTCGCCAGCGGCGTTGTCTTCGGCAGGTTGAAAGAGGGTGAGCGCCTTGCGTTCCGCAGGTTCTTTTGAATCGGTTTCCTCCAACTTCGAGGCTTCTGAGGCGCTCCGAGCCCTGTCGTCGGTGCAGTCGTCTAGATTGAAGCGTTTCCCGCAACGTCATCACAACACAGCGTCGCCGCCGTTGGCGACGATGCACCTAACCTAGGCAACCTAGGCCACTGCACGCTCGCGTCTCGGCGAACGCTCGCTCCACTAGCGCGTTCGCGGCTTTTTCCGGCAGCGCCGGCAGCTTTGCGTGGGCGAAACATTGGACGTTGGCAGTAGTCACGTGGTTATGCATGTCCCATTTCCTCCTTCGAGAGCGAGGCGCAAGTTCGCCTTGCGCGCTTGTCCTCTACCTCCGAGTTCGTGGAACGCCAGATCTGCCCGGCTCTGCTTCGGGGGATGGAAGCTACCCCCACTCGCAGATATCGTTAAATAATAATCGTGGCTCTGGGGCGGCGCACAGCGACAGGAGGGAGGCAGCCAAGCTATTCCGGATGTGGCATTGGGGAGGACGCCCTAGTGCGTCAACAATACTTAGAACGTACGAAGTCCTTTGCGAGACGGGTAGCTTTTCAAGTAAACGACATAAGACTGCAACGGTAGTTCAAGAAGCGGAAACGGATGTTTTGGCATTCTTTGCTGCTAACCCGCACGGTAGTGTGCGCGACGCCGGTGCGGAGGTCGGAACCTCAAGGTGATCAGTGTGGAGGATATAAAAAAAAAAAGCCATATGCACTCGGACACTGTACACCTTCATCAAAAACTTGAAGATCGAGATTTTGAAAACAGACTTGACTTTGCAAATTGGATTTTCACGAATTGCGGAGAAGAACCGGACTTTCTCACTCGCGTGCTTTGGACGGATGAGGCTGATTTCTCCAGATACGCACAAGATCTTCACAAAGCGAACTACTGGAGTGATAGGAATCCCCTTCTGCTGGCACAAACACGACACCAATACCAGTGGTCGTTTAAATGTCGTGCGGTATTTTTGACGGCAATATCATGGGACCCATCATTTTTGACAACACAATAATGACCCAACGCTACCTCAACGGCGCACCTTCGGAACATCTAGTTTCAACACGATAGTGCTCCTGCGCATAGTAGTAGTCAGTCTCGAGCGTGGATCCAGAAGCTTATTCCCGGACAGTGGATTGGCCAGCACGATCTTATACATTCGCCTGCAAGGTCGCCCGACGTGACACCACTGAATTCTTGTGGGGCTACGTGAAAGATCGCGTGTATAGCAGCGAACCTACCGCACCGGACGCCCTAAAGCAGAGCCTGCCGCGAAATTCCAACGTCGTTAGACAAAGCTGCAACAGCACAAGTGTTGGAAAGAAGCAAGTACTGTATTGCTTCAGACGGTGACCTGTCTGAGCACCTGCTATTAGTGGCAGTAGAAAACAACCGCTCAAAACTGGAGTAAAACGTGACTGTTCACGCACCTTCATGATGCCACCCTATTCTTACATAAAAATGAAGCTTTCGACCAAAAGAGAAATAGGTAAAAAACTGCTTTGTTTTGCCTCTTTTCCGGAGTTCAAGAGACAGAAGGTTAAATTGCTGAACCAGTTGCCGTTTTGGATCTTTTTTTGTGGGCGGGTGGGACGCCTATTGTGCATTTGGTTTATTTTTTAAGAAATAAACTGCTGAGTAGCTCTTTTCTGTTCTTCGGAGAGCTGCCTTTCTTATTTTTCGCGCTCCTTTGTGCACTGTTCCTTTTTAACATTGGTTGCATTTCTTTTTAGCTTTGTTTTATGATACCCGAAGGTTAAAGTTTTTCGGAGCGCCTAATGATCATTATTGCGTCCGCAGATGCTGAAGCTTATTGTACCACGCCAGTTAGGTCGTGAAACCTCTAGAGCAATCCTACATGACGAAGCCTTATCGGATGCGTGCGGCGATAAACGAATGCAGCCGTATATCTTTCAAAGGTTGCTCGGCGGCGCTTGAGTAGCGGCGCGCGAGAGCGAATCTATTTCATATTTCGCGGGCCTTTGTTTTATTATTTGAAAAAACAAGGCACACTTCAGCACAGAATAAATACTCGATTCGGAATGTTTTAAGACGCCCTTGAACTTTGTAATTGACATGTTTGCGGTTCAAGCAATAATTTAAAAAGTTCACTAATTAAAAGGAATTAATGAATTATTCATTACTTCGTGATTAAAGCAATAGTGGCTGTAAGTAGACACGACTGCCGCTATTATGCAGTCGGTACGATTTCTCTAGAACGCTTGTTTTTTTTTTTTTTTAAATCTAGGTCCAAGGTAACTGGGACACCCGGTATCCGCTCACGTGTAAATCCAGTGGGACTGAAATTATCGTTCGAATCTTGCAAGTATGCGTTTTGTTTCTACTTTAGTATTTGCCGCGCAATGCCAACCACGGAATGAAGGCACCCCCTCGCGCTCTGCATAGTATTTGTAGGTAACGGCATCGGTTCAGCAAGCGCGTCGTAGGCTGGGAAAACGTCCCTACCTGCTTAGTTCGTGGCTTTTCGTTGTGCTTGTTTGCAGTTTAAATTATGGGGTTTAACGTGCCAAAACCACTTTCTGATTATGAGGCACGCCGTAGTGGAGGACTCCGGAAATTTCGACCACCTGCAGTTCTTTAACGTGCACCTAAATCTAAGTACACGGGTGTTTTCGCATTTTGCCCCCCGCGAAATGCGGCGGCCGAGGCCGGGATTCGATCCCGGGACCTCGTGCTCAGCAGCCCAACACCATAGCCACTGAGCAACCACGGCGGGTGATGCTTGTTTGCGATGGGCTTCGCCTTTGAATCGGGAAATGCTGCTCTAGTCCACTAGCCGTATTATTCTGGGTGTTCTCTCTTTTAATGTTAGTTCTTTTTAAATAACCTGTAGAATTCAGCACGGAACTACTTAGTGAGCAGGATTACTCGATATGCTGGACAATATTACAGTGTAAATCAAAATGCATGATTGTCTAACAAATTTCCACTATTCAACTTACTTAAGCTCACGTGTTACAATATACTAATGAAAGCCCGTTTCACTATCGTTCATATGAGCGATGAAGGAGTTAAAGTTAATTAGAGAACAAAATCTGAAATAACACTTGCCCCAATGTAATTAATGCTTGATAAGGCGGTAGCATAGCGGTTAGCGTGCCCATTTCACATGCACAATGCTGCACTTAAATCCGTTCAAATCGCTGAGGCGGCGGTTGTAAAGAAAGCTTTCTGTGCTCTGTGGTGATGGAGAAGCCCAGAATGAGGCGGTGGCCTGACGACAAGGGTCGTCGTCAGGGTGAACGAATAAGCGGGCGGGCTAGGCCAACCAAGATTTTAGCACTTCACTGCAACTACAGTAAGACACTTGAGGGACCAGTTTGCCTGATTTAGCATGGTCAACCGATGTGCTTCTGACTCCTGACTGAGGCTGTGATAGGAAAAAAAAGCTCGCGCTTGTGGGTACCTTGTCATTATCACAAATATGAAAGCATAAACGTCCATATGTGCGCGTACTTAACAATTTTCTGGCGTCTACCTCCTTTTATCCTACGTGTATAAGTGACGCAGATATAGCGGGATTGTGGAAGCTTTGGCTGAAATTGGACAGAAATTAAATCCGTTGACAGAATGGGTCTACGCTACCGATGATCTTCACCAACGAGGAAGTAAAAAAAATCGCTGCTTTTTCCAATGTAGTTTGCACTTTTGTTTTAAAGCGTACCTTATCGCATGGAAAAAACAATTAGAAACAACTTAAAAATACGAACGTAACCCTGCACAATGCAGGAAGTCCAACAAGGTTCACGGCACAATGTAGTTTGCACTAGAGATTTCATATCTACCACGTTCTCGGCAGTTTCTGCTCTGGGAATCAATGAATCCGCGAACAACTGTAATATCGCCAACATTGCACAAGAAAAACTGGAGTTAAAGTTGGGGGCACGGCGCCCTGCTATTTTGAGCATTTGATAGATGTTGGAATTCCTGCATCAAATTTGAGCACAATGATAGTTCTTTATAGGAAATTAGCTATAGCGTTATAGTCAGCGGGCTAAACTTCAAATTTTTGCCGGCCACCGACCTTATGGTTTCCAATCACATAATAATTTATTATTTTTAGGAGATTCTTATAATCGCTTACTTGTTTATTGCGTATTAGCTTTATATCATCTTGCTTAACTATACTGAAAAAGTCATTACTGCTGGGACGATAGGCTTCTGGAAGAAGGGCGCATGAGTAAAACTACCGGCACTTTATAAATACACTCCAGTGATTTACACCGGTGATAAACCAAACAAAAAATGAATAACGGACGTGTTACTGGGTCCTGTAGTATGTATCCGTTTGTGCGCTTGAAAGCTGGATGCCTGTCTATTCTTTGCAATATTTTAAAGTGTAATTGTCGGCGATAGAGAGGTGGTAAGCGACAAAAACATAAGGAAGTCATGCTCAGTACTGGTTCGATGTAGGGGTCAAGTACTTATAGTAAGTCCCCAGGCTCACAACACGGACGTAGGTGCAGAGCACAACTAGGTCCACTGGCAAGCACAACTGGTTCTGGCGATGAGCAGGCGATCTAGTGGTGGCTGCCGCATAAAAATTTTTGTGGGCACTCGCACACTCCTCCCTTCCCGCGAACGAAATAGCGCACAACCTGGCTCGAGAACTGACGGGCCGAGCAGGTGACATGCATATACTGGAAACGCAGAGAGACCGGATGTTTAGCTTTGACGAGATCACCAAACACTCTAAATTGGGCAGGGTTCATTTCCACGAAGCACACTCCTCGCTAAGTAAATGGCAAGCGACAGCATTGCACCTCTTACAAACAGATACATATTGGAACCCGGTGGCCTACACCGCTACTACCCGGACCTTTACACGAATATATGTAGACTGTGTCAAGAAAGGGCGGGCTTACAACATATAGTTTGCGCTTGTCCTCGGACACACACACAGAATAAAAAACACAAGACCACATAGCAATGGGAGACCGTGTTGCCCAGCTGTGCACTGGAAGGCCAACTTAAGGCAATCCAGCAGGCCGAAGGGGCCGCCAGGGCCCATGGGCTCGAGGCCGTCATCTAAGTAGAGAGGTCTAGTTCTCAAATCTGCTGTCCTAAAATAAATTTTATTCCTCCTCCTCCTCTTCCTTAATCGGATAAGTGGGTACGAGTGAGTTCGCTTGTGTGGGCGGTCAGGGCACATCATGCATGACGAACACCTAGTCTTCTGAAAGGTCGCATCTAGAGACAAAAGTATATTCAGAGGGAATACAGTGTGCTTCTGTCGAGAAAAAGAAAGTGATGGATAATAAGCGGTATTTTAGAGCGAGTAGTTACACACGAATGTCGCCAAAGACAGGGCCAAGTTCCTATCTCGGTGATTAGAGGAAATGTTCATGGACAACGTGTTGACTAGCATGTAATTGATCGTTCACTGATGTCATTGCGTGTTTGTGTTGTGTCTAGCACGAGCGTGTACGTGAAGACGATGGCATTGAAGAGAATAGGGTGAGCTAAGTCCGCCAAAAATACTCGGGGATCACCCTATTGAGCGGCAGCTTACCGTTGGGCGTATTTGGTAACCACAGCGATAGACACACACTTTGTGGAAATAAGCCTATAGTGGAAAGAACAACTGAGTTGAGAAATAACTTAATGACAGCACTCGTATGGTATATAATGACGGAAGAAGACAATCAGGTAATGATGAATGCCTTTTTCAAGCTCTGGCAGAGTTAATATGTGACGAAATAAAGACGCACAAAACAGTATATGCTAACCAGGCACGTACTCAGGATTTTTTCTCGGGGAGGAGGGCGGCCCAACCCAAGGTAACTTTTCTATGCATGTGAGGGGGGGGGGTACCTTTACTAGTACAAATGTTAATAACGCCGGCCATTCGCCATAAAGACGCGTAAACCCACAAAAGAGAAATGAAATAAGGTGTATCTCACAGGTAGAACTGCGAGATACACCTTTGCTTTACTAGGCAAACAAGGAACCACATCAAATGGACTCGCGCAGGAAAGAAGCACGGGACATACACTGCCAAGAACAATTAAAAAAGCTAAAGTGGAAAATAAAGATTTCTATGGTAGCATACAACTTGCAAAAAAAAGCAGTTGACAACCAAGGCACACAACCCACGCCGGGATGTTATTCCGCCAGCCAATCACAGAAGCAAATAAAATCGTCGTCATGCGATCTTTTCAAAATGGCGTCATATTTTATACCTCCGGAGGTACTGTTCTTGAAGAGTCTTTTCATCGACGGAAGCAACGACGTGTGCAACAGACATGGACAAAGTGTATGGAGTCTCAGCATTTCACTCTTCAAAAGTCTGCCTGCCATGGTTGCTTAGTGGCTATGATGTTGGGCTGCGATGCACAAGGCCGCGGGATTGAATCCCGATCCCTGCCACGGCGGCCGCATTTTCAACTGCGGTAAAATGCGAAAATGCCCATCTACTTAGATTTAGGTGTAGGTTAAAGAACCCCAGGTGGTCCCAATTTCCGGAATCCTCCACTACGACATGGCTCATGGTTTCTGTACGTATAACTTCAGTATTAATTAATTAAAGCTTAAAAAGTCTGCGATGCAATTCATTTCACTGCTGAGCCCGTTTTACTCATGAAACTTGACTGCCAAATCAAGTGCAACTTCACAATATACTGCATAGTTGCAGCGGAGCAAGCATTTTATTTCAATTGAATAAAGAATTAGGTATTCGCCATACCACTGTTATTCAGGAGGGAGAACATAAATTTACGCGCTAATAATTTTACTTTTGTGGTTACCGCCTGATTTGGGTAACATGAAAGTTTGAAGTACGAATTTGCAGCCTCACGGATGAACAGCGGCTGGCGGTTATGAGGGCGTGTGCGGTGCTTGACTGCAGAGTTGAGTTGTATCCGACTTTAGCAGCGTTCTTTAAATTAGCTCTGGAATAATTATAGAGGAATATACACTTGCGGAACAATCACAGTTCTTTTGTTCCCCTAGTTTACTACTCTACCTAGTGCCACAACCGACTCGTATTGCTATTTAGAAAGTTGCGTAACGATGCGTGGCCGCCTGTCCCTACAACCGTGCAGAGCGCAGGACGCTGCGGTTCTAGACATACTACGCCCACCGCGGAAGGTTAGAAAAACACCTATACATAAGCACAGGAGAGAAGTGGCTACGTCAGGCGGCTCAAATGAGAACTGTAGAAGCGTCATTCAAAACACACGGAATTGTTCACCACATTCGGTGACGTTTTCTCTACTTCCTTTTTAAATAAAAATATTTTTATCCATAAGTATGTTCATAAACAACGATTAAATTTGTTAATATTCGTTTTTTCTTCCTGTTTGGCTGCTGCCTTGGCTCTCTCCCTTAGTAGATCACTTAATTTCTCAACTCCTTGCGACTCTTGTTTCCAGTAGCCAATTTCGCACGAACAGTGCTGTACATTAGGGAAAAACCAGACGAGGTAACGGGGACAGTGACATTGCTTATGGGTTTAAGAGGAAGCTTTAGCTCGGGTGCTCCTGTCTAAACACTTGTAAAAGGATAATTCGTTTTTCTCGGCAACCACTGCACCAAATTTGACGAGGTTCGTTGCATTTAAAAGAAAAACTTAAAATCTAGTGACTCTTTGTTTCCAATTTTTGATTTAGATTGTCAATTTTCTATTGAAATATTGGCAAGAAATAAAAAAAATTTCAGGGAGCGAAATTATTAAGTTTACAACGCTCTAACTGAGCAAGGAAATATATCACAATTCTGTGAATTGCATCTGATGTTATATCTAAAGGGGTCAACAGCGATATGCTACACACGAATTTTTAAAAATTCAGCATAAATGATATACAGCTTTTGCAGAACCCTTGTACACAGCGTCAAAAATTCACGTAAGATATAAATTGACGTATCGAATTTGTCCGCTTTGAAAGCTCTAGTGGGTGTCATTTACACAACCGTCGTATCTTTTTTGATGCAGAACTAAAGATTTATAAACTTGGTGCGTCTATATTTTGCTTTCAAACTTCCAAATTTTGGGAAAAATTTTTTCACAGAATTCAGGCCATAAATTGAAATCCCGCTTCGAACAGTCACTAGAATTTAACTTTTTCTCTCTATTGCAACAGATTTCATTAAAATCGGTCCAGGGGTTATATCAGAAAATAATTTTTGCGTTTTACATGTATCTGAATAGGCCGCGTCGGAGTTCGGTCCGAGATAAAGCTTCCTCTTAAGGGTTATTGTCGGGCTTGATGATGGACGCTGTTTAGCATTATTTCATTTTCCACCTTATATAATCCATATCGCAGGTATATGGTCCCGAGGATCTGCCACCGTAGCGGCGAGCCTTCACTCGAGGAAATAATGAAGCAAAAGGACAAGTTAGAAGCAACTCGTTTCTCGTGCATACAGACAGAACAGCCGACTACGAACTGAATCCCTTTTTTGGTCCCTAGATCAGTCTGAACAAAGAAGGTTGAACTAATGAAGCAACAGCAATGCGCGTGACCGTTGAATAAGTGGTGCAACTGAACGCATCTCGAGTTAATCGCGCGGCCACCGAATCTATGCGAAAACTGGCCTTCAGACCCCAGGAGATGCCGATAACTACCGCCATCCAAAAGGAGTGAAAAAGGCAGCAAAATGCTGACCGCCAGATAGCTGTCAATTCTCAAGATTGATTTGGCGGCGCTTTAGGAATGTATTTGAGGAGTGGTGGCGTGTTCGGGGAGGGGGAGGGGCCCGGCCCCCCCTTCCCTTCTCTGGGTACGTGCCTGATGCTAACCCAAATTGAATAAACGTCGTCATACTCGCGTGACACACCATAGTGGCCTGCGGCCAGGACATAATGGCGTTTCATGGTGAGAGTTTAGACTAGGTGCTCGAGTATAAAAACGAGCACATCAGAGACCTCTCGGGGACGTTTCTACGGCACAAGGCCATACCCTGAAAAATATAAGCTTTGAAATAGAGGTTGTAGAAGATTGAGTACTACGGTCTATGTTGATCTTGTTCAGGATGGCGTCAGCCTTTCATTCCGCGTTTAGTTCGGTGAACATCAGTAAGTTATGTTTATTTGCAACACAATGGCTGGCGTGCTTAGGCAAAAAAACGAGAGCATTTCATTTGAGGGCACCTGAGTACTTTCTGTAGATTACGTACAATAATCATAAAAAGAATACAAAATTATTAGACGAATAAAATTCGAAAACAAGTTCACTTATTAGAACAGTGTAGTAGCAAGGAAGCACGTCCACAGTCTGTAGCTGCGGAGGACGCAAATAATGAACAGGCTAGAAAAGACACAGCCTTGTAGTTGTGTAGTAAAATGAATAGACCATTGACAAATTGGCAAACGGGCAAGGTTACTCCTGAAGGCAGAAATTCCAGTGGACAAGTCGGCCAGTTGGCTTTCGCAGTGACAAAATCCCCCCAAAGGACCCGATGTCATTAAGACGATACGTGACTGTGCGCCAACAAATAGAGACAATTTTTGAAAGCGAAAGTTTCTTTGCGACCTCCTTCGATTTTTCCACTGCTGCTGCTGTCTTGCATGCCGCGTCGGGTGTTGGGTCAGAGCCGGCATATACATAGAAGGAGCGTGGCAGAAAGGAAAGGCAATGCGATAAACTAATTTGGACCATTCGATTACGTCGCATGTGCACAATGCCCTCTGGAGCTCCCTGGGCGTCGTTACATTAAGCTCTTGACAGCTGTAATTAACTGTGACGCACCGTACAAGCGTTGCAGAAACTACAGCGTTTGCCCTTCTGCTAACGTGCAAGCCCCGAGGAGATCTTCATATAATGGTAGAGATGGGCCAGGGAAAAGAGGCAGGGAATAGAACTGCAGAGTTGCTAAACGAGCAAATAACAGCCTTGCCACTCTTTGCTCGCAGTTTCCAAACAGGGAACAAGGTTGGTATACGCAAAATGCGATGTGAGAAATCAAGGAAAGGCTCTGTGATGACCCTAATATGCGGGCAAAGGTTCGTGCACTGTTTTAATGTGCACTGTGCAATGTTTTAACGGTTCTCTTAGGCGGAGCCTCCGAGAACCCAACTGAGGACAAAGCCGTTGGTTTGAACACACACACAAACTTTTAATGGAACAAAAAAAGCTTAGAATAAGCAGAAGAAAATAGAAAACATAAAAGAAACACTCAAATAGACATAATCGCAGAAAGAAACACACTTGGGGCTAGTATGGAGCTATCTAGTGCGCGAGTCCGGGCTTGCCACGACGGCAGTGACACATAACAGTCTAGACGCAGCGACGCGGCGACAAGCTGACGAAAGGAGTGGCGCCGGTCTCACCAAAGGTCGTGGTGTAAGTTGGTTGACCGGGCGACCGGAGCTGGCCAGCTCCGGTCGCCCGGAACTATGGCCCGAAACTAGGAACTATGGCTGCTAGCACACGAGACTTGTTAGTCTTAGCCGAACGTATGGGGCTAGAAGGTGTGGAGTTGAGGGCATGGTTGAACGAGCAGGAAGCGCGTGCGCGAGAAGAGAGGGCAGCGGAGCGCAATGCTAGGAGGGAGGAACTTGCATTGGAGGAGAAGAATTTACAATTGTGGCTAAAGGTCGCAGAGGCTGAGGGCGCATATTTCGGCAAGAAACAGCCAGAAACTAGTTTGTTTGACTTAGTCACCGTGGCCCAGCGATTGTGTTTGCATGGGGAAGACTTGCACAGGTGGGTGCAAGACAGATGGTTGTTAATATGCGGGAAAGCTCGGAGGGAGCGCGACAGGCGAGTGGCAGAACAGGCAGCTGAGAGGGAACACCTGGAGGAAGAGCTTCGCAGGGTGCGCGGTCGCATTAAGGCACTCGCGGATGCTTGCCCCGAAGGGACAAGATCCGCGGTTGAGGATGCAGCACAGCAGTGCAGTGGCGACCCGAGGGTTCCCTCCGACATGGCCTCAGGCCTCGGCGAGCAAAAAGTGTCTCAAGGAGAGGCAACTTGTGATCATGCCATTGTAGGCAAAGGTACTGATGTTAGGTTGCAAGACAAGAAGCAGATTGCTTCCGTACCTCAACCCTTGCTGCGTGGGCCCGGCGCAGGCGATGACTGGTTTGTACAAGGTTCAGAGCTACCATGCATAAGCATGCTTGAGAAAACTAAAGTTAGAACTGAGAACCTCCCACAGGCTAAATATAATACGTCGGAGTGTTTGCGCCATGGTCAAGATGAACCTGAAGCTATTAGGGCTCCTGTGGAACCGTGTTTGGTTTCCACAAAAAGTATTGAGGGGTCTTTACACCGTCCCTCGAATCAGACAAAAACTATTTGTGACACTATGAGCACTTGGGAGGGCTCAGGCCTGGGTACCACATCAACTCATGGCTTTAAGGATTCAGTGCATTCTTTGTCTTCTCATGCACTCGTGAGTGGTTCGACCATTGGCACTGATGCTGCAACCACACATTACAATGTTGACTACCTTAGGACGCAGACAGTGACTTGGTCGACACCATGCAGAGACATTATTGCCTGGAGCAATACAATCGCGGACTGGCCAGGGTTCTCTGACCGAGAAGATAAATGTCTAGTTAGGCTGATATGGGAAATGGTTACCTAAAGGAGCCGATGCCTCGCTTATGGCTCTTCACGGACTTTTGACCTCGGACTTGGTGACTTCAACTTGATGGTTCATAGAGTGTGTTGTGATAGCCTTTGATGCTACAGGTTTTATTCTTTAGAGTTGTTGTGGTCTTTTTGAATTAGCGTCTTCCGTTAATGTCTTTGATCTGTATGCTCAGCGAACTGTGCAACTGTGTGCACTGTGCATGAATCCTTACAGCGCAATCTCGTGGACAGACCATGACTGTAGTGTTGTGAACTGTGTCGCGCACTGAGCGGCAGTTTTTCCTCAGAAAAACTTGTTAAAAAAAAGGGCTTATGTGATGTGTGGTGCGCGGCATGGTGCGGTGGCAGGGACGGTCAGGAGCAGACGACAAGGAGTGCGCGCGCCGAGGCAAGTTCCGTGCTGGAAGGAGAAAAACGACAACGCCGAAGAGCGTCCGGCACGTGAACGCGCGGCGCTAGAAAAACAAAAAAGAAGAAAAGGAAACCAATTAGAAAAGACCACGGGGCGTCAGGCAGCCAATCCGAGAACGCCTAATCAGCCAGAGAGAAGAAAAAGCGTGGTGCGCTGACAGAAGGAGAGGAGACGCAGAGGAGATGCCGGGGAGACGCCAGGAGAGTTCCAGGAAGCGACGGCAGGAGGAGGTCAACCACCGGAGCGGGCGTTGAAGACGGGCCGTCAGGTTCCGGACCCGAGCCACCAGGACTTCACCCGACCGGGGCCTCCTGCCAACTTGTTCCTGTGCCTCGCCCGTCTACCTGAGCGGGCCGCCAGCTCTACAAGGCCGGTGAGCTTCTGTGCTCGTGGGTACGACGAGAACATTCGGGCTACGGGTCCGAGTTCTACGCCAGCTGCCCAGCCAGAACGCCGCCCCCGTCTGTCGTGCCGCCGGCTGCCCGAGGCCGGCATCGGAGCTTCTGTGCCCGTGGGCAGGACAAGAGCAGTCGGGCTACGGGTCCGAGCTCTACACCCAGCTGCCCGGCCAGAACGCCGCCGCCATCTGCTCGTGCCTCCAAGCCGCCTGGTTTACTTCTCCGAGAAAGAGCTGGCCAGCTCCGGTCGCCCGGTCAACCAACTTAGACCACTACCTTTGGTGAGACCGGCGCCACTCCTTTCACCAGCTTGTCGCAGCATCACAGCTTCGAGACTTATGTATCCCTGCCGTCGTGGCAAGCCCGGACTCGCGCACTACTTAGCTCCATACTAGCCCCAAATGTGTGTCTTGATGTGTATTTGAGTGTTTCTTTTATGTTTGCTATTTTCTTCTATTTATTTTTTAGCCTTCTTTAGTTCCATTAAACGTTTGTGTGTGTGTTCGAAACGAACGGCTTTGTCCTCAATTGGGTTCTCGGAGGCTCCGCCTAAGAGAACCATCAGAACCTTTTGAGTACACGAACCTTTGCCCCCATATTAGGGTCATCAGACGCTCCTACTCTTGACATGACAGCGGTTGCGAGCAAACTGAAGGTGCAGCACTGTAGGTTTCTGCGATTTCTCGAAAATAAACACCATGCAAAGTGGTCAAGCTGATAGCTGCCTCAGGGCGTGCAGATGCAAGAAGGTATTAAATCATTGTAGGGTCTAGGCGACACACAGAAGCGACCGCACGTCAGAACAACACTTTTTTGCCCGCCGCGGGCGCTGTGGTTCTATAGCGTTGCTCGACTTTGCGGATTATATCCCAGCCGCGACTGCCCGATTTCGACGGGAGCGAAATACAAAAGCGGTGGTGCACTTAGGTTTAGGTGCACATTAAAGAACACCAGGGGACCAAAATTAATCCGGAGTCCGCCACTACGGCGTGCCTTATAATCCAATTGTGGTTTTGGCAGGTACAGCCCCATTATCTTTCAAACATCTCTGCCGCAATGCAATGTACCATGTTACGCAATGATAATGTTCAACATTCTCATAGGTTATAAACAATGGCGCACAACATCGCCTCATGCAAACACGTCTCCCAGTAGGTTCTGTGTACTGCGCAGACAAACAGCAGTAGTACACGCAGTTAACATATACCATCAACTCAGTACTCTCGTATTCCACCAAACGCCGAAGAAATGAAACATCTGCAGGCACCGCAACGCTAAATACCGCCAATCGAAGCAAACAGCACAGAAAGCTTCACTTACATCGATTCCCTAAGTGCGTGGGATCCGCAAAATTTCCTAGACTGTAAAGTCATATGCTTAAAGATCCCACTCGTTATTCGACTAATCATAATCGAGGTAGAAAAAGCGGCTGTCGTGTCCACGGTAAAATTTGATTGCAACGGCTTGAATCCAATGGCCGTTGAGCGACTGCCGACTTCCGTGGCAATGTAGTCCTCAAAACAGGCTACAATTGAAATTGCATTCAGGAAGTTGATGAATGGTAAGAAGGCAGAAGCTTGTAGATTGCCTCAGGCAAATAAAATGACTTTTTGAGCAGCATGGTCAGGGGGCCGTGCTCTGATATCAACGACAATAAAAAATATGAACAGAGGCCAACAAAGATGCGGGCATCTTCGGAAAGGTGAAACCGATCAAAATCTGAGGATAGCACTAAGTTAAATATAAAGATAACATGAATATAAAAAGCCATAACGTACATTGGCAGGGTGGCCAAAGTTCGGGATAAATAAACTGTCTGTTGAAAGAATTCACCTAGAACTCGATGGTGCCAAATAAGGCGATAATATCGTCAAATGTTGACAGGTCCAGTAGGTCTTGTGGCCAACGCCAGCTCCCGGCAACTATCGGATGTTTCCACATATAAACGAGGTGCTTAGTTGTCAGTCTTACAGGGTGAGGCATGGGTTCAAAATTTTGGATGCGGGCTCCGTAGCGCTAAATACAATTCACTCCACGGTGTCATTCTTCAAAGGCTGATACCGATTTTCGCGCAATCAGGATGCGAACAGATTGTCTAATGTGCCGACTGTCGCCATCGTCGAACTGCCAACATTCTTTAATTATGTTCTCGACAGTCGCTCAACTCTTGAATGGAAGTAAGTGTGAGGTGTTGTGCGCGAGGCCTTTGAGTTCGTGGGCAGCCTTTTGGGTGTTCCATAACTGCTAGTCTCCATTGCTGCTATATTACAAAGGCAGAACGGCTACATGGTAGACAACATGGAGAACAGAGAAATCTCACATGTATTACTGCACAATAATCCTAAATAGTGGTCATCTTTCACCCACATGAATATCTGTGATAGGGTAGCTCTTTGACAACTAAAGACAAGTACTGTATATGTTATGACCAAAGGTGTACCTGGCCCGGTGATTAGTAAGTGTGACGTGATATTGTGAGCACCTTCAGCCATAGCATGGTAAAAGACGGCGACAAATAAAAACAGTTCGCAAAATAACATACAACGCGTTTTGTCCCAAGGTGCAAAACTAAATAGTTCATGCGTCTATCTTAATACCTAAGTACATCTTCCTTGATTTGCAGCTGCTGCGGTAGCCCATCGGTGTGGAAAGCAAAACTGCTACGGAAATAATACAGCGTATCTTACCGAAACCGGTAGGTCAAAATCAAAGCCGTCCACGACGGCGTCTCCTGTAGACGCTGCGCGACGTTGAGAAAGACAGCTCGGGCCTCCTACCCAAATACATGAAAATTGAGAAATTGCTTTTCTCGGCAACCTCAGTGCTCAATTTAATACCACTAATTTCAGAGTTGAACTTTTTAAAAATCCTTGTAAACAACGTAAAAAAATGACATAATATATAAATCGACACATCAAATTTGTCCGCTTTGGATGGTTTCATGGCTGCAGTTTACCGAACAGCGATATCTGTTCTAGGTGCAGAGCTGAGAATTTGTAAGCTGCGTGCTTGTATTTTTTTAAGCCCACCAATTTTTGGGCAGTTCTTTTAAAAGATCCCCAATCAACTTTGATTTCCTCTTCAAACATTTACTAGAATTTAACAACCTCTTTCAAATAGAAAAAAATTGATTGAAATAGGCCCAGTGGTTATCTCAGAAAAGCGTTTCTGCGTTTTACATGTATTTTAATAGGCGACATAGGAGTTGGGCCTTAGTCAAAGCTGCCGCAAAATTCGTCCGACGATTACCCTAGCCCGTGGACTCCGCAGCATTAAAAACAACAAAAAAGAAAAGAAACGAAACCATGGCTGCTTTTTCGGAAGCCTCGTCCCGACTAAACGTTCTTAGGATGACAAATAATTTCCAGCCGACGAGCGGCCACTCTTTATGAGGAAAACTGTCAATGCCGGCAGGACAGGCTTTGTGGTGAACTTCAATGCGCAGGGATAGCTTTTAATTGTTTTATTTTTTTTTCGTTGACATGATCACCACGTCACCATGGGTAGTTTGAGACGTTTATGGTCACTGCACCACGTGGTGGCACTCCCGCGAACTAAATCCTGATGCCGAGAAAAGCTGGGTACGATATTGCTACAATTGCTCAAACGAAGTCTTACGTTCTTGACCAAATTATTCCTGAGAACTTTGAGAATGGCAGCATCTATGACTACTGCATCTCATGATGGAGTCAAACATACTCTGTTGACCTCTCCGTATCGGATAAATGCTAGGAACAAACAGCTTGCATTATTAAATTCGCTCAACGGTTTCCACCCTCCCTTTCCATTTTTGTTGATCTTAAATGTTTCGCCTTTGTCTAGCCTTGATATTGCTACGGAATAGTATTTCAAATGACGAAGAGGCGAGCAGTAAGAAGACGACGACGACGATTGGAGGCTAGCGCAGGCTGTTGCCTCTTGGCCAAGTGCGGTGTATTACGTTCTACATATACTTGTATATAGGTTTTCATCTGTGTCTTCTTACGTAACATATTTGGTGGAAGTGGACGTTCCCTGTACCTCGTCACTGAGCTTCGCGGTGGACGGTACGTCGAGCCTTCCTTCATGGCTCCCGGCGATGACAACTTGACTCAGCCTACTCCGACACCTGCTGCCCCTTCGACGACCTACATCACTCTCCCGGCTCCTCGTGATCCTGGCGTATTCTCGGGCAAAGATGGGGAAGACGCCGAGTACTAGATCAGCCTGTACGAACACGTCAGCCGCAATAACCGGTGGGACCCTACTATCATGCTCGGCAACGTAGTCTTTTGCCTCGATGACACACCTCGAGTTTGGTTTCGGACGCACGAAGATGAGCTCACCAGTTGGGATTCGCTTACGCAAAAGCTCCGAGACTTGTTCGGCAACCCCTACGGTCACCAACTTTCCGCGCAGAAGGCGCTTTCCGGCCGTGTGCAGACGTCAACAGAGCCCTATGACGTTACCCACTCATCTGAACCTTCTTGCCGTGCAAGTCGACGGTTTTTCTGTATCTGCTCTTATAGACACTGGGGCGCATTTGTCTGTAATGAGCGCTGACCTTCGTAACCGCCCGTAGAAAATAATCACGCCCGCCACGACGCCTGTTGTCTGTGTCGCCGATGGCGGAACAGCCTCCTTAATCGGTGTGTGTGCCGCACGAGTCTCCTTCGCCGATCGCTCAACAATCGTGCACAGTCATCGCCCACTGTCCCTACGACATCATCCTCGGCTTAGACTTCCTCTCCGCACATTCTGCTCTCATCGAATGTTCCGCCAGTACTCTCCGGCTTGACCTGCCTGTTCTGGATCCCGCTGAACCACACCCCAGTAGCCTCAGTTCCGTCGACTTCGTTCGCTTGCCACCTTCGGCACTGACGTACGTTGACTTCGTGTCATCCCCACCAGTGCCCGACGGTCACTACATCGCGGTTCTTATGCAAGACGTCCTACTTACACACGGGATCACAGTACCTCATACCGTTTTATCTATTACGGAAAATTGCGTCTGCCAGCCAGTGGTCAATTTTGGCTTGACTACACAAGTGCTGCCACGCGGGATGTCTCTGGCCCAGCTTTGCTCATTCGAGGATCACTCAGTAGCATCTATTGCAGTAGACGAGTATTCAGCCGATCCTTTTCTACCATCACAGTTGGCAACTTGTACCACCGCCGACTTAGAGAAAATGATTTCGCCCGATATGCCGTCCAAGCACGCTCGTGAGCTCGACCACGTTATGTTTTCCTATCACGATATTTTTAACTTTCACGATCGTCCTTTGGCCGAAACTACAGCTGTTAAACATCGCATTAATACCGGCGATGCCCCGCCTATTCATCGCCGCTCGTATCGAGTGTCACCGGCTGAGCCTCAAGTTATTTACGCAGAAGTTCGCAAAATGCTTGTCGAGGACATTATAGAACCGTCATGTAGTCCATGGGTGTCACCTGTTGTACTGGTAAAAAAGATGGATGGCTCATGGCGCTTTTGCATGCATTATCGGCACCTTAACCGGGTTACCAAAAAGGACGTGTATCCCCTACCTCGGATTGATGACGCCCTTGACTGCCTCCACGGTGCTCGCTACTTCTCCTCTATTGACCTTCACTCCGGCTACTGGCGGATTGCCGTGGACGATCTCGACGGCGAGAAGACTGCTTTTGCAACACCCGACGGTCTTTATCAATTAAAAGCGATGCCGTTCGGTCTACGTAACGCTCCTGCCAATTTTGAACCAATGTTGGACTCCCTTCTTCACGGTTTCAAATGGTTCACGTGCCTGTGCTACTTGAACGACGTTATAGTATTCTCCCAAACGTTCGCTACGCACCTCGAGCGCCTCTCGGCAGTCCTGGACGTTTTTTGTCGAGCCGGTCTTTAACTGAATGCATCGAAGTGCCAATTCAGCCGTTGCCAGATTACCGTCCTTGGACATCTCGTTGACGTGAACGGAGTGCAACCGGACCCAGGCAAGATCCATGCTGTTACGCACTTCCCTGTTCCGAAGTGTGCCAAGGAGGTGCGCAGCTTCATAGGCCTTTGTTCGTACTTCCGCCGTTTCGTGAAAAATTTCGCGGCCATAGCACGACCACTAACCGAGCCTTTGCATAAAGACGCCCCTTTCCAGTGGGGCGATAACGAGGCCTCTGCATTCTCGCATCTAACCGACCTTCTCACAACGCCTCCCGTTCAGGCCTATTTCGATCCTTCTGCGCCTACCGAAGTCCGTACTGATGCCAGCAGTCACGGAATTGACGCACTACTGGCACAACGCCAGCGCGGCAACGACCGTGTTATCGCTTACGCCAGCAGGCTCGTCTCACCCTCCGAGCGCAACTATTCCATCACTGAGCGTGAGTGTCTGGCCTTAGTTTGGGCGGTTACGAAGTTCCGCCCATACTTATATTGCCGACCCTTTTCCGTTGTCACAAACCATCACGCGCTTTGCTGGTAATGCTCATTGAAAGATCCTACGGGAAGACCGTCGCTGGGCCTTACACCTCCAAGAATATTCGTATACTGTCACCTACAAATCTGGCCGACTACACAAGGACGCTGACTGCCTGTCTCGTTCCTCGGTAGACGAGCCTGCCGACGTCGACGGTAGTACCACCAATGGCATTTTTTCTATGTCTGCCTTCGCTAACATCGCCGATGAGCAGTACCGATACCTATCGCTGCGAGCACTCATCCAGCGTCTGCGCTTACCACTACCGACGCATCCGTCCGCCGATATGCCCTCCAGGGCGGCATTCTGTACCGAAGGAACTTCTTCCCTGACAGATCTGATCTTCTTCTTGTCGTGTCAAAACATCTACGACAGACTGTGCTCTTTGAGATGCATGAAGCCCCCAATGGAGGACATCTTGGGATAACCCGCACGTACGACCACGTTCGCCGCCGCTTCTATTGGCCTGGTCTCGGTCGCTCCGTCCGACGCTATGTTGCTGCCTGTGATCCCTGCCAGCGTCGGAAAACACCTAAGGTGCTACCTGCCGGTCATCTCCAGCCGATCACCGTCCCTGTGGAACCGTTCTTTCGTGTTCGATTAGACCTCCTCGGTCCCTTTCCCATGTCATACTCTGGGGACAAATGGGTAGCCGTCGCAACTGACTGCACCACCCGATTCGCTATCACTCGGGCTCTCCCTACCAGTTGCGCCACTGACGTCGCGGACTTTCTCTTGCGTGACATTATCTTACTTCATGGCGCCCCGCGACAGCTGCTTACTGACCGTGGTGGTAACTTCCTCTCGAAAGTTATCGCCGACATTTTGCGTTCTTGCTCCACTCAACACAAGCTTACTACCTCATACCATCCTCATACCAATGGCCTGACAGAGCGGTTAAACCGTACTCATACCGATATGCTGTCCAAGTACGTTTCCAAGGACCACAACGACTGGGACATTGCCCGTCCTTACGTCACATTTGTTGATGATTCTTCCCAGCACGACACCGCCGGATTTTCTCTATTTTATCTGCTCTACGGTCGTGAACCAACCTTGCCCCTTGACACGGCACTTCCTCCTGCTGCGACCTCAACAAGCGAGTATGCGCGCGATGCCATCGCCCTCGCCGACCATGCACGCCAGCTTGCCCGTGCTCGACTGACGGACTCGCAAACCACTCAGCAGCGTCACTACAGCGCCCGCCACCATGACGTACAGTTTTCGCCTGGTGCGCTCGTGCTCTTGTGGTCGCCCTCTCGTCACGTCTAACTTTCAGAAAAGCTCCTTTCGTGATACACAAGGCCCTACCGCGTGCTGCGCCAGGTGACGCCTGTGACGTACGAAATTGCTCCTGTGAGCTCAGCCTCGTCATCTACTCTGCCATCTAGTGATGTCGTGCACGTCAGTAGGCTCAAGGCCTACTACACTGCTTCCGAGTCCGGCCTTTAGTCGCTCCGGGACGGCGCTTTTGCCGCCGGGGGTAGTGCTACGGAATAGTATTTCCAATGACGAAGAGGCAAGCAGTAAGAAGGCGACGACGACGATTGGAGGCTAGCGCAGGCTGTTGCCTCCAGGCCAAGTGCGGCGTATTACGTTGTAAATATACTTGTATATAGCTTTTCATCTGCGTCTTCTTACGTAGCAATATTGATACATACATATTGAGTGATTCCTGTGGCCGATGCACGCGGGCGCCCCGACGAAGACGACAAACGCTCTCTGGCTCTCGAGCTGTCGGCTGAACTGGCTAGCGCTGCATTATCCTTTGTAAATACACTTTGTAAATAGTCTCCAGTTCTTATTTCTTCGTTCGCCTAATATTCTGGCGGAGGGTACCGTTCCCCGTCATGGCCATGGAGCTCCGCAGCGGCAGCACCGTCCTGCTTTCCGCAATGGCTCACGGTGGCGACACCTCGTCGGCTTCTACTCCTGCGACCCCACCAACCACGTACGTTACTGTTACCAACCCCCGCGCTCCTCGCATATTTTTCGGCAAAGATAATGTCGAAGTTGAGGACTGGCTGACCCTGTGTGAGCGTGTTAGCCAAAACAATCGCTGGGACCCTACCATTATGCTAGCGAATGCTCTATTCTAGTTGGACGGAACTCGTCGTGTCTGGATCCGGACACACAAGGATGAGATCACTAGCTGGGATGCATTCAAGGAGAAGCTGAGCGACCTCTTTGGAAATCCTACCCGTCGGCAGCGGGCTTCCAGAAAAGAGCTTGCTACCCGGGTTTAGCCTTCTTCTGAATCGTAGGCCTCGTACATACAAGACGTGCTCGCTCTATGCGGGAAAGTCGATGACAAAATGACCGAGGTTGGCAAAGTCGGCCACGTACTTAAGGGGATTGCGGACGACGCTTCAACTTGTTGGACTTCCACAATGTTTCCACCATCGACGTCATTGTCAAGGAATGCTGCCGCTCTGAGCTCGCCAAAAGCCGCCGCAACATTCCACAGTTCTCCCGGCTCCTTAACACGGCTGCTACGTCGTCTTGCATCGACCTTACCGCTTCACGACCCTTAAGTGAGTGCGTCACCCGTATTGTTCGCAGCGAGCTCGAGGCTACAAGTCCTGCGCCGTTCCATCCACGCCCACTTGGCCCCACCATTGACCAACCAGCCCCAGAGATCTCTCTCATTCAGACAGTTGTGCGACAAGAATTTGCCAACCTTGGTTTTCCTGGTGCCTGCTCCATGTCCCGACCTGACGCCTACCGGTGCCGACACCTACGCCTCACAGCGATCGGCATTCCCCTCCCAGATACCGCAACCCTACCGAGTGGAGAACTCCGGACGACAAGCCCATTTGCTTCCGTTGCCTCCGGATTGGCCACGCCCCTCGCCACTGCCGCGCCTCCTGGACGTCGCCGTATTCGAGCTTCTTCTCCCTGTCTCCTCGCGCTCATATGTCGACCCGTGCCGTTACTCGCCTCGCCGTATGCCTCCTACCTCAGGCCTATCCGTCGATGACAGTCGTCGTGCTCGCTCGCCGTCACCTCAGCGCGGTCGTTCCCCATCCACGCCGCTATTCGTCGCCGACCAATTATGGACCCTCCCGCACGGAAAGCTAGACCATGCAGCTCCTGGAGGTAGTGCTGCATTATCTTCGTCGTGCAGAAATCCTCCATTACCGCTCCCAATGAACTAGAATTTAATGTTCACGTCGACGGTGTCACTTTGACGGCGTTAATAGATACTGGAGCCCAGGTGGCCACAATGCGTTGTAACCTCCGTCGTAGACTCAGGAAGGTTCCCACGCTTCCTATTACTCGAGCCGTACATGGTCGATGGTAGCGCTGTTGGCTTCACTGGAAGCGTACTTCCGATATCAGTATCGCCCACTGCCACGTCGCTGTTCTTATTACTGTGCTGACCAATTGGCCCCATGACCTAATCTTAGGAATCGACTTTCTTACGGCACATTCAGCTTTGATCGACTGTTCTGCCGGTAACGTTTGCCTCGAACTTCCTCTACTCGCGCAGGCTCGTGCCGAATTGCCGAACAACTTTAGTATGACCGCCTTCATCCGCCTGCCGCCTAAAGCCTAGACTTTTGTCAATTTGCTATCATCTTTTCCTGTGCCTGATGGGGATTACGTCGCCACACTTGTTCCTGATGCCCTTTTAATGCGCAATATCACGGTGCCCTATTCCCTCGTCTGCGTCGCCAATAAACCGACATGCCTCACCGTCGTCAATTTTGTCCTGACAAAGGAAGTTCTACCCCAAGGCACACCGGTTGCAACGCTGCGTGCTATAGGAGTTGACCACGTCACGACGTTTTCGGTTGACGTCTGCTCAGGTTCTTTACCATTTCCACAGGATGCTATTTGCCCTGACGCAACATTTCGTACCATGATTGCTGCGGACCTATTGCCTGAACAAGCAGCAGCTCTGGGGCGCCTTTTGGCTTCCTACCACGATATCTTCGACCTCAACAATTGCCAATTGGGCCAGACTTCAATTGTTAAGCATCACATAAATACTGGTGATGCCAGTCCTATTCATCGCCGGGCAATACGAGTTTCTGCTTCAGAGCGTAAGTTTATTCAAGATGCTTGCCAAAGGTATTGTTGGACCTTCGTCGAGCCCTTGGGCGTCACCTGTCGTACATGTTAAAAAGAAAGACGCCACATGGTGTTTCTGTGTAGATCATTGTCATCTAAACAGTATTACCAAGAAAAACGTATACCCCTTGACTTGCATTGACGACGCCCTCAATTGCCCCCATGGTGCCAAATACTTTTCATCAATGGGCCTTCGGTCTGGTTATCGGCAAATTTCTGTGGATGAAAAGGACCAAGAGAAGACCTAGTTCGTCATCCCTGATGGCCTATACCAACTCAAAGTAATGTCATTCGGTCTATGCAACGCCCCAACAACGTTCGAACGTCTGATGGACTCTTTACTTCAAGGGTTCAAATGGTCAACATGCCTCTGCTACCTAGACGAAGTTGTCGTATTTTCACTTACATTTGAGACACCTGGAGCGCATATCAGCTGTTCTTCAATCTTTCGCCAGGCTGGGCTGCAACTAAATTCATCGAAGTGTCACTTCGGTCATCGGCAGATTACAGTGCTGGGCCACCTCGTCGACGCTTCCGGTATTCAACCAGACCCGGATAAAATTCGCGCTGTCACGTCTTTTCCTGTACCCCAGTCTGTCAAAGACGTCTGAAGTTTTGTAGGACTCTGCTCGTACTTCCGACGCTTCGTTAAAGACTTCGCAGCGATTGCCCGACTGCTTACTGATCTTCTGAAGAAGGATGTACCGCTTACGTGGGGCCCCGCTCAAACTGCCGCGTTTGCCCAGCTCACCAACGTTCTCACCACGTCACCTATACTGGCCCACTTTGACCCGTCCTCCTCTACAGAGGTATGTACCGATGCCAGTGGTCACAGTATCGGAGAACCCAGCACCCAAAACCAACAGGGTCAAGATCGTGTTATCGCCTACGCTAGCCGCATCCTCACAGCAGCGGAGCGCAACTATTCGATTACAGAGCGTCAATGCCTGGCTCTCATCGGGGCGGTTTCCAAATTCCGCCAGCACTTGTATGGCATGCACTTCTCTGTAATCACGGACCGCGACGCGCTCTGCTGGCTTTCCTCACCCAAGGATCCTACCGGCGGACTTGGTCGCTGGGCTCTGCGGCTGCAAGAATATTCCTATGTAGTAGTGTACAAGTCAGGCCGATTACATCAAGACGCAGACTGTTTATCACGCTATCCAGTGGACGAACGACCCGACAACCCTGACCCCGATACCGACGTTTGCGTTTTCTCCGTTTCTCAGCTACTACACGTTGCCGACAAGCAACGCCGTGATGCCACTTTGCGCGCCATCATTGATGGTTTGGAATCTTCGTCTTGCGATTCGTGCCTTCACCTGTTTGTTCTCCGGGATGGTGCATTATTTCGCCATATTGTACGCCCTGACGGTCCTGCCCTACTCCTTGTCATTCCTAAGCACCTCCAGTTAGCTGTTCTCCAAGAACTTCATGATTTGCCAACGGCAGGTAACTTTTGCATCTCTCGCACCTACGACCAGATTCGCCGACCCTTCCCTTGACCAGGGCTTGCCCGCTCCATCCGGAAATACGGTGAGGCGTGTGAGAAATGCCAGCGCCGAAAAACACCATCGACGCTCCCTGCTGGGTGCCTTCAACCACTCGACATTCCTTCGGAGCCGTTCTTTCGCATTGGCCTGGACTTACCTGGCCCTTTCCCTTTATCCACATCTGGCAACAAGTGGGTTGCTGTGGCGACAGATTACGCCACGCGCTACGCCATCACCCGAGCGCTTCCAACAAGCTGCGCCACAGATGTCGCCGATTTTCTTTGACGCGACGTCATTCTAAAGCACGGCGCTCCACACCAATCGCTCAGTGACCATGGTCGGACATTTCTTTCTAAAGTCATCGCCGACATCCTGCAGTCCTGCTCAACCAAGCACAAGCTGACTACGTCTTACCATCCACAGACTAAGGTTCTCACGGAGCGTCTGAATCGTACCCTAACAGACATGCTTGCAAAGTATGTCTCGCCCGACCATACCGATTGGGGCATTGCCCTACCCTATGTCACTTTTGCGTAGATCTCTTCGCGTCACGACACTGCCGGTTATTCCCCGTTCTTTCTGTTGTTCGGCCAAGAACCTACATTGCCACTGGACGCAACCCTCCCATCCGCGGGAGCAGAGGCCAGCGAGTATGAACTTGACGCTATCACCAGGGCAGCCCAAGCACGCGAAATTGCCCGCGCTTGCCTCCTGACCTCGCTAGAGAAGCAACGGCGTTCGTACGATCGCCAACACAGAGACGTCTTATTTTAGCCTGGATTTCTGGTACTCCTGTGGTCCCCGACTTGTCACGTTGGCCTGTCAGAAAAACTCCTTTGTTTGTACACAGGCTCATGTCGAGTGCTGCGTGCCGTGACTCCAGTTGCGTACGGGATCGCCCCAGTCAGTACCAGTGCCTCATCTGCCTCGAATTCCGCTGACGTTGTGCTTGTCGCACGCCTCAAAGCATATTACTCTCCTCTTATCAGCGAAATTTAGACGCACCGGGATGGTGCTTCCGCCACCGCGGATAATGATCCATGCACACTGCGCGTTTCTTGTGGCCGATGCACGCGGGCGCTCCGACGAAGACGACGAACGCTCTCTGGCTCTCGAGCTGTCAGCTGAACTGGCTAGCGCTGCATTAACCTTTGTAAATGCACTTTGTAAATAGTCTCCAGTTCTTATTCCTTCGCTCGCCTAGCAATATTTATAATATAGGGATTGTACTCGTTAAAATTTAGAACCGTGACCTCACTTGACACATTTTCCCATATGTGCTCTCTAATCCTACTTATACTTGTGTCCTTACCCAGCGTTGCTCTCGCCTAGTATCCGTACTAATTATTGTAGGTCTACTTTGCTTTTTGCTACAGTAATATATTGAAATATTTTACACACTCATATAAATTCATTATGTTCCTTGCAACTGTAGTAGAAAAAGATGAACAAATTTTGGTTTTGAACTATATATAATCCCATCTGCCAGTAAACCTTAGTGATGAACTTGTGTATTTTTCTTGTGTAATATATATGCTCTTTTCTTTCCTTTGATTTTTACTTTGTAGTTTTACTCCTTTTACTTCCACAGGTTGTCCCTCAAACAGCGATTAAACCTTGGGATCTTCTTCTGTATATTCACAACTCTGTATCATTTTGAATCTACATAATAAAGTTTAATTTAAGAACAAGTATAATTAAATATAACATGCACAGCGCATCGCTTTTATTGTAAATCTTCTCAGACTAGTAAATATTAAAATTGCAATAGAAAATCAGTGTTGAAACCTGAAAGTGGTGTCTTTTATTGGCGCTGCCCTTTACGGACAGCGTATTGGCGCCGGCACTATATAAAAAGTTTATGACCTTTGGGGCTTATCTTGTCCCGAAACGATAATCGTCATCTGCCTTGCTTGCGTTTCGTTTCTTGAAAACGCTGCGCTCGCTACTTTCCTGTCAAGATTACTATGTAACGCTAACAATGCACATGCTGTTCGTGACTTGGAAGCACCGGGCTCGCAGCATTAAAGAAAGAAATGCGGGCAAGACAGATGACGATTATCGTTGTGGGACAAGATAGGACCTAAAGGGTGTAAACCTTTTTAAAAGTATACAAGGCGTTTTAAAGCTTTTAAAGGTGCCAGAAGTTTTGACGCATCCGCATATGTCACCTCTGCGTGAGTCGGACCCACATGTAGTTAGAGAACAGTCCGAGAAGTTCAAGCGAAACGCTAGACCGTGCTATCTCAGTCAATCTGCAATCTCTTCGCCCTTCGGGAGAAACTACAAACTTTTCCTCAGGCTGTGGCAGGATGCATTCTAGATGAAGTTAGAGTTAGTGGCAAAAAATTACCAGTACCGGAAACGTGCGAGGCATGCTCCAACTTATGGTGGCGGCTACCATATCCCTTCCAGATCGCCGACGCACTGCTGGCGTAGGTAGGGTCAGAGACTGAGCTTTTTGCGCATGGCTCTTGTATTTCGTTCGGTGGAGCTGTAATATTTTCAGAGTGCCGCCCTTACGCACCCGTTTCTGCGGGGAGCGTCGGAGGCGTCGCTCAGCGTCCTCGTAATCGAGCGAACTGGTACAGCGAAGGATCAGTGAGCGAACGCGTAGGGCGGATGAAAGACGGTGATAGCGAAGAGAGCGTGAGGAGAGAAGCAGAGGAGGAAGGTATGACGAAGGCATGAGCAGAAATGTGTAATGCCGCGCAAGACGAGCTTTGCAGTGATGATGGGCGCGAGATGGCGACACAGTAGCGCGCCTCATCCATTCACTGATGATGCCACCATTACCATACATGGAAACAAAGCGCTGCATGAGCGGAGGTCTGTCTGCGGCGGCTGCTGTGCATCGCCCCCACGCGTCATCCACTCGCTGCATCTCGCGATGTGACTTGTGAGTCGACGGCATGAGCGAAACGTCCACAAGGTTATCGGTCACGCCAGGAGAATTGACGGCACAAATTGGAACGGATGCGCTATCACTAAATGAGGTAGCCGGAAAAACGCAGCCGAAAGATTGGGAGCTCTCCAGGCACTTGCGTTGAAGCAGGGATGATTGGCAAGCGGAGGGATCGCACACTAAAGGGCAGCATAAACGTCGGAAAAAGTGGCGACCGCAAACGGCAGCAGAAAGTTTCGACGGCGTGCAGAAGTGGCCGACAGTGTAAACAGAACAGATGAGTTTGCTGCAGAGTCACACGAAACAGGGACCAGAGCAGCTGAGAAAGGCGTGATGTGGATATCAGAGGCGTCAACAGCTTCATTGGAATGGCGGTCGTCGAGTGCACCACAGAGCAACAACTAATTTCTGTATCTTCTGCAGCTTTCGGCGCATGCCCACCTACCGTGCCAGGCATTCCTTCGTCGTTGGTTCGGTGCTATCAGCGGCCGTCAGCGGATAACTGCAAGCATTACAAGCTTCGAGTGGCGGAACAGCGCATTCGCAAGGACACCCCCGGTGGACGAATCTGCCTATTTTAGGGCGACGCTTCAGCTGAGTCTTCAGTTCGGCAGCGGTGCACCACAGAGCAACAAGTAATTTCTGTATCTTCTGCAGGTGACCAATATTCTTTTCTATTGTATAAAGCCCAAAATCTTGACTGTGCACTGCTGCCGGACACAGCAAACATTGTATTTGACACTGTCATTGCTTTTGTTGGGGGCGTCTGTAAGGCACTTGCGATAGTTAAACTTAAATGAGTAAGGACGGGAAGAATATTGCCAAGGCGCTGGAGGACCTGAGGCGAGAACTAAGGACAGATCTCAGGTCATTGAAAGAAAGTGTGAAAAAGCGCAACGATACCTGTGATGGTGTCAATGAAATCATAAGTGAAATGAAAGAACTTAGAAAGAAAGTTCAAAGTCTTTCAAAGAAAAACAAAGAGCTGGAAGCTAAAAAATGCAGATTGAGTGAAAGGATAGATCAATTAGAACAGTATCTAAGGGTGAACAACTTGGAAATAAAAGGAGTGCCCGAGGAAGGTGACGTCGTCGATGTTGTGAGGAGGATCGGGAGTACTCTGAATGAGCCGATTGCTGATTTGGACATTGACATCTGCCATCGTGTGCCCACATCAAACTACTCCGAAAAAAACGTTGTCCGTTTTGTAGAACGCACAAAATGGGACAAAATTCTGCAAAAAGCGAGAATGCAGAGGATGGCTACAAAAGATCTTGATTATGGTGGAGACGGCACACCCATCTATGTTAACGAGCATCTGACCCACTCAAACAAGATTATTCTGGGTGCTGCGATCGCTCAGAAAAAAGTAGCAGGATGGAAGTTTGTGTGGGTGACTGGCGGGAAAACTTCTGCCCGCAAGGACGAGCGAACCACAAGCCACAGAATTGGCAGCGTTGCTGACATCGAGCAGATAATTGTATAGAAAAACTGTACAAGCTGTGCAGTGCAAAACAGCTCTAATGGAAGGCACACCACAGGAATGTCACTATTATGAATGTGATCATTTCAATGAAAAATACAAAAAAGGCGAAGGAAAGTTTTCAGCAATTCAACTTAATATGAGAAGCCTTAAAAGTAAGGTTCAAAATCTTGAAAAGTTTCTGCACTCATTTAGCATAAAATTTACCATTATAGTACTTACGGAAAGTTAGCTGTCAGATGAAAACGAACCTCTTTGCCTTCATTGTAACAAATGGGAAAGCATAAGTAGAAAATACAGAAGAGGTGGTGGCATAGTCATTTACTTAAAAGATAATTTACCGCATAAAGTATTAGGCAGCATATGCAGAATGGATGAAAATGTCGAGAGCTTGTCGGTGAAAGTACTTAAGAGGAAGCTTTAGCTCGGGCGCAACTCCGACGCGGCCTATTCAAATACATGTAAAAGGCAAAAACGTTTTCCTGAGACAACCCCTTGACCGATTTTAACGAAATTTATTGCATTTGCGAGAGAAATTTAAATTCTAGTGACTGTTGGGAGCGGAATTTCGATCTAGGGCCTGAATTTTCTTAGAAGAATTTCCCAAAATTCGGAAACTTGAAAAAAATAGACGCACGATTTTTAAAAATTTGTAGCTCTGCATCAAGAACAGGTATCGCGGTTCTGTGAACGGCATTCATTAGATCATGGAAAGCGGACAAATTCGATATGTTATTTTACATCATACGTGAATTTATTACGTTGTTTACAAGGGTTCTACAAAAGCTGTATTTCCATATTAATACATTTTTTGACATTCATGTGTAATGTATAAATTTTGTACGCTTTGGGTGTACTATTAGATGTATTTCACAGAATTGTATTATCGTTTTTAGTTTATGAGTTACGGAGTTGTAAACTTGATAGTTCTGTTTTTTGAAAATTTTGGATTTTTGCCAATATTTATTAAAAAAATGGACAACCTAACCCAAGCATTCCAAACGAACAGTTGCTAGATTTTACGTTTTCTTTTAAATGCAACAAATCTCGTCAAATTTGGTGCAGTGGTTGCCGAGAAAAACGAATTCTCTTTTTACATGTGTTTAGAGAGGAGCACCCGAGCTAAAGCTTCCTTTAACACCACTGTCTGCGCCGTGTACAGGCCACCTTCTGGCTGCGTATCTGAATTCATGTCGTTTCTTGAAAATTCACTTTGCTCTTTTGGCTCGGCGAATGCGCCGTTTATGATCCTTGGAGATATAAATACTAACACAATATCCGGTAACTTACATGCTAACACTTTTCAAGACGTTGTTCACTAGTACGTGTGCAACAATGTGATAACACTGCCCACTAGGGTGACCGTTGACACGGCCACATCCCTTGACATCTGCGTCTCAAACATAGATAGCGATGGTCTTTCTGCTGGTGTAATCTTGAATGACATCAGCATCACCTGCCCGTGTTTCGCCTAGCAAACGCATCCTACGAGGAACAACATAACGATGAAGGAAACCTCTGGCTCCACAAGGTAAACGAAACTGCGCTAAACATGTTCAGCTGCCTTATCAACCAAGAAAGCTGGCAGGCCGTCTATGATGAGCATAACCCCGGAACTACGCACAAGATCTTCTTGGACAAATTCAAACAGGGATACCCAGAACAGCCTTCCCTCTGCGAAAGCAGAAAAAAAGAAATATAAAAGTTAGGAAACCATGGATAAATTCGGACTTATACAAAAGAATACGTGAAAAGAATAAATTGTACCACAATTTCATTAGCTCTCATAATTGTAACTTATTGACTGAGTTCAAATGATTCAGAAATAAATTAAACTTCGATTTGAAAAGGCAAGGGATGATTATAACGAAAGAAAATTTTACAAAATTCAAAACGATCAACGTAGACAGTGGAATACTGTGAACTATTTAACTGGACGAGGGCGAAAAACGCATATCATGAATGAAATTGTAATCGATAATGCCAGTGTAGTTTGGAAAGAGCTTGATGAAATGAATCGACACTTTGTTAGCACAGGGGTATATAGTGGACAATACTCAGAAAAAGATAGCTTTATGACTACAGGGCAGGTTGATTCCATTATGCTTACACCAGCGACCCCTACTGAAATTGAAACAGTTATCATGGCCCTAGCACACAAAGCTGCAGGGAGAAGACGAAATAAAGGCCTTACCTGTCAAGTATGTCGCTCACCTTATGAGTCCTCTATTAACCCATATAATAAACGAGATGCTTACACGTGGTGAGTTTTCAGATGAATTAAAAATAGCTAAGGTCACCCCTGTTTACAAGGGTGGCGATGAGAAGAAGCTTACCCACTACAAGCCGATATCTGTTTTGCCGGTGTTTTCCAAGATATTTGAGCGTGTTATTAATGATTGGCTTATGTCATTTTTTCATAAACACGAAATAATTACGAAGTCGCAGTATGGCTATCAAAAGGATAAGTCTGCAGAACTAGCTTTAATAAACATAAAGGAAAAAATATTTGAAGATATTGATAACAAACTGCTGCTCACTCTGGGGATTTTCTTGGATTTGAAAAAAGGCATTCGACACTGTGCAACACGATATTCTTCCTAAGAAGCTTGCTGCCTATGGTGTTCGAGGAGTAGCACAGAATTTAATAACATCATATCTCACAAATCGGTATCAGTATGTACCGTCGACAATCTGGTATCGCAAAAATTGAAAGTCGAATATGGCGTTCCTCAAAGATCAATCTTAGGACCTCTCTTATTTCTTGTGTACATTAATGATATAACGTCAATACCAAACTCCCCCGAAATAATACTGTATGCTGACGACACTAATATCTTCTTCACTGGCTCTACAAAAGAGGTCATAGAATCATCAGCTAACAGTTACCTTTTACACCTCTCCAGGTGGTATAAAAGCAACCGGCTGGAACCGGCTGGAACGTTACTCGAACAAGTTACGGAGCAAAAGTTCTTGGGCGTATTCTTTACAGAGGACTTTACATAGAATACTCACGTTAACAAATTAAAACGTGAGCTATCTAGAGAGACTGGCTGCATGTATAAAATACAAAATATACTACCCACCTAGTTGAAATGAACATTATACTACTCAGGTTTTTATTCAAAACTCAGTTACGTCATTTTAGCAAGGGGAAATATGACAGCTTCAAACTACAACAATCTAATCATTGTACAAAAGAAAATATTGAGAATGTGTGAAAACTATGTGGGTGACAAATGGGGACACCGAACAAAACCGCTCTTCATTAAATATAGCATGCTTAAAGCAGATAAAATATATTATTTCAAACTACTTCAGTGGATTTTTAAAAATAGGCTGCACACAGTACCAGTCGACAGTTGCACCTCATACCCAATACGTAGACCACACCATCTAAAGCCCGCCACAAGAACTAATTACGGAAGGCAAATATTGAATTATGAAACGATTAATATTCTCACAATCGGTAATGTGGCAAAAGGAAGACAAAGATTGTGGCCTTGGAGACGACGAAGAAGAATGTAGCATTATTGCTGCTCTACGCTTGCTGGCTCAGCCATTAAAAGCCAACTGTAAATAGACGCCCGCTTCTTCCTTGCCGTAACATCTTTGTTGGACGTGCGGGGTTATCACTTGCGCAAGATGGAGCTCCGCAGCGGACGTAACCTGGCCGCCATGTCATCCGAAGGAGAGAGTTCAAACACGGCCCCGTCGTCGCCAGCGACGGTCATCCTGGCCCAGCCTCGCGACCCTGGCATGTCTTCCGGGATCGACAACGTTGACGTCGGTGACTGGTTGCACAATTACGAACGGGTCAGCGCACACAGCACGTGGGATAACACGCTTATGCTGGCCAATATAATATTCTACGTCGAAACACACGAAGAAGAGATTACGAGTTGGAACCAGTGCAAGTAGGAGCTTAGAGATTTGTTCGGCAAGCCCGTCGGCAGCCAACGTGCTGTGAAGAAGGACCTTGGGACCCGTGTACAGACGTCCACTGAATCTTACGTGGCGTATATCCAGGACGTCCTCTCCCTTTGCCGCAAAGTGGATAACAATATGGCAGAGGCAGACAAGGTCAGCCAAGTTTTAAAAGGCATCGCGGACGACGCGTTTAACCTGATTGTTTACAAGAACGTAACAACGGTCAATGAAATCATTAAGGAATGTCGTCGCTTTGAAGACGCGAAGAGTCGCCGCATAGTTCTACAGTTTACGCGTTTACCTATTACCGCCGCTTCATCGACGTGCGAAGACGTTTGTCCACCGCGTGAGCCCACCTCCTGCGAGAACGTCGTACGTATCGTTCGGCGAGAAATCCAAGTAGCGTCTCCTGCCACGCCAGTGACGCAGTACTTTGACGATTCGTGGCCGCTTGTGTCTCTCATTCAGTCGGTAATTCGCCAAGAACTTGCCAATGTGGGCCTTCCGTCCATCTGCTCCGCCAGCCATCCTGACTTTGCTTCGTCTGCTGCCTCTGCCCCTGTTCACCGGAGCCAATACAGTCCATATCCGAGCTGTCGCAACCAAGCCGAATGGCGCACACATGACGATAGACCCATCTGCTTTTACTGTGGACGTGTGGGTCACATCTCGCGCCACTGTCGAAGTTCCTGGCCATCCCACTCTCGACGAAGCTTTCCCGCCTACCGCCGCTCCCCACTGAATCCTCGCCCGCCATCACTCTCCACCGAGGTTGAAGACGCTTCTGACAACGCTCGAGCCACCGCGACCAGCCGCTCGCCATCACCACATAGTCGCCGCTCCCGTTGCGTCGCTGCGTCGCTCTCCATTCCCAGCTTACCGTCGGCGCTCTCCAACGGGAAACTGACTGGGGCAGCTCCTGGAGGTGACGCTGCTCTAGAACCCCGGCCTGAAATTGCTCTGCTGACCCTGCCTACTATTCGGAACCTTCTGGACGTAGACGTGGATGGTTTGTCCGTTACAACACTCATCGACACTGGAGCCCAAATTTACATCATGAGTGTGGAGCTTCGAACGCGCTTGGAGTACTGACTCCTGCTCCGACTCGACTGCTCCAGGTCGCCGACGGTGGAACTCCGGCTGTGCTTGGAATGTGTACTGCTCGTGTCAGTGTCGCCGATCGCCACACGTCCGTTTTGTTTAATGTGCTCGAACGTTGCCCTCACAATTTTATCCTCGGACTCGACTTTTTGGCCGCCCATTCTGCTTTGATTGACTGTTCCGCCGGCGTTGTACAACTTGACCTACCACTACCTGTCCGCGTTGACCTTCCTGCTCAAGCTCCAACTCAGCTTTGTTCCGTAGATTTTATACGCATGCCATCTCTTGCAGCAACCTGCATCCCTGTTTCAGCCTGCCCACCTGTACCTGATGGAGACTATGTCCTTACTCCCGCAACTTCAGTCCTGCTTTCTCACAATGTCTCCTTCCCGCATACCATCGTTTCTGTTGTGGACAATCAGAGATGTCTTCCCATCCTAAATTTCGGACAGTGCCCACAAGTACTTCCTCGAGGCATGTTTCTAGCCACGTTGTCGCCGACGCACGAGTGCCATATTTCCGCTCTATCTGTTGCGCCGTCTTCGCCCAATGCTCATTCTGCGCCTTCTGCATCAGCCCCGACCGACGACATTCCAAAGATGATTGCACCGGACCTCTCAGCCCAACAAGCCGCAGAACTTCGCGGCCTCCTCGAGTCCTACTCCGACATTTTCGACCTGAACGATCGCCCTTTGTGTCAAACTACGGTCGTGAAGCATCGTATAAATACCGACGATCCAGCACATGTTCGCCGACGCCCATACCGGGTGTCGCCTTCTGAGCGACAAGTTATCCAGAGCGAGGTTGACAAGATTCTTGCCAAAGGGATTACTGAAAACTCTTGCAGCCCATAGGCGTCCCCTGCTGTTCTCGTCAAAAAGAAGGATAACAGCTGGCGATTCTGCATTGACTATCGTTATCTAAAGACGATCACCAAGAAATATGTATATCCACTTCCCCGCATTGACGATGCTCTGGATTGTCTCCACGGTGCCACTTATTTGTCATCTATAGACCTTCGCTCTGGATATTGGCAAATTGCCGTGGATGAAATGGACCGTGAAAAGACCGTATTCGTCACACCAGACGGCCTACATCAGTTCCGGGTAATGCCTTTTGGCTTGTGCAATGCCCCGGCGACCTTTGAATGAATGATGGACATGCTCTTACGTGGTTTGAAATGTCCATCTGTTTGTGCTACTTGGATGACGTCATCTTATTCTCTTCAACTTTTTCGACGCATCTTGAAAGACTATCATCTGTTCTTTCTGTTTTTCGCACCGGTGGCTTACAGCCCAACTCGTCCAATTGCCACTTCCGTCACCGCCAAATAACCATGCTCGGACACCTCGTCGATTCGTCAGGCATTCACCCCGACCCCGCTAAAGTTCATGCTGTACAGAATTTCCCCGTGCCAACTTGTGCCAAAGATGTTCGCAGCTTTACTGGCCTTTGCTCGTACTTCCGCAGGTTTGTGGAAAATTTCGCCTATGTTGCCCGTCCCCTGACTGACCTCCTGAAGAAAGACGTTCCTTTCTGTTGGGGCTCTGAACAGGCGTCTGCTTTCTTGCAGCTCATCACGCTGCTCACCACACCTCCTGTTCTCACCCATTTTGACGCCTCCGCTCAGACAGAAATCCGCACGGACGCCAGTGGCTACGGCATCGGCGCAGTTTTAGCTCAACGCCAATGTGGGCACGACCGCGTCATCGCCTACGCCAGCCACCTCCTCTCTCCCGCAGAGCGCAATTACTCGATTACCGAGCGCGAGTGTCTCGCCCTCATTTGGGCGGTGGGCAAGTTCCGTCCCTACATACATGGTCGACCATTTACAGTTACAGCCGACCACCACGCCCTTTGTTGGCTTTCCTCCCTCAAGGATCTCACCGGACGCATCGGTCGCTGGGCCCTACGGCTACAGGAATACGCACACACTGTGGTCTACAAGTCGGGTCGTCTACATCAGGACACCGACTGCCTGTCTCGTCATACCGTCGATGTATCGGACGGTTTAGTGGATGTCGCACCGATCTGCGTTCTTTCGCTCTCTGCCTTGCAAGACACTGGCGCTGAACAACGACGCGATGAGTCGTTACGCCCCATTATGAACGCCTGCTCTCTGATCCGTCTGACCCATCCCTTCACATGTTCGTACTACAAAATGGCATCCTGTATCGACGCAACACGCACCCCGACGGGCCCGAGCTCCTAACCGTCATTCCGTCTCATCTGCGACAGATTCTACTGCAGAAACTGCACGACGTTCCCACAGCTGGACACCTTGGCGTCACGCGGACCGATGACCGAATTCGGCGACGGTTTTTCTGGCCCCGTCTCAACCGCTCCGTCCGGCGCTATGCTGCCGCGTGTGAGTCGTGTCAACGCCGGAAAAGACCAGCTGTGCCTCCCACCGGACTGCTGCAGCCTTTGGATATACCGGCCGACCCTTTTTTTTTCGCGTTGGCGTTGATCTTCTCGGACCATTCCCTATATCAAATGACGGAAATAGGCGGATTGCCGTCGCTATGGACTATACACCTCGCTGTGCCATTACTAGAGCTCTACAGACCAGCCGTGCCACAGACGTCGCTGATTTCTTGCTTCACGACGTTATCTTGCACCACGGTGCACCTCGTCAACTTCTCATCGATCGCGGCAGATACTTTCTTGCCAAAGTCATAGACTACCTACTTCGATCATGTGCTACTAAACACAAACTTACTACCGCTTACCATCCTCAAACTAACGGTCTTACCGAACGCCTGAACCGCCATTAAATGACATGTTAGCAATGTATGTTTCCTCCGATCATCGCGACTGGGACATTGCTCTACCATTTGTCACGTTCGCCTACAATTCCTCGCGCCACGACACAGCTGGATATACACCCTTCTATCTCCTCTTCGGCCGTGAGCCGACTTTGCCTTTCGAAACCACCTTTCGACCACAGTCGACTCGCCGACAGAGTACGCTCGGCATGTCAGCCACAGCGACCCAAGCACGCCAGATTGCCCACATTCGTCTTTCTGCTTCACACACACGCCAGAAGTGCCGTTACGACCAGCGCCATCACGACGTGCACTACGAACCAGGTGCTCTTGTACTAGTTTGGTATCCAACTCGGCGTGTTGGTCTTTCGGAGAAATTCCTCTCGCGGTACTATGGCCCTTACCGCATCCTTCGCCAGGTGACCCCTGTCACATATGAAGTGTCTCCGGTGGATGCCACGGCGCCTTCACCTCTCTCTGACATCATCCACGTCCAGCCGCCTCAAACCCTACCTTTCTCAGACCGATGAGCCGCACCAATAAGGTGCTTTTTCCGACGGGTGTGATGTCACAGTCGGTAATGTGGGAAAAGGAGGACGATGATTGTGGCCTTGGAGACGACGAAGAAGAGTGTAGCATTATCGCTGCTCTACGCTTGCTGGCTCAACCATTAAAAGCCATCTGTAAATAGACACACGCTTCTTCCTTCTCGTAACAATATACTAAACAGTGATCCCTTTAACGTACAATACACTGTCCTTTCACAACTGCAAAAATGACTGTAAAAACCTATTAGTGGGCAGTGACATTGGATTTTCATTTTGAGCAACTTGTGCTCATCCCTGATAACACATGTAACTTCAGTTGGGATACAGATTTTTCTCAGCGCCTGTAAATTATAGTGGCCATTGTTTCGGCATTTACATTGTACATCAGTCTAAACCTTCGTTCTTTTCTGAAATGTTTTTATGTACTGATCTATTTACTGTATTTGCTATTTATTTTCGGGCCAATGATTGTATGGTTCTCTTTTCTTTGTTGACTTCTGATGTAAGCCAACTTTATTGTTATATAATACTTATTGCTTATGTATTTTCTGTCTTTTTAAAAATCTATCACGTTGAAGCGAAAGTAATGCTTTGGAGACATGCGTTCTGAATAATTGAATTTTTCGTTGCTGTGTGCTGTGTGTTAAAGTTTTTTTGGCAAATTTGTATGTGAATGATATGTCATGCTGTCTTGAACTGCATGGCCGCAGAGGCTCTGTCAGGCATTCTGCCTTTATTTCTGCCTCCTACATGGAGAGAATCCGTGAAACAATGAAATAGGTTGGTCGGCAAAAAAAAAGCAAAAACAAGCACGGCACTGATAAGGTAAGTTCGGCACGGGCGCAGTCGACAAAAACTTGATCTCCAATAATGACGTCGTGCGAGGAACGAGACAGTACGAGAAATTTAATAACACACAGTTTTGAATGACGAGCCGAGCTGTGCATGATGCTGAACTCTAAATACGATACGGTGCGAGGTTGCCATTCGTTAGATGACAAATTGGCATGGTCACGTTGTGCAACTTACTGCAAAGCTTTTCTCTGATAATCGAAATGAGGGCTACGACGTCGACAAGTGCGTGTACGGTAGGGCAATCTACGGACAGTTCAGTTTCGTTCGCAGGGGAAAAATGAGGTCTTAAATGTTTGATGAAAACGCAGTACTTGCTTCTGGAACTGTGAATGTTAGTTCTTCTCTCGGGATGGGATGGGTCAGTGAACCATTGATGAAATAGGCCGGTGACTTAGGGAAGGCGACCGGCGTGAATCGAAGGATAGGCAACTGGAAGACGAATCTGGAGGAAGAGTAGACAAGGCATGACGCGGGAGTCGGAAGAGGCTTGCAGCTTGAGGCTCCTTCTATGTGAGGAAGACGGAAGCTCCGACGGCGGCAGAATCGCGCTGCGCGGCCCGGGAAGCCACATGAAAAGTATATAGGATGGTTATCAGGTGTTCGCCACGGGTTGATGAAAGGAGCTCCAGTAGCCGAGTAAGGGACGAGAACCGTACGTGAAAGCAGCGGTGGCACATGGAAGGTGCCATTTGTCCGCTAGGCATTAGGAGGTGGAGGTGCATGTGGCCGGGCGACAGCGTTAGCGTAAGTCAGCGGTTCAACAACGGGCTGCTGAGTAGGGGCCGGTGGCAACGCCTTTGCAACTTGCGTTTGAACTACTTGACGAAAAGAAGGAGCCATAGATGCCACTTTCTAAGGTGTGCTAGTCGCCAGAGTTGACGCGCGACTTCCTGTAGGATGAACTGCTTTATCTGCGGCAATAAACACGAAATCCAAGGGAGAAATCTCTCGACTGAAATCCAAGGCAAAGAGATCCGTGGTGTCCTGCTGAGGAGCACAATGTGTTAAGGCATGCTGCTTGCGCAGCTCGTCGTACGGCTGGCCGAGATGAATGATCTCGGCAGCCATCTGGGGACTGTGGACGGCGACCATCTGGAATGTATCGTCATCAATGTATTTCATGGCGTGCTTTATCTTGTCTGTTTCATCTATAGATGAGTTGACGTGTTTGCAGAGCGAGATCACGTCTTCAATGTAATTCGTAATGTAAGACCACGCAAGCTCTTCTCAGTACAAAGCTGGCGAATGGCGGAACGGCCGAAGACCTCTGTCAAAGTTGCCGTGACAGGAGGCCAGGTGTTCAGATCAGACTGATGATTTCGAAACCATAGGTTCGCCACGTCCGTCAGGCAATGATCATTAGCGACCTTGATGCAGTCGTCCTACTTTTTATAGGCGCTTACACGGTCATATTAGGCGAGGCACTCCTCCATGACGTGGTCGTCTGCTCCACTGAATATAGCTGGATCGCGCTGCCAGATGACGTAACCATGCTCAATGGGTCTGGGTAGGGAAGCACTAGCCTGGGACGGTCCCGGATTATTTATTGCACGAGCTGGTGGAGCCAGGCTGCGGAGTTCCAGGATGTTGAAGAGAAACTAGTGCCTCCATTAAATGCAATGTGTGTGTTTGCCTAGCAGCACTTGATGCAACTTTGCAGCGGTAGGTCTAGGTAGGTCTAAACAAGTCAGTCAGAGCTATCGTGAAGCTCCAGAGCAAGCGCTTCTTGTCCTCTTCTTGTACTTGCACAAGCACCGTGGCCAGTGCCCTCAGTAGAGTAGATACATTTTTCTGGGCTTACGGGAGGCAACGAAATAAGTAACTGGGTCTTGTACATTAACTCAATCTTACGCTTTTTAGGTGCAGTTTAACACCAAATTTTGGATTTGTGTTCTTTATGATGTGTCACAATAAATTATTCCACTTACAACAAAAATCTTTATTTCAGGCGTTTTCGGTGCTCCTTGTATTTCACTTTCAGTTTGCATTTCTTATGTCTGTGCTTGAGCAGTCGTGTAACAGAACTTTGGCTAAGCGCAAGTCAGCGAAAAAGATGTCTCTGCAGTGGTCACCTCCTCCTCTCGAGGCATACCTTGTACTGCACCGCTAAGCTTCGAAGATATGTTTGCTTTTTGCTCTGCAACTGAGGCATGGTCCCACTAGATTCGCAAGTCATTTCAATGAAGGCCACCCACTTCGCCAAACATAAGTTTGTTAAACCTTGGACTAAAGCTTTTGACTTCTGCTTCGGTTAAATGCTTGTGTTTCGACTTTTTCTCGGTGGCTACTCCGTGTCCAAAGGTGCAGCTGTTAGCGTTCTTCGCGGATATACGCGCATGCACAAAATGTGGCAGGATAAGTGAGCGCTTAGCCGCGCAGTGAAGCAGGCCTGTGCACGTGGGGTGACGGCTAGATGCCGTCACAACTCGTTCAGAAATATCCTATCAATATATTTTCTAGTCGTCTTTCAAAGTGGCAACGTTGAAAATATTTCTTCCCAATCGCTTACCCCGATGTTACAAAGAAGTGGCGCTGAGAGAGGCCTACACCGATCCAGTTACGTCAACAATCCTTATTCACGCGTGGACTCTCAACGCTGCCACACAACCTCGATCGCAATTATTATGGGCACACTCATATTTACTATGAGCAGAGTCGAAACCAGATATTAGAGCGACAAAACTACGCGGTTGCTTCGTACAGGTCTTTATTATATTTAGAAAACCTTTCGCGTATTCACTCCATAAATTCAGAACAAGCACGAAAAGTGTCGCTAGTAAAATGTGCCGACGAAGCGACGCGTTTTTGAGAGTAGTAAATTAGAGCTAAGCCAACGAACTGAAGACTAGTGAAGGAAACATTTCTACTTGGCTTTTCAGACGTCATGATCACAGTGGTATTATAGTTGTTGTTGAATTTATTTACAAATATATTGACACGTGTACTTATCTTTATCGGGCGACCACGTTTCGCCGCCTAACGAATGTTATCGCACAGCGCGGGACGCGCCTGCATATATCCGAAGTTTCTGGAAAGTTATCGATGCTTCTATCCGCTGTCTGTTGTCGCCGTACCTTGTGTTATCTGATTTCATCGCCTGACGCGAATGGTGTAGAACTTTGTGGAAGGCACGCGGGTCCTAACGCTTAGTCTGGAACATTCGACGACTGCTGTATAAAAGCCGACGCGCTTGACCCGCTGATCAGATTTTCGACGATCGCCGACTGTGTTCGCCGTTGTCGCCATTCTTTGAGTGTAGCCTGTTTTTGAGGGTACAATTTGCCCAATCAAACGCTAGTCTCGTCTTTCGAAGTTGGGCTGCTTTCTTCACCGTCAATACCACGTGACATCTGGTGGAGGTTCTATAGTGCGTTCATGTACCGAACGCCCACGCAACGCCGCGATCCGAGCCCGAAGCCCGCGGACGAAAGCAACATCGCCCAAGACCAGCGTGCTAGCCGCAGACTGCAAGGACTGCCCCCAGAGCACGGGCTTCTACCTGAGACGACCAAGAAGATCGTGGTCAAGACAACTCCAATGGCTGCCCCAGCGTCCCCCGTTGTCCTACAACAACCTCAGGACCCACCAACCTTCCATGGAGCAGTGAATGAAGACCCGGAATCCTGGCTGCAGACCTACGAACGAATCGGAACTTGCAACAACTGGGACTCTGACGACAAGCTGCGGCATGTATACTTCGCCTTAGAAGACGCCGCCAGAACGTGTTTTGAGAATAGGGAGTCGACTTTGACAACATGGGACCTGTTCCGTAGCGGCTTCCTGTGCACCTTTACAAGCGTAGTGCGAAAGGAAAGGGCCGAAGCTATGCTGGACGCCCGGGTGCAGCTACCCAACGAGAACGTTGCCATCTTTACGGAAGAAATGAGCCGTCTGTGCCGCCACGCCGACCCAGATATGCCCGAGGAGAAGAAAGTCCGTCTACTTATGCGTGGTGTGAAGGAAGAAATTTTCGGCGCAATGATACGAAGCCCACCGACGACCGTAGAAGAGTTCCTTCGCGAGGCCACCAGCATCGAGAAGACACTCGAAATGCGGAACCGGCAATTCAACCACCGCACGGTCTCTACCAACTACACAGGACTGCAATCTCTGGCCACCGACGATCTGCGCGAGACTATCAGAGCGGTCGTGCGGGAGGAGCTACAGAAGCTGTTCCCGTCATCACAGCCTCAAGTGGTTTCGATTGCCGACGCCGTACGTGAGGAGCTCCAACAACAACTCGGAGTAGCCCCTGAATCGCCGCCTGGGCCGCAAGCGATGACATATGCCGCTGTAGCCCGCCATCACGTTCCTCCTCCGCGCCCACGGCAGGGCCCAGTGACTACACAGTTCCGTCGTCCACCACCACCCCCGCCGCCAGCACGCCGAACTGTCGCCCCACGTAGCATTCCAAGGAAGACTATTGTTTGGCGCGCCACCGACCACCGTCTGCTTTGCTATGACTGCGGAGAAGCCGGGCACCTCTAACGTCGATGCCCATACCGGGAGATGGGACTCCGAGCGTTCGCCGTAAACGCGCCACGACCACAGATTGGCGAACGACCTCGCGATATCGCCGACTACCTCGCCGCCACTCTGTGGAGCCCTAGACGACCGTCCCGTTCGCCGTCACCAGGCCGCTACCTGTCGCCGCAGCACCGACCATACACCGGCCCAGCCCGGGGCCGCTCTAGGAGCCCATATCCGGAAAACTAAAAGCAGCAACCGATGGAGGTGCGGTTGCTGTTCGTCGAACTGACGAAGATCCTCCGCCGCCGACGAAGACGCCAAAGAGACCATCTCGACGACATAATAACGACACGCCGCCGTCCCGACGAAGTTAGGAAGCCAAGACTACACCGACAAAAGACGACTTGACGACGCGACGTTCCAGCTTCAATTCAACATGACGCAGCCGTGATCCGACGCCAAGACCTAACTGTAACGCAAGACAAAGAACCCCCGACCTCGACGTGCTTCTCGACGGCCACGCAGTCACCGTTTTGTGGACACAGGAGCCGATTACTCCGTCATGAGTGGACCCATCACTGCGCAGTTGAAGAAAGTTAAAACTGCATGGGAAGGCCCTCAAATTCGTACCGCTGGAGGACACCTCATCACGCCGACTGGAATCTGCACGGCAAGAATTACCGTTCATTACCGGACTTACCCTGCCACCTTCGTTATCCTCCAACACTGTTCACGAGACGTCACTCTCACCATGGAGTTCCTGAACCAACACGGCGCAATCATAGACCTGAAGTCAAAATCGATAACCCTGTCGGAAGATCAAGCGATACCGCCGGAGAGCTCTCGTAGTCACCACGCCTTGAGTGTGCTGGAAGATCAAGTAAGCATCCCACCTCGCTCGAGCATTGTTATTTCGGTCGGCACCGAAATATCCTCTGACGTAGAAGGCGTCATCGAAGGCGACCAACGTCTACTGCTAGACCGAGAAATTTGCGTCGCTAGAGCAATCGCTCGACTGCACGGAGGAAACACGAAAGTGTTGCTGACAGACTTCAGCCAGGAGTTCAAGCACATCAACAAGGGCACGACAATCGCATACATCGAGGAAATTCTGAAAACCAGCAATGCGTTTGTCCTCTCGGATTCTGCCGCAGGTACCCCGACGTTCGTAGTTCCCGAACCAGACTTTGACATAAATCCAAGTCTCCATATGATTAAGCAACAATAGCTGAGAAGCTTATTTCGACGGTACAAAGGCTGCTTTTCGGCGTCATCGAGGATTCGACAAACACCAGTCGCCAAGCATGGCATAATCACCGAGGAGTGCGCTCGACCGCTCCGCCAGAGCCCTTACCTAGTTTCGGACGCGAGAACGTGAAGCTATAAGGCACCAAGTCGACGAAATGCTGCGCGACGACATCATGCAGCCGTCAAAAAGCCCGTGGGCATCCCATGTTGTCCTGGTGAAGAAAAAGGACGGAACCTTATGTTTCTGCGTCGATTATCCTCGACTGAACAAGATCACAAAGAAGGATGTATACCCCTTACCACGGATAGACGACGCACTAGATCGGCTATGCAACGCAAAATACTTATCGTCGATGGATCTCCAATCTGGCTACTGGCAAATAGAAGTCGACGAGAGAGATCGCGAAAAGACCACCTTCATCACGCCAGGCGGCCTCTACGAGTTCAAGGTCATGCCATTCGGACTGTGCTCGGCGCCTGCAACGTTCCAGCGCGTCATGGATACGGTGTTAGCAGTATTGAAGTGCCAGACCTGTCTTGTTTACTTGGATGACGTCGTCGTCGTCGCCGGAAATTTCGACGATCACCTTAGGCGGCTTGCGACAGTACTAGAGGCCATCAAGTCATCAGGGCTCACTCTGAAGCCAGAAAAGTGCTGCTTCGCTTACAATGAGCTTCTGTTCCTGGGCCATGTCATCAGCAAGTCTGGAGTCCGCCCCGACCTGCAGAAGACAGCTGCAATCACAAAGTTCCCGCAGCCCATCGACAAGAAGGCAGTGCGTAGATTTCTTGGCATGTGTACCTACTACAGGCGATTTGTCAAAGACTTTTCACGCATCGCTGAGCCGGTGACACAACTAACTAAATGTGACGTCGAGTTCAAGTGGGAAACGCCACAGGCCGATGCATTTCAAGAACTCAAACGACGCATGCAGTCACCGCCCGTACATGCGCACTTCGACGAGCACGCCGATACCGAAATACACACTGACGCAAGTAGCCTAGGCCTCGGTGCCGTCCTAGTCCAGAGAAAAGATGGACATGAACACGTGATAGCTTGCGCTAGCCGGTCGTTGTCAAAAGCGGAAGACAATTATTCTACAACCGAAAGGAATGCCTCGCCATCGTTTGGGCTACAGCAATATTCCGCCCTTACCTATATGGCAGGCCATTCAAAGTGGTCAGCGACCATCACGCGTTGTGTTGGCTGGCTAACTTAAAGGACCCTTCAGGACGGCTGGCGCGGTGGAGCCGCAGACTACAAGAATACGACATCACTGTAACCTACAAGTCCGGACGAAAACACTCAGATGCCGATTGCCTATCACGCGCCCCCATTTACCCGCCTCCGCAAGATGACAATATTAACGACGCCTTCTTAGGAGTATTAAGCGCGGAAGACTTCGCTCAACAGCAACGAGAAGACCCGGAGCTAAAAGGCCTCGTCGATTATTTGGAAGGGCACACCGACGTTGTCCCTACGGCATTTAAGCGCGGATTTTCTCCGTTCACGCTTCAAAACAACGTACTCGTGAAGACGAACTTGTCACCAGTTCGCGCCAACTACCTTCTCGTTGTGCCGTTGGTAGCTGCGTCCAGAAGTACTGCACGCCCTACATGACGATCCGACCGTTGGGCACCTTGGTTTCTCCCGGACCCTATCGAGGATACAAGGTAGGTATTACTGGCCGCGCCTAACCGCCGATGTCGCCCGTTACGTCAAGACATGTCGAGACTGTCAGCGACGCAAGACACCACCGACAAAGCCAAGGGGATTACTACAGCCGATCAAGCCTCCTTACCGACCTTTTCAGCAGATATGGATGGACTTGCTGGGACCGTTTCCGACATCAACGTCCGGAAATAAATGGATCGCCGTGGCGACGGACTATCTTACCCGCTTCGCTGAAACTGAAGCTCTACCGCAAGGCAGCGCAGCCGCAGTGGCGAAATTTTTCGTCGAGAACATTTTGCTGCGACATGGTGCCCCAGAAGTCCTCATCACCGACAGAGGAACAGCGTTTACAGCAGAGCTCACCCAAGCCATTCTGCAGTACAGCAATACAAGCCACAGGAGGACAACGGCCTACCACCCACAGACGAATGGTCTTGCGGAGCGGCTGAATAAGACCCTCGTCGACATGTTAGCAATGTACGTCTACGTCGAACACAAGGCCTGGGATGCCGTCCTGCTGTACGTAACATTCGCTTACAACACGGCGGTGCAAGAAACAACACAGATCACGCCGTTCAAGCTAGTATACGGCAGGAACCCGACGACGACGCTAGACGCCATGCTGCCGCACGTAACTGACGAGGAGAATGTTCACGTCGCTACATATCTCCAGCGCGCCGAAGAAGCCCGACAGCTCGCCCGCCAGCGGATCAAGAACCAGCAGAGGACCGACAGCCGACACTACAACCTCCGACGACGCTTCGCCGAGTACCAGCCCGGCGACCGTGTTTGGGTATGAACCCCGATACGCCGACGAGGACTGAGTGAGAAACTATGCGACGCTATTTCGGACACTACAAGGTCATCCGACGTATTGGTGCACTGGACTATGAAGTCGTGCCAGACGGCATTTCACATTCACAGCGGCGCCGCGCACGATCTGAAGTGGTCCACGTAGTGCGCCTTAAACCATTTTACGGACGCTGACGAACTTACTTATTTTGTTGTTTTCATTGCTGCGAGTGCTTTTCTTTATTACTTTCGTTTGTTTGCAGCATCCGGTCGACGCTATTAAGAGGGGGGTAATGACACGTGTACTTATCTTTATCAGGCGACCACGTTTTGCCGCCTGAAAAATGTTATCGCACAGCGTGGGACGCGCTTGCATGTATTCGAAGTTTCTTGAAAGTTATCGATGCTTTTATCTGCTGTCTGTTTCGCCGTACCTTGTGTTATCTGATTTCATCGCCTCACGCGAATGGTGTAGAACTTTGTGGAAGGCACGTGGGTCCTAACGATGAGTCTGGAACATTCGACGACTGCTGCATAAAAGCCTACGCACTTGACCCGCCGATCAGATTTTCGACGATCGCCGACTGTGTTTGCCGTTGTCGCCATTCTTTGAGTGTAGCATGTTTTTGAGGGCACAATTCGCCCAATCAAACGCTAGTCTCGTCTTTCCCAGTTGGGCTGCTTTCTTCGCCGTCACTACCACGTGACAATATTTTCGTTGAAAACTCTAATATGAGAACAGTTACTTCGCATAACACAAATGCTGAAGTTCCGCCTTATCTTAGCATAAAATTCGGGGTTTATCAACCACAGCATTAGAAAATGACTGGGGAATTATTCTGTAGCTTGCGTTTGCAGACAATCGTTTGAAAAAGCCAGTGGAGATACCTAAAATTTAGACTTGGATATTGGGGATCATGATACTATTAGAGGCCTGTGTACGCAGTCACCAAGGCACGCGACGGCCGAGTGGCTTTATTTATTAGGCAAGGAACAGTTGGCCAGGTTCCACCACCTGTTCGGCACCGGGCGAGGTGTCTCAAATTTGGTTGTCTTTACTAGAAAATAAGCTCCTGCCTTCAAGTTTTTACTGATGATAATTTTGAATTCTGTCGTCTTAACTTAGTGGCGCACTACATCGCCGTCTGCCTTATTCACACCTGCTAGTACCAGGGGCAGTGAAGTCGTGGGGTAGTTAAAGCGAAATATAAATCTTCACACCCGGCCAAATACATACGGACGTGCTGGTGGTGGAAACACTTACCAATGTAGGCTCGGTGTAGTAGTAAAGACAGTGAACGTTCCAAGCAGTCGACGGTTGCGGTTGAAGCGATTTAACATCTGTTGTGCTCATAATGATGACGATACTTGCAATCCTGCACGATGAAAAGTAAATCAAGGCAATCAGCAATGCAATACTAGTGAGCTCCATTCGTATAGTAAGCAAGTGCCAGTCACTCTTTATCTGGGTATACGGGCCCATCGTATATTGAGTGATTCGGATTGACTGACTGTAATTCGGACCGACTACTTCATTGTCAACATCTAGATGTTTTGCTTTCCCTGGAAACCAAAAGAAATGAAATTATGGGATCTTTCACGCCATACCCACGACCTGATTTTGAGGTACGAAATATATTTATTATTATTTATTAATATTTAAACATACGGCAGGCTTTGCCGCCCCTTGTAGATGTGGTTCATCATCCTCATCATCATCAGCCTGGTTACGCCCACTGCAGTGCAAAGGCCTCTCCCATACTTCTCCAACAACCCCGGTCGTGTACTAATTGTGGCCATGCCGTCCCTGCAAACTTCTTAATCTCATCCGCCCACCTAACTTTCTGCCGCCCCCTGCTACGCTTCCCTTCCCTTGGGATCCAGTCCGTAACCATTAATGACCATCGGTTATCTTCCCTCCTCATTACATGTCCTGCCCATGCCCATTTCTTTTTTTTGATTTCAACTAAGATGTCATTAACTCGCGTTTGTTCCCTCACCCAATCTGCTCTTTTCTTATCCCTTAACGTTACACCTATCATTCTTCTTTCCATAGCTCGTTGTGTCGTCCTCAATTTGAGTAGAACCCTTTTAGTAAGCCTCCAGGTTTCTGCCCCGTAGGTGAGTACTGGTAAGTCTCAGCTATTATATACTTTTCTCTTGAGGGATAATGGCAACCTGCTGTTCATGATTTGGGAATGCCTGCCAAACGCACCCCAGCCCATTCTTATTCTTCTGATTATTTCCGTCTCATGATCCGGATCCGCCGTCACTACCTGCCCTAAGTAGATGTATTCCCTTACGACTTCCAGTGCCTCGCTGCCTATTGTAAATTGCTGTTCTCTCCCGAGACTGTTAAGCATTACTTTAGTTTTCTGCAGATTAATTTTTAGACCCACTCTTCTGCTTTGCCTCTCCAGGTCAGTGAGCATGCATTGCAATTGGTCCCCTGAGTTACTAAGCAAGGCAATATCATCAGCGAATCGCAAGTTACTAAGGTATTCTCCATTAACTTTTATCCCCAATTCTTCCCAATCCAGGTCTCTGAATATGGAGATGTGGTTACAAAGGTAAAATAACAGCAATCATGAACATAAATGAATGGTTCTACCTTGGGTTACAAAAGATTGTACAGTATTACCACATACAGCAGTGTTAGGTAAGTCGTTCCAGTAAGAGATAGCGGAGGAAAACAGTGAATATTTATGTACATTTATGAACAATATTTATCCCCGTAACAATATTAGAGAGGTTTAGAATAGGGGCCCCAAACGTTTTGGGGCCCCAATGAAATAGCGTCGAAGCCACTGAGCCTGCGCGAGATGCAAACTGTGTTTGGATTTTGCGTTGGGAACGCTATTTCAGAGATTTAGCGAGAGGCCAAAGAGCGGCCCCAAAAGCTTTGCGTCAGCAAACATGGTGGCACCCATCGAAACGACGGCTCCATAGAGTTTCTCACTACATTTCCTAGAGGGAAATCTGGCGCTGCTGCGCTGTGGTATGCATGGGAATGCCGGTATATTGTGGATTCGGATTGGCATCGTTCTCGTAGAGGCAGGACACTTTGAAGATGCGCTTGGCAAGTACCGTTCCGTCTGTCACAATGATTCATTTTCTACTAGAACAGCACGTGAAAAGCTGTTTTAGCTTTATTATGACGCGAAAACATGTTTTGTTTAACTATGAGAACTTGTTATTGTGCGTACGACTACATGTTACGTAAAAAGTATCAGCGGGCCGCTAAAGTTGGAGAACAGACGACAAGGTTCGCGCTCGCTTTGAAACAGTTGGTCGTCTGTTCTTGCTTTTCTTCGCTTGGTCATGCATTGTGGGTGAGTAAAGATGTAATATGCGTGAATGGAAACATTTTATGAAGATTTTACTTTTAGAACTCGTTATTTGCGTAGCCATATCCACGTTTTAGACGAAGCCTCTTACAACACCAGCCAACACGAGCCTCGCAGACACATATACCGTCATTCCCATGACGGCACGGTGCCCCTTTAAGAAACTCCCATAGACGGTGGCGCCAGATTACCCTCTAGGTGTTATAGTGAGAAACTCTATGGACGGCTCTAACCTAGCACCAAACTGGGTTCGATTCGTGGTAACGCGTGAAGTTCGCAAGTTAGGAGAAGTGACTGCGGTTATGGTTTTCTCTCAACCAGCGTGTGTTATGAAGATTGATTCATTAGACACCGCTGATTCCGAATTCGATTATGGATTTTATGGCTCGTAGGCCTAACACGTGGTTGGCTGGTCAAGGCACGCAAAGTTGGTTCACTCAAAACTAAGCGCAATTGATTGTTTCCTGCTTACAGAACAGCTTCTAAATTGTAATTAAACGCGAATACACGCGTATCAAAATTACTATTCCTATGATGAAATGGTATGTTTTATTTTATTATTTCTAATACCTTTTCTTTGACGCCGTAGTTCCGCTGTCAGTGCAAGACGCTATCCCCAAACGCAACGCCCTATTCTAAAACTGTTCACTCCTGCGTACCCCAATGCTGACACCCGCAAACCTCTTTGGGGCGCCAAACTATTGGGGCCCCTATTCTAAAACTCTCTATTAACGTGGCTTGGAGGTTGGCGAACTACCTTAGTGGGGTTGGTTCTTGATGAGTGTAAAAACGAATCAAGCAAGCAACGTGACCGTGGAATTTAGCAGTGGCCAAGGTACAAAACGCAAATGAATTTACCAACCATAAGCAGTATTTCTAAGTATTTTTCTCGTTTTTTATGTGAAATTTCCTGTATTTTGCTATGTTTAGTGCCCGATTGCTGTTTGGCACGGCGTTTTTCATCCACAAATAAATTCAAATGTGCGGTTCTTTTTCTTCTAGCTACTGTGCTAAGACAAGTATTTCGATTTTTTTAACGTGGCTATGGGCTGCACCTTTTCATGCACTCTTTGTATATACATACACATATATATATATATATATATATATATATATATATATATATATATATATATATATATATATATATATATATAATCTTTCTTGAATCGCCATTACCTTGTCAAATTTATTGCCCCTCCTGCATGGGCCAATATATGTTGGCCTGCAGTATGAATAAATAAAATAAAATAAGCATTGAGATTATTCTTCGTTGTGCCAGTGGTTCTAAATGTGCTTTCGATAAGAGTTCAGAGACACTGAACTGCTCTGAATAAACCGAACATATGAATCTGATTGCCAATTTTTGTATAGGCTCTACTTTATCAATTAGGTGTTTTTGATAAGGGCTCCAGATTAAATCAGCTTATTCTAATGATGGTTTTATAAGTGTTTTGAATACATTTACTTTGACGTGTGGCGGAGTGTGGAGCAGTTTTATTCTTAGAAGGACAATTTACCTTCAGCGGTGTGACATATGGAGGAGATAAGAGTTTCCAGTTAAGGTTCAACGCGATATTAAGACCCAAGTATTTTATTCGATTGCATTTGACGAGTGCGGTGTTTCCTAGAGTATACATGAAATGAAGTGGATTTTTCTTGTCTCATGCCTCATGTCTCATGCCTCATGTCTCATGCCCCATGTTTCGCACAATGAACGGATGGATTGAAGTGAATTGTTTAGTTCGATTTGGTGTCCTATATTACGTGCAACTGTGTATACTACACTATCATAAGCGAATAGCCGCATGTGGACCATTCCATGAGCATTCAACTGGATATCATTGACGTATATAAGAAATAAGATAGGAGCAAGAACGGACCCTTGCGGTACTCCTGAGTAAATCTGTAGTTGATGCGAGACATTATCTATGGCCACACTTTGTGTTCGATTCAATAGAAAGCTGCAAATCCATGAAATTATTTTGCTATGAATACCGAAGGCTGAGAGTTTTGTAATTAAACCTTGATGCGCGACAACGTAAACCGCCTTGGAAAAATCTAAGAATATTGCGTCTATTTGGTATGCATCGCTTATTGCATTATATATTTCGTACGTTAACACAGCGAGTTTGGTTATGGTTGACAGACCTAACCTAAATATTTGTCGGCTGTAAAGCAGATTGTTACTTTTAAATGGCATATTATAGCGAAAATTATGTGTACCAATAGTCTGAAACAAGCGCTTGTTAACGATACAAGGCAGTAGTTATTTAATTCTAATTTCGAACCGATTTGGAAATTGAAGTGCTCTTAGCATTGCACGAATCGTGTGGTAACGTCGCTGTTTCAAGGGAGGTGGTAAATATTTAGCGCAGGTATTTGGATACCCATTTGGCATAACGATTTAGAAAATAATTAGTAATGTTGTCGGGGCTGGGGGACTTCTTCAAATCCAATTTTCCTAAAAGAGAAATGATGCCTACTTCGCTTACAGTTAATTCTGACATGGACACTATGAGCGGATGGGGTTCTAGTTGGGCGTTAGAGGCATGTTTCGTGAAAACAGATCGGAAAAAAGTGCTAAATTCCTTCGCAATACCTTTCGGTTCGGAATTGATGGTATCTGAAATTTTTATTTGTGAAATGGTTTCGTGTTTATCAGCTAAGTGTCGCCAGAATTTCTGCGGGTTCTGCGCAATGAACGACGGTAATGTTGTGAAGGCGCGATTTGGCTTCTGCGATTTTATGTTGTAAAGTGATAACAAGGTTATGGACCCGCCGTGGTTGCTCAGTGGCTATGGTGTTGGGCTGCTGAGCACGAGGTCGCGGGATCGAATCCCGGCCACGGCGGCCGCATTTCGATGGGGGCGAAAACACCCGTGTGCTTAGATTTAGGTGCACGTTAAAGAACCCCAGGTGGTCAAAATTTCCGGAGTCCTCCACTACGGCGTGCCTCATAATCACAAAGTGGTTTTGGCACGCAAAACTCCAAATATTATTAACAAGGTTATGGGGGTCGCCGTTCTTTCCTTTTTTTCCGTCGGCGTTTTATCTTTATTTTCAGCTGTATCATTTCTTGCGTTATTTATGGTTAGTCCCTGTTGATACGTTTTTTCGTTTGCAGACTAAAAGTGGCTTCGCAAAAAGAAACGATGTCTTTAAAACATGACCACAGCTCGTTCACGTATGTCATTCTATTGAACTGCGACAACTTTGACTCCAGGAAGCTGAACACGGCAGAATCGTCAGCGCGCGTGTAATCGTTTACATATGTGGGGACTGGTTTTTTGTGTGTCCGAGTCGTTGACACGAGGCAGGATAAGATAATCGTCTTGTGATATAAAATACCGCTTTCAGTGGACGCAGTAGACCCCTGCAGCCTATTGCGCACGAATATTTAGTCTAGAAGCGACGATGAGAATGAATTGTGGGGTCTCCGGAATATTTTCGCGGATGATGATGATGGTTGGGATTTGTTTGGCGCAAGGGCCAAATGTGGCCAAGAGCGCCAAGGCAATGATAATAGACTGCCATAGTTAAGTGGATAATGATTTATGACATGTGCATGAAACACGGCTGTAAAGAGGCCTTACAATATTTGTTGAAAAGTACGTAAATATATTCGTAATTAAACTAGACAAAGATACATCAGATGTGCTATGGTAAACAGTGTACTACGAAGAGGCGATGCAATAAAATATGTCACTACAAGTAGCACTACTGCCTATACAAGGCCCGCCCCCAATACAAGGGCCCAGAGATATGCGCCCCAAAGATCGCTACTATCACAGCATCAGTCACTCTTGAGAGGGTGTGCTACGACTATCATGGGCTGATACAGCGCAGTGAATGGACAGCTTGCGAAAAATTGCTAACAAACATACTAAGACATGTTGGTCAGATGCATAGATAGTACACAAACACGAATAAAGGTAATTGACTACTGCATTCTTGTGTTTCGTTACAGACACTATAGCTCTTACTACACTTAGGTAGTCGGTAAATATGATACCTTTTTGTAATTATGAAGCCTTTATGTGTTTTCCAGCCGACAGCAATGCATAAGCCTCTGTCGTAAAGATGCTCGTTCTTGCGTGCAGAATATTGCATTCCGAGAAGCAGGATCGGACATCCGCGTAAGGTACGCCATTAGGTGATTTTGACGCACCGGTATAAAATTATGGATAGGACTACTTTGAGTGCAGTTCCAGAAAGTGCTTGCGCATGTGCATCTCTGGAGTGTGCTTTGTAACTTCTGAAAGGACGTATCGCATTGTATCAGTTGCCACAGCCATGATTACAACAGCCTCGTTGGGGCCATCAATCGATGTACTTGTAGTGGGACGTTCATTTCTTCGCTCAGCTTCCTCAGGTGTAGTGAGAAAGACTTGCTCATTGAAGGTCGGTTTCGAGATAGCGTGGCAGACGTCAAGTCATTAACACGTTTAAAACAAGGGTGTTCAGGATTAGATGGCACTTTGAGGAAGTATGCGAAGCATTTATACGTTTTTTTTGCACGTGGGGCCTGTGGCCAGGCGAATCGGTAAATGGAGCACGAGATCCAAATTCTTTAATGTGCTTGGAGCGGCAGTTTTATATAAGACGGAATCATAGTTCCGACGCGACTGCATCAGGCTCCTGTACAGGTTCATTAGGCAGCCCCTGTCACTTCCCCGTGTGGTGCACGCCAGAATTTTCAAAATATTAATTGTTTGCAAACATTTCGCTTTCAGATACTTTATTATCGGTGTTAATGTAAGTTTAAAGTCAAGTACAACACGAAGAAATGTGTGCTGTGTGTTCAAAGGTAAGCGCTGACCATGGAGAGCTAGCTAGTAGGCTCCGGAACGAGGCCTCTCTTTCTTGTACAGAGGGCACAGGAGCTTTTCTGCAGATTCACCTTGAAGCCGCTACGATGTGCCCATGCTGAGACTTTCTTCAGCCCAAACTGAACGTGGTGCTAGCCTACTGCGATGTTACACGAGTTAAATTCAATCTGCACTTCATCGACATATGCTGAATAAAATTTACTTTGTGGAATATACGACCGTAAAGAGTTCATTTTAACAATAAGAAGGGTACAACCAATTACGCCACCCTGCGGTACCCCAGTTTCCTGAGTAAATGATGTAGACACAGCATTAGGAATTCTAACATGGAAAGTATGGTGTGAAAGATAGCTTTCTATTATGCTAAGCGTGTTCCCACGGATACGCATCTCCGATAGCTATCTGATGATTCCGTCGCGCCTTGTGGCAGTCGACCTCTGTCATAGGCCTTTTCCATATCTAAAAAATCTTACAAGAAATATTCTTTATGGGCAAATGCCTCGCGGAAGTTTGTCTCAATGCACACATGATGGTCGGTTGTGTACTGACCTTCTCGAAAATGACAATGATAGGGATCAAACATGTTTGATTCAAAGAAGTGTAAGACGCGGTTATTTATCATTTTTTGGAAAAGCTTACATAGGCAGCTTGAAAGGGCTACGAGACGGTAGCTTGTTACCAAGGATGGGTCGTCGTCCTGTATCAAAACTGGGACAACGATAGCTTGTTTCCATGCCACTGGAAGGTGTTCGGCTGCGCAAATGTTATTAAGGAGAGCGAGCAATGTAATTTGTGTATCCGTGTGCATGTTCTTGATCATGTCATACGTGGTTCCGCCTGCGCTCGGCGCAGAGCTTTTGCAGGTACTGAATGCTGCTCTAAGCTGAGCAATGTGGAAAGGAGGGCTATATAAATCGTTTCCTACGCATCTGCAGTCCAGAGTCTGGCATTCTTCTATTTCTTTGCGTTTAAGGAATGTCTGTCTATAGTGGGCGGAACTAGACACGTAATAGCGCTTTCCACACTTTTATTTCTTGTGTATCAGAATTTATTCCCAACAGAAACGTTTCTCTCCCAGCTTGTTCTCCTAGCCTGCCGTCGCGTGCGCCTTCCCTGTGATTTAGTCTGTAGGAATTCAATAATGTTTTCTATACTTGGGTATCGGCGCAGAATGCCCCATGCTTCGTTTTGCTTTCTTACGTGCCTGTCTACATTCATCATTCCACCAAGGGACTCGTCTTTCACGTGAATGGCTTCTTGTTTGAGGGATGAACCTTCCTGCTGCGTCAATGATAAAACCGGCAAAATATGATGCTTTATCATCTATACTAAAATTATGAAATCTCGTGATGTGCATGTGGATTCCTTCAAGCATTCGTAATTACTCTCGGCTAGTTTGTAGTGAGAGACATGCGGAGGGGAGTTTTGTTGTATTACTAGGTTTAGATTTACAAGGAAGTGATCACCTCCTAAGAAATATTTAATTACATGCCATTGTATATTAGGGAAGATAGAAGAGGGCCGATTGGCAGGTCTACTGATGAGTATGAATTATGATGAGGATTGTTGGTTCCTTCTTATTGAAGAAGTGTGCACCGGAGTTTAAAAGGAAGTTTTTAATGAGTCGATCTCGGGCGTCGCACCGTGAGTGTCCTCACATCGTGTTGTGAACGTTGAAATGTCGCGTGTTTGTGTAAATCTCTGGAACCTGATCAATGAGGTTATAAACGCCTGTTTTTTCGTGATGATGATTTGCGGGTATATAAATGGAACAACAATAGCCAATTTATTAAAAAGAATGGCCCGAACTGGCACTCCCTTAAGGGGCATCTAAAGGGTGACGTGTCGGCAAGCGACAGACTTGTCGGCTACTATTGCTACAACTCCGGAGGCTTTAGCGTCGTCGTGGTCTTTTTGGAAAATCGGGTAATTTAGAAGAATATTAGTGTTCGTAGGTTTCAGATGTGAGATCACCAACTTTGGATTGTATTCGTGTACTAGTACTGTGATGTCGTCGAGGTTATGAAGAAAGCCTTTGACATTCCATAGAAGTATTTGTATCTCCATGGTGACAAACGTGTTTGTGCTGTGTGTTCAAGAGACGAAGATTAGCTCACGGCCTCTGTACAGGCGGCGTGACGCGAGGTTTGTCTTTTTAGGAGTGATCACGAAAATCTGCCTGCTCCTTAGGCGCTTGCGGCGCCATTTGTCTAGATATGTCCATCACCTCTTGTGGGGCGTTGTACTCTTGTGAGCGCTTTGTTGAGACGCACCAACCCAGAGGTTGGTAGGTCGCTCTCGGGTGGCGCAGCAGCGTTAACTGCAATCGCGGAGGAGCCGGTCGGCGTTGCCAACGGTTCGCTTCGAGCGGGCCAGACAGCCGCTGGAAGCCGTTGTGATGGTGCCCAATGACGCGCTACATGGGCAAAGGTATGATTTGGCAGGTAGGACATCCACCTGCGTGCCTCTCCTTTCAGTACAACGATTTCTTTTTCTTTTTTTCAAGGTGAGGCACGACCGCGAGTGTGCAGCGTGCTCACCATCACAGTACACACAGTGTGTATCATTCTCGCAATTTTCCGAAAAGTGTTCATGTGTGCCACCTATAGCACAGGTAATTGGACTTCTACATTTCAGCGAGCTATGGCTAAATGTCGCATTTAAAACATTTCAGGGGGTTTGGTACGTATGACCTAACACGGGTGTTATGGCATGCTTCCTTAGTTTTGGGACGCATACTTGAGCCAACGATAAGAAGGTGCTTTGTTGGGATTTCTTCGCAATCTCGTCTAAACTTGATTCACTTCATTTTTATTGCGTTCTGGTCACTCTAGTCCACTAGAAGTTCCATCTCGGTGCGTTCCAGGACCAGCAAGTCATCGTACGAAATGACACCATGGGGTATGTTCAGTGTGCGGTGTGGGATAATAGTCAATGGATTCTCCCCAAAGGATACTATATTTGGCAGCTTTTCGTGTTGCTTCTTGTCGCGAAGTTCCAAGATGAGGTCACCGCTGGTCAATTTCGTAACTTTGTAACCTGGGCCTATAGCATATGTCATAAATTTTGCCAAGAGGAACGGTGAGATGGCTCTCACTGTTCTTTCCTGTTTTTCACTGTGAATCACACGATAGCGGAGGGAAATCGCTGTTCTGTGACCAAAAAATAGAAAAACTTCTTCGGTGCGCTCCCTTTTCTAGGCCCATCGGGTAACGTGGGCAAAGCACAAGCCATGAAACGTTCGGCAGGAACGCCAGCTATCCACCACACAGCCCTATAAGGGGCTGTAGGACTTGGGAAGTAAGGCCCTACAAACGCCAGCTGTACGTTTCCACTATAACTAAATACCGATAATCAATGATGGCTATGACTCACAAGGCTAACCCTTGCCGCCAGGAATGTTGGAAGTAAATGAAAGAGAATAAAAGACAGGAAAGATTAATAGTGAGAGAGAAAACGAAGATTCAATAGAAGGCCAGGAAAAGGCGACTGCCGATTTCCTCCAGGTGGGTCAGTCTGGAGAGGTCTAGGAAGTGTGTTGCCTCCGCCGGGAGGCCTTGAATGTCCGAGCCACCGGTAGCGGCTCAACCCCCAGGATCCCCCTTCCGCAGACACGGCTAAGCCGCGCACGGCTGCACATAGGAGGCTCCAAAATTCATGGGCTCGGGTATGTGGTGACGCAACACGCCAAACGCCTGCTCACACAGACACCCCTACGGGGTCCAGAATAATTTTGGCAGCCTGGGTTTGTTTACAGCGCACCCAAAACTGGGCGCGGGCGTTGTTCGTACTTAGTTCCCATGGAAATGCGGCTGCTGCGGCCGGGATTTGATCCCATGACCTCGTGCTCAACAGAATAACGCCAAATGCATTAAGCAACCACGGCGGGTTTCTTGCTAAACGAACGGCTGCGTTAAGTTGACCTTCCGCCACGAAAATTTGCAGCGTATTGTCGAACCGAAGAGCGCGCCAGCGACTGTTCTGGGACGAGCAGTTATGATCCTTGAAATGTCACAAGCGACTCTAGCGCTTTCAGTGGGTGTAACTGCCTGCGATTCTACTCGGCGCTGTCACCGTTACTGCGCCGTTCTTTTATTCTCTTAGCAAAAGTTCGCCTCATGAAAGGTTTAACTCTTCTTGCTTATAGTGCTGCCAGTCTTTGACATCTAGTGGAGATCCTGGTGATCTAACATCCGAGGTGAAAACGGACAAATGGGCAGGTAGCATTACTTTCAGTGCATTCGAGCTAGACGAAGCATGAGCGACTCGAGGAAGAGCCAAGCGGAATCGTACGCCTCCCTAACGCTACAAAGAGCGGCGTGAGAAAGCACTTGGTAACGAACATGAGCAACAACGCCACATTGCACCCGATCCCATTAGAGACATAGCAATACCACTCTTACGCCATGGAATGCAAATAAGGCACGCGTTTTCAGAGTCCCTACAGTCGCGAAGTCACCTATGGGGGTTCACGCTATTATACATGACGCGAAAACAATAAGCACCGATGATGTGCGAGACAGAAAACTGTACAAATGTTCGAGCGGTGTTACGCAACGCTCGACCATGCTATACAGACACGGTTTGTACGCTGAGTTCACCGACTCAATATCTGTAGGCCATGTCACACCGGCGCCTGATGTCGTGAACTTAAGCGAGAGACTGAAGTGGCGCTCGATTGCAAACTTTAATGCAAAAACCTTACATGCCCCATGAAGCGGAAAATCCGGCGTTCGGAATTGTGATCCGACAGTATGGAAACTCGCGTGACTAAGTGATGATGTCACGTTCGCGGCGCTGGATTTCCGGTGGCACGCAGAAAATCAAGCGCCACTGTGAAGAGCCACAGCGTCGGACGGACGCTATGGACCACACAAATAACGAAACAACCAGGCACACTCCCAAAATTGGATTAAAGGGGACTAATTAGGGTAGATAAAGATGGAGTAAATTTGACACAAATTAGAACATGGTTGATTAAGGTTGTATTTTATTTTAAGGCGGTAACTTTGACAAGTCCTCGTGTTTTCGCATTTCAGTCACGTAAGGATATTGCAGTGACCGACAATTTTTTTACTGAATACATTGAAGCAATGCCTACGGTTTAAAAAAGATAAAAATACAGTCAAGCTAAAGATAACTAATGGCATCGAAATAGCGATCCTAATATTAGCCTGTGTCCATGCAAAAGGAGCGAATATATCGTCAATAGGAAAGCGTATTATACAGAGTGGCGAGGGCTTCGCCAACAAGTGAAAATTCACTGTACATTACCGCAACTTTTTGTAAGCTAGTTGCACACAGTGGTTCAGCATCTTCTTCGGCGATGCAATGGCTTGCACTGAATGGACAAGCACAAATCTCACGGAGCGTGATTACATGTAAAGAAATCTTTGTTGTGAAAAATAACCAAATCCGGGAGAAAAAATCGCCATATTGTGCCCGTTAAACAAGCACGGAATTCCGTTTCAGATTTAGAAATGCAATGAGGTCAAGGCTGTGTTATAGTGTTACCTAACTAGAGATAGTTACGAAAGTGCTGCGTAGCTTTTTTCACTGGCCCGCCAATAGAATTTGTTGCTCTGTCGAATTGGTGTCAACACTGGTGACTTCTAACGCTGACAAGAGAGATAAAGTGTATACTGAAAATTACTTCCAGAAGCTTCGCCCCAAGGCCATGCAGCAGAACAATATTAGATACACTTTCCTGGCTTAAAGAGACGCGAAGCTAAATAGGTCGTGGCAGGTTGGAATAACAGGCTTTTATAATAACGAATTCGTAATTTGTAGTGATAACACGCTTTCGCAGGCGAGAGAACGGCGGGATGGAAAATAAGAGTGGCACCACCCATGTTTAACTATGGTACTTTTAATGTGACGTCAACACTGTAGGAGTCATAGAGAGCGGCAGAGAGGAAGTTCACGGGAGGATTACATCAACTCGTGCGTTCTGGCATGGGTGATTCGAATTATGTAGCACCGCGAGACCTCTGTTGACAGTTTTCTTCGCTACCAAATCATAAATTGAGACAGAAAACGATTATAGATTCTCGAATTTATGATCTGTCGATCGAACTCGGTGTAATAAGTTTCCTTTTTTTGCTTTCAAATGGAACCATATCTTTTCATCAAGGCATGCAAATTTCTTTATCGCTGCATTTTCTTAAGATACTAAGCCAGCATAAATGGAATGAAGAAACGATAAATAAATGGAACCTAAAGTGGATGAAAAAACAACTTACCGCAGGTGGGAACCGAACCCACAACCTTCGCATTTCGCGTGTGATGCTCTACCAATTGAGCTACCGCGGCGCTGTTTCCCCATCCACTTTCTTGGCTATTTATGTGTACTAGTAAACTCTGGGAGTGTTAGCCAACGTCACCACTCACAGACCTTGGCGGCGGACGTGGAACGTCCTTGTTGCCGTAGGCGTCACAAGAACTCGTGACGCCTCACGAGAACTCCGTCACGCCGTCACGAGGACTCGTGACTCGAGTGTAAATTTTGTTATACTTCTCTTTCGAGGAAACTTTTGACATTAACCTTTTTGTCTGGTATCAAAGTGGGAATTTTTATTGTCAAGTTTTACAACCTATAAGTTTGCCTCAAAACGGCCTAAATCAGCCATTTTTTTTCGCTTATGAAAACATTTCAACATTAATAACCTCTCCCGCGTGCTGTACTTTGCCTTGAAAGTGGCTGCTTAATAGGTAATTAGATTTCGAAGAAGAAATATCCTGTTTTGAACATGATAAAAATTTCTTATCCTAAGAAAAAAATATTTGCATTTTTGAAATCAGCTGGTACAATTAAATTACCTGAACAAAGCTTATCCATACTTAATAAGATATTTTAGCGCGCACACAACGAACGGGGACAGAAGACAAAGGCAACTCACAAGCGCTTACTCGAAACACGAGTTGATTTTTCGAGAGGAAATTGCACACATATTAAGAGACCGAGACCAACCAAGCTGCCAAGTGCTTTTCATTGAAAAAAAAAACGGAAACGCGCCAGCTCAACAGCGAAGAAACAGAAGATGAGGTATGATGATGCCTAGGCACGTACGAAAACGATCAAGTACATTAATAGGGCTGACACTAACTTCCCCACGGCGAGGATGCGGCCAGCCTGGCCGTCGCTGAGAGAACATCTAAACGGGGAGTGAGGGGCTTCATCCGCGAGACGTGAACGATTTCTGCAATCCAGCGACGGCGGTCAGTGACGGGGTGTACTGGGACTACGAGAAAGCTCACTGCAGAAGTTGGCTGCACAGTGGGGAGGCCTGGAATTCGGAGTGGAGTGCAAAGCAGGACTTCGTTACCAGAGTGAAAACTGACGTCATGAAGTTTGTCAGCGCAGCGACGTTTCCTCTCTGCCTGTGTAGCTTCCGTGTATCGCCGAGCGATTGGATGGCATTGTGCAACTCGGGCAGCGACGTCTTCTGGAAGGCACTCGTTAGGCGAGGAAGGCGCAAAAACCTATCCGTCGAATACGGAGGAAGGATGTCGTGCATACACTATAAGAAATGGGCTGTAAGTGGTAGCCCGTTGAAAGCAGCCTTATATGCAAATGTCAGGAAAGGCAGAATTTTATCTCGGTCAGTGTGGTCAGGACGGACGTATGTACATAAACATCATGCCAGACAGCGTGCGGTGGAAGCGCTCAGTAAGGCCTTTGGTTTGCAGGTGATACGTAGAAGTAGATGTGTGCGCGGTATGAGCGGTCCGATGAACTTCCTCAAGAATCTGGGAAATAAAGGCCTTCCCAAGGACACTCAGACGAACGCGTGGAGCCCCGTGGCGTAAGGCAACTGAGAACAAGAAAAAGTCAGTGACCTCAGAAGCGGTACCAGATTGAAGAGGTGCGGTCTCGGCATATCTTGTTAAATGGTCAACCTAAGTGACAATCCAACGGAGACGGAAGAATGTCAAAGGCAAGGACCCATATAAATCAATGAGAACAAATTGAAAAGGTGCGTCCGTGCAAGGGAGAGATTGTAGTAAACTGCCAGGAGGGGCTGTCGAGCGTTTGCGGTGTTGATGTGGCGCACAATAGGCAACGTATTTGGCCACCGCTGTGGATAGGCCAGGCCAGAAGAAGGGGGTCTTGATGCGGTTGTAGGTATTATGAAAGCCTGTGGCCAGCAAGTACGTCGTCGTGAACTATCTGTAATACTCGAAGGCGGAGGCAGCAAGGTCGGACTGGAAACCACCAGTTACGTATCGGGTGGTAAACGTAGCCGTGTAGCACAAGATTTTGAAGGCCAAATTGTCTAAGCAGACGATTCAAGCGGCTGTTGGGTGGCTCTGTGAACCCGCGAAAGTGATCCATGAGAGTTAGGTAGTATGGGTCTGCCCGCTGAAGCCTCTCCACCACTTATGAGACTGAGACCGACCAAGCTGCCAAGCGCTTTTTATTCCAAAAAGGAAACGTGCCAGCTCAAGAGCGAAGAAGCAGAAGGTCAGGGATAATGACATTATGATCATCGTCCATTATCATCACATCGTCATATTATGAAGTTATCGTTACAGTGCGTCAAAGGTAGTGGAGCATCAGCAGCAACAACAACATGAAGAAAGCAGCGAGGAAGAGAAAGACTATGTGCGGTACCGACAACCACTTGCGCTACGGCTCCCTCAAATAAACACCTTCTGCACACCCCGTAACAATATGATGATGATGAGGATGGTATGAAAGTATCACTGTCCGAGCCTGACCGCTGACGTCGCCCGTCACGTCAAGACATGCCGAGACTGTCGGCGGTGGAAGATGCCACCGACAAGGACAGCGGGATTACTACAGCCTATCGAGCCTCCTTGCCGACCATTTCAGCAGAGTGGGACGAATTTGTTGGGAACCTTTCCAACATCAACAACCGGAAATAAATGAATGGTATTGGCGGCGGGCTACTTCACTGCTTCGCTGAAAGAAAGCTCTGCCGAAAGGTAGCGCAGCTGAAGTGGCGAAATTCTTCGTCGAGAACAACCTGCTGCGACGTGGAACCCCAGAAGTCCTCATCACCGAAAGAGGAACGACCTTTACAGCGGAGCTCAACAAGCAATTCTTCAATAGAGCCAGACAAGCCACAGGTGGACAACTGCCTACCACCGGCAGACGAAGGGTCTTACGGAGTGCCGGCATAAGACCCTCGCGGACATGCTAGCAATGTACGTCGACGTCGAGCACAAGATCTAGGATGCTGTCCCGCCGTACGTAACCTTCGCTTAAACACGGCAGTGCAAGAAACAACACAGATACCGCCAGTCAAGCGGGTTTACGGCAGGAACCCAGCGACGACTCTCGACGCCATGCTGCCGCATGTCACCGACAAACAGAATCTTGACGTTGCCACCTATGTCCACTCCAGCGCGCCGAAGAAGCCCGACAGCTCGCCCACCTGCGCATCAAAAAGCAGCAGAAAACTGACAGCGGACACTACAACATTTGACGACGCTACCTCGAGTACCAGACCAGCGACCGTGTTTGGGTTTGGATCCAAGTACGCCGTGCCCGCTGTGGTTGCTCAGTGGCTATGGTGTTGGACGGCTGAGCACGCGGTCGCAGGATCGAATCCCGGCCACGGCCGCATTTCGATGGGGCGAAATGCGAAAATACCCGTGTGCTTAGATTTAGTTGCACGTTAAAGAAACCCAGGTGGTCGAAATTTCCGGAGTCCTCCACTACGGTGTGCCTTCTAATCAGAAAGTGGTTTGGCATGTAAAACCCTATAAGTTAATACGCCGACGAGGACTAAGCGAGAACCTTTTACGCCACAATTTCGAGCCCTACAAGATAATCCGACGCACTGGCACACTCGATTATGAGGTCGTGCCAGACAGCATTTCGCTATCACAGCGGCGCCGCTCACGACCGGAAATAGTCCATGTTGCGCGACTTAAGCTGCTCTACCAGCGCTAACGAAGTTTCGGTCTTTGAATAGCTAATCTTTGGGCTTTCTTTTTTTTTTGGACTGTTGCTGTGGACTTGGTTTCCTTGATGTTTTGTTACTTTTGTTTAATAAGTGTCATTCCTAGTTTCGATCTGCAGTTATATTTGTAGCATCGGGATGATGCTTTTGGGAGGGGAGCATGGACACGTGGACTTGTTTATCTTTTTCGGGTGAGCACTTTTCACCGTGTAGCAAATGTCATCGATCAGCGTGGGACGCCCCCACATGCATCGGAAGTTTCTCGAATGTTATCGGTGGTTCTGTTGTCACTGAAGCTTCTGTAGTCCGACTGCATGTGCGACGCGAATTGTGTAGAACTTTCTGGAAGACACGGGCACCATCGATTACTCTGGTACCTTTGATGACTCGTTTATAAAAGTCGACGTGCTTTGATGCGCACATAAAGTTTTCGATGATCGCCGACTGCATTTGCCGCTATCGTTGTTCTTTGAGTGTAGCCTGTTTATGAGGGCACAGGTTTGTCCAATAAAACTCTAGTTTCGTCAATGAAACTTTCGCTGCTTCTTCACTGTCACTACTACGTGACATGACAACTATTGTGTCGTAGTGATCCGTAGACAAGCGTAAAACTATAGTGAAAAGATTTCAGCAAGAGGGGACACTCGGCAAAAACTGGCAGCAGGAAATACGTCACGCTAGTAGTAACACCGACCGTTTGGTGCCGCGAGCACTGAAAAAAAAAGATAATGTGAAATGAAATTAACAGACATTGTTTCATTTGTTGTTGTTTCCCAGCAAAAGTAAAAATATCTGCATATAAATGAAATTATACTTTGCGGCTTATTTTTTTCCGTTGCTTAGCGACTGGCGAATGACGCGCCAGATGCATGCGTCATTCGTTAGACACGCCACAGAAGCGAGCGAGACCGGCTGCGCTTGTGAGCGTTGGGCTGTTCGTCGACCCGTCTGCCTGTTTTTCTATTTTTGGATTTGGCCTGGTTTGTTGGACTCCTGGCGAATTCTTGCGTTCCTTCTGCACTTCGACACGGCACCACTGCACTATTGCACTACGGCAAGGCGAGAAATTTTGTTCGACAGTCAGCGACGCGTTTTAAGCGATTAGGCTTACAGTACGGAACCCATAGACTTAAGTTGAAATAATAACTCGTACTGGACGATGTTTTCGACGCTTTCTATGGGGAGCCCCTACATTATTTTAACTTATTTCGGTAGTTTTTTGGGCATGCTGGTCGCACAGGGTGCTCTGACGCTGTTTCGCGTGCACTGAATCTCACTGGGACAAATTTTGGCGCTTTCTCTAACGCCAACATTATTGTAACTATTTTTTTTTTACTTTTTGGCATACTTTTCAAGCGCAGTAGGTGCGCTTGGCGTTGTGACGCGGTTAGCGAAAAGCAACTCGGCCGTGGTACCTAGTTAAGTTTCGCGCTTTAATGCACTAACAAGTTTGTGGCGCCTTCTCTGACGTCTAACACTGCTGAAAACTAATTTCGGTACATTTTTTTACTTCTGAGGCATGCTAGCCGTGCCTGGCCTTGTGAAGCAGTTAGCCAAAAAGCAGCTCGGCTGTGTGGCACAGTTCTTTCGCATGTACTCAATCATACTGCGACAAGTTCGCGACGCGTTCCCTGACCACGAACATGATTGTAACTAATTTCTCTGCATTTTGGGATAATTTTCCGGCACCCTAGCCGCGCCTGCTGTGATGCAGCGAAAAGCAGCTCGGCCATGGTGACAAAGTTAGTTTAGCATGTACTGACTCTTACTGCGACACGTTTCTGACAATTTTCATGGCCCCGCAATAACCTAAACCTTCTTTCTGCACCCATGCTTGTCGAAAACGCGACGAGCAATTGCCAGGAGCGATAACATGGGAGTTTGTTGCTTGCGCCGGCAGAACATGCAACAGATAACGCCAAGGAGCTCAAGCACCAGGAACTTGTAACTCGAAAATTCTGTCTTCTGAACGACTCAAGACGGGCTTTGCACTCACGCATTTGTCTTGAGTGCGAGTAGAATGCATTCTGCCAGCGTACAGCATAGTGTGGTTGAGGAAGGCCTGTGTTGTGGTCACTTCTGTGTATTCGTAGCGTACTATCGCGTCGATTATAGTCAAGTTCTTTTGGAAACGCGCGGTAGGCGGTGGATTTGTGCTCTTAATATGCAGTAAATAGGTCCGGGAAGCGGGGATTGCTTGGAAATAGAATGTTTTCGTGGTATGTATAGTATTCTTTGGGACGAGTCGGGTATTTTCTACGCTATGGGTGTAAAAGCGAACTGCTTTTGTTAGCTGTGCCGCCCATTCACCACTTTCGCACGTTTCTCTTTTACACGCATTATTCGTATGTTTTATTACCTTTCGTAGGACGTTCTTGAGGCCTAGTTGGCTATACTTGAAGGTAGGTTAAAACTGTGCGAAAAACGAGGACAGTGAAAGAAACACTCTGCGCAGGTCAGCACAGTGCTCATGATGTGTTGTGTGTTTCTTTCGCTGCCCTCGTTTTTCGAGCAGTTTTAACCTACCTTCGTGTAAATACCAAAGCGACACATGTGTGTAATTTCATTTTTTCAGCTGACGTTGTCCGGTGGAGTTTCGTACGGGAACTGCGGCTGCTTACCTGGTGCTACCACGTTGCATCAATGCACAAAAAGCCCGCAACGAGCATTTATATAGAACAAAATAAAGATTTCCTCATTTCACAAGGCGTCTTGTGTCTTTATGAAATTACATGTGGCACATATTTCATAGAGGCTTATAAAGATCGTCCGCAATCAATTTTACTGAATAACACGCGCACGAGGAGTGATTTCGGCGCGTTTCCGGAATTCTTTCGGCGTTATAGCGCCGCGTTCTTTCCTTTTACTTCTACAGCTCTACTGCGCACGAAGCCCACGCGGTTGAGCTTTAGAAGCAAAAACAAAAAAGGAACGCGCCGATCAGCTCAGCAGGCATAGCGCGTACCAGCTAGCGTTCAAAACGCACGCGCCCGGAACCGAAACCGGAAGTGTGGTTCAGGAAATAATGCCGATATATATATATATATATATATATATATATATATATATATATATATATATATATATATATATATATATATATATAATATATATGTGCATGCGTGCGTGTGTGTGTGTGTGTGTGTGTGTGTGTGTGACTGCATCCTGCAGTAGCAACGATAGCGCAAATGAGTGTCCAGAAGAGAAAGGCGCCAGCCTTACAAGACATCGCGGTCGGATCATGTGACTACCTGGAAGGTTGACTTGCTGACGTTATTGGCAGCACGTGGCCCTATTATATATGTGACTTTTACCCCCGCTGAATCTGTGGGAGCTACCATTATACAAAATTAAGATGACGTGCAGCGATATAGCGGTCGTCGATTGCGTGCGGGATTTCATCGTAGAGGTGGCGCATTCTCCGAGGCTACGTGCGCCGCTGTAGTGGTCACCGCCGTTGCGTTGGAGAACTGTTAGAACGTGTCTTTGTACTCTTTGCCCTTGCAGACGTCAGCTGAGCCCAGCAGAGGGTGATCTTGGTGACGATCTCACACACTACGAAGTCCCCTGGCGTGCTTGCCTTGATGGCATAAGAAACAGGTACCACACTACACGGAAACCATCTCGGTGGTCCCCTGTAATTTCGAACAATAACATAGTCTCCCACAGAAAAGTGTCGCACCGTGGAGTTGCGTTGGCTGGACTGAAAAGATTGCTGGTGCGGAACTAATTCTACCACCGATTTGAGAATGTCCGGTTTGTAACGAAGTCGGCGAATGAACATTAAATTGGCCGGCGCTTCCTTTGTAGTAGCACGAGGTGTGTTACGGTAAGCTAACAAGAAATACTGAAGGTTGGCTGGCAGGTTTACCATGTTTGGGTATTTCTGTAGTGCCGTCTTTAGAGACTGGACGAAATGTTCTTTCAAGTCATTCGAACTTGGGTGATAAGGCGCCGTTGTGACGTGACGTGCGCCAATCTCTTGAACAAAAGCCTTGAACTCTGTTGACGTTAATTGCGACCCGTTGTCAGATACGATTGCTGTCGGGTAACCGAAACGGCAGAGCCATTCGTGAATACGATCGATAGCTGCCTTGCTAGTTGTGTTTTTCATAACGCAGACTTCTGGCTATTCAGATCGAGCTTCAACAGGGACTAAGAACATGTTCCGCCAAAAAGGCCTCGCAAAATCGATGTGCAGTCGCTTTCAAGGAGCTGTTGCCACCTCCACGGGTGGAAAGGTGCACTGTTAGGGGCACTACGCTGTTCTTGGCATGTTTTGCGTTCTTTCACGTGGGATTCGAGATCAGAGTCAATAGAAGGTCACCAAAGATAGCTGCGGGCCAATTCCTGGCATCGCACTGTACCTGGATGACTGTCATGAAGTTATTGTAGAACCGGGGACCTCAGGTTTGAAAGCGCCGCTTCTAGGCATCCCCCAAAGAAGGCAGCCTTGATGCATGGTCAGCTGTGTCCGCCTGTCGAAGAACGGTTTGAGCTCCACGTCGTCCACAACGTTTGGCTGACTTGTACTTGTTCGCTCGAGTACTCTGCAATGAAGTTGGTCAAGTGAGGTTGCGCGTGCAATGTCTTTGCTGTTGGCCTTTATCGCTTGGAAACGTAGCGATTAGAATGTTTCTTATGCTTCATCGGTGGGCGCCTGACGAACTGGCAAGCGCGAGAACCGATCGACCACTACACTTTCTCTTGCTTGTGGAAACTTCAAGGAGTACATTTCGGCAAACAGCGTAATGGTCCAACGGTGAAGGCGTGCTGCTGCCCAAGATGGTATCCCGTACTTTGACCCCCAAATAGTATGCAGCGGTTTATGATTTGTTATCAGTGCGAAAGAGCGTCCGCAAAGATGGCAGTGAAACTTCGTAACTCCGAAAATGATTGATAGAGCTGCTTTGTCGATCTGGCTATACTGCTGCTCTGCATCGGACGTCTTATGAGCGTAAGCAACAGGATGACTGCTGCCATCAGCGAAAATGTGCGAAAGCACGCCACCTACCCAGTAATAGGATGCGTCGTAAGCCATTTGAAGTGGTCTATATGGGTCATAGTGGTCCAGGACATCCGCTAACGCCAACGCAGTATTGATGTCATCAAAGGACGTTTGGCACGCATTCGTCCACGCCCATGCCTCGTCGTCACGCAGTGGCTTCTACAGGAGATGAACCAGCATCGTTAGTCGAGGCAGGAATGGCCGTAGTTGTTTATAGCTCCAAGAACGAAACTGCTACTTGTTCTCTGGTGCAGGCGCGGCTACAATGGCGTTCGTTTTTTCGTTGTGGGATGTATACCGCCTGCACTCAGTTCGTGCCCCAAGCAGGACAACTCCTGTGGGAAGAAAGCGCATTTGTCAGTCTTGATTCGCACACCTCTGCTTCCCAGACGACTTAGAACTGCTTCGAAGTTCTGAAAGTGTGCCGCCCTAGTCTTTCCTGTCACTAGGGTATCTTCCAAATAACATGCAACTCCTTTGAGATCCTTGACTATTCTGGTCATAATTCGCTGGAAAATACCAGGACCTGACCAGACGGCGAAAGGCAGCTGGTTTACTTCGAATAGGCCTTTCTGCGTATGATGGCCAGAAGACGATGCGCCAATTCTGCAAGCACGACCTGTTGATAGGCGCTGTCCAAGTGAACTTTAGAGACTTCTTGGCCTCCACTGTGTGCTGCGAAAATTTCTTCCACACGCAGCGAAGGATACCGATCGGTGTCTAGCATAAGGTTCACAGTAGTCTGGTAGTCGCCACAAAGGCGGATGTTTCCATCCTTTTTTACAACCGCTACCACCGGGGTTGCGTATTCGTACGTGGTGTAATGACACCCCTTGACAACATTTTTCAAATTCTTGAACAGCAGAAACAAGTGCAAAAGGCACACTTCATGCCTTCAAGAACTTTGTACAAGCATCATTTTTGAGAAAGAGGTCTACCTTATTTCCCTTAATACATCCAAATTCTTCTTTGAAAAGGTTATTGTTCAGAAAAAGCTTGCTCATCTCCACTTATGCTTCAGTATCAGTCCGCTGCCGTCCCGAGGAGAGCTTGTCGCAAGAGAACACAACATTCCATTCGAGCCCCACCTGTTGCAGTCACTGTTGGCCCAGAAGTGGCAGTCCTTCCTGCTCAACCACGTGCAAGGGTAACGTAAGACTTTGCCCATTGTGCTCGACGACAGGTTCAGTCACTCCTGCTTGTTCGACTAGCGCACCTGTGTAGGTGCGGAGGCGCAAATCTGTCGCGCGCAACTTCGAAGAAGGAAATAACTGTTGCTGTTGCTTTAGAGAAATCACGGATGCTGCTGCTCCCGTATCTAATTCTATTTGAAGCAACGTCTTGTTTATCCAGAGACGTACGGTTATGGCATCTTTTTCAGAGCACGCGATACTGTTTAACGTCACTTGTGCTCCACTCGCAAGAACTGCCATGTTCCGCGGTCGTGTGCAGGCCTTGCTTTCTCATCAGCGTGACACATGCCTTAAATATGCCCTTCCTTATCGCTGCCAAAATGCGTGGCTGACGCACGCCTGTAGTTCTTGCTCATGTGATTTTAAAAAAAGATCCGCACTGCGAACACATTTCTGACGCTTTATTTTCGCTGCAGTGTTTACCTGCAACTGATTTCTGCCATCGCGTTTGCGCAGATACAGGATGTACGTCAGAGAAGTCCGTTGAACAATGCACGCACTTCTGCAGCACTTTCAGTTGCGGCGTCCATCGCTAAGGCTTTCTTCAATCGCTTTCTGAAAGGTAACTTTTTATCTTTCGCAAACTAATCTGTTTCTCAGTGCTTCATATAAAAAATTTGCGAAGTGGCACGAAGCCGAGAAAGAACGCAGTTCTGCTATAAATTCAGCTATTGATTCACTTGGTTCTCTCACGAAAAACTGAAGGCTTCAGTGCCAAATGGTTGCCGCGCAGTTTATTCAGGTAGTCGTAAGACTTGCTTGATGGAAGATGTGAAGCGGTAAGTTTACTTGAAGAGGGCGTACGTCTTCGGTCCTACTAGACTCAGGAAGGCAGGAAGCGTGTCCACCTCCGGTACTTTGTTGAAGTGGATAAACGATATCAACCGCTCGTCGTAGGATGTCCAGTCACTTGATGAGTCGTCAAAAGGCTCCATGTGGCCAAATCGTCCCACCACTTGCGTCATTGGATCAGCCATCCCTGTTAATCGGGCAGCTCGCACTCTTGCAACGACAGCACGAGGAACACGAACCAGGCTAGAACCTTTCTTCCGTCATACTAGAGTACTAGAATACGGATGAGTGGGACGAGCTGCTGGGGCGGCGAATGTTCTGCATCTCGGCGCGCGACGACGAAAAATACTGTGACGGCGCTACAATAGAAAGGGACTTAAAGCCCCTTAAACTTCGTAAAGTAGTACCACGCTTTGAAGAATGCCTCCTCCTCCTCGCGCTCTCTAGCCGAGGCCGCCGCCGCATCGCTATTGGCCTAATAGCATCACGTGGGCCCTCGCGCCTTGCTTCGGTGTCATTTTTGGTCGAGAAGAGTCTACGGAGTGGCAAGGAGTGCATGTTGGCGCCATTGCTACGCTTGAGCAATGTAGGTGGCGCCACGGTCGAGGAGGGAGCGCGAAAGAGAGGAGAAACGGGGAGGTGTGAAGGCGGAGGAGGAGACTGTCACTACTCTACGAAGTTAAGGGGTTTTAAGTGGACTGGGTCGCATCAAGGTCGCGCCGTTGGATACTGGATACTGGATACTGCTGCGTTGGATACTGCTGGCGATACTTCTCACAAGAGTCATTCGTACTAATTCGCGCGCGGGTGTATGCGTTAAGACCGCTCAAACTGAGTTTATGATTGCATATGACCTGTATTTATGCCTTAGAAATAGGTGCCTTTGTTTCTCTTCTTTCTTTATTTTTTTGTAATGGCGCTAGGTGATCGTGCATGCATTGTGGTAGCAGTGTCAGCTTTCATTGTACTACGTTATTGTAGAGTTCCTTCGGAGAACAAATATTTTTCTTGTTCTCCAAGCAACATGTATCTCTAGCGCACATTTTTGAGCATATAGTTTTCCGATAGTTGGTCTTGCGAAACGCAAACGGAAAAACACGTAAACTTGCTGCTTGCCGCCTCAAGAAATGAAATATATGTGCCCCATCAGGCGCCCTGTACTCAGATTTACGGGAAGTATTCTTATAGAAAAAGAAACAAAAAAACTGCATTGCAACATCGAATTCATGTTCGTCTTCCTCGTGTAATAGAACGCGGAGTAACCGGTACGGGTTCTTTCATTGCGGTAGGACCTCGGACACCGAAAACAGTTTTAGGTAGCCATTAATATGGTTATCTTCCGTGCGAATTTTTTGACCAGTCCATGCTTAACAGCAAAACAAACAAAAAAGAAAGCGGCGTCGTGGCCTAATTAGTGGCTATGTAGTGGATATGGCGTTGCGCTGCTAAACTGGAGCTCATAGGTTCAAACCACGTCGCGGGATTCGATGGGAACGAAATGGAAAAACACTCATGTATTTTCGCTTAGGTGCACGTTAAAGAACCGCAGATGGTGAGAACTTAGGAGGGCGCTTGATAATCATATCGCCAACCGTAAAATGCCAAAATTTGTTTAATTAAAAAAGCAACAAAAGAAGGTAGCTGCCTCCTTCGGCTTTCTTATAGGGGTGCAAACGAAAAAAATCATTCTTGAGTCTGATTTCTGAGAAAAATATCTTACGCTAATCTTGCATTTCATACCTAAATGTAATGCCGTTTCCAACTGCACGTCCGCTCAACTGAGCAGCTTCTGCATTATAAACAGCTGCTTTCAATTATTTAGTATTATTTTTCAGTTATTTCAGTATTAAAGACGGCTGCTTTCTTTGGTTCAGCTGTGGATGGTGCAGCATTTAAAAGAAACACGTTGGTTCTGGTCGCGAGTTTTCGCTTTTTCAGTCAGTGCATTAGAATATTTGATAATTTTTCTCTGATATATATGTCGTGCAAATATGTCTATCTACCATTAAATTTACCTAGAAGTACATTGGTCATCTGCATCTCTTAGTGCCACGGAGTTAATAAACCTGGTTTATTTCGCTATATTATTGTTATCTTTCATCACTGTCCCTGATCAATATTCCATCAAGAAGAAGCGCGCGTAATATGACATGATATCAATGAAACAAAGCAAGTGAAACATTAACAACATGTACTGCACAGACTTTTTTTGAGAGAAAAAGTGAGCGTCCGCTAGCGTTCGCGAAACGAACGCGTGCTCGCTAGCAGACGATGCACTTGACAACCACACGAAAATTGTCGACGTCATGTTGTATAACTGATGCTTCAAATATATAACGTAGCAAAAGGATGTCAATATAATCAATGTAAATTTGCAGTTGAAATAAAGCACCATTATAAGAGCGCATGTGCGCAATTGGTCTTTGGCGCCCGCAGCGAAGTTGCGTTGAATACGCCGGGAAGCGCGTCTCCGCCCCAATCCAGTTTGCTCGCGGCGCCCTTGGCCAACTTTTCCACACATGCGGCGCCTCAGCGGGAGAGCGCCGTTCGGCGCACTCGACCATTGTATAGTACGCTCTTGTTATACCAGTGCCGCTGTAGGTTCGAATCATCCTCGTCGACAGTTGCGTCGTAGGGATTCGTAGGCGAACGCAGAACAGTAGCAAAACAATTCCTTGCGGCGTCGTGCAGCAGGAACGGCAGTACAAATGAGAGCGGCCAAAAGATAAACGTTCCAGCCTTACAAGCGATCGCGATCAGGTCATGTGATTACCTGTAAGCGTGACTTGGGCCGACGTTATCGACTGCACGTGGCACCGTCACATGACAAAAACGATGATGTACACCAATAGCCCCTACAATATATATGTCCAGGCTAACTAAAGAGAACATGTGCAAGAGCATCCAGAATAAAAACATAACAAAGATCACGTGGCGCTCAAAAAGGCTAGCTCCTTGTCCGTATTACAGACGGTTCAGTTGCGCACATATCTGCATAATTTTGATATGGAAGAAAATCCATTTGAATGTGGCGCTTTCACTATCAATGCAGAAGATTTATTCTACTCGTTTTGCCACGCCGAACAAACGAAAAGCTTCATGTTGCGTATTTGTGACGACAGCGATTAAGTTAGGGTAAGAAAGTATACTGAAATATCCAGTGAAAAATTTTTTGGAACTCCTCTTTTTTTATCTCGAATCTATATTTATTGGATTGAAAGGTGCTGCATATGTGCAGAATTTATTGGCTCGAACGTTGCCCCAGTATTCAGCCATATTTTTCTGGCCAGAGTGGACAGGATCGTTCACAGTGGTTTATTCGGTATAGTTATCCGATTAATCAATGAATAGTTACTTATTTATTATAAGGCAGAACGTGGTTGCGGCTGTTAACGTTTTAAATGTGTTCAGTGATGTGGATTGGGCCTCAAATTCACACTCGAGGCTGCACAACACAATGAATTGTAATTACTCGATACAACGCTGCAACTACGGTCTGAACTCATTTTCTGGATATATATATATATATATATATATATATATATATATATATATATATATATATATATATATATATATATATATATATATATATATATATATATATATATATATATATATATATATATATATATATATATATGTATACAACCTCAGGTCAGTATTTGTAGAGCACAATATATGTGGAGCGGCAGAAAAAATTACCGAGATAGTTCAGTCTCTTGGACCATGAACATCTATAAGCAGAGATGACACTCACCGAAAACGCATCGTTGTCGTGCCTTATGTCCATCGCTTCTCTAACGGACTAAAGAACGTCGTCAGCCGCTTTCGTGTTGACGTTGTTTTCAGCACTTATCACAAGCAGCAATGAACCTTCCAAGCGGTGGCCACTGTTTCTCACAATATACGAACAAGAAGAACTATGCCTACGCTTTAAAGAAGGAAGCCTGGTTTGTAAGATGTAAAATAGGTGTAGTGTGCATGTTACCACTAATCTGCGGCCCTCTTTGCATAGGCCAGACTGGCCGCTGCGTTAACAACAGATAGTACCGACAATTCACAAAAATAACCACTCGCACTTAGCCAACCGCTACAAAAGCTCTCATTATGAACCTGTGTCTTGTGATACTATGAATTTGTTTGCGCATAAAAAGAAACAAGCGAAGTAACCGAGAACTTTCTTATAAAAAAAACGAGCTCTCCACCTATAATGCTAACTTGGAAGAAATTAGCCTTTTTGAGTGCCATGTGACTTTTCTAAGTTTTAATTCTGAATGCCTTTGCACATGCTCAATTTAGTTAGTCTGAACACACATATGTGTGCAATTTCCTTTCGAAAACTAAATTGCCTTGAGTCATCGTTTATTGTGTGTGCATTACAGTATCATAATGAATAGCTACCCACCCGCCCAACTTTCATCATTTAAACAAATTTTTCAAATTGTTTAAAAATAATGTCGATATTTTAAGTGCCTCCGCTCCTTAAACTACCAACGTACCCGTTGATGCTCTGTAGGAATGCCGCGTAATCGGCTATGGTCTTCCTTGGATTCCGCAGATTGAAGGCAATAAAGTTCGAAGGAGTCAACACGTCTAGCTTGTTGAGCATTTGATTCAGATGCTGTGGGAAAGAAAAAAAAAGAAGGCATTGGTTTGCATCATGCAAAAATACGCGCTAAAACCTCTAATTGTAATCTGCCTCGGCAGCGGGCGTAATGTAAACCGAGAGCGTCAGTAAGCCATGAGACACAATCATGCTCAGCTTACACAGCACGTGCTTCCAAGCTCTTTCATTCAAGAGTGATGGTGAGGCAGTGGTGGTAAAAATTATCACTTGTGAAAATTTCTTATTATCTGATTTTTAATTATAATTTCTCTATTTATCTTTTGTGTCCACAGCATGGCTTATTAGAGTCATTGTCACACCTGTATCACATACATTTCACGCACATATACGGCGACAGATGTAGTCATGTTTACAGTCATCTTATCAATAACATATTGTCACTTATGCCTCAATTAACAGCTTGTCACTTTGTGTTTGACACTCTGGTCATATCTGGCGCTTGCAGCCACAACACATCACATCATCGCCAATAATTTGGAGTACTATTACTTTTGTATGCATTTCGTAGCTGTTTGTCATCGCCATTAAGGTCATTTTATTTGGTCTTTGACTTCATTTTATCAACGGGCTGCATTAAATGGCACAAAGCATCACTATAAGGTTGAAGAAAGCCTAAAGTCATAATTAAATAGTTGATAAGATCTGGGACGGTCCCACGTGAATGCGCGGGCTGGCCTTGTGCTGTTCGAAATTGATAGGCTGGGAAGTTGGGTTAAATAATCTGTCGGGATGTTTTGCTAGTTATCTTTCCTAGTGGACATAGTACACTTAATGAAAGCTAACGCGAGAGCTGCTAGCTCCCAAAGTCCAAAACGGAAGCTTCATGTTTACATTAACAACCATTTCCCGATTTAAGGGGGGATCCTAGGCTGAAGGGTCAACTTTTGAAGCGCTGAACTCATTTTTGGGAGATTTTCAGGAGTAGTTGATCTTGTTGCCATTAGAATATCTTCCAAATATCAGCACCGTAGCGCAACGAGAAAGACAGTTATAGCTGTGAAATTGAGCAATCTTGTGTGTCAACTTAGGAAAACTATCGTTTACAAAATATTGAAAATATATACAAATTATTTGTGATTAGATCCGTTCTAGATGGTTTGTAGTGCAGGATAAGGTCAGTTGCACATTTTTATGTCATTTCTGTAAAAATGCCGTCACTCTGAAAATTAACTTTATTTTTTTTTCGCTGTCATTACATGTCAAAGATCTGATAAATATTATATGTTGGAAAAAACTTAGGCATCTGAAAAGTAATTTATCTTGTTCCTCACAAAATTCCAGTCTAGAAAAAACGTTGGAAGCAGCATTTGGTGAAGCAGTTTGGAAATGATACTTTTCCTAAAGCTCCTTCTTTTTTGAAGAAAGTGCCAACTAAGAAAAATCAATTCAAAGATTTCAGAGCATGGCATTTATTCTTATGATCAGAAAAAAATAATCAAAGCACCCTGCTGCATATGTCGAGCCCTCCTCTTCGACGCGACGCTGCTCTACGGCGATAGCTTTAAGGCATCGGCTCTTTTTTTCAACTTTAGAGCTATCCATCGCTCTTGCCTGCGCTCGTGAAAAGGCTTGCTTCGTTGCTTCCTGAAGGTGCTTATTCGTCTGGACTCCATGTTCAAGTTCCAGCTTGCCGAGAACTCTCTTGATGCCACGTGCTCCTTCATTGAATTCTAGCACAGCCAGGACTACTGCAGTCTCCACTGCTCTCAGTGATGCAAATTCTGTCTTTGGGCACCTTTTCCATAGAAGAGCATTCAAGGACTCGTTTGCATTCTGTGTCTGCATCCTTGAACATCGCGCAAGAAGCTTAGGCTTACTAAGCCTGTTGTAGACAGGCACCAGCTCTTTGGCAACGTCTCTGCTGAAAGCTGGACGATGGGATCTTGGCACTGATGGCTTGTCCGCTGCTACTAGGACTCTGTGCCGATTGTAGTGACACCAAGAGTCCTCACCAACTGGGCAAGCGTCATGTCGTGGGACTTCATCTCTTGAGTTGGAGTGAAAAAGCGTCGCAAATACTCCTCGTTGCATTTTTTTTCACATCTGGAGCATTGTCTTCCAGGGCAGATGCATAGTAAGCAGTGAGTTTCTTTACAAGACATTGTGTCAGCTTCTTCTTGCCTCCTAGACCTTTCGTGGTTTTCTTTAGTTCCTCAGGTTCTCTAAAAAGGGTGAAAAACAATCTTCCTAACGCGGGCATTCACTTTGCGTTTCGTTTCTTGCCCACAATGCAGCCGCGTCTGGAAAAACAGCATTCGGAGTCACGTTCGACGGGAAATGCGCCCCACCAACTTGTGAAAAAAGTTCATTTTCTTTCTTTCTACTCCTCAGATAACTGCCAAACTTGGTGAGAAGATTCTTTATTAAACAAGCAATTCAGAACAACTCGGAATAAAAAACCCATTTTTTTCATGGAAATCGGTACTTTAGCCCCGCATCGCCCCTTAAAAACATTCGAAAAGCATAAATATTCATATTAGAAACTGCTCAACCAATTCCAGTAGAAATTCTTGTATTTGAGAAAGCGAGCAAACTGATAAAATGTAAGCAGGTTTTTATCTTCCTACGCCAAATACGCACTTGTCATTCAACTTGAGCCCTGCTTCCTTAATGCCCCGCACTAAAGCTGTCAGGTTGACCAAGTGTTCCTGTTCGCTCTTCCCAAAAACAATCAATGATGTCGTCGAAATAGAACGGAACACCAGAGCTTCCTTGAAGGATTTTCGAGATTATTTGTTGAAATGCTGCAGGGGCGGATGCCAACACGAAGCACACGCGTTTGAAGGGGAAGAGGCCATTGTGAGTTATGAAAGTGGTCAAGTCACGTCGTTCAGGTTCGAGCAAAACCTAGTAGTAGTCGCATGCAAGATCTAGCTTCGAAAAATGTCTTGCCCCAAGAAGACTGCGGGAGAATTATTCGTTGTATGGAAAAGAAAAGCTATCCGTCACGATAGCTTTGTTAGGCTCTCGTAAGTCGACACAAACACGAATGCCTTCATCGTTCTTTTGTATAAGAACAATTGGAGACAAATTCTGAAGCGTTAATGCGCTCTGTCGCGCCCACGTACTCTAGCCGACGAAGTTCCTCAGGTACCTGAGCTCGGAGCGAAAGAGGAAGGTGGCGAAGTATTGCTACAACGGGCGGGATCGAGAGCCGCACTTTGACACGATGTACAAACCCCTTGGCTAGGCCGAGGGTGGGGTCGAAAAGATATGTAAATATATTGCGCTACTGTGCTGGAAGACGTGTAGATAAAACTGGTTCCTGAACTGTAACTTGTACGTTCGTAGCACTGTTAGTTGTAGTTCATTCAAGGCAGCGGAAGGACGAGCCATCCATCTGGAAGTCAAGAGCCACAATGACGTCGACACCCAGAGCGATGTGCCCTGCGGGACAACGCAGAACAGAATGGACGCTCCGCGTTCTTTGTATGCGACTTTTGAAAGAAAACATCCTCGCACTGGTACCATCATCGTCATCAGCCTGGTTAAGCCCACTGCAGGGCAAAGGCCTCTCCCATATTTCTCCAACTACCCCGATCATGTACTAATTGTGGCCATGTTGTCCCTGCACAATTCTTAATCTCATCCGCCCACCTAACTTTCTGCCGCCCCCTGCTACGCTTCCCTTCCCTTGGAATCCAGTCCGTAACCCTTAATGACCATCGGTTATCTTCCCTCTTCATTACATGTCCTGCCCATGCCCATTTCTTTTTCTTGATTTCAACTAAGAAGTCATTACCTCGCGTTTGTTCCCTCACCCGATCTGCTCTTTTCTTATCCCTTAACGTTACACTCAACATTCCTCTTTTCATAGCTCGTTGCGTCGTCCTCAATTCCAGTAGAACCCTTTCTCCAGGTTTGTGCTCCTTACGTGAGTACTGGTAAGACACAGCTGTCATACACTTTTCTCTTGAGGGATAACGGCAAACTGCTGTTCATAATTTGAGAATGCCTGCCAAACGCACCCCAGCCCATACTTATTCTTCTGATTATTTCAGTCTCATGATCCGGATCTGCAGTCACTACCTGTCCAAGTAGATGTATGCCCTTACCACTTCCAGAGCCTCGCTACCTATCGTAAACTGCTGTTCTCTTTCTGGACTGTTAAATATTACTTTAGTTTTCTGCAGATTAATTTTTAGGCGCACCCTTCTGCTTTGCCTATCCAGGTCACTGAGCATGCATTGCAACTGGTCCCCTGAGTTACTAAGCAAGGCAATATCATCAGCGAATGGCAAGTTACTAAGGTATTCTCTCTTAACTCTTATCCCCAATTCTTCCCAATCCAGGTGTCCGAATACCTCCTGTAGACACGCTGGGAATAGCATTGGAAAGATCGTATCTCCCTGCATTACGCCTTTCTTTATTGGGATTTCGTTGCTTTCATTGTGGAGGACTACGGTGGCTGTGTAGCCGCTTAAATATCATTCAGTAGTTTTACATACGGCTCGTCTGCACCCTGCTGCCGTAATGCCTCCATGACTGCTGAGGTTTCGACTGAATCAAACGCTTTCTCGCAATCAATGAAAGCTACATATAAAGGTTGGTTATATTCCGCACATTTCTCTGTCACCTGATTGATAGCGTGAATATGGTCTATTGTTGAGTAGCCTTTACGGAATTCCGCCTGGTCCTTTAGTTGACGGAAGTCTATGGTGTTCCTGATTCTATTTGCAATTACCTTAGTAAATACTTTGTAGGCAACGGACAGTAAGCTGACCGGTCTATAATTTTTGAAGTCTTTGGCGTCCCCTTTCTTATGGATTAGGATTGCGTTAGCGTTCTTCCAAGATTCCGGCACGCTCAAGTCATGAGGCATTGCGTATACAGGGTGGCCAGTTTTTCTAGAACAATCTGCGCACCATCCTACAAGAAATCTGCTGTTACCTGATCCTGCCCAGTTGCCTTCCCCCTTTGCATATCTCCCAAGGCTTTCTTTACTTTTTCCGGCGGGACTTGTGGGATTTCAAATTACTCTAGACTATTCTCTCTTCCATTATCATCGTGGGTACCACTGGTACTGTATAAATCTCTATAGAACTCCTTAGCCACTTGAACGATCTCATGCATATTAGTAATGATATTGCCGGCTTTGTCTCTTAACGCATACATATGATTCTTGCCAATTCCGAGTTTCTTCACTGCTTTTAGGCTTCCTCCGTTCTTGAGAGTATGTCCAATTCTATCCATATTATACTTCCTTATGCCAGCTGTCTTGCGCTTGTTGGTTAACTTGGAAAGTTCGGCCAGTTCTATTCTAACTGTAGGGTTAGAGGCTTTCTTACATTGGCGTTTCTTGATCAGATCTTTCGTCTCCTGCGATAGCTTAATGGCGTCCTGTCTAACGGAGTTACCATCGACTTCTATTGCACATTCCTTAATGAGGCCCATAAGCCTGTCGTTCATATCTTCAACACTGAGGTCCTCTTCCTGAGTGAACGCCGAATATCTGTTCTGTAGCTTGATCAGGAATTCCTCTATTTTCCCTCTTACCGCTAACTCATTGATCGGCTTATTATTTACCAGTATTGTCTGTTCCCTCCTCAAGTCTAAGCTAATTCGAGTTCTTACCATCCGCTAAGCCCCGGTAGCACAGAACGTACCCGCTTTTCAGCACTGTATATGCTTCTTTCGTACTCCTAACTTCACTGAGCCCTATTATATCCCAATTACTGCCCTCTAATTCCTCCAATAGCATTGCTAGACTCGCCTCACTAGATAGTGTTCTAGCGTTAAATATTGCCAGGTTCAGATTCCAATGGCGGCCTGTCCAGAGCCAGCCATTCTTAGCACCTTCTGCTGCGTCGCAGGTCTCATTGCCACCGTGGTCAGTTGTTTCGCAGCTGCTGGGGACTGAAGGATCGGGTTTGACTGTTGTGTTTATATAGGAGGTGGTGGCCAAGTACTGCACCAGGGTGGCCAATCCTGCTTTGGTAAGGGAGTGCGTTACCGCTTCTGGCCACCGAGATCAGGCCGCACTCCAGGCCTGTTTATGCAATTGTATCAATACGCGGATTTTTTTAATCCGGTAGAAAATTGCGCGGCACCGGGATTCGAACCACGGTCCTCTTGCACACGAGGCGGATGTTTTACTTCCACGCCACCGCTGCAATGACTGCACTGGCTCTTTCAAATAATCTAACAGCTTCACACGGGGGGCGGACAGCATCACCTGTCCGGTAAAATGTTTATCAAAAAGATCATCCGCTAGAACGGAGACTGAAGAACCCGAGTCAATTAGGAATGTTAAAGTCGCGTGACCAACTGCTACCTAGACTAGAATTCCGGCACTGCCTGACGCGGTCCCACATAGAATGCTCACAGCTTCATTGTCAGTTTCATTGTCGGGCAATGTTTCGTTGTCGCGCAATGTCTGATCGCTAAGCTCAGGAACAGCAGTGGCCCGTCGGTTCGTGTTGCCTACCGTGCTGAAGTGACCAATGAGACCACAGTGATAGCAACGTTGACCTTGGACTGGGAAGCGGGGTGAAACGGCACAGTGCTGGCGCGAACCACAACGATAGCAGTGAGTAGATGAGTTGTACGGGCGCAGATACGAAGCAGGTTGGCGGCTGTCATACTACAGGCTCACCTCTATACGAGGTGCACGCAAGGGCGTGTCGTTACCCGAAGGAGGGTGGCGGGTTCCAGTGGCTCTCTGGTGGCATAGCGCCAAGCGAGAGTGCCCTGATATGCGCTAACGTTTCCGGAAGCAAATTCTCGAATGTCCTCATTGGCCTGTTCGACTTGTGAAGCTAATACCACTGCTCGGGGGAACGGGTGGATCGAGCCCTCAAGAAGCAGGCGTTCGGGAAGGTGCTGGCACGAGACCCCTTCCACGAAGTGGTCATGAAGCGAGCCTTCCAGACACACAAAAGCTCAAGCTACGGCGAGAGCACGTAGTGCAGCAACATACTCCTGTACAGACTCCCCCGTTTGCTGAATATGACGGCGAAACCGGTGCCTTTCTGCGACGACATTCCTTGTGCTTGAGAAATATTGCTTTAAGGTTTTGATAGCTTCGTCGTAAACTGAAGGCTGAGTGGCGTCTTCGCTATCCTCACAACGTTTACCGCCGGCAGCTGACTCACCGCTCTGGGCGGCATCCGATGTAATCTGTAGGCTGGAGAAGACACGCTGACGCTCCACGCCTAGGCAATCTATCAGCACTGCCTTGCGACGTTCGGGCTTGAACTCGGATGCTCCTGATGCGAGCAGGAAGTTCTCGAACATGCGGTGCCATTGCGGCCAGGGAACAGGAGGGCGGCCGGGTACAGGCAGGAATGGGGGTGGCGGAGCGAGCCCGATTTAGCTCTTGGCATAGAAAAGTTCCGGATCCGGATTATGAGACGGAAGTAATCAGAAGAATAAGAATGGGCTGGGGTGCGTTTGGCAGGCATTCTCAGATTATGAACAGCAGGTTGCCATTATCCCTCAAGAGAAAAGTGTATAATAGCTGTGTCTTACCAGTACTCACCTACGGGGCAGAAACCTGGAGGCTTACGAAAAGGGTTCTACTCAAATTGAGGACGAGGCAAAGAGCTATGGAAAGAAGAATGATAGGTGTAACGTTAAGGGATAAGAAAAGAGCAGATTGAGTGAGGGAACAAACGCAAGTTAATGACATCTTAGTTGAAATCAAGAAAAAGAAATGGGCATGGGCAGGACATGTAATGAGGAGGGAAGATAACCGATGGTCATTAATGGTTACGGACTGGATCCCAAGGGAAGGGAAGCGTAGCAGGGGGCGGCAGAAAGTTAGGTGGGCGGATGAGATTAAGAAGTTTGCAGGGACGGCATGGCCACAATTAGTACATGACCGGAGTCGTTGGAGAAGTAAGGGAGAGGCCTTTGCCCTGCAGTGGGCGTAACCAGACTGATGATGATGATGATGATGATAGGAAAGTTGCAGGCACGGTTACGCCCCTCGAAAGGTCATCGCCGCCATTGTACTTCGGCGGAAGCCGCAGAGGAACCACGGAGACCGTCACAGCCGCAACGGAACAAGACCCTTGAGAGGCATGTATATCTACAGGTGTACACTGGCTCCACTGACGGCTTGTAAGGGCAAACAGAAACTGAAACTGATATACTACAGATGGTATGTTGAAATGAAGTATTTGTAAATCGTAGTTAGTTCGGAAACGAGGTACGAATCATGAAGCGGTTTGCCGCGTACGCGTATTAGTGTTGTTAGTTTTTAGGCATGCCATCGTCGCAAGGAATTATTTACAAGTGTCTGAAAAGTAAAAAGATTGTAAAATCCAAAATTTGTGCGAGTGCTGAATTTGTATGATATTGTGATCTTGAAAGAACGTTTTAGTTGAAGCCAGGTAAGGAATGGTTGCTGCATGTCGAAGAATCTTCTTTTGCAAAAGCAATATTTTATTTAGGTTCTGTTTATTTGTAGTAGTCCATACCATGCTGCAGTAAATAAGATGCGACGCAAATAGCGCGTAATACACCTGGAGGTTTACATTCGAGGGGAGTAAGTGTTGACATCGTGATAACGCATCAGCAGATGATGAAAGTCTTTTGCACAACTGTTCTACATATGAATTCGAATATAGGTCAACGAAAAATGTAATACCAAGTACCTTGTGGTCGCTTGCTATAGTAATGTTGTGACCTTCATATAAAATACGGTTTAGCAGTTCGGGTGCTTCATTTCTTGTACGGAATATATTTGTTTTTTAGTGGATTAATACTTATTTCGTTAAAGCTGGACCAAGTGGATAGCTTTGAAAGTGCGTTATTACATTTAACTGCCAAACCATTGACGTTGGGGCCAGAAAATAGTACGGTGCTGTCGTCGGCGCATGTAATAAATTCTGTTTTATCAATATTTACGAGATCATTTATGTGTACGATAAATAGAAGGAGACCAGATTGCTCTCTTTGGGTACACCTCTTAGAACAGGAAGAAATGACGATAGCCAACCTTGCAAGCATACGTACTGCTGGTGGTTGTGTAAGTACGATTTGATCAAATCCAAAGGATTCCAACGAACATCGCACATGAATAACTTGTCTGCGAGAATGTCGTGGCTGAGGGAGTCGACTGCTTTTGCGAAGTGAATGAACAGGCCTAGTGTGTAAAGTTCGTTGTATATATTATGTACTAGGTTATCTTTCAAAGATAGTAAGATTGTTTCTGTCGACGTTCTCTTTCGAAAGCCGAATTGTGCATCTGATATGTTTCCTAGAAAAAATAAACTTGAAAGGCGAGCGAAATTTATTTTTTTGTAAGCCTTTTGAAAAGACCGGGAGAACAAAAATAGGTCTGTAGTTTTTTTCATGATCTGCTCATCAACTCCTTTATGTATGAGAAAAAGCTTTGATTTCTTCATTTCTTCAGGGAAAGTGGAAGTTTCTAGTCAAGATTGAATGTATGCTATAGCACAGAAGTTAGGGATTTAATACTTCCCAATACGATATACAAGAGCCTGTATTTTTCTTTGCTTTAGATTTCAGAGTACAACTTTGCAGAACTGATCTAATTGCTTTTTTTTTGTTGCTAAGATGCGAAGTTGTGTAAAGGTAACGCTTCAGCTCTGTTTTTATAAATATATTGTCATGTGGTGGTGACGTTGAAGAACACAGTAGCAATACTGTGAACGACAAAACTAACTTTTATTGGGCGTACCTGTGCCCACAAAACAGGCTACACTTATAGCACAACGATAGCGGCGAACATGGTCGGCGATCGTCCAAAATCTGATCAGCGGGTCAAGCGTGTCGGCTTTTATACAGCAGTCGTCGAATGTTCCAGACTAATCGTTGGGACCCGCGTGCCTTCCACGAAGTTCCACACCATACGCATCACGCGATGAAATCAGATAACACAAGGTTCGGCGACAACAGACAGCGGATAGAAACATCGATAACTTTCCAGAAACTTCGGATACATGCAGGCACGTCCCGCGCCGTGCGATAACATTTGTTAGGCGGCGAAACGTGGTCGCCCGATAAAGATAAGTACACGTGTCAATATGAGCAAATACAGCAATAAGATGGCCTAAATTACGAATAATTTCTTTCGCCGAATAAGAGGTGATTTTCGTTGTATTTATACATGCAGCACACCAGCGGAAAAATTCACGTTCAGGCAAAGACAGGAAGAAAATAGAAGAGACGAGCGGTGGACATGAACTGGGTTTAATTAGGATAAAGAGTTTGGCTGGGTGCCATTTCGTGTCTGGAGAGCTCGAGTCCAGCAACGACGAGTTTTTGTCATCTTGGTCGTGCCTCGTTGTCCCTGCGCTACAACTTTCCAATAACGTATTCGCTTTCATTTCATATACACAAACAGATGCCTGCAGGCGTGAACATATGGTCGTCCCTTCTACACGTCCCACGAACACAGTGCATATCTTTCTTGCTTCTTTGTGGGGGGGTTAAATTTGCGCTGCTATGGTATTACCAGCTACCAACTAGCTACCAACTAAACCAGCTTAAAACTTTGATAGTTTCAAAGCGAGTAGCTTTCTTTGGCTCTTTGGGTCGTTTTCGTGGTAGGCCGGTGGTCTGCCTCGGTGGAGGGAAGGCGAGGAAATGCGCGAGGGAAAGGGTGCGTGCTCTCAGCGAACCGAGTTGCGAAAATGTGCGGAGTGAAATCGGGAGGGGCGAGACGTCTTTTGTGAGCACTAGCGTAACCAAGTGGCCGTGAAAAAAAAAGAGGAAGGCAGCAGCGTCACTAGCTTGGCTCGCTCGTTTGATGCGGGAAGGCGTAGGAAAAGTCGCGTGCTTTCGGTTGAGCGAATGACGGGGAGGAACCGGAGGGAGCATCAGGGGAGGCTTGCCAGCCCATCGTGAACGATGCCGCGGAAGACAGTCACGAGACACACACTGCAAGCACAGGCGAATGCTCCGACGGGTGGCGTTGACGCCGACGCACCACGTAGGGCAAGAAGTGCACTGCTACCACGACGGAATTCATGAAAGGCACAAAGGGTAGTAGCGATGGGGGGCTTGTGGGTGGATCATCAGGAACACTCTCGATGCAGGGCGAAACGTAACATGGGCACAAGAAGGCACATTCAAAAAGACAACACAGAGAGCTATACAGAGCGCTGTGTGTCGTCTTTTTATATGTGCCTTCTAGCGTCTGTGTTAAGTTTCGTTGCGCATCAAGTCTTCCTGATGGAAGGCGCCGAGAGTAAGGGCGTGTGTTATGGCCAAGCGAACTGCGGGGATTGGCGGCAAAAAAAGAAGTGGTGGGGGGGGGAGGGGCGAAGGAACTGTCGCTTGCTTGCTCATTCATTGGGGCTGTTCGCTAACATAGACAATACTCGTCGATGGTGTCTGCATTTTTTTTCCTTAAGAGCTGCTTGTTAATGACTGTCGTCCTTAATAATACTGCGATCAGCATTACGATTGGCTACAATCTGTTCTTACGAACAATTCTAGCCAACGAATTTTGTCAGTGCGAATACGAACCCTGGTTTCTACATTCGGTAGATTCTAACAATGTTAAATTTCAGCAAATCGCATAATTCATTGCAGAAGTGTTTTGTCCTCATGCGTTGTGGTAGTAGCTCTCTCAACGTGACGCTTTCCTTTTACGTCAAGGTCATGGCTATGTGCTTATTGAATCGTGGTTATTAAAGGAACTCTTACACATTTCCTTAAAAAAAGACAGATTGGAGTTAGTACAGTGCCTTCGAGTAAATGATGAATACACGCGTAATCCGAAGTTCACTCAAACAAACTTTATCGGTAGAAGTAAATATACATGTGACAGGAAGGTAACAGAAACTTGTTATTTCAAGCGCAAGGGCGAAGTTCGTGTCAGCATTGCCTCCACATCTCTTCTAGAGAAGACTCTGGGCAAGTCCTTTTTCTAACAGGCGTTTATAATTTCGGACGCGTGACTTGTTACTGTTTATGTGGTATGTTGAACGTTATCACACATTGTTGTTGGATGTAAATAAAATCGGATTCTTGTTTTGAATAAGCCCGTGGAAATTGACAACGAGTGTCCTCCGCAGCTTTTTTTTAACGGTTGAACATATGAAGGGCGAAGATGTCTTGGTGAAATTGATGTCTTGGTAGCAATGACCTGACTAAAGTTCCTTCCTCAATTTTTTTGGTTTCCGCGTTGTGCTTGTGTTAAACTTTCGTGGATAGTGCCCGACAAAAGTGCTGGAAAGTGAAAGAGGCGCAGACACAAGGCGGTCGATATGCTTTAATGTTGAATTCCAATGGCGGAGTCGGAACAGCCGATGGACTCCGCGAGCGCTCCAGCAACGCCTCCAGATCCGCGAGTGAAACACAACCTGCGCCGCCGGAGCAAGGCGGAAGCGGAAGTTCTATCACCGAGTTACCCAGGATATCTTTCGTGTTGTCATTTCCTTCCGCTGTTTGCTCCCAGCACCGCCGCACCGGTCACTCGTCTTTTCAGCTCCGTTCACCTGTGTTTTTAAAAGTGCGGAATAGATATCTCGCCAAGCGTGCAACAGTTTTTTCTTCCTCGCGAGTCGTGACCGGTGGCGCCTCCTAGCAGACAAACGTGGTAAAGGAAATACGTCACGCAGAGTTCCGGTCCGCTCCGCCGATTTTGGCGGAGCATCTTTTTCTGCTCCACGGAGTGTCTCCCGCTCTGAATCCCCTCCGACCCTGTCATTGGAACACTTTACTCCCGCCCTCACTCTGTCATAGGAACAAACTTGCTCCGAAACGAGCAGAAAAACTTGCTCCCACTCCGCCATTGGAATTCAACATAAGTCTACTGCACATCGAAGCGGTTGCGATAAGCGTTTACGCAGCTTTAATTCACGTGCGTCGACTTCGCGTGACTTCCGCCCTTAGCCGTGAGTGTCGCTTGTGGAGATCTCGCGTGAGCATTGGGTTTCCGCGGCTTGCAAAAAGCGTAACTGGAGCTTCACTCAACCATGTTTCAACGCGTGCAAGGTGCACATATTGTTGTTCTCCAAAAACGGCGTTAATTCTTTGCTCTTTTATGTAAAAGTACACTGTGGCACTTCATGTTTACTTAGGTATTAGTGCCTGTTTTGAAGCGTCCCGAGTTTATGGGCCTCTAGTACTGCAGCCGAAGTAGATAATACTATCGAAATTTGGCATGGAACGGGTCTGTCAATGGCCCTCGTTCTGGATACCACCAGGGATTCCGCGAGCCACGTAGATATCAAACACCTGCATGGTGAGACAGTGTGAGCCGCATAAGTATTAGCTGTCATCCCCCTTTTCCCTCAAGGCGACTCGAAAAGCAGAGTAGCGGCCTCTTGAGTCTAGAAGAGCTGGGTTGACTTTTGACTGGCGAAGCACAAAACTAAACTACGAGCATGCTCGCCCACAGAAAAAACAAACAAACAAGGGAAGAAAAAAAAACACCGATGATCACGATACTGCTTAATGCGAAATTTGAGCACAGCTCTGCAGGTATTTTTATTTCGCGATATATTGGCAGGCATGGAGAATCTGTCCCGTATGGCGCGCTGAACATGGAGCGAAGCGCGGCGCGACTGCCTCACTAATCGGCACGTCGCGAGAGGCAGCGCGTGGTTGACGTGTGGGAGCAATTTAGAGTAGCCGCCGCAGACAGACCTCCGCTCATACAGCGCTTTGTTTCCATATGCTGTAGTGGTGGCGTCATCGGTGAACCGACGACGCGCCCTACTGTGGGGCCACCTCGTAGCCATCTTCACCGCAAATCCAGTCTTGCGCGGCACTATTTTTCCCTCACGCTTTTGTCATACCCTCCTCCTCCACTTTCCGTCTCACGGTTCCGCCGCAACATCACCCTCCGCTTTCCTCCTCGCGCTTGCTTCGCTATTGCAGTCTTTCATCTCCCACTGCGCTCCCCGTTCACTTTTTCATGCTTCTCCTGTGCTCGTTTGCTCGGTTACAAGTCATGCCGACGCTTACCGCAGTAAGGTGTAAGTATCAAACAGCCCTGCACGTTGGCGCAACTATAGTAATAGCCTTAAACCTTACCGCGCCGCTATCAGAGAGGCTAGACAGGTTTTCCTTAATTATACACTCCCCTGCCTCTTGACCACCAACCCATCAAGGTTTTCCAATAACGTTAAGCCCAGGAAAAAGAACCTGATATATCTTACAAATCTTGTTGACGAAGCCGTACGCAGAGAAGACTGTTGCCATGTTTTGAATGAAGTATTTGCGAAATCATTTTCAGAGCGCCGTGCTGTCGCACTACCATAACTTCACGTTTACGAATTTGTTCCCATGAATCGTGTAATCATTCATTTTTCAGGCATTGCCAAGTTACTTCGGGGATTCAAATTGTCATCCTGCTGTGGAGTTGATAACACCAACTTAAAGATTCTTAAAAATACTGTAGCGCACCCCTCCATCTTTCTGTCGCAAGTTTTCACAGTCCCTACAGTGCTCTGAAATTTCAGACGATCGGAGAGCGGGGAATGGGGTTCCTGTTTTAAATGCGGTAACGCCCAGACGCATTTCTTTAAAAAGCATCCCTTGTAATCTTTTCGAACACGTCGTTATTCTAAACTTGTGTCATTTTTGGAAAATAACCAATTTTTTGCTAATTTCGGCACAGCTTTCGTAAGTACTATTCCTGCGATAGGCAGCTGTTATTGTTTACCAGTTGCATAGCATCAGTTTTAGGCACAGGCTCAGTTGTTGACAGCGTCTTTCTAGACTTTGCCAAAGTGTGTAGTGAAGTAACCCACCAATTACTTCTTTGCAAATTTACCATTATAAATATTGACCCTAATATTTTAAAATGGATAGACTGTTTATTGACTAATCGCTCACAATACGTAACTACCAACGACTGTGAATCAAATTTTTGTAAAGTACATGCGTTCGGCAAGGGTTCTGGGCCTTCTGCTTTTTCTAATACATATAAATGACCTTCCTGACACAGTTACATTCGATAATAAATTGTTTGCTGACGACTGTGTTGTTTACCGTGAAATATCTAACGAAACTTAGAATACGCATGCGCTGTTTGTGGCCCTCATCAATCTAACCTATCTAATATTCTCGAATCAGTCAAAAATCGTGCAGCTGGTTTTATTTACTCTGTTTATACTTACTATGCCAGCGTTTTCGAGCTTAAGGTTCGTGGTCTCCTTACCAACCTTAAATTGCAACGTCACATATCTAGACTATGCCTTTACCACAAATTTTATAATGCTACCTTCCAAGTTCCAGCTATCTTGCCAGTTAATCGCTTGTCCAGCCGCACAAACCATCCCAGAGCAGTTTACCCTCCCCCTGCTCAAACTGCCACTCATCTTCACTCTTTCTTTGTGAGCACCGCACGGGGTAGGAACCATCTACCTGCAGGTTCCATGTACCACTCCTATCCACGTCAATTCAAGGCGGCACCGGAATCACACTTTCACTGTAATTAAAAACCATCCCTCATGTAATACCGCAACTGGTGCCATTGAGGTGCAATGAAATGAACGAAAAATGAATCTGACTACTCTGTTCTCCAGCCTCACTTAGACAGTATTTATAACTTATGTAGCAAATGGTTCATGGCTCTCAATACTTACACGTGTACTTATCTTTATCGGGCGACCACGTTTCGCCGCCTAACAAAGGTTATTGTACAGCGCGGGATGCGCCCGCATTTATCCGAAGTTTCTGGAAAGTTATCGATGCTTCTATCTGCTGTCTGTTATCGCCGAACCTTGTGTTATCTGATTTCATCGCGTGACTCGAATGGTGTAGAACTTTGCAGAAGGCATGCGGCTCCCAACGATTAGTCTGGAACATTCGTCGACTGCTGTATAAAAGCCGACGCGCTTGACCCGCTGATCAGAATTTCGACGATCGTCGACCGTGTTCGCCGCAATCGTTGTGCACTAAGTGTAGCCTGTTTTTGTGGGCACAGGTTCGCCCAATAAAAGTTAGTTTTGTCTTTCACAGTATTGCTACTGTGTTCTTCAACGTCACCACCACGTGACAATAGCAGTAAATGTAAGAGTATGACATTGTGTCACCATTCAAGCCCCGCTGAATTTGTTGCTTATAAAATTGATGGCACCTTACTAGAGCACGTAGCCACATACAACTACTATGGTGCGCACATGACGCGTGACCTCTCATGGCATACTCACGTTCATTATATTGTCGCGGTACAACGCGGACAGAAGACAGGGGGACGTTCAAGAACAACAGGACAACCTGTTCAAAAACAAACGGAACAGAGGCACGTCTTCTTCGTCCTTCCCCAATCTCAGCCACCCACTAGGCGGAGTCCGTTAATGCCCTCATCGTCGTTGTCTTCTAAGTAGAACACGCGCGTCATTTGTCCCTCTCTAATAGAGCATCGCCCCGATGCTAAACCAGAAATGTCACTCGCGGAAGTAAGAGTCTCTCGCGTATTTATTCGCTCACATACGGCTTCACGCGGACAACGTGCCCAAGTTCAGAACAATGCGTGCGGCGCCGCGTACAAATGGAACTATCGGGGATGACCTCGTACGTAACATCACTGAGTCGGCGCAATACTCGATACGGTCCGAAGTATCGTCTTAACAGCTTCTCGGAGAGGCCTCGTTTCCGTATGGGTATCGAAACCCACTCTCTGTCGCCAACGTCATAGATTACCATTCGAAGGTTAAGATCATAGCGCCCTGCGTCGTAGTCTTGCTGCTGGCAGACCCGCAGGCGTGCGAGCTGCCGAGCTTCTGCGCTTTGCGTAAACACAGCGGCGTCCGTATCAGTGGCATCAAAGTCATGTGGAAGCATTGCATCCAACATCGTTCGTACATCCCGTCCGTGAACAAGGCTGAACGGAGTCATGCGCATTGCCTCTTGTTTCGCCGTGTTATATGCAAAGGTGATATAAAGTAGGATGTCGTCCCAATTTTTCTGTTCAACATCCACGTACATGGAGAGCATGTCTTCAATTGCTATGTTTAGGCGTTCCGTTAATCCGTTGGTTTGAGGATGGTAGGCGGTTGACTTCCGATGAGACGTTCCACTTAGCAGCAAGATGTGATCTAAAAGTGCAGCCGTGAATGTGGTTCCCCGGTCTGTTATTACGACGGTTGGTGCGCCGTGTCACAACACAACATGCTCAATGAAAAAACGCGCCACCTCAGCTGCTGTGCTTCTCTTGATTCCCTTTGTTTCAGTGTAACGTGTGAGATAGTCGGTTGCGACAATAACAAAGCGATCGCCTGCAGTAGAAGTAGGAAGTGGGCCCAATATATCCATTCCGATTTGGTCAAATGGTCTTCGAGGAACCTGGATGGGTTGGAGACCGGCTTGTTTCGACGGAGGCGACTTGCGGCTCTGGCAGTCGAGGCAAGTGCGAACGTGATGTTTCACAGTGGTGGTAAGTCTCGGCAAGTAGTACCTCTGCTGCACTCTGGCTAGCATTCTCGTGTAGCCTAAGCGACCAGAAGTCAGCTCGTTGTGACAGGCTTCCAGTACTTCCGTACGAAGAGCTGAGGGAATGACGAGCAGATAGGGGGACCCGGTCGAAGAAAAGTTTTGTTTGTAAAGTATCTCCGCCCACAAACAAGACGACAACAGTCCTCTTGCGAAAACTCTAGGTGGTTTCGTAGATCTGCCCTCTAAGTAATTTATCAGTTCAAGCAACTCAGGGTCGTCCCGTTGTCGTTGTGCGATGGTGGATGCGTCCAGAACACAAAGAAATGCCGAGTCTTCTTCGGGTGGCGCAGACGACTCTATCCGCGATCGAGACAGGCAGTCAGCATCCGTATGTCGTTTCCGCGACTTGTAATTGACAGTCATGTCAAATTCTTGCAACCGTAGGCTCCAACGCACCAGTCGTCCTGAAGGATTTTAAGGTTTGTCAACAAACACAGTGAGTGGCGGTCGCTGATAACTGTGAAGTGGCGGCCATACAAATATGGGCGAAATTTCATAACCGCCCATACTACGGAGAGACATTCTTTCTCAGTCGTAGAGTAATTAGTCTCTGTGCGTGAGAGTTCTACTTACACAGACAAGCACTCTTTCTGTTCCCCCCTGCTGCTGTACAAGAACAGACCCCAAGCCAGCATTGCTTGCATCAGTGTGGAGCAACATAGGAGTGGTCTCATCAAAGTGAGCTAGCACTGGAGGTGTTTGGGCACGTTCGCGCAAGTCGTTGAATGCACTTTGCTCTTCGTCGCCCCATACAAAAGCAACGTCATCTCTCGTCAGGCGAGCTAACGGCGACGCAATACGAGCAAAGTCTGCAATAAACCGCCGGTAATAGGCACAGAGGCCGAGGAAGCGCCTGACAGCCTTTTTATCGGATGGTATGGGAAACTGTGCGACGGCGGCAATTTTTTCGGGATCGGGGCGGACACCTGCGTGGCTGACGACGTGACGAAGAAATTGTAGTTCCACAAAGCCAAAGTGGCACTTCTCCGGTTTCAGGGTAAGGCCGGTGGACCGGATGGACTGCAGAACCGCTTCAAGCCGTTCGAGATGTTCTTCACATGTTGCGGAGAACACGATGACGTCGTCGAGGTACACTAAGCAGGTTTTCTACTTCAAGCCTGAAAGCACGGTGTTCATGAGGCGTTGGAACGTAGCAGGGGCAGAGCACAAGCCGAAAGGCAAGACCTTAAATTCGTATAGGCCGTCTGGTGTCACAAAATCAGTTTTTGCACGGTCTCTCGGGTCTGCCTCGACTTGCCAATATCCTCTTTTTAAATCCATTGAAGAGAAGTAACGCGCGTGTCGAAGCCTGTCGAGGGAATCGTCTATACGGGGAAGCGGGTGCACGTCTTTCTTTGTCACCTGATTCAGTTTTCGGTAGACCACACAGAAACGCAAGCTGCCGTCCTCTTTCTTGACGAGAACTACAGGATATGCCCAGGGACTCGTTGATGGTTGGATCACGACGTCTTTAAGCATTTTTGTCACTTGTTGTTGTACGGCTTCCCGTTCTCTGGGAGCAGCACGATAAGGATTTTGGTGAATTGGTCTTGCCGTATCCTCTGTAATTATTCGGTGCTTTGTTAGAGGTGTCCGACCGACGCTGGACGTCGACGCAAAGCAGTCTCTAAATTTCGCCAGTAGCGTAAGAAGCCGTTCTCGTTCGTGTGGCGAAAAAGCAGTGCTGACGTCAAGTACAAGAGCTGGGTCTTTCGTAGGCGCTTCTTCGAGTAGTGAACAGCAGCCGCGGACATCCGCAACACCGTCAAAATAAGCCACAGCCGTACCCTTTGGGAGGCGCCGTCACTCTGTGATAAAATTTGTTAGCAACAGGTTCGTGCGCCAGTCGGTGACATTTACGATTCCTCATGCGACCGAGATAGCATGAGTGAACAACAACGTGGTTACTTGGTCGGCAACGCCTTCGCAATGAAACGGTGCGTCACATGCTACCGAAACAAGGGTGCAGGATCAAGATGGGATGAAAACATCGTCTTCTGTGAGACGAAAGGAGTGGTGTTGCGGCGATAAGCAATATACTAAACCAGGACTCTTATAAAACGTCACCATGCGATCCGGGATGTTAATTACGGCGCCATATTCCTTCAGAAAATCCATTCGAATATTCAAATCTTTACAGCACACATGCAGAACGATGAAAGCGGCCACGAAAGAAGAATCCCCTATATTAATTCTAGAAATACATCTTCCAGTAGGCATCACTAATTAGCCGCCTGCCGTCCTTATGTGAGGTCCCGTCCATGGCGTCTTTACTTTCTTCAGGCGGAGGACGAGTTCCTGTTCCATAATAGAGAAGTCGGCACCAATGTCGACTAACGCTGTCACTGGCTGTCCGTCCACCAAAACATCAATATCGGCGCTGACAATTTCTTCGGTGTTTATAGGCGCCACAGCATTCTGCAGCGGGAGTGTTGGGGGCTTTTTATTGTCTTGCGGCGGACCTGCAACCTTACCCCCAGAGGTCGCCGCCTTCAGTTTCGCCGGCGTGGGCTGGGCGGCCTTCGTCCTCGGAGGTCAGCAAAAGTACGTCCAGTAGATGAAGCCATCTGACGTGGAGAAGTTGGAGAGCGCGACCGACGGCCGAAATCGGACCTATCATTCGGCACGGATTCGTCATTCGGGTGCGCTGTTTGAGGTTCCCGAAAAGTAGTGTCGTCGTGGCGTAGCATGGGATAGTCATTTGCACGTCGACCATAGGACCACTGACGATGAGGTTGAAATGACGTGTCGCGATGCCAGTAATTACGTGAAATATGGCCGGTGCCTCCGCAGTGAAAACAAAGTGGTCGCCTATCGACGGTGCGCCATACGTCGGTTCTCCGAAATTGCGGCAGTCCCGTAGAGTCGTTTTGCGGCGTTGACCAACGGGCGGCGACCGACGGCTGCTGGTGTGAGTGCAGCGGCATAAGGGGGGCGAGCCTCGAAGCATCCTCTTGCGGCGGCGACCAAGGAGCGGCTGTGGGAGGCTGGTGGTACGGCGGTGTGGTTGTGACGGATGGTGGACATCGGACAGCGGCGGCGTAAGTCATGGGACACTGGTGGCCTTGAAGATCGGCTACCGGTAACGCCTGCCTTATTTCTTCGCGCACCACTTCGGCGATTGATGCTATGGGTATATCCAATGTCGCCATCAGATTCTTTTGCACTTCCTCTCTGACAAGCTCTCTAATCAATTCACGCAAGGAATTCTGACACTCGCAGTCCCGGCGGCGGCATTGATTGAAGTGCTGGTGGACAGTCAATCGTACTGCCTGCACCGTTGATGAAGGGCCCGCCCAATAGCCGTCGCCTCTTTGATAAAGTCAGCGACGGTGACTGGTGGATTCCGCACAAGCCCCGCGGACAACTGGTCTTTGACACCTCGCATGAGGTAGAGAAACTTCCTATCTTCGGTCATGTTCGGGTCGGCTCTACGAAAGAGGCGGGCCATGTCCTCGGCGAACATTGTGACCGACTCATTAGGTTGTTGCACCCGTAGCTCCATCATCTGCTGGGCGCGGTCGCGTCAGTCGGCACTTGGAAAAGTATCCGTGATCTTCTGCTGAAAGTCGTTCCATGTCGTCAGGCTAGCTTCACGGTTCTCGTACCAAGTACTGCCACTGTCGTCAAGGGCGAAAGAGATGTGGGAAAGCTTTTGCTGTTCAGTCCACTGGTTAATCTGTGAGACGCGTTCATACTTGTCAAGCCACTCTTCAATATCTTCGAAGACTGGACCGCGATAGCGATCGGGAACCAGTGGATGCAGAACGGTTACCTGTTGTGGACTGGGAAACCGGCTGCTTTGGGGTGCTTGCGGTGAGCTCGTTTGGGCCATTGCGGGATGTGTGCAGCTCCCGGAGAGAGATGGTTAAAGAGCGCAGAACTCCGGGGCAAGGCCTAGCAGTCGGCGACTAAAGCGATGCACGGGTGTCGTAACTGGTGACAATGCCTCCGGGCTAGATGAACGACTCCCAGAAGGACTCCGGTGCATCAAGCGAACTCAGTACCCCGCACCTCCATCAGTGTAGCGGTACAACGCGGACAGAAGACAGGGAGACGTTCAAGAACAACAGGACAACCTGTTCAAAAACTGGAAGACGCTTAAGCTTCGCCTTCAAGAGTGGAACGCGATAGCGTTATCGGACCCCGTTTACACCGCCTACTCAAACGATGTACGCGAGCCAAACGTCGCGATCTACGCGAGCCAAACAGCCAGGCCGCGACGCGCCATGAAGGCGGACGCGATCATGGGGTGAGTGGCGCGCCACGTGTCGAGGCAGCGCCGTACATTGCGAGGAGGGGGTCTTCTGTGCTTGCCGCAAGATGGCTCTGCGTGTGCACATAGCGCAGAAGAAATTTAGCGCAAACGTACTTCGCTACTAGTGAAACTGCGACTTCTGTAATTTACATGGTCATAATTACCGATATACACCGCAGTATATCTTTCTACGGCGCGTTTCTAAGGCAACACCACATTCACTAGAGGCGATTTTGTCCCGCCCAAACCGAAATTGCCACCGGAACGCAGTACTGCGTCTGCTCTCCCTCCGCCTTAGCGGAGGCTTCTTTTGCCACAACGGTTGAAGCCCGGTCTTTGATCGGGTCAGTACTAAGCTCAAACGCCTTAATAGATATGGATTCACCCTGTTTGATGTGTGAGTAGACTGATCGGCGTCTCCCTTTTCCTTAGATGGCTACCAACCTCACGCCCAGCCTAGGTGTTGCTACGCTTAATGCAAGGGGCCTGTCGGCGCGTGGAAGGCAACTGCAACTGAGCCGCCTTCTGCTAGAAAACGAAATAGATTTGCTCACGGTTCAGGAAACTAAAATTGAAGACGAAGAACAAACAGACAGAATGGTAGCGGTCTATCGTAGCGGATACAGCGTTTGCGTATGTCATGCTGTTGGAAGAGAGGGTGGTTGCGTTATTTTTTTAAGAAATGGTATTGGGGCTGTTGATAATGTGTTCTCGTGTGAAATTGGGCGTCTAGTAATGTGTGATTTTGAATCGGATGGAGTGGCTTGGAGAGCTGTGTGTGTATACGCTCCGAATGCAATTGCTGAAAGGGAGAGTTTCTTCTGACAGGTAAAGCTAAGCACGGGAAGTACAACGGGGCAGTCTACGTAGATGTCGCCGAGTATAAGAACAAGGACGCATTTGCAGTTGCGGTGGTGGACGGGCGGGGACGCTTAGTCACCTCTGGATCAGTCAAAACCCGCTCCTCAGAAACTGCAGAGGAGGCGGCGATAGCGCTAGCTATAGGTAATACTGGAGCTGACCTGATTTTCAGCGACTCTAAAACAGCCATCCGAAATTTGGCGAGGGGCAGAATCTCTGTCACAGCGGCAGGATTACTAAATCGGGCCGCGGGGCGAGGGACTACGGAGGTGGAAATTGTCTGGGTACCGGCCCACTCTGGGAACCCTGGGAACGAGGCGGCTCGCATGAATGCTCGAGGTTTCCTCAGCCGAGCAGGTGAACCGGACGTTCCAGGGAGGTCCACGAGAGATGGGCTGGTGTCCTTTCACGACATTACTAACCATTACAAACTTGAGCGGAGAATTACCGGACAAGCAATTGGTGAAGGCGCAGGAAAGCGTCTGGCGAAGATTGCAGACGAGATCTTTCTATAACCCATACGTGTTAAACAAAATCTACCCGGACGTTCAGCCGGAATGCAAATGGTGCCATGAACTGGCCACCTATGACCACATATAATGGAGCTGTAGCATAGCGCCGCCACCGGCGGATATTATGCGTGATCCTTCCCTCGAGCAGTGGGAGGCCGTGTTGGCCAGCTCAGACCCGGTCTTCCAGACCAGGGCCGTGGAGTGGGCCACGCAGGTCGCCGTCAGCCATGAGCTGATGGCCATCTAGCACGGAATCGTCCGCACATGCTTTCTGACGAAAATAAAGTTTTTCCATCCATCTGACAGGTAAAGCCTGTCCTGCTTACTGAAAGGCGGGTGATCTTGCTTGGTGATTTCAATTGCGTCTGTAGACCAGAGGATAGGACAACAAACCGTTCCTTTCGAGATCGGAGCGCCGAGTTACTTTCTGAAATTGTAGGTGAGCACGACCTTGAATATGTAGGCTTGATATCGACGCATGAAGGCCAGGCAATGTACACTCACTGTCAGGGAGGCAGTCATGCTAGATTGGACCATATATATGTTCCTGTCGAATGTTCGCTGTTATGTTCTGACTGCTGCCAGACGATCTATGTCTCTTTTAGTGATCACTGCCTAGTCAGGGTTACAATCGGTACGAAGAGAATAGCTGCGAAATTTAATTGGGACTTGTGGAAGTTTAATGATAAATTACTGGAAGATGAAGAGTACGTGACTAAAGTCAAGGATTACATAGCGAACATGCTGCGAAGTAACTCCGGAAGTTTTATGCAAGTATGGGAGGAGTTCAAATGTGATATTAAAATAGCCGCTATTGATAGATCATGTGCGCTTCGGCGAAAAGAAAAACAACGAGTTAAAGAGCTGCAGAGTGCCCTAGATTTTATGCTAAGTACGGAGTGCTACGAGCCGGGATTGTTCACAAAAGAAATTAAAGAGACTAAAACTAAGCTCGAGGCTATAGACGAAGAAATGTACCGTGGCGCAGTGATAAGGGCGCGTAACGAGAAAATGTGGTCCGGAGAGACGCCTACCAAATGCGCGCTCAGTGATGAAAAAAGGCACGCTCTGTCGAAAGAGATAACGGAAATATGCTATCAAAACGAAATCACAAATCGAAGAGAACTAATCAAGCAGGCATTCGTCGAACATTACACAGATATATTCACCCTTAATACTCCGAACACTGCCTACTTCAGAACAGAATTCCTATCGCTGATGCCGAGATTAGAGGATGACCTTGTGCACGCTCTAGAAGCCAGTATTACGGCTGAGGAAATTGAATCAGCGACTCTGGAGCTTAGTTCAAACAAGTCGCCTGGGTCAGACTGTCTCGGTGCATCTCTATATAAAGCCTTTAGAACAGAAATGGCATTCGCACTTGAAAGGCTGATTAGCGAATTCTATGAAATGAAAGCAAGTCCTCCATCCTTCCGAGCGTCCCACGTAGTACTAATTCCTAAAACGAATGATCTGATTAAGTACAGTCTGTTGAATCATATCGTCCCATCAGTCTAACAAACGTGGACTATAAGATATTCATGAAGATTTTAGCTCGACGCCTTCAAAGTGTTATTAAGTCACTTATAGCGCCACATCAGACATGCGGCATAAAAGGCAGGTCAATCTTTACCAATGTTCACACAGCTAGAACTGTCCTTGAATGCTGTGACGGAATGTATAGGCGCGTGGCCATGTTGCAATTAGATCTGCACAAGGCGTTCGATAAAGTCGTATACGAAGTTCTGTTCTCGATCCTAGACCATATCAATGTTGGAACTGTTATTACAGAAGGTGTTAAAATGATGTACAATGGTTGTATAGCGAAGCTGATAATTAATAGGCAGTTAAGTGATGGTATTGCTGTGCTGTCGTCTGTGAGACAAGGCTGCCCTTTATCCCCCCTGCTTTTCGCCCTCTATCTCGAGCCCTTTTGTTTGCGGCTGCTGAAGAGCCCAAACATTCGGGGTCACACTTTTCATAAAACTAAAGTTCGAGATTTAGCATATGCTGATGATGTAGCAGTGTTTTGTACGGACCATGACAGTGTTAAAGCAGTTGTACAAGAGGCTGTAAAATTTTGTACTGCAAGTGGAAGCGCTATTAACTGGAACAAGTGTCTTGGTTTTTGGCATGGGAATTGGCAATACAAGCCTGATACTTTTTGTAACATGCAATGGGCGGTAACTGCACGCACCTACCTGGGTGTCCCCCTCGAACATTATCGAGATAGCAAAGAATATTGGGACAATGAAGTAGTGCGAATGAAAACCCAGACCGGCAAATGGGGAGGGCATAAATTTTCGATGTTTGCAAGAGCCACATTGTGTAATTTGTTTTTAGTCGCGAAAATCTTTTATGTGATGCAAGCGTTATGTCTGACGAGGATGTCTGTGCAAAAGCTACATAGAGTATTTGCGGTGTTTATTTGGTACTCAACATGGCAACCTACAAGTCGTAGTAATCTGTTCCAAAGAGTGTTGAATGGGGGGCTGGGGTTGTCACATTTGTTCCTCAAACAGATTGTAAGCAGGTTTCTTTTTTTGCGTGATCAAAAGGTTGCTTTTCTGAGAACAATGATTCAAGCTAGACTGCGCGATTCATTGCCTGATTATGTGGTGTCGTCCATGTATACGGGGCCAATGCCTTTAAGTGCTTTTTTGCGTGAAGTGGCCGCGTCTTTCCGAATACTAAAAGCAAGATTTTCTAGTGAATATCTGGCCGCTGTTACTAGTAAGAAGTTGTACAAAGATCTTGTTGGTGTATTCTTGCGTGTGCCGTTGTATCGTACAGTATTTGTTTTAGGTTCAGAACGAGATGTTCTTAAGAGAGTTAAACGAATGCCGGTAAGAGCTTCTGTTAAATCTTTCTGTTTTCAACATCATACAGGCACTCTGCCAATGAAACCGTGGCTGCAAAGCAAAGGCATTTTTGTACCTTGGTCTGTGAATTGCTTTCTATGTAGAAAAGCGGAGACGATTGAGCATATCTTTTTGGACTGTCATGACGCAGTGTTTTTGTGGGATATTCTAAAACGTTGCCTTAAAGAGGAATTGCCGTTAAGTGCTTTCGGAATACGCTTCCTGCCATGCGCGGAACCAGAGGGAGTGCCTGTCGATCTGTTAATGCTTCTGTGCATGCACAGTGTGTGGCGAACGCGTATGGATATTAGACATGAGCGCATTGTTCAGGCCCCAGCACATGAATACTTCATTGAAAGTGTGTTATATATACGCGAATTTTTCTGTGCACAGAGTGATCCTCCTGATTGGCTAAGTGCTTTGGACAAAGTGACTAGCCTACATCGTTCTTATCACACCATACTGATCCGCCATTGACTATTTTTTTATGGCCATCTAATACTCACATTGTATTTTCTTTTGCCAAGCCGGTAATAATAAAAAAACTCGTGGCTGAGTGGTAGCGTGTCCGTCTCACACTCCGGAGGCCCTGGTTCAATTCCCACGAGCCGATCTTGCCAGATGTTTTTTTTTTTATTTATGAAGTGCCTTCTGAGATTTATCGCTCACGGCCAACGCCGCCGACGCCGACGACGCCGGATTTTATGCGACACGATCTCCTTAACACTGTCGCGTTAAAAACAAACGAAACAGAAGCACGTCTTCTTCGTCCTTCCCCAATCTCAGCCACCCACTAGGCGGAGTCCGTTAATGCCCCAATCGTCGTTGTCTTCTAAGTAAAATACGCGCGTCAATATCATTAACAATGCTTATCGTGCACTAGGATACCTACGGCGCAATTTTTCTGAAGCACCACGCCATTTAACATTATTGCTATATCAAACGCAGATTAACGCAAATTAAACTTGAGTATGCGTCAGCTGTCTGGGATTCGGGCTTACGTAACCTTGCAGACGCAGTAGAATGTGTTCTGAATCGTTCAGATCACTGTATTTTATCAAAATATTCCGGTACTGCCAGTGTTTCACTGATGAAATCTAATTCTGGGCATCCTAACTTGCTTTTTGGAAGAAAAATATCACGTCTTTGCCTCTTCCATAAAATTTTTTTCGTGAACCAGTCGGTGAAAAGCGAACATTTATCGCAACCATGGTATCTATCATCACGCACTGATCACAAGTATAAAGTCGCCATTCCTTTTTGTCATACCAACATGTTTCTGGATTCTTTTATACCCAAGGCTAGTTCAGAATTGAACGACCTTCCCACCACCATCGCCAACATTGAAGATGCACAGTCACTCAAGGCCGCCGTCGTTGAACACTTCGCAGAATAACCTGTGCTGATATTTGTTAATTCCGTTTCCTGTTATACAGGTACAATATTGTTGCTTACGGTATCGTCATTGAAAGCCCCTTTTATTGACCTCTGTTAGAATAACTTGCTCAGTTAATTATTAGTTTTATGTCTTATTTCATATATAAGAATGTTGTTTTGTTGTTACAATTGTATAAACACAGTTTACCCAGCCCCTCTGCAATGCATTTTGGTCCCTGAGGGTATTGTGATAAATAAATAAATAAATAAATAAATAAATAAATTGTACTGAAGGCACTGGGCAGCGGGCATGGTGCTAGTGGATGAGAAGAAGACGACAAGGTGTGCTTGCTTCCCCGTTTCGAGATAGCACCGACCTGTTTTAAGCCTACCGCTGCAACCTAGAGCTAGTGCTGCTAGGCGAACACCCCCCGTTGCATTTGGTGGAGCTGCTGGGTTTCTCTTCAACATCCTGGAACTCCGCAGTCGGACGCTACTACCAGCTGTTACAATGGATGAACCGGGACCGTCCCAAGCTGCTGCTCCCGCGCCCCCGGCCATCGTCTGCTCTGGTGTTATCCGCCAGCGCGATCCGGCTATATTTAGCGGCACAGACGACCACGACGTGGAAGACTGGCTCGCCGAATATGATATAATAAGTGGGACGACCGCGCCAAGCTCACAAATGTCATATTTTACTTGACTGACGTGGCCAACCTACGGTTCCGCAATCACGAAGCCGATTTTACCACCTGGTCGGCTTTCACGGCGACTTTGGCTGAGGTCTTCGGCCGTCCCGCAGTTCGCCGGCTTCGCGCTGAGCAGCGCTTGCGTGGTCGAGCTCAACGCCAGGACGAGACCTTCACCAGTTACACTGAAGACGTGCTCTCGCTCTGCAAGCGCGTCAACTCATCCATGGATGAAGCAGACAAGATCAAGCACGTCATGAAAGGCATCGATGAGCATGCCTTTCAAATGCTCGTCGCGAAGAGTCCCCGGTAGATTGCCGAGCTCATACAGCTTTGCCAGCAGTACGACGAGCTGCGCAAGCAACGTGCATCAACACGCGCTGCTCAGCAGGACACTGCGGATCTATCCCCGTTGGACTTCGGTCGCGACGCTGCCGACATCTCTGCTTTAATGCCGGAGATAAAGCAGTTCATCCGCCAGGAAGTCGCACGCCAACTCTCTCTGGCGAATAGCGCACCCGAGCCGTCGACAACCCTGGCTCCTTCGCTTCGTCACGTCATTCAGACGCAAGTTGCCGCGGCGCTGCCATCTGCCCCTCCTCCGCAGCCTGCAGCTGGACCGCTAACATACGCTGACGTTGTCGCGCGGCCTTACACTCCTCCGGCTCCTGATTCCTACCGGGCCACCGGCACCTTCCATGTACCGCCGCCACCTTCGCGTCCGATAGTCGTTCCTTACTCGGCTGCTGGAGCCCCTGTCGTCAACCCGTGGCGAACACCTGATAACCGGCCAATATGTTATTCATGCCATTTTCCGGGCCACGTAGCACGATTCTGCCGCCGTCGCAGCCCCCGTTTACCTGACAGTGGGGGTGCCTCAAGCTACAGGCCTGCTCGACTTCCGCGTCAGGACCAATCTAACCTTCCTCCGGACACCTCTTACAGTCGCCTCCCCTTCGATTCACGCCGGTCGCCTTCCCCACGTCGCCGATCCATTTCCCCGATGGTTCGCCGACCCAGCCCAGCCCGAGAGGAAAACTAGCAGTCGCAGTTCCAGAGGCAAGAACTGCGTTTCCGTCGAACATTTCAAGGCCTCATTCTGCGCCGGCGAACGAAATTGAACTGTCCGTAGACGGCGTCACCGTACACGCACTTATCGACACCGGAGCCGCCGTTTCTATTATTAGTGAGAAGCTGTGCCGCAGTTTGAACAAAGTGACCATTCCCCTTACCTCTCTTTCTCTGCGTACGGCAACCTCGCATCGCGTTCAGCCTTCAGCGTCGTGCACAGCCCGGGTTGTCATTCAAAGCGTTATGCATGTTATCGAATTTGTCGTCCTGCCTCGTTCCTCGCACGACGTTATTCTTGGTTGGAATTTCCTATCTGTAAATCAAGCTCTTATCGACTGCGCTCGTTGCGAACTTACGTTATCAGTGCCGTGTTTTGACCCTGACGACCATTATTCTCCTAAAGTTGTTGCCGCCTCTGACATCGATATTGCACCTTTCTCCGCCGCTCTGGTTCCTGTGTTATGTAGCTCTGCTGCGAACTCATCTGTCCTTTTTACGCCGTCGACCACTTGTGCGCGCCGCCGGAACTTTCTTCTTCCGTTTGCTGTCGTCACTTTTTGCGAAGGTTCTGCTGCCCTTTACGTGTGCAATCCGTCCACCTGCCCATCATCCCTACTCCGTGACGAGTGCCTGGGTACCGCTGAAGCTTTCGATAGCATTCTTCCGGCCACCATGTTTGGTGATACGGCATCACTTCCGATTTGTGCCGTAACTCCTCCCGCCGCGACCGATGCCCCTGTAGACGTCTTCGCTCGTGCCGTCGACGCAGAACTCACACCTGCGCAGCACACCGAAATCATCAAGCTCCTCCAGCGTTTTCGTGCCTCATTTGACATTGGCCAACCATCCTTGGGCCGGGCGTCCGCAGTCGTTCACCGTATCGACACCGGCCAACAAACACCATTGCGCCAGCGTCCGTATCGTGTGTCGGCCGCTGAACGCCGTGTCATCGACCAGCACGTTGACGACATGCTGGAGCGTGGCATCATCCAGCCCTCTAACAGTCCCTGGGCATCTCCGGTTGTCCTTGTTAAAAAAAAAGACGGCTCCATTCGGTTCTGCGTCGACTATCGCCGCCTTAATCGAATAACGCGCAAAGATGTCTATCCTCTGCCACGCATCGACGATGCCTTGGACAGTCTGCAGGGAGCGGAATTCTTTTCCTCGCTGGATCTACGCTCCGGGTATTGGCAAGTGCCAATGGCAGAGGCCGATCGCCAAAAGACAGCCTTTGTAACTCCTTATGGGCTATATGAATTCACCGTCATGCAGTTCGGCCTCTGCAACGCGCCTGCCACTTTCGAGCGAATGATGGATAGCATTCTTCGAGGGCTGAAGTGGAAAACGTGCCTCTGTTATTTGGATGACATTGTGGTTTTTTCCACCGACTTTGCGACGCACCTCAGCCGCCTCGAGCAAGTCCTTGCGTGCCTCTCCACTGCAGGACTGCAACTCAATCTGAAGAAATGCCACTTCGGCGCTCGCACACTTACTATTCTCGGTCATGTAGTTTCCAAAGACGGTATCCTCCCGGACCCCACGAAACTTAGCGCCGTAACCGAGTTCCCCAAACCAACCACCATGAAAGAGCTTCGCAGTTTCATCGGCTTGTGCTCATATTTCCGGCGCTTCATCCGTAACTTCGCCTCTATCATCGCCCTCTTGACGCAGCTTCTCACCGGCAGTTCTGACCTATCAGCCTGGTCCCCGGCATGCGACGACGCATTCCAAGAACTGCGACGCGTTCTCACCTCTCCTCCAGTACTTCGACACTTCGATCCATCTGCACCAACTGAGATCCATACGGACGCTAGCGGTGTCGGGCTCGGCGCTGTTCTTGCACAACGCAAGGATGGCTTCGAAGAGTACGTCGTTGCGTATGCCAGCCGCACCCTTACCAAAGCCGAGGCGAACTACTCGGTTACTGAAAAGGAATGTCTGGCCATCATTTGGGCAATCGGAAAATTTCGTCCTTATGTGTACGGGCGTCCATTTGACATCGTGACCGACCATCATGCCCTATGCTGGTTATCTTCATTAAAAGATCCAGCTGGCCGGCTCGCCCGTTGGGCATTGCGCCTACAAGAGTACGACATCCACGTTGTTTATCGCTCCGACCGAAAACATTCAGACGCAGACGCTCTATCCCGGTCACCTCTGCCCTCCGGTCCTGTCCACTCGTCTATTTCCACACATGGAGCCTTCGCCCTCAACATTACCGACATGCCATCAGAGCAGCGCAAGGACCCATGGATCTCTTCGCTTATTGACTTCCTGTCTAGCCAGTCACCAGCGCCAATTTCTCGGACGCTCCGTCGTCAAGCCGCGCACTTCATCATTCGGGATAACCTGCTGTACCGCCGCAACTACAATTCGAGCGGTCGCAAGTGGTTGCTTGTTATACCCCGACACCTGCGCCCTGACATCTGCGCCACGTTCCACGACGATCCCCAATGCGGCCACGCTGGTGTCTTAATGACATACTCTCGCATCCAGCTTCGGTACTACTGGCGCGGTATGTACCGCTTCGTTCGCCAGTACGTCCGGTCCTGCCTCATATGCCAACGACGCAAGACGCCACCTCAACATGCCACCGGTCCCTTGCAACCTTTACCATGCCCCGCGCGCGCGTTCGACCGCGTCGGCATTGACCTATACGGTCCGCTTCCCAACACTCCAAGTGGCAACCGCTGGGTTATTGTCGCTATCGACCACCTCACGCGGTACGCTGAAACTTCAGCCCTAGCATCTACCACAGCAAAAGACGTCGCCAGTTTTATCCTTCGAAACCTGATTTTACGCCATGGAGCACCTAGAGAATTACTGAGCGACCGCGGTCGCGTTTTTCTCTCCGACGTCATTGCAGCATTGATAAAGGAGTGTCGCATCATTCACCGTACCACCACGGCATATCATCCTCAAACTAATGGGATGACAGAGCGTTTCAACCGCACCCTTTGTGACATGTTGGCCATGTATGCTTCATCTGACCACTCGAATTGGGATCGCATTCTGCCTTTCGTCACCTACGCTTACAATACCGCCACGCAAAGCACCACTGGGTTCTCCCCTTTCTTTCTCCTTTACGGACACGAACCTTCATGCACTATGGACACGATTCTGCCTTACCGACCAGATGCTTCGGAGTGCACGACTGTTTCTAGAGCGGCTGCTTACGCCGAAGAATGTCGCCAGCTCGCTCGTTCGTTGACATCCCAGGACCAGTGGCGCCAAAAGCATCGCCATGATTCATCTACTGCGGCTACGTGCTTTGCTCCTGGCTCGCTGGTCTGGTTGTGGGTGCCCTCTACTCCTCCAGGCCTTTCCTCTAAGCTCCTCTCCAAGTACCACGGTCCTTATCGGGTACTGAAGAAAACATCCGCGGTCAACTACCTCATCGAGCCAACGGAAGCGCCTTCCGACCAGCGTCGTCGCGGCCAGGAAATTGTGCACGTCTCCCGGCTCAAGCAGTGCCATGACCCTTCTGTGTTTTCGTGCCCTTAGGTCGCCAGGTTGGCTACTCTTTCGGTGCGGAGTGATTGTACTGAAGGCACTGGGCAGCGGGCATGGTGCTAGTGGATGAGAAGAAGACGACAAGGTGTGCTTGCTTCCCCGTTTCGAGATAGCACCGACCTGTTTTAAGCCTACCGCTGCAACCTAGAGCTAGTGCTGCTAGGCGAACACCCCCCGTTGCAAAATAAATAAATAAATAAATAAATAAATAAATAAATAAATAAATAAATAACGAGCGCCTAACAGCTGCTCCCTAAAGAAGCAGCTGCAAGGGTCGTGAACGGAAAACATTCAATGCTGTTCCGTTTCCTACCTCTCGACCCCCATTGGCGCCAACACCCAAAAGTATGCAGTAGTAAGAAAAGGAGTGCTACGCACACATTATTTCGCGCCGTGCAAATTTAAGCTTGCATAAGTTCGTTAGTCACTGGCTGTCATCTGCTGGAAAAGCATCGCAGTCACCAGTTCCAGGGCGCGTAAGCTCCTTTGCGCTACGGTAGCAGCGCCACAGAGCCAACGCTGTGGGTCACGGTGACCGCTGTTGCGACTTGGGAGACGAAGAGACGGGAAACTTACAGCAAGCGAAGAAACGAATACTTTATACATTATTTACAGGATATAGTCTTCATAGCAGAATATATAGCTGGTAACAGCGATAAACAGCCTAGCCGAACAGAGTAACTATGACAATCAGCCGGTTCGGCCTTAAATGCCGTTGGCAACGCAGGCTTGCCGGTCCACCGTCACACAGAATGACACGGGGCGGGTGTGACGTCACTCGCGTCGCATTGCTACACGTTAGGAAAGAATGTCTTTGAAGGTTGATGATCTGTCACAGTTTCATGTCAAGCTAGGCATCTTCGAGTCATTAGTACAGGGTCTTGCTTAGAGCACAGGACACCTAGGCGAAAGTCCGGGAAGCTCAAGTCACTGCGATTAGGGATCGAAGACGTCTGGCAGAACACCACTCATGCGGATGTGATGAGCCAGTAAAAGAAGTGTCGGCAGTATTCTCTCGCCAAACGCAATTACGGCTTCCTTGAATTTTATTCTGTATTCGGCTTTCCATAGCTAGAGAAATGGTGCCCCGCATAAGATGATCTTTCCGCCATTGTCTTTAGTCCTTTGAGCTTCCAGCTGGATTCATGTAATGAAGGTGGATCAAAAAAGAGCACTCTGCTGCCCTACGAGTTGCTCACAAACGGCCCGTGGAACAGGCTAACGCGGCTATAGATTTACCCGTAAAGTACGATTTTTTGCATGCGTTGTAAAAAAAGCTCAGAATTTCCGACCGATATACCAGTGACATGGTCGCTTGGCCGAGCGAATTCGCATCAAGAGTGGAATTCGTAATAGGATAATCGCCAAATATAGTCAGTACACCAGGCTATAGCTTGGAACTCTGCCTTGTTTTCGGCACATAGTACTAAACCAGATGCCATATGTGGCAAAATTGGGCGTTTCTCTGGCTTATGTAGACATATAAAAATTATTTGAGGAGAAGATGTCGCAGATTCGTTGCAATGACAGTAATCACCATACTGAATACGTTCTGAGAACACAAATAGGTTTCGGTCTCGTTTCCTGATATCTATGTGCTTAGCAGCGAAAGGTTTGAAGTTGAGATATTATAATGAGGGGCAAGTTTGGCGCTCTAAACTAGATGTACATCAGTGGGCGGTAAATTATTTCGGAGGCTTTAGCATATGTGTAAGAGTATAAATATTTATTAATTATAAACATAGCGTTAGGAGCCAGGATTCAGAGATAACATAATTCGGGTGTTAATCACGATATCGGTGCGTCCCTTCAGGTCACGTTCTCATAGAGCTCGCATTCCAAACTATTGCCAAGTGCTGAGATGTTGGGCATCGGACGCAACTGCTGACTTCCGCCTTACTACTGGCTAAATAGGCAAGACTTGTGGAATTGAAGGCGCGGGGGAAGAAAAACTAGACAGACGGCCTGGTGTTCACAAAATATATATTTAGCCTAGCCCGCTCAATCAGGCTGAAGCCGGATTCTACCGATTACACTGCTCGCGCACTGTCAGCGTGCTGGCCATGGCCTCGTCGTCTTTCGTGACCGGACCATTGTGGCATGTGGTAGGGCGCTACAGGGTCCCCCTTCTAGCGAGGAAGCCGTGAGATGGACGAATGGCGAAGCGCGGATGGCGGCGGTGCCAAACGCACGTGGCTACTAGGACTGGCCTGGTCGAGATGAATGTGGCAGCAGAAGCTGCTCAAACATTAGAGCCCATGTAGGCAAGCTTCAGACGGTCGACGGAGGCAGTATCTTCCCTGCCACTGATGAGCAATAGAAAGTGTTTAGGTGCACGCTTGAGTATTTGAAGGGACCATCTTACCAGGGTCGTAACGGAGGACGCCCAGCGTCGTGGTGCACCGAGACGTGCGTGATGTTCTCAAGGCCAGGGTTGATGTATAAACGCGGGGAAGAACGTCGTTGTTGGGAGGGAACCACAGGACGCCTGGCGCTACGTAGATGGTAGACGTAGTTAGAAACGTCGTCAGGTACGCTGGGCGAGTCATCCAAGAACATGCCAGGGAGTCGTAGAGCATTACAAACGTAAGTTAGGTGGCGCTGGTGGAAGAGTCACTGCCAAGACCGGTGCGTATGCCAAGCATAACGAAAGGAAGCCACTCCATTTATGATAAATGAAAAGTCGAAGCCATGAGTGAAACACTCAGTTGGCGGTGAAAATGTTGGGTGATCCCACTGGTTATTCGGTGGCAAGAGGTAGTGTTGATGTGAGTGACGCCGAGTAGGCAAGATATATTGGGGAACAATGTTGAGTCAAATTTGCTACCGCAGTCAGACGTAAGGACTACCGTAGCGGCTAACCCAGAGTGTGGTGAGTGCTCCAGCTATTGTCTCCTCCGTTATGCTCGGAAGAGGCACCGCCTTGGCCATCCGGTGAACCTGTCAATGTAGGTCAACAGGTAGCGATGATTCCCGCAGGGAGGAAGGGGGCCGACAATATCGATGTGAAGATGGCTGAAGCAGGGATCTGGGGGCGGGAAGTGCCAAGAGGTGTCGCAGTGTGGCGATGGACTTTAAGACTGTTGGCAGCTGAGGCACACGCCTGGCCAGGGACGAACGTCTACGTTGATACTCCGCCACACAGTAAGAGAATGACGAGTCGCTGTATTGCGTGAATGCCAGGATGAGCCAAAGAATGGAGAGCATCAAAGACGGTGGAGGGCGGTATAGGCGAGGCACGTAAGGACGAGGATGTCCGGTCGACCTATCACAAACGAGGGGGACGTCGCAGTGAGGAAGCAAGATATCTTCAAACACCAGAGAGGTACCACTCGTGCGAAGCAGATTGAGCCAGTCGTCGGCACTTTGTGCGGTAGCCATGGCCATGGAGTCGACGACCAGTCGGCCGTGGTCCGTCGAATGGATGGCGGCGCGAGAAAGTGCGTCGGCGACGGCGTTGCATTTTCCGCTGACGTAAAGAATGTCGCTGGTGCACTCAGAAATGTAGCGAGCTGTCTAAGTTGGCGTGGCGCGCAGGCGGTGTTGCGGACGCTTAGGCGGAAGTCACTAGATTATAGTCGGTAGGGCGGGCCATTGAAGGGGCATCCGACGAGAAAATGTCGAAAGTCATGCACAGCCAAATAGATGGCGAGCAGCTCTCGGCCTAACGTGCTGTAGTGGCGCTCAGGGGGCGCAAGCTTCTTGGAAAAGAACGCGATGGGCTACCAAGCACCAGCAATGAACTGCTACAAGACTGCGCCCACAGCACTGTCCGATGAGTCAGCTATGACAGATGTTGGGGCGTCGCATTTGCGTTGGACGAGGAGCGTCGAGCTGGCAATTGCTGCTTTGATGCCTCCGAACGCGCGGTCAACGGTGTCGTTGGAGGCCATGGGAGTAGTCGGTGTCTTGAAGCCCGATAGAAAGTCGTGGAGAGGTTGGAGTGTATTGATGCAGCGAGAGATGAAGGGGCGGTAATAATTGGTGAGGCCAAGAAATTCACACAGTTGCCTGGTCGGGGTTGGCTGAGGAAACTCACGGATGGCTGTGACGTGGGTCGGGAATGGACGAATGCCATGTGCGTTGACACGGTGGCCCAGGAAATTCAACTCCGTATCACCAAACTTGCTTTTTGGAGTGCTAACGACTAACCACACTCGCTCAGTCTTGCGAGAACATGACGTACATGGAGCTTATGAGCTTCGGCGGTGGCGCTGTAGGCGTGGATGCCGTCAAGATATGCGAAGCAACGCATAAAGCTATGTCATACCTGGCCAACGAAACGCTGAAAGGTCTGGGCCGCATTACAAAGACCGAAAGGCACGCGCAGATATTTGAGCAGGACGAAGGGTCTTCTAATGGGTTCTTCCGAATATCTGAGGGTTCCACAGGAATGTGGTGGTAGGCTTTCATCAGGACGACCTGGCTAAAAATGCTACAGTCATGCAGTGGCGATATAAAGTCGGTAATGTGAGGTATTGGGTACCGGTCTGTGACTGGCCTTGTTCAGTTCACGGTAATCACCACTGGGGCGTCAGTCACCGGTCTTCTTGGGCGCCATATCAAGTGAGAAGGCTCAAGCACTGGAGGAGGGACAAATGAAGCCAAGGTCAAGCATGTGTTCAAACGCCTTTTTGGCCACAGCTAGACAATACGGCGCGAGGCGGCGAGCCCGAGCAATCACGGAAGGGCCAGTGGTGCCGATATGATGTGTGACGCTGTGACCGACCAAGGACTGAATGGAGAGGGGTCGAAACACGTCCGGAAGCTCTGCAAGGATGGCTGACCAAGGGTCGGCGACGGCCAAGGGCGCCTGAAGAAGCCAGAGCGGTGTAGCGTGACAGGAAACGCCTTGGATAGTTATGCTGGTCTGGGATTTCAAGATACGGCAGTGCCGCTGGTCGACGACGAGCTTGTAGTGCAAAATAAAGTCGGCTCCGATTATTGGGTGGCGCGCTGCCGCGATGACAAAGACAGCGAAAGGTACGTCTGAGGCCACTGTCAAGAGTCACCGACAATTCGCCGTAGGTCCGGATGGACGATTCGTTGACCGCGTGGGAGTAGGCGAGTCGGGAGGATGGCAGCACTCAGCCAACGTAGGAGAATGCGGGCGCCAGTGTCGACAAGATAGCGAACTTTCGTGACACGGTCGGGGGGGGGGACGCGCAGAAGGCGAATGGATCGGCGGCAGGGAACGGCGGTCGCCGTCAGTGTTCGGCGCAACCATTTCCCGCGTAATAGCAGGACTGGCGGCACTGCTGGTTTGCGCGAGAGCCATGGCGATGGTGGTACCAGCAAAGCCTAAAGCGAGGAGAACAGTGTCCAGAGTAACCGGGGCTGGGGCGGCGAGGTTGGGACGAAGAACGCGGCCGGTGTGTTCGAATGGCAGCGATCTCAGCTGTCAGCCGCACTACTTACCGTGTAAGCTCCTCGTTAGCTTCGAGGAGACGCGCATAGCTATCGCCAACGGCTGCGCCGTGGGACGGAGAGTCAGGAGGGCGATGAACTGTGGCCACGGAGGCAAAACCGACATCTATATACTTTTCGGCCAAGTGAGCCAGAAATTCCAACGTCGAGGATGAAGCCGCGGTCTGGAACATCCGTACCTGTGGTGGAAGGCGCTGCAGCAAAAGTTCCAGGTGAAGCGTACTGTCGGTTGAAGGAGCCAGGTCTCTAGCCAAGGCTTGCATGCAAAGCAATCAGTAAGTAGGTTTGCGGTCGCTGAGCTGCTGAAATGTTAGAAGTTGCTGTAATATATGCCGCTCCGTTTCAGTGGTGCGCTAGATGAGTGTCGCCTTAAGGTGTTCATAGGGGCGGTCAACAGACGGGGAGCGTAGAACATCCCGAACAATCGCAGCAGTAGCAGGCGGAAGCGCTCCAGCGACGTGGTCGAACATGGTCAACTGCGAAATGATGCGGTGGCGATGGAATAAGGATTCGGTGGTGAAAAATCAAAGTTCCCATTCCGACGACCAGAATTCCGGGAGCTTGAGAGCGGAGGCCTCGGGATCACGGGGTAGTGGTGTTGTTGACAGTACTTGATCGAGAGAATCCGAGGACATGAGAGACAGGACAGAAGGGGGACTGCGAAGACAGCGGTATTCGAGCTCTGTGCGGCGGTAGGCTCAGCGAATCAGCTGAGGCACCCGGAACTGAAAGCCATGAGGCGAAGTCCGGAGTCTCCAATTTATGGGTCAATTTACGGTGGTGCCTGATGTTCATTAAATTATATCTATAGCCGAGCGCGCTCAATCAGGCGGAAGCCTGATTCCGCCGATTCCACAGCACGCGCGCTGTCAGCGTGCTGGGCTTTTCCTCGTCGTCTTTTGGGACTGGCCCATTGTGTCACGTAGTAGTGCGCTACAAAGGCATAGAGTCAGATACGTTTATATTCGGCGTACCACAAAGTTTATATACAAAATTACGCATTCATTGCCTACAACATTTTATGATGTTGACTATTGTCGTAAGGTACTAATGCATCTGTATGTAAATATTAAACGTTATTTCTGCTGTATATATAGGGAGCTCCATGAAAGATGACACGTAGGAGTAATTTTTTCGGTTTGCTCAATATTTTTATGGAGCGTTTTAATATTTACACACATTTTGTCACTACGAATATTTACCGCATGCAATTTATGCAATGTGTTTAATAACAAACAATAGCCTTTCTTGCTACCAAAGTAATATGTGTAGCAGAAGAGAAATTCTGCTTCTCGGAAAGGAAACCAACAATCCTTCCAGTTGTTAAGCTGCGCAGAAATCGTTACCTTATATTTGATAATACAGAATAAATTACAAGTGTGGTAAAGGCAAGTGACCAACTTGAAGTCCGCAGCTGCGCACCGTTCGGAATGCCCAAGTGCATCGTCGGTGTCTAGCACCGGGACGACTTATGATTACTTCAGCTATACTTCTGGAAATTTGAAAGACGGCATATTGCGCCTACTTTTCTAAGTAGCATATACAAAGATGACATAGTTTAGAGACAAAAGAGACGAATCCTTCTAATGAATAGGAAGCTGTGAGCTATATTGCCAAGGAGGAGTTTAGCAAAAAAATTCCCTTAGCACAATAATAAATAAATGTACTGCAGAAGAAACATTGCCAAGCGTACTTGTTTGCCAAGTAGCCGTGTTTCGCCGTCTAACGAATGGTATCGCTCAGCGCAGGGCGCGCCTGCATATATCGGAACCCAATTAAAAAGACAACAGACATTTTTGACGTAACGACAGAAATTCTGACGTCGCAACAGAAGCATTCTGTCGCGAAGACCAACAGTTCCGAATTCGGAACAGAAAGGTTCTGTCGCGACAAGAGCTCTTAAGCCGCAACAACTGCTTTCTATCGTAAAAGCGATTCTGACGTTACGACAAAAATTCTCACGTCGCAACAGAAACATTCTGTCGCGAGCACCAAGAGCAGGTGCAACGATGACAACAGAGTCGCAAGCAACGATAGTGGTTCAACAACCCAGTGAGCCACCTACATTCCGCGGAGCTTCATCAGGAGAACCAAGGGACCTAGTTCGAGATATTCGACGAGGTGTCTGCCTAGAACAAGTGGAACCATGCAGACAAGTTGCGCCACGTCTAGTTCTCATTGGAGGACTCCGCCAGGACATGGTTCGAAAATTGAGTCTTCCTTAACGACAAGAAACCTGTTCTGCAGCGAGTTCCTGAAGACTTTCACAAGCATGGTCGGTAGAGAAAGGACGAAACTTCTGCTACAAGTCCAATCACAGCTCCCTAACGAGAACATCGCAGTATTGCCGGAAGACGTCACTCGTCTTTTCCCTCACGTTGACCCACAATTGTCTGAGGACAAGCAAGTGCGTCTTCTCATACATGGCGTAAAACAAGAACTCCTGGCAGGACCGATAAGCAACCCGCCCACGACTGTAGTAGGACTTCTGTCAGAAGCAACGAAGATTGAAAATACGCTGGAATTCAGGAGAAGACAATTCAATCCATGCTCTATCCAGATGATTTATGCCAGATTATGCTCAGTGCCGCAGCTCCGTCTGCTGGCGATCAGACAAGTTGTGCGCGAAGAACTCCGCAAGTTGTTTTCAGCGTCGCAGTCTCAAGTTAATTCGATTGCTGACATAGTTGTAGATGAAATCTAGTGGTCATTACGGCTTCCCCAAGTACAGCCGGAATCGCCACAGCCTCAGCCTTTAGCAATTACCTACGCCGCATTCCCATCCGCTTCCCCCCTTCCGCGCCCGCGCCAGGGCCCGGTAACGCCGCCATTGTGTCGTCCACCACTGTCGCGGCGAGCACGCTCACCCGTCACCCCGCGCAGGATGCCAAGGAAGTGGGACGTTTGGCACACCCCCGACCACCTCTCTCCCTGCTACCGCTGCGAACAAGCGGGACACGTATAGCGCCAGTGCTCATACCGCGAAATGGGACTACATTGATTCACAGTAAACGCTCCGCGCCCTAAGTAAGGTAAACGCCCTCGCTGTATCGCCGACCACCTCGCCGCCACTCAGTAGAGCCCTCGACGACCGGAACGCGTTTGTCGCCACCAGGCCGCTACTTATTGCCGCAGCGCCGGCCATACACTGGCACAGACCTCGGCCGGTCTGTCAGTCCATATCCGGAAAACTAAAAGCAGTAACCGGTGGAGGTGCGGTTGCTGTTCGTCGAACTTACGAGGATCCTCCTCCACCGCCGAAGACACCGAAGAGACTATCTCGACGCCATAACAACGACACACCGCCATCCTGACGCAGCCTGGAAGCAAAAATGCACTGACCAAAGACTTAACGACGTGACGTACTAGCGACACGTCAACGCGATGAATCCGGGATCCGACACCAAGACCTAACCTCAATGCAAAAAAAATGACCCCCCGACCTCGACGTGCATCTCGACGGCCATGCAGTCACCGCCTTAGTGGGTACAGGTGCCGACTACTCCATCAGTGGATTCTTCGCCAGCAAGTTGAAGGAAGTCAAGGCTACATGGGACGGCCCTCATATACGGACGGCTGGCGTACAGTTTATCACACAGACTGGAATTGCAGTTCATGACTGGATTTACCTTGCGACGTTCATTGCAAACCAACAGTGCTGGCAAGAGGTAATTTTTGGCATCGACTTCCTGAACTAATACGGCGCAATTTTTGACCTGATGTCGAACTCGATAACGCCGTCCACAAACCAAGCGACACGGATGGAGAAGGTTACCCGATAACGAGCCTTGAGTGCACTTGAGGACCAAGTCAGCATGCTGCCTCACTCCCGCAGTGTCATTTCCATCGGGAGCGAAACACCCGCAGTCGATGAAGGCGTCATCTAGGGCGAACAACGTCTACTGCTGCACAATAACTTCGCATCGCAAGAGGGATCCGTCGACTGCACGGAGGGAAAGCTTAAGTAACTCTGACAAACCTCAGCCAGGAGTTCAAGGACATCAGAAAGGGCATGATGATCGCATACATCCAGGGAATTGCGAAAATCAGCAATACATTTGTCCTATCGGATTCTTGCGCATCCATACCGACCACCATATTTCCCGATCCAGAATTCGACATAAGTCCATGCCTCCCGATGAGTAAGCAGCAACAGCTCAGAAGACTTCTCCGACAATACAAAGTCTACTTCTTTATGTCATCGAGGATTCAACAAACATTGGTTGCAAAACATCGCATAACAACCGAAGAGTGCACTCAACCACTCCACCAGAGCCGTTACCTAGTTCCGTCGGGAGAATGCGAAGCTACTAGACAATAAATCGACCAAATGCTGCGTAAACGAAATCATCCAGCAGTCTAAAAGGCCGTGGGCATCTCTTGCAGTGTTAATGAAGAAAAAGGACGCAGCGCTGCATTTCTGCGTCGATTACTGTTGACTGAACAAGATCACGAAGAAGGATGTATACCCCCTCCCACGGATAGACGACGCATTGGATCGGCACTGCAACCCAAAATAGTTCCCGTCCATGGATTTTAAGACTGGCTACTGGCAAATAGAAGTCGACGAGAGGGATCGCGAAGGGGCTGCCTTCATCACGCAAGACGACCTCACGCAAGACGCAAGACGGAGTGCGAGGTCATGCTATGCGGACAGTGCTCGGCACCTGAAACGTTCCTGCGCGTGATGGACACAGTGTTAACAGGATTGAAGTGGCACACCTGTTTTGTTTACTTTGGTGACATTGTTGTCTTCGCCGGAAATTTCGACGATCATCTTAGGCGGCTTTCGACAGTACTTGCGGCCATGAAGTGATCAGGGCTCACTCTGAAGGCGGAAACGTTCCGCTTTGCTTACAAGATTCTGTTCCTGGGCCACGTCATCAACAGATCTGGAGTTCGGCCCGACCGGCAGCAGACAACTGCTGTTGGAAAGTTTCAGCCGCCCACCTACAAGAAGGCAGTGCTTAGATTCCTTGGCTTGTGTGGCAAATGCAGGCGCTTTACCAAGGACTTTTCCCGAATCGCTGAACCCGAGGCCCATCTAACTTTATATCTTCTAGATGTGTAAATGCGGAAAACCGTATGCGACGATCCAACCTGCTCATCTCTGGAATAGCAGATGAGGCTAAGGAAAACTGGGCTGCTTCAGGAAAATAAGTGATACAATTTTGCTCCGAAAAATTGGACACGGAATTCACGGCTGCGCAGTTTGAGAGGGTGCACCGATTAGGGAGCTTACAGAACGCAGGGTAAGGCCTATTATTGCGAAAATGACATTTTTCAAAGACAAAGGCCGTATCTTGTCTTCTGCAAGCAAACTAAAAGGGTCTGGTATTTCAATTCGCGAGGATTTTTCACCAGCTACCCGGCTGGCAAGAAAGCAGCTAATTGCTTTTGCGAAAACAGAAGCTAAACCGTTTACGTTGTCAACCAATCGACTACGCATTGGGGACGACATTTATATTTTTGATAGCGCTCGGAATACAGTTGTTCTTTGTGTTAAATAGCAGAAAACCACACTGCATGATTTGAATCGCAGAAAGTCAAAGCCACCTGTCATCGCACCATCATTATCAATATCTTTCACAAATATCCGAAGTCTGTTGCCTAAACGCGACGATATTCTTGTTCTTTCTGAAACATGGCTACACCCTCAAATAACAGATAATCAAATATTTCCACATGATAGCACATTTAACATATTAAGGTGTGATCGCACCGAAACGAGAGGTGGTGGCGTACTCCTTGGTATAAAAAGAACAGTTACCTCACAAGTTATTAATGTAGATTCCAGTATTGAGATAGCATGGGCTGGATGTCAAACCCACAGAAACCAGCTGCTGATAGGATGTTGGTATCGTCAGGCATATACAAACCAGTACTTTCTTGTCGAACTGCGCAATAGTATTTCTAAAGCCCTTGAGCTCTGTCAAGCTATGTCGTCGTCAAGCTCTGTCTCGTCGATAGCTCTGTCAAGCTATCGTCTATGTTTTTGGTAACTTCAATTTTCCTTTGATCGACTGGAATAACCTATCATCCTCTTGTCATACGTCAATGGAGTTCATTTCTTTAATGTTAGATTTCAATTTATTCCAAATAATTACCCAGCCCACCCGTGGCAATAACATTTTAGATTTAGTTTTCACTAATGCCCCTGAAACAGTTGGTGAAGTTGTTTGCTTAGACGGTTTCAGCAATCACAAGCTACTACAACTTACTCTTAACATCCCCTTGAAATTTACAGGCGTCTCAAACAAAACCATCTGTGATTACAACAGAGGAGACTATAGCAATATTAACAAATAAATTGAGACATTTCTTCCTGACACCATTTTAGCTTCGTTTTCTGCTCGGTCCGTCAACAAAAACTGGCTTCTGTTTAAAGAAAAGCTGTGTGCTTTTGTGGAAACGTATATCCCCCAAATCAGAATAACAGACGATAGACAGAACCCTTTTTCCTCGACTTCTTCAAAGCCTTCGACTGTGTGGCTTACGGCAGTTTAACTTCGAAGTTATCCGTTCTCAAATTAGACTGCTTAACGCTCTCCTTGATTCGTAACTTCCTAACAAATCGTCAGCAATTTACAATCGTTAATAATTTTATGTCACGCCTCGCATATGTCAGTTCCGGCGTACCACAGAGTAGTAGCGTACTAGGACCATTGCTTTTTCTTATTTACATCAATGATCTGCCCAAACATCTTATCCTGCATGCGTGTTTTCTCCGATGATTGTATATTATATCGACCAATTCGCAGCCTTGATGACCATCGCATACTTCAAGAGGACCTTCATCTCGTTACCAAATGGTGTGAAGACTGGAAAATGGAACTTAACTCATCTAAATGCCAACTAATGACATTCACGCGAAAAACATGAATTCATAGCTTTTCCTATTATATAAACACAAATATAGTATCTCAGGCATCGGCATATAAATATCTAGGCGTAAATCTTACACCGAGCCTTTCCTGGGACTTTCACATTGCAACCATATGCGCAAACGCTTCCAAATTTCTTGGGTATATTCGTCGCAACTTGCGCAATTGCCCGTCTAACATTCGCAAATTAGCATTCGTATCATTTGCACGTCCTCAGCTTGAGTTCGCGTCCCCTATATGGTCTTCCTACCATTAATACTTAATCCCCATGTTAGAAGCTATCCGAAACCGAGCTAGTAGATTTAGTTTCCGAAATCACAGCTACTAGTCAACCATTACTCAAATAAAGCTCGACCTTTCCCTTCAATCACTGAGTAGGCGACGTGACATAGCACTCCTGTCCTTGGCCCATAGATGTGTTCACCAAATGAAGCCATCAAACTTGCCACTGGAATGCACGTCTTGCACATCACAACCTTATAATAATTTAAGCCTCACTCGCATTCATGGCAACACAAACGCGTTTAACTTCTCGTCTCTACCACGAGCGATTCGGTTATGGAATTCGCTTCCTAACAGCACTGTCGCTCAAATGAGCAATGATAAATTCAGACAACTGCTGAACCTACAGTCTTCATCATAACAAATGTATTCATCTGTACATATGTAATGTCATATAATATGTGTCGCATATGGGCCATGACTTTCTTTTTGTTGTTGTTATTGTTTAAATTTTGTTTGCTTTATGTGCTCACGCTATGTACACTATATTGCGCGAGTGTTACATCGCTTTTTATGTTACCGTGAATTGCACTTTTCATTTCTTTCCAGACAACTCTTTGTATCGATTTACCGTTTTTATTTAGCACATTGTTTTGCAAGCACGTGATCATTATCAACATTTCTAGCTCTCACATATCTGTTGTTTCTTGTCATTTGTACAATGACGCCCCCCTTACTCAATGCTCCCCTTGGAGCCTGTAAGGTACTTCGAAATAAATAAATAAATAAATAAATAAATAAATAAATAAATAAATAAATAAATAAATAAATAAATAAATAAATGTGACATCGAGTTCAAGTAGGAAACGCCGCAGGCTGACGCATTTCAAGAACTTAAACGACGCATGCAGGCACCACCTGTACTTGCGCACTTCGACGAGGACGCCGATACAGAAATACACATTGACGCCAGTAGCCTAGGCCTCGGTGCTGTCCTAGTCCAGATAAAAGACGGACTTGAACGGGTGATAGCTTACGCTAGTCGGTCGCTGTCAAAAGCGGAAGGCAATTATTCTACGGCCGAAAAGGAATGCCTTGCCACCATTTGGGCTACAGTGAAATTCCGCCCTTGCTTGTTGGGCAGGCAGTTCAAAGTCGTAAGCGACTATCACACATTGTGCTGGCTGACGAATGCAAAGGACCCTTCAGGACGCCTGGCGCGGTGCAGCGTCAGAGTGCAAGAACATGACATCTATTAATGTACAAGTCCGGACGGAAACACTTTGATTCCGACTGCCTGTCTCGCGCTCCAAGATGAACAAGACGAGGACGCCTTTTTAGGAACAATAAGTGCAGAGGAATTTGACTAACAGCAGCGAGCTGACCCTGAGCTCAGAAGTCCTTCTGAGTACTTGCAAGAGATGAACGACTTCGTCCTGAGGGTATTTAGGAGCGGATTGTTTTCGTTTTCTTAATAAACGACGTCCTAACGAATAACCTTTCGCCAGCCTGCGCGAACTACCTTCTCCTTGTGCCCAGAACACAATGGTCAGAAGCCCCGCACGTCCTGCAGGATGACAAGACAGACGGGCACCTCGGAGTCTCCCGTAAGCTCGCAAGAATACAAGTGTTACTGGCCATGCCTGACTGCCAATGCCACCTATTACGTCCAGACATGCCTAGACTGCCAGAGACGCAAGACACCACCGACAAGGCCAGCAGAATTACTAAAGCTGATCGAGCTTCCTTGCCTACCGTTTCAGCAAATCGTGATGTATTTGTTGGGGGTCTTTCCAACGTCAACACCTGGAAACAATGGATCGTTGAGGGTACTGACTACCCTACCTGCTACGCCGAAACAAAAGCTCTGCCTAAAGGTAATGCGGCGGAAGTGGCGAAATTCTTCGCCCAAAATATATTGCTACGGCATGCTGCCCTTGATATGCTCACCGCCCAACGAATGGTTTTTACAGCGGAGCTCATGCAAGGTATTCTGCAATGCAGCCAGACAAGTCACCGGAGGAGCACTGCCTATCACGCGCAAACGAATGGCCTAGCAGAACAACTGCACCAGACGCTCGCCAACATGTTTGCGATGTACGTCGACGTGGAACACAAGACGTTGGGTGCCACGGTCAAGTTTGGGACATTTGCTTACAATACCGCAGTGCAAGACACAACATGTATCACGCCACTCAAGCTGGTTTACGGAAGGAAGTCGATGTCGACTCTCGACGCCATGCTGCCGCACGTAACCTACGAAAAGAATCTTGACGTCGTCGCCTATCTCCAGCGCGCCGAAGAAGCGAGACGGCTCGCCCACCTGCGCATCTGAAACCAGCAGATGACCGACAGCCGACACTAGAATCTCCGATGACATGACGTCGAGTACCAGGCCGGCGGCCGCGTTTAGGTCTCGACTCCGATACGCCGACGAGGACATAGCGGGAAACTGTTACACTGCGATTTTGGACCCTACAAGATCATCCGATGCATTGACGCACTGGACTATGAGGTCATGCCAGGCAGCATACCGCAATCACAGCGGCGCCGAGCACGACCTGAAGTCATGCACCTGGTGCTTCTTAAGACTTTATGCGACCGCTGACGAACTTGGGGACTTAATTTATTTGCTATTTTGTCATTGTATTTTTCTTTAGTATGATTGGTTTTGTTTTCGCTTTTGTGTTTGTAGAATCGGGTCGTTGTTTCTTTAGGAGAGTGTTATCGACACGTGTGCTTGTTCACCCAGTCACCGCGTTTCACCATCTAACAAATGTTCGCACAGCACAGGATGCACCTGCATGTATCGGAAGTTTTTCGATAGGTATCAATGGTTCTATCTGCTGTCTGTTGTCTCTCAACCGTGTGCAATCTGATTGCAAGCGCGAGGCAAATTGTGTAGTATTTTCTGCAAGTCACGCCGGCACCAGCGTTTACTCTGCAACCGTTGATGATTCATGCATAAAAACCGAAACATTTGACTGGCTGATCAGGTTTTTTGACGATCGCCGACTGTGTTCGCCGCTATCGTTGTACTTGAGTATTGTCTCTTTAAGGGTTACGGACTGGATTCCAAGGGAAGGGAAGCGTAGCAGGGGGCGGCAGAAAGTTAGGTGGGCGGAAGACATTACGACGTTTGCAGGGACAACATGGCCACAATTAGTACATGACCGGGGTAGTTGGAGAAGTATGGGAGAGGCCTTTGCCCTGCAGTGGGCGTAACCAGGCTGATGATGATGATGATGTTTTTGAGGGCACAGATTTGCCCCAATAAAACGCGAGTTTCGTAACACACAGTCCTGCCATAGAGATAAAAATTCAAAAAGAGGAGATGCTCGCCGAAAACTGGCAACAGGAAACACGTCATGGCTAGTGTTAATCTCATCCGTTAGTTGGCACGAGTATCGAAAAACACAATAATATGAAATGAACTTGCAACGTTCTAACTTTTTTATTGTTTCCTGCTAAAACTAAAACGTTTTGCGTATAAATGAACTTTACTTTGTGACATATTTTTCTTGCGTTACCCAGCAACAAGCTAACGGCACGCCAGGCCCGACAGATGCATGCGTCATGCGCCAGACACCACCGAAGCCAGCGAGGCCTGCTGCGCATGTGAGATTCGCCAGTTCGGCGACTGGTCTCTTTTGGATAGAGCGTATTTGTTGGGCTCACGACGTATCCTTGCGTTCTTTCTGCACTTCGACATGGCACCACTGCACCACTAGACTACGACAAGGTGAGAAATTTTGAGTCTACGACGCATTTCCAGCAATTTTGGCTTTTACGGCACGAAGCGACACTTGCGACGTAGCGAAAAACAACTCGGCTGTCAAGGCGTAGATAATGTGAGGAAATGACTCGTACTGGGAGCTGTTTGCGACGCTATGAGCCCCAACATTCATCATCATCATAAACATCATCATCAATATCATCATCATCATCTTATCATCATCAGCCTGTATTATGTCCACTGCAGGACGAAGGCCTCTCCCTGCGATCTCCAATTACCCCTGTCCTGCGCCAACCGATTCCAACTAGACTCCTCGAATTTCTTAATTTCATCGCTCCACCTAGTCTTCTGTCGTCCTCGATTGCGTTTTCCTTCTCTTAGTACCCATTCTGTAACCCTGATGATCCAACGGTTATTTAACCGGCGCATTACATGACCTGCCAGCTCCATTTTTCTCTCCTGATGTCAATTAGAATATCGTTACACCCGTTTGATCTTTGATCCAAACCGCTCTCTTTCTGTCTCTTAACGTTATGCCTAGCAATCTTCGTTCCATCGCTCTTTGCGCGGTCTCTAACTTGTTCAAGTAAAACTCTTGCTTGGGCTAGTTGGTTCATGCTTGAAGTAGTAAAGGCAAGGCGCAGAAGACCAGGACTCAGGTCCTGTCGTTTGTGTTCTTCCTAACTCCTGGTCTTCTGCGCCTTGCCTTCACTACCTCTAACTTGTTCTCAAGCTTCTTTGTCAGTCTCCAAGTCTCTGCCCCATATGTAAGCACCATTAGAATGCACTGATTGTATACCTTTTTTTTCAATGATATTGGTAATGTCTGCCATATGCGATCCAACCCATTATTATTATTCTGTGAATTTCCTTCTCATGATCAGGGATCCCTGTGACTATTTGACCTAGGTTTACGTACTGTTTCACAGACTCTAAAGGCCGACTTTGGATCCTAATTCTTGCTCCTTGGCCCGGTTATTAATCATTACTTTTGTCTTCTGCATATTAATATTCTTACACTCTCTCCGTTCAGGCCCTCAATAACTCGTCTACATTGTTGCTGAATAGAAGAATGTCGTCGGCAAACCGACGTTTGCTGAGGTATTCGCCGTCGATCTTTACTCCTAAGCCTTCCCAGTTTAATAGCTTGAATACTTCTAAGCACGCAGTGAATAGCATTGGAGAGATTGTGTCTCCCTATTTGACCCCTTTCTGTATAGGTATATTCCTGCTTCTCTTGTGTAGAATTAAGGTAGCTGTAGAACCTCTGTAGATATTTTCCAAGGTATTTACGTAAGCGTTCTGTACTCCTTGATTACGTTATGTCGCTGTGACTGCTGGTATCCCTGCTGAATCAAATGCCTTGTCGTAATCTATGAAACCCATATAGACAGGCTTATTGTACTCTGCGGATTTCTCGATAACCTGACTAATGACATGGATGTGATCCATTGTAGAGTATCCCTTCCTGAAGCCTACATGTTCTCTTGGTTGAGTAAAGTCCAGGGTTGCCCTTATTCTATTGGAGATTATTTTGGTAAATATTTTATATAATAATGGGAGTAAGCTAATGGGCCTATTATTTTTCAATTCTTTAACTTCACCCTTTTTGTGCATTACTATTATGTTTGCATTCTTCCAGTTTTCTGGGACCGTTGCAGTCGATAGACAATTCGTGTAAAGAGCCGCCAGTTTTCCAAGGATTATGTCTCCTACATTTTTGATTAAATCGACTGTTATTCCAACTTCTCCTGCCGCTCTTCCTCGTTTCATATCTTGCAAGGCCCTTCTGACCTCATCGCTAGCTATAAGAAGAGTTGCTGTATCCTATTCATTACTGTTTCTAATCTAGATATCCTGACTCCTATGGGTTCTGTACAAGTGAGTATAGAATTCTTCCGCTGCTTTCACTATATCTTCGAGATTGCTGATGATATTTCCCTGCTGATCTTTCAGTGCATACATGTTGGTATGTCTTATGCCAAGTTTCTTTCCCACTGATGTCAGGCTGCGTCCATTTTTTACAGCTTCTTCAGTCTTTCTTGCGGTATAGTTTCGAATATCTCTTATTTTCGCCTTTTTGATCAGTTTTGACAGTTCCGCGATATTTATCCTATTTCTTGAGTTGGACACTTTCATTTTTTGTCGTTTTTTTATTACGTCCTTTATTACTTGGGAGAGTTTGCCTACTGGTTGCCTTGGTACGTTGCCTCCCACTTCAATTGCTGCCTCTGAAGGCAACCTAGTTACGATTTCATTCATGAGTTCATTCAACGCGGGAAGCCCTAATATTATTATAACTTATTTAGGTGTCTTTGGGCACGCCCGCCGCACCCAGCTTTGTGACGCAGTTAGGGAAAAGCACCTCGGCCGTGTGAGGCAGTTTCATGTGTACTGAATCCTATTGGGACAAGGTTTGGCACTTTTTCTGACCCGAAGATTATTGTAACTAATTTCGTTACTTTTCCTGGTACTTTTCAAGCACAGTGCCTGTGCTCGGCGTTGTGACGCATTCAGCGAGAAACAGCTCAGCCGTGTGTGGCAGTTAGTTTCGCGCGTACTGAATCTTACTGGGACAAGTTCTTGGCGCATTCTATGACCCCAAAAATCATTTTATTTATTACGTAACTTTTTGGGATTCTCTTGAGGCACGCTCGCCGCGGCTGGGCTTCTGAAGCAGTTAGCAAAAATCAAGCCGGTCGTAGTGACAGTTAGTTTGGCGTGTACTGAATCTTAGTGAGATACTTTTGTGACGCCTTTCTACGGTCCCACAACGTGTACCTTTTTTCTGTGCTCATGCTTGTCGAAGACGCGACGAGCTATTACCAAGAGTGATAACACTGGAGTGTGCTGCTTGTGCCGGCAGACCGCGCAAAAGATAACTCCGACGTGCCCAAGAACTCGGAAATTCGGTCTTCTGAACGACTGAAAAGAGGCTTTGCACCCACGCATTTCCCTAGAGCACGAATAGAAGGCATTCTGCTAGCGTTTAGCATAGTCTGGCATAGAGCATGTGTTGTGGCCACCTTTGCTTATGTAGCGTACGGTCGCGTCGGCAGAGGCCAAGTCGTTTTGGAAACGTGCATTCGCCCGTGCATTTGTGCTCCTAAAGTGCAGGAAATAATGTCCGGGAATCGGGGGAATGCTTGGAAATCAGATATTTTCTTCATAACTTATAGTACGGCTTGGAATACGTCCGGCATTTCCGACACCATGTATGTGAAAGCGAATTGCTTTTGTTTGTATTGGCTCGTGCGTTTCCCCTGCACATTAACTATTCATGCAAGGGTTAAATACCAAAATGACGCATGCTTGTAATTTATATTTTATCAGCTGAAGCCGGTCCCGTGGGGCTTCATACGGGAACTACTGGTGCTTGCCTGGTACCACTGCGTTGAGCGCACAAGAAGCCCAGAACAAGCATTTGTATGGAGCAAAAGGAACATTTCCTCATTCAAAAGGCGTTTTGCGTCTGCTTTATGAAATTACACGTGACACAGATCCGGTAGAGGCTTGTGAAGATCGTTCGCAATCATTTTAATTAAATAAACGATTCCGAACTAAGACCGCACGTGATTGAGCAGCAGCAGCCGCAGAAGGGGGAAAAACACGTCGAATAGCGCAGCCGACGAACCACGTGCCAGGTGGCGTTCAAAACGCGCGTGCTCAAAACCGAAACCGGAAGGAGTTAATCCAATCCGCTTGGTACGCTACAGTCAATTCGGCCGCTGGGCCTTGTGGGAGTGTCCGCTCTTGTTGAATATCTTACTGCCTTCTTCACCGTCACTACTACGTGAAAATATTCTGGCTTGCAAGGCTGGCGCACTATGGGTTGCATTTAAAACACAATATGAGCACTGCATATTTAGCCGCATAGCTGCGTAATAATTTATGAAAAAATGCTCAGTAAATGTTTTTGAGCAACTGATCTATGTCGTGCAAAAATTTTTGAGCTTTATTTGCAGTGTCAGTCTACGTATTTCATGATCTTGTCTTTAGGTGAATGGCAACCCAGTTTCTCAGTGCCATTATTAAAACGCAGTTTTCCTGAGCTATTTCTCCGGCAAAAGTCCACCCACCTGGAAGATACGACTGAGAAAGTCGATGTCTGTCGTAGTGTAGGTCAATGCTGTGAAGGTATCCAGCGTGAAGAAGCCGAAGCCGTGCAGGTCCAGAATCTGACGAATCATATTGACACTGGTCATGAACGGCTGTTCTAATAATTGGTCTTTCATTTTACGGAGAGTAACGGAATTGTCCAGCGTGAAGAGGTACCTATTGGTGTGAGCTCGAAGGAACATGTACGATTTATCTGGAAGGCAGAAAACGGGCACCCATGAGCATGACCGTAACAGCAAAATAGACAAAGAATAATAAACAGGCCGGAGATTCGAATGCTTTTCCGTTTCGGCTCATCAGGTACCTCCCCGCCCATGCAGTAACCGCGATCGGCCGACCTTCCAGGGTGGATGATAAGGAATTATTAAAACAAACCTCAAGGAACCCTTGCATCCTTATCATCCTTAATCCTTATCAGCACAATGCTTGCGCTACAGTAGCGCCAACTTTTGTACATCCCAGACAAGACATTGACCTAATATGCGTTTTCATATGGAATGCATGCTCAAACTCGCAGCTGATTTTACCACTCCTCCACCTGTTGGATAAATTGGCAAGTCATTTGAAAGCACAAACATGATTATTTTCCGTTCGCGTAACTAATAAACTGGGGAAGCTTAGGAGTGAGGATCAACGGCGAATATCTCAGCAACCTTCGGTTTGCAGATGGCATTGTCCTGTTCAGCGACACTGTGGACAAGCTACAACAAATGATTGAGGATCTTAACAAAGCGTACGAGAGGGGTTGAAGATTAACATGCAAAAGACCAAGAGGTACCAAGAGTTCAAGGATCGCCATTGAGCCTCTCTAGTATGCGAAAGAGTTTGTTTACTAAGGTCAATTACTCACAGGGAACCCTGATGATGAGAACGAAATTTACAGAAGAATACAAATGGGTTGGAGTGAAAACGGCAGACATTGTCATTCCCTGACTGGAAGCTTACCATTCTCATTTAAAAGGAAGATGTAAGCCTCGTCCACTCTTAGGGCGAACACGGCTCACCGTGGCCGCGCTCCGCGGGGCACCAGTGCGTCCGTCGCGGCGACGCATCGAAGTGTAGTGGCGCAGGCGCACACGGACCCAGGGGAGGTGCTTCACGTCGTCTGCTACAGCGCTGCAGCGCGCCACCTCTTGCTTTGCTGTAAAGTACACTTCGCTACACCCAGGTGACTGAGTGCCCCAGGCACTCAGTGGTGCCTGGGGTGGTGCCGACGTTTTTTTTGTTTTTTTTTTCTCCTTGGAGTCGATGCATACTTAAAGAAGGGTATTGCGCTAAAAAAAGACACGGACGAGTAAGGACATGGACGGGCGCACGCGGCCAAGATATTTAAACCGGCGGTCATGATGCGCCCGTCCATGTCCTTACTCGTCCGTGTCTTTTTTTTAGCGCAATTCCCTTCTTTAAGTATGTACGACCGACTCGCCCAACAACGTGCTCTCCTGAGTCAATGCATGCTGCATGCGAATGCTGTTTCCGTCGGTTTTGAATAGGTAATTGGGGTAGAAAATCTATAATCTACATGTCTGTTTTCTAGCTTAAATTACGTCTTGCCGGGTAATTAGGTCGTTATTCGCTTCTATTTTATTTCAGTACTTCCTCGGAATGGAACATATGCGTATTCTCACTAGCTTATAATAATTTGTTAATTGTGCGGTATACGTCCCGAAGCGCCATATGACATCTGAGTTACGCCATAGAGGTGGGCATCGGATAAATTTGAGATTAGGAGGAATTTATTTCTTTTTTTTTTAGGGGGTAGGCGGGGGTGGACTGGGCTGAGTGGGTGCAACCCAAATATGAATACGGCACAGGAACCCTTGCCGCGAACAAGCGATGCTGTTGTCGTCGTGGGGAAGTGGCCGGTCCGTGTGTTGGACGAACGCGGCCAAGATATTTAAACCGGCGGTCATGATGCCGGCCCGGTGTCGTCTGCCCACCACATGCCGGTGGTCTGCAAACGGGATCGCCATTTGTAAAAGCTAAGCCCGGCCCAAGCCAGATTGCTGTGGTGGAGCCAGTCTACTTTTTAACTGACCATGGGCGTCAGCCCGATCAACCGCCGAGCCCCCCCCCCCTCTTTTTTTTTTGCTTAGGTCATGCTACCCCATCTTAGCTTAATATGGTGATGCGGTGCAGACAACGACTGCGCAAGTGAGTGACTGGCCGCTCACGAGTTAAAGATTCTGGGATGACTCGTCAAATCGAAAGACACCAGACGTGTTATTAAACGCATTTCCGTCGACTTGCATGATGAATTGCACGTTGTTCGGTTGCTGGTTGCCATGGCACTTCGGCGTTAAGAAAGCTGTAACAGTGCAGGATAATTTCATTACCCCGGTGCGCTTCGGGAACTAGCCATGTCGCGGGTACTGGAAAAAGAAAGACGCCGCATCGTAGATCTATGCCTACAAAACTATGCTCAACGCGTTATATCGGAGATGACAAAAAAGGCCACTGAAAACTGTAAATAGAATCGTCCAGGCTTACAAGAAGGATGGAGCAATTGCGGATGCTCCCGTAAAGCCCGGCAAAGAGTGACCATTGTTGCGGCGGCTGCTGTAAACCCGACCTCCACCGAGAAATTAAGAACAGCCACAGGCTGGGTGACGTCCCTGACACGACTATCAAGCGTCTCCTCTACGCCCCAGCCTAATAAAGAGCGCGAAAGAAATGACTATTTTTACCCTCATCACTTATAAAAAAACATGCTAAGTGATTTATGTGGTGAGAAGCTTGTTTCTGTTTATGTATATTGATTATGTAGGCTGTTCACAAGCTGTAGACGGAACCAGCTGGAAAATGCTCCAGTTAGTGAAGTGCGGCTTCCCGCAATGCCGCCTCGGGCACTCAGTCACCTGGGTGTAGCGAAGTGTACTTTACAGCAAAGCAAGAGGCGACGCGCTCCAGCGCTGTAGCAGACGACGCAAAGCACCTCCTCTGGGTCCGTGTGCGCCTGCGCCGCTTCACTTCGATGCCCCGCCGCGCCGGACGCACTGGCGCCCCGCGGAGCGCGGCCACGGTGAGCCGTGTTCGCCCTAAGAGTGGACGAGGCTGTACAAGTGGTGCATTTTACCAGTGCTAACATGTGGGGCAGAAACTTGGAGACTGAGAAAGAAGCTTGAGAACAAGTTAAGCACCGTACAAAGAGCGATGGAATGAATAATGTTAGGCGTAACGTTAAGAGACAGAGAGCGGTGTGGACCAGAGAGCAAACAGGGATAGCCGATATCTTAACTGACATTGGAAGAAAAAAAAAATGGAGCTGGCAAGGTCATGTAATGCGTAGGTTAGATAACCGGTCGACAATTAGGGTTAAAGATAAGGTGCCAAGAGAAGGGAAGCGCTGTTGAGGACGGCATAAGACTAGGTGGAGCGATAAAATGAGGAAATTCGCGGGCGCTAGTTGGAATCACTTGGCGCAGGACGGGGGCAATTGGAGATTGCAGGGAGGGGCGTTCGTGCTGCAGTGGACTGATGATGATGCTGTAGGCTGATAATGATGATGGAAATATATCCTTGCGCTTCCTAAGTAAAGAGAACTTGGTAAATATCATTGGTTCAAGTCCCATTGACTGCTGAAGCTCCGAATCAATACGTACACTAAAGCGCCTTCGACTGGCTGGTTTAGGCGCCCTTCGTCGCCTCTGAGTGACGTCACGCAAGATCCACGAATTATAAAGTGCACCGTGGCACATTAAGCAACGGTTCGTATTTATGCGTGGAGAGGGTGACGCAGCACGGAGAACAGAAGTCAGCCAAAGAAGATAGACTGAACATGTCAGTGTTACGTCATGCTGCACAACGACATGAATCGTATAAACATCGTGCTGCATGTATCCGCACCAACTTGCCCACTTTTCTGTTATTATTCAGCCCAAATGCTGACGAAGATCATCTTACATTCTGATGAGCTATCCTCATCTACAGCAATGCACCACCAAAAAAAAAAAAAAGGTACGGACAGGAGTGACAGAAGCAACGACACGTGGGCTGTGCTGTTGCTTCTGTGGTTCTTGGCATGTATGTGTGTTCTTGTTGTTGTTGCACTATGTTTCTTAAAGTGAAAGTATGCCAACTCGTCCAGATGTCTGTTAAGGCAGTTTTATCGCTTATAGGCCGCGCCTGCAACATGCACCGCGAAGAGGAAGCATGTGGAACTTTTACGCGTAAAGGACGAGGGTTTCACCAGCTTCAGCGTCAGTAGTTCATTGTCTATGACGTTGTGCCGGTAGGTCGCCTGCTGTTTTATCTGTCGTCGCCCGTCCAACCGAATGAACAGGGCTGTCCCCTCAAAAGATGAAATATAAGCTTATCATATATAGGGACTTCGTAATCAAAAGTCGGCCCACGTTGTCCAGACCCTAACTCCCGTGCACAATACGATGTGTCCTTGAACGGTTCGTAATGCGCGACCATGCAGGAGACAGAGCAACGCGTGTGCCTATCCTCATAATGCTATCGCATTATCAGTCGTCCAAACCTAGTTGTGGACCTAGCTTCTTTGCCTGTTTCTCGGCGTTTCGTTTGAGTGTCTGACTGAGTAGACCTAGTGGGGCTCTTTCACACACGGTATACACGGAAAGCATGAAGAATAACTTTCATGTCAGCGTGGAAGTGTATCGTTCCGTAGTAGCTCTACTGTATACGTCGGAATTTGTGCTCGTGACGTTCAGTGTGATCCCAAGGACATTGATCAGCGTCTCCATTAGCATTTGATCGCGTCTTTGTAAGAGGCGCAGATGCGTTAAACGTCAAGCGTTAAAAACTTAGGCTTTGCACTTTAGGTACGTAAGCCACATCTGCAATTCCGCATGAGTTTCGACATTGACAGTTTGAGTAAAGCAGTCGACTGGTATGGCTATGATCACATGTGAAGGAGTAGCCATAATTACTTAGAGATTGCACAAACCATCCGGCCCGTATTTGTTTTTTTGGCGCGTTAAATAAAAAAGAACCAAATGCCAAGTAAAAAAGCTTACCATTATAGCTGCCGTCCGGCGACTGTTTAATATCTAGTATGATGTAGTCACAAATTGTGTTGTTTGGCACATACTGGGAGCTCAAAGAATGGATAAAGGGACCGTCGCCTGGGTTAGGAGCTGTTATGGTGCACATCAGGGGCGGTATACCTGAAACGCGTTAGGCACAAAGGCATATTTTAACAGAATTCAATAAGACTTTGCAGCAAATATGCGCATTACAGGAGCACTGCCTATGCTATCTCCCAAGTAACGTGCAGCATCGTCGAAGGCGCAAGCTCTTTCTAGCCAATATTCTTGCGCTGCGGAATATACTTCAGGTAGCAATTGCATGATTGTTGGCGGCATTAGAGAGTTTTATATGTAGTGGTACAGGATACGTTACAGTGATACGTGACATGTTAGGCCATTTGTGCATGGCTGTAGTGTACCGCTAATTATTATGGCGATCACCACCGGGAAGCATAATAGCTGCCCTAACACTGATTACGAACCAGCAAGGTAGCGTCTATAAAGCCCACACGGCCCGCTTTGATCTGAATTCGCACTTATTACCGGCTGTCCACACTGACAGCAAAAAAATAAATGGTCAAACCCGTCATTGCTTAGTCGCATCTGAGGCTGAGGGCAATGCATCAGGTATGTTTTGTCGTTACGGTTAAAGTTACCTGTTTCTTTTCACCGTGCTATGACTATAGAGGCGCCGCTAAGAATAAATGTGGCTTGATTCCTCGTTAGCAAATGACGCCTCAGCACTAGCACTGGGGATGTGTTCAGAAACGCCACAAAAGCCTAATTGTTTACCGCATCAATAATTACTACCCCACTATAGTATTGTACATGACAATGGCTAGCAAACGCCAAATTGACGGCGAGAAGAAGATGCGGGGCCTTCGCCCTTGCTACTAGTTTTGGAGGCTGAATATATGTGGAAAGAAAACGTATATGTGAAGGGAGGGCCCACTGTCGCATTCATGTCACCGCAGCCTATGCTTCTGCCGCGACACTTACCGCGCCAATCCGCCAAACGGGAACCATGTATCGACAAGATCGCAACCAGAGGCTAAAAAGCAGACGACGCGGCACGGATGAACAAAATTTGAAAGGTACTCGGTCTTTCTATTAGCTAAGCAGTCCTGCAACTTCAAATTGTTCAGTAAAATTAAAAGTTGGGCGACTGACTATAATCATCATAGTGTCTGGCTGAAAGAGCGCACAGAACAGGTCAACGCGGAGAGAACACAAGGAAGGACGATAGTCGCCGCAACACAATCTACAGTGTTGCATGGAACTTCTGAGCCAGAAGATATTTTACGCACTATACTTAAAACTAAGGAAGTTATTTGATAAACACGAGTTGGCGTGCGAGGTACCGCAAAAGCACAGAGGCTCACATCACTGAGATATTTACGTGTAGCATAATGCACCTTTTGGTATATGCAGTTGGCTTAGAAATTTTCGAAATTTTCGAATATGTCAATAAAAATTTTTGTACTATTTTAAAAGGATTATGAGAAAAACAGTTCTTCACTTCAATAATTTGTTTTGCATTGCCTTATTTGAAGAGCATCTGTCTCTGCATCCACGTTAACAACTCAAAGCATAGTTACTATGAAAGTAGAGAATGTATCCATCTTTCGCGCAATTTTTGCGGAGTAAGCTAAATTACCTAGTATACGAATGCTGTTCAGTATAATATCACGAAATCAAAAAAAAGGAAAAGCAGGACGAAGGGAGAGGATACGAGAAACAAAAACCAGCTTTGTATTCGGAGCCGACCACAAAAGCCGAGCGCCAACTTCGTCTTCTTTCAAAAGGAGCGTGCTCGCTGCTCGTGTCCTTCAATTCGTGTTCTCTTGCGAGCCTTTAGTCGTTACATTAGCCTCTCTTCCTACAAAGCATCGTCCCGATGCTTTATCGTCACGGCTACGTGACCGGGACGCACTTGTGGTGCAGTGAATTCCCTCGGACAAATAGGGCTTCACTCGGACCACGTGCACAACATCGGTACATGCCGTCGACGCCTTGAGCAATGCGGACCGCTGGGAGCAGCCTCATAGTTAACATCAGTGAGCCGCCGAAGAACTATATATAGCCCGAGGCAGCGCCTTAACAATTTTTCCGAAAGGCCACGACGGCAAATGGGACTGCAAACATAAACTTTCTCCGGGCTCGTAGGAGGCTGGTCGATGAGGAAAATTTTAGCGTATCGAGTCGTAGTCCTGCTGCCTATGAATGCGCATGCGAGCAAGTTTCGATACCATCGCATTCATGTGGCAGCATCGCATCTAGCATAGCTGTGACTTCACGACCATGTAGGAGACGGAACGGTGTCATTCGTGTTGCCTGTTGCGGAGCCGTGTTGTATGCGAAGATGATGTACGGCAAGATTTCGTCCCAGCTCTTGTGCTCCGCATCCACGTACATGGAGAGCATATCCGGGGACGTCTTATTAAGGCCTTCGGTCAGTCCGTTAGTTGGCGGATGGTACGCCTTTGTTCGGTGGTGAGCTATTCCACTAAGTCTTAATACTGCGTCCAATAGCTCGGCTGTAAATGCACTTCCCCTGTCAGTTAGTACCACTGTTGGGGTGCCGTGCCTGAGTACAACAGTCTCTATAAAAATCGGACGGCTCCACTTGCCGTGCTACGTTCCAGAGAATTCGTTCTGGCGTAGTGAGTGAGGTAGTCTATGGCTACGATAATCCATCTGCGACCCGCAGCGGAAGCTGGGAATGGGCCTAGAAAATCCCTTTTGACTTGAGCAAACGGAGTTTCGGGCACTTCAACAGGATGGAGGAAGCCTGCAGGTTTGACTGCTGGCACTTTTCGCCACTGGCATTCCAGGCATGTGCGGACGTATTGTTGAACGCTCACCGTGAGTTTTGGCCAATAGTATTTTTGCCTCACCCTACACAGCGTTCCTGTGTAGCCCAAATGATCGGAAGCTGCTTCATGATGGCATGCTTGTAATACTTCACTCCTGAGAGGTGTTGGGACGACGACTAAGTAGGTATTTCCGCTCGGAGAGAAGTTTGCCTTATACAGGACCTCAGTACGCAAGCAAAATGATGGTAGTCCTCTTGCAGAAAGCCTTGGGAAAACGAGAGTGCAACCCTCCAAGAAACTAATAAAGTGTTGCAGTTCCTGGTCGTAGCGTTGCTGTTGTGCAATTGTAGCTGTGTTGACAACTCCGACAAAGGCTGCATTGTCGTCATTTTCGGCATTGGCAGATTCCAATGGGGTGCGAGAAAGGCGGTCGGCATCCGTATGCCGCTTTCCCGATTTATAGACAATAACCATGTCGAATTCTTGAAGCTTAAGGCTCCAGCACGCCAGTCGCCATGATGCATCCTTTAAGTTCATGAGCCAACAAAGGCAGCGGTGTTCAGTGTAATGGAGAGGCCGTACAAATACGGCCGAAATTTCATAAAGGCCCCAGCCCCGCGATGCACGGTTTCTCCGTGGTGGAATAATTCGCTTCCGTACATGAATGGGTTCTACTTGCATAAGCTATTACTCGTTTAGCGCACTCTTGCCACTGCATGAGTACTGCTCCTAAGCGGATATTGCTGGCGTCAGTGTGAACCGCTGTCAGGGCGTGTCCGTCTAACTGTCCGAGGACTGGGGGCTTTTGGAGGCGTTCCCACAGGTCATCGAACGCTTGTTGCTCTTCATCCCATACACATGTGATGTCTTGCCTGGTGAGACGTGTCAACGGTGACGCAATGCGTGAAAAGTTCCGAATGAAGCGTCGGTAATAGGCGCACAGTCCTAAATCTTGTCGTTGTCAGATGGCTCTGGAAAATTTGCAACGGCAGCTATCTTGTTGGGATCAGGCCGTACACCTTCACTGCTAACCACATGACCGAGGATGAGAAGCCATAGCGGTATTTTCGCGGCTTCAGCGCGAGACCGGCAGATCAGATGGCTTGAAAAATTGTATGTAGTCGCCTCAGGTGCCCGTCAAAAGTTGCAATAAGTACAATCACATAGTCCATGTATACTAAACACGTTTGCCACTTGAGGCCTGTGAGTACTGCATTCATTAGCCGCTGTAATGTTGCCGGCGTGAAGCACAAGCCGAAAGAAAGTACCTTAAATTTATAGATGCTGTCAGATGTCACAAATGAACTTTTTCTCGGTCTCTCTTGTCAGCTTCTACTGGCCAGTACCTGCTCAATAAATCCATAAACGAAAAATAACGTGCATGTCGCAGTCTATAGAGAGAATCGTCTAGACAAGATAGCGGGTAAACGTCTTTCTTGGTGATCTGATTGAGCTTGCAGTAAGAACGCAGAAGCGTAAGCTGCCATCCTTTTTTTTTACCAACACCACTGGCGACGCTCAAGGACTTTTCGACGGCTGAATAACGTCGTCTTCAAGCATTCTTTTTAACTGACTTTCTATGACTTCGCGTTCCCGTGGGGCCGCCCGATATGAGTTTTGCCGCATAGGCTGGGCTGTATCATCAGTGATAATTCGATCTCTGGTCAACGGCGTTTGACCAACTCTTGACGTCGACGAGAACCAGTCCTGAAAGTGATGCAGAAGCTCCAGGCGGCTTTGTTTCTGCGCAGGCAGCAAGCTTAGGCCAACATCGATGGATAGATCTCGAGGCACGGGAGGCAGGCTGGTGGAACCACCTTGCACTACAGTGAAGCAGTCTGTGACCTGAGTGAACTCTTCGATGTACGTGACTGTCATACCTCTTGTAAGATGCCGGCGCTCATAGCTAAAGTTTGTTACGAGAACTTCTGTGTTTCCAGAGTTAATGTTGACGATGCCTCTTGCAATGACTATGCTACGGCTGAACAGCCGCGTTTGAATATGTTCGGCGACAGCGTCGGAGTTGTTCGGTATGTCGCATGTCATCGACAGAAGGTTGCATGAGCGTGGTAGGATGGTCACGTCATCATCGGTGTCGCATAAAGGTCTACGTCGCTGCTCTGTGCAGAACACAAATGAACCTGGGCCCATGCTAAACGTAACGGACCTGTCCGGAATGTTTATAACGGCGCCGTATTCACGGAAAGAATCCATTCCCAAGACCAGGTTTTTGCAGCACTGTGGCAAAACGAGAAATGTAGCAACGAAGGCCGAAGCACCGATATTATTTCTAGCGGTAAATTTGCCTGTATGCGTCATCAGCTCGCGTCCTGCAGTTCTCCTTTGGGGACCAATCCATGAAGTCATGACCTTCTTAAGGCAATCGGCGAGTTTTTAGCTTATAAAGAAGTCCGTGCGAGTATCGACTAGCGCTGTCACTGGGCGCCCATTTATGTAAACGGCGAGGTCGGCGCTGACAATTTCCATTGGAGTCGGCGACGTCGCACCTTCCGGTCGTACTGATGGCGTAGGGGCGTTGTAGCGTCTCGACTGGCGGCAGGTTTCCCCCCAGAGGTCGCTGCTTTTACTTTGCCCGACGTGGACTAGGGGGCCTGCCCCGTACTACATCGGCGTAACTGCGACGGTGTGGTGAAGTGCTCGACGCAGGTGACGAAGAGCAGGGTTGACCATGTGGTGGAACGAATGGTTGGCGTGGATACGCTGGTGTGGCGTCGGTTGACCCAACCACCGCGAGGGAAAGTGGATACAAAGGTCTGGTACGCATAGTGACGAGATAGGCAAAAACCGTAAATATGGCCCGCTTCCGCGCAATAGAAGCAAAGTGGACGTCGGTCGTCGGAGCGCCACAAATTCCTCTTGCGAACAGGTGGTCGACTGATGGGCGTTGGAGTAGTCAGCACAGGTTAGTAGGACGGCGTCTGCACGGGCGCGTTAAGCTGCGGGTCGGCGACGGCGGCGGGTGGTAAGGATTTGTAAGGACGAGGCAGGGGCCGCGAGGTTTGCGGCGCTGAGGTTGAATGACGGACGGCCGACGCTTAGGTTATAGACCACTGGTCTGGTAGCGATTCGGGCTAATTAAAGAAACGATTGCCTGACTTCCTGCCGTACAACCTCTGCGACAGAAGCGACCACAGGTTTTCGCGGAGTCACCACAAGGTAGCGAAGCTCCTCCCGAACGACTTCGCGGATGAGCTCATGCAGGAAAGACTAACTGCCGGCATTCAGTGCACAGGCGCTGACCGAGGCGTTGCTCGGTCGGTCGTTCGGTCGGCACCGTTGTTGAAGTGCTCGCTCGATCGTAGTAGCCTCGTTAACGAACTCCACGACCGTTGTGGACAGGTTGGGAAGAAGACCGGCTCGTTGACGCCTCGCGTCAAATGTCGGATTTTTCTTTGTTTCAGGAATCGCTGGGTCACCACGACGAAAAAGGTGGATCATGTTCTCCACAAACATGGCGACGCTCTCATTTGTTTTTTTTTATGCAGGATTCGATGAGTTCTGAGCAGAACCGCGATGATCGTTGTTGACGAAGGTATCCAAAAGTTGCTGCCGAAATTCCTCCCAGGAAGACAGCGTGGCTTCCCGGTTCCCGCACCTTGTGTGAGCGCTGTCCGCTAGGACGAAGTAGGCGTGCGAGAGCTTCTGTTGCGAGGACCAACAATTCGCCTTGGGAACTCTCATATTGTTTGAGCCAATCCTCGACGTCTTCAAAAACATCACCGTGGAAGGTCTCGGGAATCTGAGGGTGCTGAACAGTTACCTCTGGGGTGTCTGCCGTCGCCGTTTCTTCAGACGGAGGACTCCTTGTCAAGGGGAGCTCCAAGGGAATGACCTAGGGACTAAGACCCCGCTGTCAGCGACTGCAGCGGTGGACAGGAGTACCCCCCGGCTGGAACTGGTTGTGGGTTCCGGCTGGAAGTGCTGTCCCGCAGAGGAGTCCCTAGCATCAGGTGTTGATACCCAGCACTTACACGACTGTCACGATGTCAAGAATGCAGGACGCAAGACCAGGATACGAGAAACAAAACCCAGCTCTGTATTCAGAGACAAGAGCCGACGCGCCGATTTTGTCTTCTTTGAAAGGGAGCATGGTCGCTGCTCGTGTCCCTCAATTCGTTTAGCCGTGACAATATAACTGAGAATGTCTAGAACCTTTGGTAGAAAGGGAAAATTTTGCCTCGTGAAGATGTCTGGGGGAAAGAAAGTACTCGCCGTCTGCACTAATACGAAAGGTCAACCGTTCCTGCGGTTTATCCGGGTTGTGAATTACACTGGAGTGAGGAAGCAAATGTGGTGACACATTCGGTGTTTATACAAGCTTTGAAGCGACGATTCCTAGGCTCCCTTCTAGCTGACAATGTTACATTAATGCAATTTCAGCAACCACAATCAAAATTACCACAGAAATTCCTTTGAGTGTTGCCTAAGTAGGCGTAAGCACTGCGCCACTTGCTCATCTCAACATTGTTATGAAACTTGTTCCGACCAGTACAAACGACAGCGCTGTGGCGATGCAAACTGCGATGCAAACGATGCGAACGGCGCCGCAAGGTGAATTCATGACGCAAGCGAACTACTGCACGTGGCGGCGCCAGGTGCGCTTGACATTCCGACGTCATCAAAAAGGGCCATGGACCCAAAAAGACCATGGAGATTCACAAAAATGAGAAGAAAAATTAGAAGGAAAAATATGTGGCATAATACAAAGAGCAGTGCCTTGCTATTTGACGCTCGAGCCGGTTGGTTGCCTAAGGGGAAAAACATATTGGACCAAATATTTGGAACTAGATGAGGCATGTGTATGCTGCAGCAAAAACCAGGAACGAACTCAGCACGTCCTAATGTAATGCGAAGGGATTCACCCAGTGAGCACCGTAGGTAACCTAAACCTTTCAAAGCTCTTGGGTTTGAAGTAGACGGAAGGGTCAACTGGCCTGCAGTCGAGGTAAGCAAGATACGCTTAGGGTATTGGTGGCAAAAAAAAAGAGCAGAGAAGAGGTTGATATGACCGGACCTCTTGCAGACATTATGAATTAACCATTATGAACCGTGCTCAAACGTACCCTGGCGGCGGCTGCGTATGACACGGCCGCGCGGGTCCTTTCTTCCAACCGATCTGCAATGGGGACAGAGGGCGCCAACTGCTGATAGCGTCGTGTGCGCTGTGTTCTCGCCGCTTAGTTACGCTGAAGCGAGAGGTAGCATGAAGTTCAATTCGCTTGCTGCTGCGGGCCCTATATTGAAAGCAATTGTCTTACGTGACGAACAGACCGACGGGCGGACGAATTTCCTCGTTGGATAGCCATAGGGATGCCTACGCATTTAATAAAGAACAATATTTTTTATTTATTGATTTGGAAGCCTGATAGGCTGGAGCAAAACTATTACATGACGGCGGTGGGCGAGGCGGAGTGAATAAGATGTAGTTGGAAATATTCCCGGTATATATGTGTTCACAAAAGCCTGCCCAAGTAAAAACAAAATACTTTATACATCTGCCACGCAGTGACAACTGCATGGTAAACAGATGAGTATAAATATAACAATGAAAACAAACGCTCACGAGAATTAAGTCGTTACTTTAGTCGAAATGGTCAGTCACGAATGTGAAAATGAACCCAAAAGGCTACTCAGCAATTCAAATGTGTGTTATAGCGCTGATGCACTGAAAGCACTGGTACGTCTTCAAGTGTGTTTTAAGCTACGATGACGCTACGATAAATAGGCCCAGTTTCAAAAGACATATCATCCCTTTCCGTCTCTCCGCGACATTTATCGAAATGGTGAAATGAAACTGTGTATGAGAAACTTTGTGCGCGAACGACGCGAAATTCGTAGCAGTTGGGATAGCTGCTATGAAACAAGTAGTTATGAGCCGCATCTTTTAAATAGTATCTGCCTGGTAAACCATTTGCCGAAGAGCATGCGGAAGTCTTCTTTTGGGATTGTAGTTCTGGTAGTCGAGCAGTGCCCCGGAGATCACTCGCGCTTGCGTGTTGGAGGAATAGGTGGTGTCCAGAACACGACGTCTACGACGTCTTTCCGGCTCCACCAATCACTTCCGCACCACGAAATAAGTAAAGGTATGGCCTTTGAGACCTGCATGTGTTGTCCAGAGAGAACCGTCGTTCAGGCGGGGATTTGGACAGCAGCTATTGATCGCACGCACGTGGGAGACCCGCGCATCTGTTGGGTGCCCGATTAACAGGCGCGCAGCTGAAGCACTCGAGCAAGAAAGCACGAGGACTACGCGGTTTCTCGGGTCGCCATTGGCTCAGCAAGAAAAGAAACCGAAAAAAAAAACACTGGCGGAATAGAGTGATATCTCGATTCGCACAATTTATAAGGCGTTTTAAATGCTCCCTGCCCTATGCAATTATTTCTGAGCTGCTGCACCATTGTCTGCCCCCTTCCGACCAGATTTAAACAAAATGCGAATAGCGTCCTTCTTAGAACGCTATTTCTTAGAATGCAGACCAGTTTTGTTTCCGACTATATAGCTGTGTAGTTATTGCTCTAAAACTGTGGGCAGATGCCGAAGGCAATGAAGTGAGAAATGAGGACCATTCGTATGGGTATGTGTCAACAGTTATGTGCCACTGGGTGTATCCTTCCCTTAAAAATAATTTGAGGTTTTACGTACGAACACCACCACATAATTATGAAGCTCGCCGTAGCGAGGGACTCCGGGTAATTGTTGTTCACCAGAACTACTTTAACGTGCACACAATGTACGGCATACGGGGGTTTTACATCCCCCCCCCCTCAGTGAAATGCTGCCTCCATGAATGGGATTCAATCGATCGAGCTTAGTAGCGCAATGCCATAGCCGCTAAGCCACTGCGAGCTAGGAGTGCCGCCTTTCAATGAAGCGCTTTGGCGCTTGCTTAAGTGGGTGCCACTGGTTATGCGGCCCTGTAGTCACATGGCATGTGCCACTGCTTGGTTGAAGAAGACAACAGAAATTTCGGCCCAAAGTACCGCAATTTCTGTCGTACGACATAAATTCCTTGTGTATAGCATCAGTTTCTGTAGTTGCGACAGTAATTGCTGATGTTATGACGCAGGGCTTGGCATCGCAACACAAACATTCTGTTGCGAAGACCAACAGTTTTGAAGTCGCAACAGGAGCTCTCTCTGTCGTGACGAGAGCGGCCCAAGAGAACAATTTCCCACCGGGAAGCTCGTTGCCCCTTGAAATTTTTATGCCGCTTTCACATCGGCGGTGCAGGTTTCATGTTTCTCTTGCATCATGTGATATTCAAATTCCCGAATCCGGCTATATTGATAGTACCGACACAAGTATTGACGTCGACATTGCGAATGGCTATGAGTTGTCGTATATGCGCCGTGACGGCTCGACACAATCACCCTATCCGACTGTTCAAAATTGACCGCTTTTTGAAATCATCGCATCTGCGGCCATAGCTGCGTATCAGTTTTGTTAGATGTGGCACAAGGACCAGTCTAATTGCACGGACTGTTGCGCTGACACATTAGGTATTTTGCTAGACGTATTGCATATGCTTTTCTCAAGCGGACAAGAAGCATTGGGCTATTCAACAAAGCTACATCAAAATCTGTCTCGCTCGGGTGTCAGTATTCTTGCGAAAAATGTCTACCGCGAAAAATCGGCGCACTATCTAAGTGAGCCTTTACCCGCGAATATCCATATAGCTATTTTGCACTGAACACTCAAATTATATACCTACTAAAAAGTGCTAAGTGCTAGAGAAAGCTGTCTAAATTAGCAGTGACGCTCACAGTTCATTTTACCTGAACCTATGTATCGAATGCCGTATTTGTCTCTTGTGGTCAATTAGTTTTTTGCCATATACGTAAAATGTGTATAACACCAGCAGCGAAGACATTTTCCTTTGAAGAAGAGGCAATCGCTCTCGCCACCACCACATGCACAGATGCAGCGGTTATATTCACCGACTCTCAGGCCGCCTGTAGAAAGTTCTCGAGGGGCCGCATCTCGGCCGATGCACTCAAGATGCTAAAAAGACGAAGCACTCTGCTCTCGTACACCTCCGTAACGTGGTTATCCGGACACGAGGGACTAGAGGGGAACGAAGCGGCCCACGCCGCTGCCCGTGAGCACGTCAGCCGGGCTCCCCTTTCCCCACGCGCTCTCCGACCCGCGACAGAAGAGGCGGAGGCCTTACCCACCATCTATTCGGCCATATTGCAACACTACAGGCTCGAGCGTCGATTGTGCCCTCCACTGCACCCTAAACTCGGCAGAGAAGAAAGCATGATCCTTAGACGCCTGCAAATTACCACGTACACTCACGGAACGATAATGCATCGCCTCTACCCGACGCTCCAAGGCGACCTCTGCCCACTCTGCAACGACAATCTGGCACACTTGCTGCTGGAATGCCCGTGGTACGAAGGCAGCGAAATACAACCAGAAACGGACGCGAAACGAGCGCAAGAAGCAAACCACCTATGCGAAACGAGGGAGGCCAAGCTCACCCTGGGGGACCTGCAAGACCAACCACAACTCGTCGCCAGGGCCAAGAGGGCAGTCGAGGGCCAAGTGGGCTAAAGAGCCTTCCCACCTTAGGGGGATACCGGGCCTCACTCGGGACACTGTTTTGTATAATAAACATTTCTCTCTCTCTCTCTTAAGCTGCATGCTTCCTCCTTGCCAGTTAAATCATGGCTTCAAGAAGAAGGAGCGTTTGTGCCCAGGAATGAAAATTGTGGGCTTTGCAACCAACGCGAGGCAATAGAACACTTCTTTATTCTTTATCGGGATGCATTTCATTTTTGGGACATCTGACAAAGAACTACCAAAGAAGAAGCTTCTCTCGCATCTTGTGGTATCCGGTTCTTTTCTTTCGAAACGACAATCAGTAATAGACCATGTGATTTGTTTATGTTTTTAGGACTCTATTCGTTATTGAAAAGTCTCATCATCAGCAGATATCTCGAGCTAGCTCGCTCGACAAGATCTGCTTTTCAAGAAGAGACTGCCCAAGTGCACAGTGTGCTGGAAAATCTTGATCCTGTTCCCGAGTCGATTTATCATCTGGCCGCTTGTCTTTGCCAGATTTAAGAAAAAAAATTCATTGGGATGCATGCACGTGTCTGTTTGCTTTGTGTGCGTGTATCTAAATGTAACGTAGTTTTGCCATGGCATTATTCATATTTCTATACATTAAAATAAACAATTCCGCGAGGCGCAGTGCTAACATTCTGGATTCGGAAGCGTTAGGTCGTAAGGTGGACACCAACGTAAAAACGATTTCATTCTTTGCCTTTCCTACACAAACAAGTATATCTCGTCTTCAAGGGCTGTGACCAATCCCCTTGATTAACGAATGATCAGAGTCTAGAAGGTGTCAGATCACAGACGTCACGCAAAAGGACGTCAAACTACGCGACGTGAGACAGCACAACGTCCCAAAATACGACAGACTGACATTTTCTGTTTTGCATTACGACTGGGTGGCTACGTGTAAATGGGTATGTGCCACTCTTCAATGAACCTCTTTGACCCCAACTTTGCTCCATGTGCACGTGCCACTGTCTGTGCGCGCTCTTGGCGGCGGCGTCCGGAGGCGCTGCGTGTCTATAAGGAAACGCGATAGAGACGCCTGCAAAGAAAGTCCAGGGAGGAACAGGAACAAAAAATGAAATATATTTACAGCATCACTATCAATTCTGTCAAGCCAGCGAAGCAAAAAATAAACTCACTTCTCCTTTTTTTATATGTGCTGTCGTGAGCTAGCCTCTAGCTTAGTTAGTTTTTTTTCAAAAAAAAAGCTGAAGCTTATTGTCGTCGATGCTGACACATTATTCGCAACCACCTCGCCCCCCGAAGAGACGGCTTTCACGTTGAAGCGGGCTTTAATAGATAAAGAAGCTGTGACGGCCTTCGCGGTACAGATTCGTTAGACAACTTAAAAACGGAGACCCTAGTGTTACCGTCCCGTTAACCTAGCGTCCTTGTTATTTTCTTTAAATAACTTTTTTTCGTGGATGGGGAACATGTCGTCGACTGATAACGTCCGTCTGGGAGCACTGCTGGAAGTGTACGCTAGACCCAGACCCGACAAATATTCATTTCTCGATCGTTTCCAGAAGTCGCTAGACAGTTGTTGACTTTGCAGCCACCTTCTAGTTATCTCCTTCTGAGTAGACGATGCTTTCTTATATTGACGGGGAGTTGAAAGAGCAGTATACGTGTTCTCAATTAGGACATGTGAAGGCGCGCGCACTTGTAAGTCAGCGGTCGAAAGCAGACCGCTGCTTCTGCTTCGCAAAGTGTTGTACTAAGCACATCGAAAATAAGCCTAACTCTCCCGAAAACCTTCCCGAAGCGACGACTTCACCGTGCGAACTGACCTATCCCAGGAGCCGCTCCACTAGGCTGCTCTTTCGATTACAAATGTCCCCTTCATACATTTCTCCCAGCTGTGGCTTTCCCTTTGTGAGCTAAATAACACCGTAGCTACTAAAGATAGGTACCCTGCTGAAGTTTTCCTAAAGGTACGCTAAATATACCGGTGATATAAATGGAGCTGTAAATGCGGGAAACGAGCAAAATATACTGCGAGGATAACTATGACACCAACACTAAATGAAAGGCTCCCGTCAGCGCGCATGTGAAAATTGGCAGGTATGATTTTGAAGTGGTTGACTTCGAAGTGGTTGAGTAGTGCTTAGTCTAAAAAAGTCATTTAAAATGTAGCCCAACACACTTAAAAGGCTCGGAGTGGCTGGCACACTCGCTAGGTAGTGGAACCATAGATGCAGGTTATGGTATTGCTCTTGTTTCCGCGTGAGTATTGCACTGTCCAATCACATTCTTTACAACATGTATACCTCTGGGAATCTAGATTTTTCCAGTATCTCTACAAGTGTGTCTTGGATGACACCGTGAAGTCTCCGTTGATGAACGTCTCGAACAATCTGCTCTGTGAGCGAACTTCGAGGGGCACCAACATCAGATGATTGACTTGTTCCGTCACTGCAGCGAACTGAAGACGTCTCCTAATGCGCCATATCTCGCGATTAGTCCATGTATAGGTTGAACATCTTGGTTTATGAATTGCTTTCCAATGAGCGATTTCCACACATTCTCATTATTTCTCTGCCATAAGTATCTTCCTGCACAAAGATCAACTGGTATTTCTGAGCAGCCTACATTTCTTCTGCTGTAGGCGCCGAATTTGGTCTTGTGGCCGAAATTACACAGTTGCTTTTAAACGAAGGGATCATGCGGTGATGCGCTAAACGTGCGCAAGGCTGCTGCATCTTTGAAGATTAAATACCACTTTGAAAGCACTTATATACATAGCTTGCACGTCTTATGGCGCCTCTGAACCTACACTCCGTTCAAGCCAGTGCTTTCGAAGTCTTCGCCTCGTACTTTCTGAAGAAGAAGAAGCTCGAAGCGTGCAGACGTGCTTTGCATCGGCTCCGTGATTTCAAATTTTCCAAGCGTCCAAAATCTCCTGCTACCACTGGGATCAGCGGAATATATTTCTAAACATTAAGGGGATTCTACGGAACCGAGCCGTAGTTATAAAACCAACGAGAGCCCTATTTGTTCGGCCATGCCGACGGTAGGGTTAGCCCTAACGCCGAACGCTGGCGCGCGGGAGCTCGGAGACCCGCAAGCAGCCACCGTGTCTACGGTGAGCTGTGGGGGCGACCCAGCCCGGAACGGTACGATCGCGGGAAACCCAGGCACCATTGCCCACCAACCCACTGACACTGAAACCATGGAAGTCGTATCCGAGAGTCACCCGAGACCCCTGCCTGAGGAGGCCTTGCCTGGGCCGTCTCCCGTCCTCTCGGAGCAGTTCCACAATCAAGAATCTCAGTGGCAAACGGTCGTTTCTCGTCATCGGAAACGCCATCTTCAAAAACAACAATCCACTGGTGAGTAAGACCCAGTCGGGCAAACCCCGCCATCGAAAGCCACACCGTTAGCGCTAGCTCTAACCCGGGCGCCAGCCGCCGCCGCGAAAGCCGCGTCGCAAGCTACCTGCGAAGAGCGCGGAGCCGGAACATCTATTTCTGAAGACGCGGCTGCAAGGAGCAGGCCTCGCCGACGCGCGCCTCCCCTCCCGCGCACTGACATGAAAATCATTATCCGCCCGACCCCGGACCTCATAGTTCGAAAACTACAGACCCACCAGGTGGCCAAGGCGATCGTCCAAGCCCCCAGAGGTGAGCCGACCTGCAAGGGGGATGATTTCATCGTCCGCCTGCGACACGGCTCGAACATCTTCATCGTGAGCGCCCCTCACGAGGCCACGGCGGCCACCCTCATGAAAATTATAAGCCTCACCTTTCACGGATGATCACACCCTGTGAAGGTGTATCTATCAACATCCGAGGGCATGCTTAAAGGTGTCGTACACGGCATCGACGTAGGCACCGGCGAAGAAGAGCTTATGGCGAATCTTCGGGTCCGCACACATGGAGTCCGCATCGTGCGGGCCCGTATGCTCGGACAATACCAGACAGCCCTACTCCACTTCGAGGGACCCCAGGTGCCTAGATTTGTGTGTTACTACGGAGGGGAGATGCCTTGCCGAGACTACCAGCCGACAAGGCAATTCTGCTCCATCTGAAGAATCACCGGACACCGCCGACCAGACGTCTGCCCCAACCCAACGGTTCGTGCGTGCAACGTTTAACCGCATTAACCCAGACGCCGGACACACTTGTGTTCCGAAGTGCACCATGTGCGGAGGGGCCCATCTCACGGCCGCAACAGAGTGTAACAACAAGCTCAAGCGCATTCCACCCAGATGCAAGCCTGCCTCCACCACCACACCCAAAACCCAACGACAGCCCCGCCCGGTCACTCAGTCGACCAAGGCGGCGGACCTTCCCCCGCGATGGTTCAGCTCCGAGCGGGAAGACTCCGACTACTCGGAGCCTCCGAGCATCTACGGATCCCGGTCCGGTTCCAACCCAAGCTCCAGGTCCCGCTCCTGCTCTCGCCCCCGGTCTCACTTTCGGTCGCCCAGACGGCAATCTCGGTCGACGCCCAAACAAGGACAGTAGGCGGCACCAGCCACTGCGGCACTCAAAGACAAGGGGCCCCAGCAGCACCACCAAAAGACCAAGGAAGCCTCACTCAATAGGACTACCACCAAAGAACACGAGGTAAGCTGGGCAGCAGTAGCCTCCCCCTCGTATAAAAAACCACAGACGCCACCATCTGTTAAATTGGAACAGGAACTCGGCACCATGCGCGCCCAGATACAAACGCTCACACAAGAAAACAGACAACTCCAACAAGTGATACAGCTCACACAAATACCACAACAGATGGCTCCGCACAAGGACATCATTGACCTACAAACCCATGTCGATGCCATCCGCACCCAGATGCAAGCCTTCATGGACGCTACACGCGCCAAGTTGGAACAAATAACACAGACAGCAATACAACGCACAGATTCAGCTATAAAACACATGGAAGCCACTGTAGATAGCAAGCTTAGGAACCAGCTTAACTCCATAAATTTACGAAAGACGCTACTACAGAACCTTTACAAGGCCACACCTGTAGCAGCACCGAACCAAATCGTAACATCACCGACCGCAACGTCCAACAATGCCAAGACGATACAGGCAAGTCCAAGAAAACTTAGAAATTTTGCAATAGAACTGCCGTGGGTAACGGAGGAAGAAAGGGCTGCTTACACAATGATCGCCCATTCCTCAAAGCCACCGGGGGTGATAGCCCTACAAGAGCCCGGTACCCGACCAACACTACATGGCTACGAAGAATACCACACAAGTCAAGACGACAAGTGGAAGGTAGCCACACTAGTAGACAGAAACATCACAACCATACAACACAAACCCATAGACGACGTGGACATACTACATGTACTTCTCGAAATAATATACAAAGGCAACCAGAAACAGAGCGCCTTCATCCTCAACATTCATTGCCCTCCCACTCAAAGGCGGGCAAACATAGGAAAACTCTTTGGGGACACCCTCCGCCTCGCTAAAGACAATGCCCTGGTAATCATAGGCGACTTCAAAGCTCAGAGCACGCTATGGGGGTACCAGAGGCAGGATTGGAAGGATCTCCAGCTACAAACGCTAATTGAACAATGTCACCTCACACTCATCACAGACTCGAACATACCGATGAGGGAAGGGAACAGCGTAACACGCGACACCACTCCCGACCTCGTCTTCATCACTCAAACCACGCGAGCCGAATGGCTTAACACATTCGAAAACCTAGGCAGCGATCACTACATACTAAACATAACACTACAGACTGGACGCCTACGCAGGCAGATCGGCACAGCTAAACTCACTGACTGGCGAAAAATCAGGGAAGCCCAAGAACAGGACGCCGACACAATCACGAACCTGGAAGACTGGTGCGACAATCTCCGTCGACATAAACAACGCCACACAAAGGAAATCGCCAGAACAGAAGAGATCCCAGAGGTGGATCCCCACTTACTACACTTGTGGGATGCCAAAAGGGGCCTTACCCGCCGCTGGAAAAAACAGAAATATAACAGGAAACTGAGGACGCGCATAGCACAAATAACAGCGGAAGCAGAAGAATATGCCATGCAACTCACCTCAGTGAACTGGTATAGATTCTGTGACTCCTTCGGTGGCACGCTGGACACGGCCAAGACGTGGCACATTCTCAAGGCCATCCTGGACCCCACCAAAACCAAAGGAGAAGGACACAGGACTCTGCAACGGTTACCACACACCTACCCAGGCAGTCAACAAGACCTCATCGATGCCATCAAGACCAAGTGCTATGGAGATTCCACTCCCACACAACAATGTAGAACACCCTACACAGGACAACCCAGCCCACTAATGGACGAACCTATCACCAAAAACGAATTGAGAGCAGTCATCGCAGCCACCACCCGTAACACAGCGGCGGGCACAGAACAAACCACGAATTCGATGATCAGGAACCTGAGCGACAAGTCTATCTCCGCGCTCACGGCCTTTCTCAACCAACACTGGGAACAAGGTACGGTAACGGCGATGTGGAAACACGCACGAATAATCATGATCCCTAAATCGGGCAAGATATTAGCAATTTAAAACCTCAGACCCATATCGCTCACGTCCTGCCTCGGCAAGGTGTACGAAAAAATTATAAACACGAGACTACAGAGACACTTGGAAGATAACAAACACCTGCCGGACACCATGTTCGGTTTCCGCGCAGGCCTGTCCACACAAGATGTGCTACTTCAAATCAAGGAAGAAGTCCTCAGTAACGTTTCGCGCAGTGGCAAACACGTCATCCTAGCAATCGACATCAAAGGGGCTTTCGACAACGTCAGCCACCAAGGAATCCTAGAAGGGCTGGCCAACACCAACTGCGGCGAGCGAACGTACAAGTATGTTCAGAGCTTCCTGATCCACCGCACGGCGGAGCTGAAGATGGGAGAGATCCAGACTCCAGTGTACCACCCTCCCCACAAGGGCATACCACAAGGTGCTGTCATCTCTCCCACGCTGTTCAACGTCGCCATGATCGGTCTCGCAAGCGAATTGCAGGACGTAGCAGGTCTTCAGAACGCAATCTACGCAGACGATATAACGCTCTGGACCACAACAGTGTCCCTTGTTGAAAAAGAAGAACGGCTGCAAACTGCAGCAAATCTCATCCAAGATTACGTCAGCCAACGGGGTCTACAATGCTCCCCCGAGAAATCTGAGCTCCTACGAGTCTGGCGAGGACGGGGTAACCACACAGTCCCCACAGACCCAATAAGAAGACTCGAGGTACGCCTCAACGGGGGCGTCATACCAGAGAAGACATTGCTGAGGGTGCTGGGCATGTGGCTGCAGTCCAACCAGCGGGCCACACACACCCTTACACTCCTTAAAACCAGTGTCAAGGCAATATTACGCATGATCTCCCACGTAACATCCAAGAACAGAGGCATGACGGAAAGGGACACCCTCCAACTGGTCAGTAGCCTGATGGTGAGCAGGATCACATACAGCCTGCCTTACTACCACCTCACACAGTCCGAGACAAAGCAGGCCGACACACTTTTGAGGATGGCTTTGACGGCCGCTCTCCGCCTGCCGATGAGTACATCGCCTGAAAAATTATTCGCACTAGGGTTGCACAACATCCTCAGCGAACTGACAGAAGCCCATTACGTCTCGCAGCAACAGAGACTAGCGCGGACTCGCACGGGCCGGCAGATCCTACAAACCTTGGTGTTCCCAGCAATAACAACACGAACCCAAGAAACCTGCTTGATACCTCGTCACGTCCAGGACAATTTCACGTTGCCCCGATACCACGCAACATGGACCCTAACCTACACTCCGGCAGGAGGAGAGCAAGGGCCCAGTACATGGAGAAAGCGTTCAGGTTCAGTACAACGGCCCGTTTTACGGACGCCGCCATGTATGGGACGAACAACAAGGGCGCAGTTGCAGTGGCATACGACCACCGAGGCCACGTTACCTCCGCGGCATCGACCCGCCCCTGCACGATTACGGAAGCCGAAGAGCTGGCCATCGTGTTAGCCATCCGCGAGGGCCTACACGCAAACCAACCATTGACGATCCTCACGGATTCCCAGCATGCCTGCCGCAACTTCCTACAGGGTAGAATTGGAAGACCTGCTGCACAAGTCCTAGCCCGGATACTCAAGGAGGGCTCTGAGGACTTTACCACCCAAACCATCATCTGGATACCGGGCCACACTGGCATCATGGGCAACCTGCAAGCCGACAGAGCAGCTCGAGGATTCGTACATAACCGAGCACTCATCACGCCGGCTGCAGAAGACCTGGACCCTGTCGACCTCGAGTATTCAGCCATCGTGAACTACCACAGAGGGCGTCGCTTGCGATATCCACCACCCCATCGAAACCTAAAGACAGAAGATACCGCTGCCTGGCGAAGGCTCCAGACAGGCACTTACACGAACCTGCACATATTACATCGGATACACCCCACAGCCTACAGGGACGAATGCCCATGGTGTGAGGCCTCACCAACCCTATACCACATTACATGGGAGTGCACACTACGCAACATAGAACACCCAGACACGAACACAACGAGGGAGCATTGGGAGGCACTGCGGTCCAGCTCGGCCCTCGACGACCAGCTCAAGCTGATTAAAGGGAAGCTGAAACACTTTTGGAAAAAAATGAGTTCTCTGCGGCATTCTACAGTTTTGAGTCCCCTGAACACGAATAACTCGTTTAAAAAGGGCGGAAACAAGCGCAAGCGGCTGTTTTTTCATGAAAACGCGCACCAGCGCCTCAGGGTATCGCGCGGACGCCGCAGTTGTCCGTAATTGGTAGGAGCCGCTGTGACGTCAATGGCGGCGGTCGCCGGTCGGCGCCGCCGTTAGCACGCTGTTCTGTTCTGGCGTCATAGCTGAGTTGTAAGCCTTATGGAACGTTCTCGCTGTCTCGGACAGCTTGTATTTTCGCCGTACATGTTCGAACCGACAGCCGATACGGAAAACGATGGCGGCAACTGCGGCAACGACGATGTTGAGTGTGCCAAAAGCGAGAGTGATGTGTGCACCTTCTCGCGCGTTGGAAATCTTAGCTGTTACGTATGTTTTTTTTTTCGTGTAGCTGCACGTTCCAATGACGGGAGAAAAAATGCGCTAAAGTGTCACTGGGAACTTGCTGCTGGAAGAATGCCGAAGCACTAACTTCTTATTAGATTGTAAACACGGGTACAATTCCGCGATGTCAAGCACCTTGCCGCTGCTTGTCTAACGTCCCGTGGTTTTCTGAGCATTGATACACGATCGCGAACATAAGTGCCGCGTTTCAAAGCGCGCACATGCAGTGCTGCGAGGTACAGTCATGGAAGTTGCTTATCATACACATCCAGATCGAGATGGTCAGGGGGATTATATGTGCAATATTCAGAATATGGTTCGACGACTTTGCGATTGTGGCTCGATCAAGAATCGGTATGCGCGCTCCATGCTAGTGTTGACATAAAGATATTAGGCAGTTTTAGCACCGCCGTGTGGTAAACATGATAACTGCAACCGTACGTCGAATGTCACTAGGCAAGCCTATACTCCATTTCATACCTCACGTGCAACGCTGTGGAAGCTACGCACGAAGTCCGGTTACCAAAATTTATTAGTGCGCGCGTTTCCGTCTATGGTTCGCACCGTGCCAGCGGCATTTGCTCGCGCGAGCATGCACGTGAAGCTGCCGCGACGGACTGCAATTAAACAATGCCGAAAAGAAAATTGATTTAAAAGAACGTGTTAGCAGCCGTATAAGTACACGGATTGTTTCTATGGGTAAATTCTTTTTTTTTTCATTCAGAACTGAGCTTATATATGAAAAGTTTTCTCAAAAATCGGGTCAAGAAACACCGAACTTTTTCTAAGTGCAAACGCAGCCACTGCAAGAAGTATCTCAAGCCTCCACAGCATTGCACTTGATGTATGAAACGGAGTATAGCAACGCTAGCAACAACGCGTTTCCGCATTTGTCGTAAGGCTATCCGGCTATCGCGGAAATGGTCCGAGCACAGCACAGTTGATTTCGTCGGCACGAACTTATCTCTCCTCACCGCACTGCGCTGCAAGCTTCTTGTCCTTCGGGAACCTGTGAAACACCACATCGTCTCACCCGCGTGTGTTCGCGCAGCCGAATGCTGCACAGAACGAGGGCATGTTGGGCGCCCTTGGCTGTAGGCACTCACGCAGCACAGAAGGAAAGAACAGTTAACGAAAATCTCAAAACAAACGTGAGCGGCAGCGGCGGCGGCAAATATCTGGTAGCGTCGTTGAGTAAAGCGCAGGACGGAAAGAGGCATGCCAGCGCATGCCAGCACGCCGGTCCGGCAGCTCGGTCCCCGCCAGTGACGTCACTCTCGCCGGTTCTCTCCTCTGGCAACCACCTCACCCGGCGCTCCGGGAAGCGATGGGGGCGTGTCCGCGGGGGTGATTTAGAAAGCGATTTCCGCCCCTTATATTAACAAAACGAAGAAAAAAATATCGGAACCATAAATTATTAGGTCTGTTCTTCCCAATCCCAGCAATTCATGGAAATTGAAAACCGTTTCAGCTTCCCTTTAAGAGAGCTAAGAAGATGGCAAGAGCCAGCGGAGCCCTGGACTAAGGGCCCCGACCATTAGCGGTTTTTCTGATTATTCTTTTAATAAAGTTTATCTATCTACCTATCTATCTATCTCGTACTTTCTTCCTTCTGAAGCGAAGAAGGTCCACGCCACCACAATTCGTGTGCCTTTAAAAATCCGCAACTGCATTTCACGCCTGAGAAATTCAGTTGCTTTTCTTGTGCTGGGCAGTTTCACCAGAACCAATTAACACAATGTTGCTGAAAGGACCTTTTATTCATTACAAAGCTGTGGTGCAATTTCTACAAAAAGTGATGTCCGGGCCGCAGAAAAATATCCCGGCTCATTTCTTTTCAGGAATTTTCCCTACCCTACTTCGAGAAAAGCACCTAAATGGCTTTAGTAGTGTCATAGTGTTAAGTGGCGCAACATTTGACTTGGCTAACGTAAGCTCCTTATATACTGCGTGTTTGCTTTTCACTCCCTTGTAGATGAAAGCTCCGTATGCTCTTTGACATCACAAAATATTTGTACCTTCTATTCGCGTGCATCTGACTGCAATATAACGGCATAATTGTCTCAAGGTGCAAAGTGCAGGAATATCAGCGCATTTGCATTTTGTTTCAACGCAGGGAATGCCGCAGCTCAGGCTACAATAAGATATCGTAGCTCTTGAAAACTTAGGCTAGGCGGTACTGTAAATGGTGCTATAAAGTCAAGTGGGCCAAATATCCTGGGCACGGCCTGTAACACCACGCCTTTTTAATTTGCATCTTTTTGGAGCGATCGCAGTAAGGAATTCATAGCCATGGTCATGTGTCCTAGTTCGAGTACCACACAAGTCCAAGAACCTGAACTGCAGATCCCGTATCAGCCATTTATTCTCAACGAAGAAAACGTTGCCTCAAACACTGTGAATTCGGAGCTCATTTTCTGAGAACACCTACAGCATCTATAATTTCATTTGAATGGTGGAAAATGACTTTGGAATCTTTCACCACGTACGCTCCAACAGGTATTCGACGTAGAGCGAGCGCACCACAAGCTTCGCACTGTCTTGCAAGGATACTTTTATCGACGGGAAACGGCGCTTTAAATGAGCAATTAGCAAAAAAAAGCAGAACCCATCTGACGAAGACTGTGAACGGTGATGAGGTTAGCATTGAACCTGCATACCGGAACGACGTATTTCCACCGTCGAAAAGAGTCATGTATGATGCGTGTACCGCAGCGGCACTCCTTTTTCGCGCTTCCCTAATAGCACTCGACGCCATCTAGCGGAGCGGCCTCGAATCCTGTGCGTGCAAATGCTCAGAAACACGTCATGGGGGCAACCGGTATCCACTCTCGAGCTTCTCTCCGGACACGCTGCGCCATCTAGCCGCATTGCCGAGAAGTGCGCGCATGACCTTCGAAAGGAGAAGCCGGGCGCGGCGGTGAGTGCCAACGCCGAGTATTGTTCCATCACTTGCCACACACGCAGTGGCACTTACTCAGTTACTCAATTCATTCAGAGGTTTATTGAAGAGCGGCACATACCCAGGTGATTTGTGGCATGGCCCGCTTAAGCGTGGGGTTTGTCCTTGAGGAACCCACGTAACGTCGGTTCGGTTCCGTTGAGCATGGGAGAAATTTAAGGGATCTTTTTCGTCACTGTAGAGAGGCACATTACACGTGGCTCATACCTAGTTACTCAAGTTCGCATCAAAGTGGTTCATTGACGACCAGCACCGACCGACTGGCCCTTGCCCAGTCCTCCAAGTCCGCGTCAGAGTTTCTTGAAATAACGGTGCCTTTCCAGTCCTCCATGTACGGTGGCTAATGTCGGTGTGAAAGAAGTTCGTTGAAGAGCGGTGCACACCGCCACATAATCAGTAACACAAGTGGTGCAATCCCTGGCTTAAAACTCTGTTCCCTCGTAGCAGCAACCCACTGCCCTACCCATTCGACTACCCACTACCCAGGTGAGCGGAAAAACGGTTACAAAAAAGCGTAGTTACAAACAGTCTCGGAAAAGTGCGTGAACGTTGACAAGTCAAAATAATATTGGAAACGTGATTAGTGGCCGCTCTTCTTGCGAGACGTACTAAAGCGGCCACATACACATGACAACGTCTGTGTGCCAAACGTACTGCTGGGAAAAGGAATGGAGGGTACAGTCACAGCTGGCGTCGTAGGCGTCGTCGTAGGCGTCGTCGTAGGCGTCGTCTTAGGCGTCGTCTTCGTTGTAGTCGAAACGCTGCTTTTCTCTGGGGATACGAAATGCAGGAAAAAAGAAATTTGAAACAATTTTAGTAGCAGCAATACTTACGCAAAACAGCTCGACATCTCAACGCCTAAGAATGTATTCGGGAAAGCAAGGTTATTTTAAACGCTAGATTTTCAGACGAAGGCATTCGATCTCTCTGTTTCAAGGTCGCATTGTGAGGTACACAAAACCGGAGCACGTCGGGAAAGGAAAACAGAAGCGCCGGAGGAGGGTTCTGAGCAAGGGCGACGGAGGAGGAAGGAAATGTCAGCGGCGGCGCCTGTAAAACGTTGTGGAAACGGCAGCAGCACGCTTGCAGCGCACTTGCGCGCCTTGTAAACGTCGCCACGTGGGCACGGAGCTCCATCATTACACATCGCCATGGGGAACACGCACCAGGCTTCAGTCGCGCGCGGGCACGTGCGCGAGGGGAAGACCGAGAAACCACTCCATGGCGGAAGAGGCTAGAGCAGCCCTAAACGCCACTCGTGTTAACCGCCATCGGGAGGAAGCGGCTATCCATGAATCTGCGGCAGCGGCTCGACGAGAGCAATATGCGGCCCTAATGTGACTCGGGCGTTCTGGAAATGCAGAACTGGTGGAGAGGGGTCGCTGCCACACGTGCAAGACGAGCCTTTACGTTCTTAGAACGTTCTAAGCATCCACCGTAATTGTAATGCAATTGCGGTTATTACTTTCACTATGTACACCTTTCATGACTTCTGCTTCTAGAACCAGACAGCCTGAGGCCCCAGGGACGTGAGATTTATCACTTCCTGAGCTAAGAGAACATAAAGTAACTAAAAAGTTGTCGCAGGAGCTTTAGCTTTTGCTCTGTGCAATACAGCACGAGAGAAAAAAAGAAGTCCTTTCGAATATTAGCTTTTATTGGTGCAGCAGTTTAGGGTTAAGCCTCTCTGAACGGAATGAAATCGCTCCTTACAATATACATCTTTACGCAATTCGCAGAACATGATATTTTTTTTCTTTGAGCTTGCAAAGTGAAAGATACTCTGAATACAAGAAAAAAAAACGGCAATATGAGAAGGAGTGCGAAAAAGAAAGCAAGAGAGTGATGGAATACTGCCGGTTACCGCATTAAAATAGATAACCAACCGGAAATACCAGCTCGCACGCATCAGTTGACAGCGTTATTCCATACAAATAACATATGTAGCGATATTGAACGGTGAAAACACTGTACCATAATAGTAATAAAATATGAACCGACCTACAGAAAGAACGCAGAGTGGAGCGTTACAAATCGCCTAAACATTATATTTCTGAATTCAGTAGAAGCAGTCATTCGTTAGGAATTCCAGAAATTAATACTAAGCCTTAATCGCGACATTTGCTGTCATACCTGAGATGTGATGCAGAAAATATCAAATACTTACTGCGAGTCGTAGTCTCTGATATTATTGCAAAACATAATTGGGAGGTAAACTTCAATCAATATTTGAAAATTATATTCTAAAGCAATTGCTGTTAGATAAAACTGCGCTTATGCATCAGTGAGATATATCCTGGTGCATTACACCCGTGATACCGAGTTATTATGCCAGGATATCAGAAAAAGAGCATGCAACATCCGCTCTTGCTTGCGTTCCCGACACTTCGCATCTGCAATTAAGCAAGATGCGACGGTGTTGGCGGACGCACAGCGCCGTATGTAAAGAAAAAATCTACCTACGTGCAGGAATTTTGTCACGAGAACATATCATGTGGAGATGTGTGATGTCGATGATCTATGATCACGCGTAGAGCTGTGAGCGTCTTTGTGAGCGCGAGCGTTGCAAGCGAAAACGCCCTGTGTTCTCATAATAGAAAACGTGTGGGAAGTATAAAACTTGGTATGCATAATAAATGCCATGGCTGTGAATACGGCTGCACACGGGAGAGAATGTATCTAGTGGAATTTAGTGAAGGACGGAAACATCGCATAGTGTGACCTGCACACGTGATATGCACGGGTTCTTTCTCTGTTTTAAATTTTAGGGCCTACAGCGTCGTAATTGTACGATCCAGCGGTGTATAACGCGTATTCACTCTCCATCGTTTGCACAAACAAACCACACAGTTAGTTACTCAATAGTGTAGTTAGGACCTGCGTCGAGCTCTTGGCGGTGTCTTACGGTATATTCGGTTGCTAGCTTTTGAGCACTCTGGACCACTCTGTCGGAGTGCGTTAGATTCAGCTGACAAAAATCCAGCGCTCGGAATAAATTCGGTTCAGCCCCAGCGGCGTAGTCCTCCTCGAAGCACTCGGATGCTCTCATCTTCGTCCCGGCAGTGGAACCAAAGTCGTGTGGAATTCGATCACCTGGCTGCTGGAACTTCCGTCGTTTATGCGCCCTCAGCAGCGGTAAGGGATGCACGGCTTTTCTCGACCACGTTCGTTTGCTATCGAAACAGCGCCGATATGAATTCTCCTCCAGGCTCCGATAGCTCTGGCGAGCTGCGATGTTGTGATCTGAAACCTTGAGAAGAAACCAGTGTAATTTTTACATGTTCCACATTGGGGGCGCGAGCATATTTGCATTTTACTAACGAGTGAGAGAACGGCGTCCCAAATAGGGGCCCATTTTTGGCCAGAGATGTGCTACATTTGTGTTCGTCATTACCGTTTTAAAATATATTATCTTATTCGGTCCTTGTCAATGAAATCACCACAAAGTTACTGAGAGTAACGGGGTTTGATTGCGAATCTACTAATGCTAACAAAAGAATTAAAATATATTTTACCGTATATCAGTGACTATTCAATTCCTATGAATATTTTTCCAAACACTTAAGCGCCGGCGAAAATTGGGAACAATTGAGAAACGAATAAAAGCTGATACGTAGCCAGAATCTAGTTGATCGAGATTGTATGCTCACGTCGGATCAAGTCATGCTTGGACTCACTGCTGTGTCGCATCATGGCAACACATGGTGTAAGATGGACGCCGTAGCTGTACATTGTCCAGTCCCTCCTGCAACAGACGGTTGAAAACTTCGTCAGGCAACTAGGCGACGATAGGAGTAACTTTGTTTAGATATCTTGATCTTTTTTATTCAAAGGACCCTTCAATGGGTAAAAGAGAAAGCATAGGACTTCGGACCTGGAAGACGTGCCTAATATTTGGCGATTAACATTACACACGTGTGCCGTTTGGCGCTTCGCTCAAAAAAGTTAACGCCGCGGAATTTTGAATCGCTGTGCCTTCCAAAAAGAACGTGGTGGACAAGCCATGTGCCGCTGTGCCCATGCGCGATGAGTTCACCATTAAGCCCAATGAAATTATAGTGCCATGTGAGACGGATGTAGCCTATCGTATTTCTCTCTCACGCTGGGAATGCTACATTTGGCCGGCCGGGCGCTGCTTAAACGTATTCACGAATCATAAAGCGTCCGTTAAGAGCCAGTCGTCGTCGAACAAATGGGTCTGTGCTATTATGAATGCGATTGCGCACGAGTATCTTCAGACGCTGTAGATCTGTCTAGGTGCGAAGACAGAATGCTACTTGAAAGGAAGGCAATTGTTTTCTTAAAAGGCAAGACATACCTTTCCTGTTTACTCAGGTTTGGGGCGACCGCCTTGCGGTTTCATGCTGTAGGATCGACGGATATCTTGGCGGAATATCTATGGATACAGGAACAATGATTATACGCTGCCTAAATGAAAACACCAGAGAACGGGCTGGTATTGCCCTCACTGCTGACGAAGTGAGCGCACCTCTGTGCTGCACAAAAAATGTCATATACAAAACCTGAGCATATAATGTCGGCTCACAGGCATCTGCAAATCACACTGATCATTTATTGGAATGGGAGTCTTATGTTTAAACGAATTATTTCGATTTGCTTTATTTTATTGGAATTGGCCGCTGAGCAGGTGTCAATGAGTTTGTGGCAGTTCTTGGCCAGTTCTTCAGGATGGATACCGTTCCACCATGATTCCTACATAAAACCTGAACTTACAATGTTGGTGCACAGATATCTCTGAAGCACGCCGATGTTTATTGGAACAGTGATTAATAATTGGTTGATCCTTTAATTTTTTCAGACATTGGGTGTTTGCCGCTAGGTGCTTATGGGTTTGTCCCAAAGGGACGCAAGAGGCACAGAATCCCTAAATGCTGCTATAAATGTACCGTAGGTCTCTACGCATACCCCTGCCATCGACCTTCTCTCAACAAGCGTCATGCATTACCTTCATTTCTGACATCGCTGCGTCTACGTCTACCACTGTGCGTCCATATGATTTGGTGTCTGCTTTCGGAATAGCATGTGTGCGATGTAATGTTTTAGCATAAAACCGAGAATAGTATACATCTTTCTCCTTTATCTACAGAGATGTATGCCCCTTTGTTTATTGAAGGCGCATTGAACTGCACTTTCGCCATTGTTCACATTGTCACGTGGTAGTGGTTGGGAAGAACACAGCAGCAAAACTGTACATGGCGAAACTGAATCTTCATTGGGCCGCCTTGTTCCCTCAAAAGCAAGTTACACTTAGGTAAAGCACAGCGAGAGCGGTGAGCAGAGTCGGCGATCTTCAAAATCTGAACAAAGGGTCAAGCGCGTCGGCTTTCATACCGCAGTCGTGAAATGTTCCAGAGTGATTAATCGCTGGGACCCGCGTGTCTCCCACAAAATTCTACACTATTCGCGTCGCGCATACATGCAATCAGATTACACAAGGTTCGGTGACAGACAGCGGATGGAACCGTCGATAACATTCCAGAAACTTCCTATACATGCAGGCGCGTCTTGCGCTGTGCGACAAGATTTGTTCGGCGGTGAAACGTGTCGCCCCATAAAGATGAACAAGTACACGTGTCAATATCTCCCTCTGAAAAAGCATCCACCCGACGCTCCAAATAATCGAAAGCAATGAACAAAACACCCGTAACAAAGAAACAACAAAATAAGGAAGCTCGTCAGCGTGCGTAAAGGGCTTCAGATCGGGCCCAAGATGACCGTTTCAGATCGTGCTCAGCGCCGATGCGAATGCCAAATGCCGTCTGGCACGACCCCATAGTCTAGCTAGCCAATACGGCAGATGATCCTGTAGAGTCCGAAATAGCATCGCAATAGGTTCTCACAGAGTCCTCGTCGGCGTGTCGGGGTCCAAACCCAAACACGGTCGCCGGGCTGGTAGTCGACGAAGCGATGTCGGAGGTTGTAGTGTCGGCTTTCGGTACGCCGCCAGTTCTTGATTCGTAGGCGGGCGAGCTGTCGGACTTTTTCGGCGCACTGGAGATAGAGGGCGACGTCAAGACTGTCTTCGTCGGTGACGTGCGGCAGCATGGTGTCGAGAGTCGTCGCCGGTTTCCTGCCGTAAGCTAGCTTGAACGGGGTGATCTGTGTTTGTCCTTGCACAGCCGTGTTGTAAGCGAAGGTTACGTACGGCCGGACGGCATCCCAGGTCCTGTGTTCGACGTCGACGTGCATTGCTAGCATGTCGGCGAGGGTCTTGTTCAGGCGCTGCGCAAGATCATTCATCTGTGGGTGGTAGGCCGTTGTCCTCCAGTGCTTTGTCACTGTTCTGCAGAATGGCTGGGGTGGTCCCCGCTGCAAAGGCCGTTCTTCGGTCGGTGATGAGGACTTCTGGGGCGCCATGTCGCAGCAGGATGTTCTCGACGAAGAATTTTGCCACTTCAGTTGCGCTACCTTTCGGCAGAGCTTTCGTTTCAGCGAAGTGCGTGACGTAGTCCGTCGCCACGATGATCCACTTATTTCCGGTTGTTGACGTCGGAAAGGATCCCAACAAGTCCATCGCGATCGGCTGCAGTTATACCGCTGGCCTTGTCGGTGGTGTCTTGCGTCGCTGACAGCCTCGAAACGTCTTGACGTAAATGGCGACGTCGGCGATCAGGCGCGGCCGGTAATACCTTTCCTGTATCCTCGACAGCGTCCGGGAGAATACGCGGTGCCTAGCGGTCGCATCGTCATGCAGGGCGTGCAGTACTTCTGGACGCAGCTCTAAGGGAATAAGAAGAAGGTAGTTGGCGCGGACTGGTGATAAGTTCTCCGTTCTCGCTTCAAAACTACCTACTAGTAAAGAAGACAATCACCGCTTCACTGCCCTAGAGACAACGTCGGTGTGACCTAACAAATACTCGACGAGGCTTTTTAGCTCCGGGTCTGCTCGTTGCTTTTCAGCGAAGTCTTCCGCGCTTATTGTTGCAAGAAAGGCGTCGTGCTCCTCGTCATCTTGAGGCGGCAGGTCAATAGCGGCGTGTGATAGGCACTCGACATCAGTGTTTTTCGTGCGGACTTGTAGGTTGCAGTGATGTGGTATGCTTGTAGTCTGAGGCTCCACCACGCCAGCCGTCCTGAAGGATCCTTTAAATTCGCTAGCCGACGCAACGCATGATGGTCGCTCACGACTTTGTATGGCCTGCCATATAGGTAAGGGCGAAATTTTGATGTAGCCCAAACAATGGGGAAGCATTCCTTCTCGGTCGCAGAATAAATTGCCTTCTGTTTTTGACAGCGAACGGCTAGCGTAAGGTATCACCCATTTAAATCTGTTTTTCCTCTTGACAAGAACGGTACCGATACGTAGGCTACTGGCGTGAGTATGAATTTGTGTATCGGCGTACTCGTCGAAGTGCGCAAATACCGGAGGCGACTACATGCGTCATTTGAGTCCTTCAAATGTGTCGGCCTGCGGCGTTTCCCACTTGAACTCGACATCACATTTAGTTAGATGTGTGAACGCCTCACCGATGCGTGAAAAGACCTTGACAAAGCGCCTGTAGTAGGCACACATGCCAAGGAATTGATGAACTGCCTTCATATCGATGGGCTGCTGGAACTTTGCGATGGGCGCTGTATTCTGTGGGTAGGGGCAGACTCCAGATTTGCTGATGACGTGGTCCAGAAACAGAAGCTCATTGTAAGCGAAGCGGCACTTTTGCGGCTTCAGAGGGAGCCCTGATGACTTCATGGCCTCTAGTACTGTCGCAAGCCGCCTAAGGTGAGCGTTCAAATTTCTGGCTAAGATGGGGACATCATCCACGTAAACAAGACAGGTCTGCCACTTCAACCCTGCTAACACCATGTCCATGACGTGCTGGAACATTGCAGGCGCTGAGCACAGTCCGAATGGCATAATCTTGAACTCGCAGAGGCCGTCTGGCGAGACGAAGGCAGTCTTTTCGCGCTCTCTCTCGTCGACTTCTATTTGGCAGTAGCCAGACTTGAGATCCATCAGGGAGAAATATTTAGCGTTGCAGAGCCCGTCCAATGCGCCATCTATCCGAGGGAGGGGGTAAACGTCCTTCTCAGTGATCTTGTTCAGTCAACGACAATCGACGCAAAAACGTAGGCTTCCGTCTTTTGTCTTCTCTAAGACAAGAGGAGATGCCCGCGGGCTTTTATACGGCTGGTTTTAGATGTTGTCGCGCAGCATTTCGTCGACTTGATGTTTTATAGCTGCACGTTCTCGCGTCAAAACTCAGTGAGGGCTCAGGGGGAGTGCTCGAGCGCTATCTTTGGTTATTATGCGATGCTTTGCAACTGTTGTTCGTCGAATCCTCGATGACGTGGAGTCTGTGTCGTCGAAGCAGACTTCTGAGCGGCTCCAGCTTGATCATGGGGAGACTTAGATTTATGACGAAGTGCGGTTCGGGAACCACGGTCGTCGGGGAAGATGCGGCAAAGTCTGAGAGGACAAACGCATTGCTGGTTTCTAGAATTTCCGTGATATATGCGATCGTCATGCCCTTGTTGATGTCCTTGAACTGCTGGTTGACGTTCGTTAGCAACACTTTCGTTTTTTCTTCGTGAAGTCGAGCGATCCCTCTTGCGGCACAAATTTTGCGGTCGAATAGTAGGCGTTGGTCACCCTCGATGACACCGACGGAAATAACAATTCTTGAGCGGGACGGGATGCTGACTTGATCTTCGAGCACATTCAAGGCGTGGTGACAACGACAGCTCCCCGGCAGCATCGCTTGGTCTTCCGCCAGCGTTATCGACTTCGACTTCAGTTCGATGATTGTACCGTGTTGGTTCAGGAAATCCATGGCGAGAATGACGTCTCGTGAACACTGTTGGAAGATAACGAATGTGGCAGGGTAGGTCTGGTCTTGAACTGTAATTTTTGCTGTGCAGATTCTAGTAGGCGTTATTAGGTGTCCTCAAGCGGTCCGAATTTTAGGGCCTTCCCATGCAGTCTTAACGTTCTTCAAATGGGTGGCAATGGGTGCATTTATGGCGGAGTAGTCGGCTCCTGTGCCTGCTAAGGTGATGACTGCGTGGCCGCCGAGAAGCACGTCGAGATCAGTGGCTCTTTGTTTTGCGTTGTAGTTAAGTGTTTGCTTCGGATTACGGCTGCGTCGCGTTGGCGTTGGCGCCTCCATCTGTTTCTGCTTTTAGTTTTCCAAATATGGGCTGATGGAGCAGGCCCGGGCTGGGCCAGTGTATGGTCGTCGTTGCGGCGACAGGTAGCGGCTTGGTGACGGTGAACTGGACGGTCGTCGAGGGCTCCACTTAGTAGCGGCGTTCTGATGGTGAAAAGCAATAGGGTGGGGTCTGGCGGGCGGCGAGCGTAGGCCCAACATCTCGTCGAGCTAGATAATGGCCTTCAACCTCAATACCTCGGTTGTAGAAGGCACGGAAATCAATCCGGAGGAAGCGGAGTGCTCATATGAATTGAAGTCGCGAGCACGAAGAAACATGCCGAGGGGTCCGATTCTAACGCGCTCACTTAACGAAAAGCAAGGGATAAATGCTCGTGCCCGCGCTGCCGCCCCACACAAAGTATTGAGACGAGTCGTGGAAGCTTCCAGTATCCCGAACTGTCCTAGAGATTACTTTGAGCCCATTATACGGCCTCCTGGAGGGTTGAATGTTAAAAAGAGAGACCTTATCATATTCAAGAGTGCGCTCGCCAAGACGTCTTCCCTAACAGCGGAGCACGTGCTCGACGACGTATTGTGCACGAACTCCTCCCAGAACATTCTCGTTGTTGCAACGCCGTCCGAGGCGAACGCGCGCATACGTCAGGGTCCCACGGTTCTGTAGGGACAATATCGTCATAGAAGTGGCGGCCTACGTGGTTGCATCGGATGACACCTGTAAAGGAGTTCATATGTAAGAGGCATGCGGCGCAGAAAGGCAGAAGAGGACGATGTGCACGTATCGGTCCGAACGGCACGAGTCCTCGAAGCGCGTGATCTGGGGCTGTGAGCTGTGATCGGGATGAAGCGGCGTTTAGCTGGGATTATCGACGTGGCGCTGGGCCAAGAAGGTCGTAGCGTCAGCATCGCCCTGGCGACGGGAGCCAAGGAGGTTCGGTCAAATCCGTGAAGCTGGAGGGCTAGGGTGTGGCCGTCAGCCTCGGCTACGTTCGAGCGAGGCTCCTTGGACCTGCGGCAGCCTCTCACGGCAGTGCCGGGTACTCCATGAAGGATCCCCCTTAAGAGGCAAACCAGCACGTACGATAGTCCCCGGGGCGTCTCGTCGGCACTCGAAGTAGCGGCGGAACCCGGAGTTAGGCCTAATCAGTGAGGCCGGAGTGCATCGTCATCGGCGTAGTTCGGGACACCGGCATGCGGGACTAGGGATTGTACTTGACCTAATGAAAAATTACCTAACAGGCAGGGTATTGTATGCAACCTTCAAAAATGATGTGTCGCAAAAATTGAAAATATTTAGAGAGGTACAGCGAGAATGAGTGCTTGGGCCCCATTATTTGATTTATACATAAATGACCCAGTTGAAGTGCCAAATTACAAGAGTTTAATTTTGTATGCTAATTATGCTAACGTCTTTTTCGTCGCCGAAGCACTTTCGCATATACAGCAGTTAGCCAATGAGTACAAATGCATTATCCATTTGGCTATGTAAGAACAAACAATTAAATGTGAATATAACTAGATATATTACTTTCGGGCCAGAAATGAGCCTTTTAACGAACACATAATAACGCTATTTAGTGACAGTAAAGTAGAGGAGGGAGAGGCTCAGAAAATTTTAGGTGTCTGGCTTCAGAAAGACCTATGTTTTAACACACATGTTGAAACGCTAACGGCAGAACTTTGTAAAGCTGTTGGTTGCCTCTTTAACCTTAGTGAGTTGCTGCCATTGTGGCTAATGAAGGTGCTCTATTACAGGCTATTTCATTCAAGATTATTATACTGTTTATTATGGAGTACCGCAAGAAACCAGAATTTATCTAAAATTACTGTATTACAGAAACGGGTACTGCGAAATTTTGAAAACTATAATGGAAAGCCGCAGGGCTTACGTACTCAATTGCTTCTTAAGCCTGAAATACTAACGATTACCCAGGTATATACATATAAAATAATAGAGCATATAAAAATCAATTATAGGAAATTGCTTCAATTAAACCTACACCACAGTATTGCATGAGAAGAAACATCATAAGGACACCGAAAGTTAGAACTGATTATGTAGACAACATAAAAACTGTCAAATTCCCGTTTTGTTAAATCGAATAGGGCAAGAAATTACCTTTAATGAACAAATCAATGAAAAAATATTAGAAGGTGACTGTTAGAATATGATAGTATGTAAATTGGAGGTTTTCTTCTGTGTTTTCATGAAAATTTTACTTCTCTTTCATTTTTGTGCGTTTTGACTGCATTAAGTTTATGCATGAATGCACTATATGTGAAAGAAAAGCTGTGTAAATAATTGGAGTTATCTTGAGCGAAAATTATGGTTTTCGGTATTTTTATGTACCAGAGTGCATTTACGCCGTACACGTGCATATTGCTTTACATTTGTAAATTTCCGCTATAATATTTACTCTTTATTAACATTGCTAGCTTGTAGGTAATTGTACAATTTGTGTCTATATGTACAATCGAATTCCATCACATTTCATTTCTTCTATATACGCTTTCTCCACTTGAAATGCTCATCTGGAGCAAGAGCCCTTGTCAGGGTATATGCCTTGAGCTCTGGCTTCACTTTCTTTTGCATATTGAAGGAATGAATAAACTTCCTCTAAATGTGTGCCTAGTGCTTGCGTCATTTTACAGATCAGGTCGTAGCCATCTGGCTGAATAAACATGTGGCGTAGTGCATGCGTCTCTGGGCACGTGACGGCGCAGCCAGTAGGGAGGAGGTGGCGCCCCTCATGAGTATTTAAAATGAGCGCATAAGGTAAAAAAGCAATATTCTCCAATGGCAAGTCGCTGAGCGCTCCCTCGAGTTATAAATTCCTCGCGCGCAAGCGAGCGCATTGCAACGCTTGTCGCGCTATCATTTGGTCTTACCGAGGCACCATTAGAACGCAGGCGAAAGCTTGTGTGGACAAGGAAGGAGCTGAAATATACATTTCGCTAAAGCGACTCCAATGCTTTCGCCTTCCCACACGTAAGCAGTCCTAAGAGTCTGCCGAATTTCGATTACATCCATAATTTGCGAAGAGTGTAACAGAAGGTCCCTGGCTAATGTATGCATACTGCTACTAGCGTACGACGCAAGAAATTTGCAGAGACTTTCGAATATGTGTTGTAGTTTAGTGACAAATAGTGCTCTAATTCAGCACCCAGAAATCGGTACTTCTGATGTTTATTCAAGGGACGAGCTAGGACGTGATATCAATTCAACAGCAAGACATACGCATAATCAAGCAATGTAGATTGGCGCGTACCTTGATGTATACATAAACGCAGCAAACTCAAGCGTCCACTAAGACAATCAGACAGAGGAATGAAGCGGAAGCGGGAGGATGCAATAATGAAAAAAAAAACAGCACTTTGGACTGCAATATATATGAGGTAGTGCGAGAAATCTGGAAGGGGGCAATGGTGGCAGGGCCAACTTTCGCAAACGACATTCGGTACTTAAAAAAATCAGACGTGTCGGAGTGGGAGGCTTATCAGTGGTCGATAGGCCAGTTGGCCTCGGGGCCTGTAGGAGAACTGCAAATTAGGTAGTGCGCGGAGACATTGGTTGGGCCTCCTTGATGTCAGAGATCCACACAGCGAAAGCAGTTTCGAAGGAAGACTCAGGAACATATGACAATGAACGGGTGGCTAAAGCGCATAAATATGTTTGCCTCAAAGACGTGGACGCAAAATGGACGAAGAGCTCAAGAAAGTTGGCAACCAGGTACAGGGTGATTGAAAGCAAAATTGACGACCAGGAATAATAAAAAAAAGGTGTAGGAAAAACAAAGACAGTAAATCAGGCGCAGAGGACGGAAACAAAGATAACCTGGTGATTTACTAGAATTGCAAGAAAGGAACGAGAAAGGAAAATTTATGATATAACACAAAGGCCGTATCATGCTATTTGAGGCCCGAGCTGGTTGTCAAAGAATAAAAACATACCGGAGCAAATATTTGGAACAAGATGAGGCTCGAGTATGCTGCAGCACTCATCACCAAGCACATCCAGCACATGCAAGCACGACCAAGCGCATCCTGCTGGAATGCAAATGTAAACCCATATGAAACGTCTACCTTCCAAAAGCACTGCGGTTTAAAGCGGATGGAAGTATTCACTGGTCAGGATTAGAGATAAACAGGCGACGCGGGGAGTATTGGTGAAAAATGCAGGGAATAAATTAATAGGACCGGATCTTTTACAGGCATGACGAACTATGCAAGGTATAGATAAAAGATTTAGGGAAACGAGAAAATGTTAAAGGCCAAGAAAAAATGCTTGGCTGATAAATCTCTACAGGTTACTTGATTAGCGCTAGTAGGCTAGGTGACCATTTGTCACCGCCCCGTTTCGAAGAGGATCCGAATACATCATAATAACTTTCATTATTATCGTCGTCATCACCAGTGACATGGTTCGTCTCTGCAATGTACCACGTTATTTTGTGCCGTCTGAATTTAGAGTTTATCGATGGGAGGCTGGAGAACGGGCTGACGTGCGATTAATACGCCTCAGACAACTAGAATGTAGGGAGGGGCGTCCTTTAGAATCAAAGTGGCGTGTGAACTACAGCGCTGGTATTATTTATGAAACATGCACAAACAAAACGCGCACAAAAACACATACGCAGGCCGTGCACACATACACACACACGGCCGCTTGCTCACACCAGCCTATTAATGTTGTGAAAAACACCAGAAGCGATCAAAAATGCTATGCGCGTGTTTTGGTGCTCTGGGAGAATGAGATAATTCTATAAAATGCAGGGCGTAGTAAGTGAGGTGAGATTCTTTCAATTAATGAATCGTTGCAGAGGCGCACTCTCAGCGCATGAAGTGACGAAGTCGTTCGTTACCGCACTGCAACCCATTATTTAAGGAACATCCAGCACAAAGTGAAACAAAGTCTACTAACTAATCAACCACGCACACATAAAATAATTAAATCTCCAAAGAAAGTGTCACAGTGAAAAAGGGCCTACCGTTTCATGTTCTGCAGTGGAGCTCTGAGATGAACTCAAGGTGGCGACGGAGGCAGCCCTCGAAGCGTAGAAGCGGTGCTGAAGGCAGGCACTGTTGAAGAAAAATCCTGGTCTCCCGCAGGCGAACAACTGGGATCCAGTGATGCAGGAGTAAGTCCGGTTGCGACGTTGCGAACACGGGTGGGTGGCCTTGGCACGGTAGAGTTCTCGACGCCGGACATCAAGTCCAATTGCTCCACCTCTGCTCCCGGTGCGTCGGCTTCAATTTCCCGACGTCGCTAGGCATCTTCCTGCGTACAATTATGAGAACGCGGTTCATGAGAACGCTGTAAAACACGTCTAGAAGGTCGCCCTGGTCCAGTAGAAGGCACGAAGCATGCGCCTGACGACTTCACTCCTGCCCCTGGAGCACTGGCGAACTCCTTCCTCCGCACAGGCTTTTTTCCACGCATCCCCGGCTTCTTCTTTTCTCTCTACTCGCTTGTTGTTGTTGCTGTTCGAATTATTTCTACGCGCAATCATGCAATCGCTGCAGCATCTCGTCGTCTTCGCATGGCTGATCCACTCCGATAACGGCACTCGCGCACTTGACACATAAGGAGCATGCGTAGGAAATTCTGTAAGTCTGCGGGTTAATCAGAGTTTTAAAGAACTGCATAATGTGTTAAACCCTATTAGCGCACAATTACCGAATGCCCTTGTTTTTATAAGGGGTGACTTTAATTTTGCTAACACATCTTGGTCTTCAGCGCCTGCGGCCTCTAATCCGACATCCTCTGAAACTGGGAACGTTTAGAACTTATGTTTGTTGTTTTCTTTTGTATATTTGGTATTAGAGCCGACAAGAACTTTGAAAGAGACGGATAAGACTCTGGAGGTAGTGATACCGACATGCCTTCATCTCGTGCAACATATTTTGAACTGTCATACACCCTTGCAACATGGGAAGCCGACTGCATGCCCAAAACCTTGCCTCGGCTACATTGAATCTAATGGTGTCATTGTTAACCGTGAGTTGTGAGATGTTCTTGACCTCGGCATTAATGGTTTTGCTGAGCATTTTGTTTGTTATAAGCGGAAACTTTTTAAGGCTATCATGTGGAATTTAACGAACAGCTAGATTCCCCTGAGCAATCTCCCATAACCTAAAAACGCTTTATGACACAGCTTGTGCAATGCTTATAGCTACAATAAAAGAAAGGAACATGCATTTGTACCGCAAAGTGTCCCCGATTAGAAGTTCTTGGGAACATCTACAACACTACTAATTGCGCTTACTAGCTCAGTATTGACTTTGAAAAAAAAAACTTCCTTTGCCATCCGTGTAAACGAATTATATGGAAAGTGCGGCGCATTTAAGGCACGTTCACACAGAAGGCGGAGCGGACAAGCGGACAAGCGGATCCGGCCAAGCGGCCGCGGATTTTCGCTTTGCGGAAAATGCGCGGCCGCTTGGCCGGATCGCACCCGGACCAATTTTTTCCGCGCGAATAAGTTGGCCGCTTTGGCCGCAGCCAATAAGGACCCGACACTGCGCAAGCGCTGGAGAACGAATGTAAACGAATGTCTTTCTCTGGGCTTTTCGCTTCTGTTATTCAAAAGTGTCAAAACGGCAAGTTGGGCCAGTTGGTTGGGATTCATAGTAAGGTTTGTTACAGCGCAACACGAGACAAGGACAAAAGAAGGTAAAAAACGACGACACGCCGCCGTGTCGTCGCTTTATACCATCTTTTGTCCTTGTCTTGTGTTGGGCTGTAAGAAATCTTGAAAATCGACTAGACAAGTGGTGAGTAAAATGCCAGCAATCTCGTCTTCTTCGTCCGAGCTCATCATTTTGCCGAAGTGGATAGCGGACGGGAGCGCGCCGTCCCACGAAGAAAAAAATATCGAAAGTGCGCGTACAAACTCAAAGTGCCGTGAGATGGCGGCACATCCCTGAAATTGCTAATGAAATTGCGAGATGCCCGGCCTTCCCGGCGGCGCGGATAGCCAGACAACGCGGCTGGTCTGAACAGGCGCGGGCGCTCGCCGCCTCGCCGCTTCGAAAATCCGCTGGTCCGCTTAGACGCTCCGCTTTCGGTGTGAATGTGCCCTTAATCCTTCTAGTGCAACAACACTAGCTTATTTAATTTTGCTAAGCTTCTAATATTGAATGAAACTCTTAATTCGAAACAACACATATTACGAAAATTTCGTTACTGTTTATCACCGGCAACTTGCGATCATTGCATCACAAGACTGCATTGTTCTGTAACCACGTGATGTACGGATGTGCATGGGTAGAGTGCTCGCTCTACAGGAAGCAGATCGCCATATGTCAGGTTTGCGGCAAACTAGGGCACCGAGCAGACGTATGCCCCACACCGGAGAAGCAGACTTGCAGGGATTGCGGCATTCCAGACCCCGGAGAAGATCACGCTTGTGAAGAAGTCTCTTGCGCGCTTTGCGGCGAGAAACACCCCACGGCCAGCAAGGAATGCAAGAGCAGATACCAGGTCCCGTACGTGGTACACAAACGAAGAATCCAGAACAAGCAGGCAGCCATTGCGTCCAAGAAACTTCGAGAAAAAGCGACGAGTCTCTTAAGGCAGAACGGCGCGGGTGCGCCGCAGCATCCAGACGGACAGTGCGAGCCCAGAGGGCGCTCCAGATCCAGAGGGAGCTCGGGATCCCGATCGGCCAGCAGAGGTCGCAGGAGCCGCTCCCGCACACCCGGGAGCCGGGGCCGCTCCACCTCGGGCGTGCGCTTCGCACCCGCGGCCGGAGCTAACAGCTGGGCCCAGCGAGTCAAGGCGACAACGGGATGCCAGGCCTCGGCAACGGCAGGGACGCTGGCCACTAACTCCGGGCCACTGAGGGACCAATCTCAGGTGAGCTTGCAAGCGCGGCCAGAGAATACTGTACACAAAGACATCTTAGAGAGAATCAAAGCACTCGAGCACGAAAACGCTCAACTCAGACGCACAATGACAGAACTGGCTAACGAGAATAGATTGCTTAAAACGCAAATTAGCTCACCAACTGCACATACACAGGACATGCACATGGACACTTCACCCAGTCGGAATCCCTCCAGCGTAGCGGAATCAGAAACGACTAGTCAAAGCCCACCCGCGGGCATACCAGTTACCAAGAAACGCAAGGCCAAGACCACGGAATGCGACACGCCTGCCAAGGACATAGACGGTAAATTGGACAAGATCCTTAGTACCCTAGGTCAACTACAATTCGATGTCGAGTCACTAAAGAAGGGGCACGACAGACTAGTAGAGGCGGTCGATGGCCTAACGAGCAGGGTAGAAGTGATGGAGAAGGGCTTCGGTGCCAGGATCGAGGGCCTCGAGAGGACCGTCTTCACTCACTCCACGGCACCGGTCAACTCCCCTGCCTCCCCCATGGTCAGAAGGAACACTGCAACAAGCGATATCGTCACAACCAAAATGGCGGTAAAGTCCGCAACCATAGTAGAAATCAAAAATGGAGAAGGCAAATAAGCGAGAACCAGCCGAAAGGCACCAAGCGCAAACGAACAATCAAGGCAAGCTTATAATCTGGCAATGGAATTGTCGCGGGTTCCGAAACAAGAAATCGGTCTTGCAACAGCACATCAGACACACTACAGACAAGCCGGACATCATACTCATTCAAGAGACCAACACCGACACACCCACACTTCCGGGATATGAAACAATTGCCGTTCCACCAACAAAAGCCTGCAGCGGCGTAGCGACGTTTGTCAGTAACAGGCTCGCGTGGGCCGAAATTGACAGAAGTAATCCGGACGGCAAATGCGAGCACTTGTTCATCGAAGTCTTTCCCAAAGGCAAGAAGGCTAAGAGCATACTAGCACTGAACACGTACAGCAGCCCGAACCACAGAACGCAAAGTTTCAGAAGACTGTTGAAGAAGGCCAGGGACAAAGCCGGGGACAACCCACTGATTATTGCCGGAGATTTCAACTCCCCAAACGTAGAATGGGGCTACGGCATCACCAGCGCCAAAGGCAGAAATCTGGCCAGCGATGCGGAAGAGATGGGCCTCAACCTTATCACGTCCGCGCTCTACCCTACCAGGATGGGCAACTCGGTCTCGAGGGACACCACCCCAGACCTCACGTTCGTTCTCAACACCGAGGGGCCACCTGGCATAATACCGGCGAAGACCTCGGCAGCGACCATTACATTGTGGAAACGTCAATAGCAATCGCCTTGAAACCACTACGAAAGTGGAGATACACGGATTGGGATGCGTTTAGACAGATAAGAAAGGAACGTACCGACAAGCCCGCTACACTAGAACAGTGGACGCAAGAACTAAAGGACGACGCCCGCAACGCGACCAAGGAAATAGAAACAGATGCCCAGACAATCGGGATGGACGCTAAGCTCGCTCACATGCTGGAAGCGAAAAGATCCATACTGCAGAGATGGCGTACCCAGCGACTCAATAGAAGACTTAGGAAAAAGATTGCACTACTGAAACAAGGACATTGAGCACCACTGTGTAGTTCTCTCCAACCAACAATGGGACGAAGTATGTGCAAGGGCCGATGGCAGCGTGACATATGGAAAAACTTGGAACCTACTGAAACACCTTCTTAACAAAGGTCAAACCAGGAGCTCCCAGACCAAGGCGGCTGACAAGATAGCGAAACGTGAACTCAAAAACTCCAACGAGCAGGAATTTATGGCAAGACTTGCCGAAAGATACATGCCACTCTCGAGCAGCGAGGAAAACGAGGCCGAGGCACCCGGTTCCCCGTACACGGGAGCGGACAACCCCGACCTCGATGAACCCTTCACCCTGGAAGAAATCAGGACCGTCCTTCAAAACTTGAATGGCACATCGGCCCCAGGTCCGGACGGTATTAGTAACAAGGCCCTTCGTAACTTGGACGAAGACTCCGTCCAGTTCCTAGCGGATCAAATCAATCAGGTCTGGGCTTCCGGCAGGGTCCCACCGGAATGGAAGAACGCCACCACGGTTCTCATTCCAAAGCCCAACAAGCCCTCGGGCGTCGAGAACCTCAGACCCATATCACTGACGTCGTGCGTGAGTAAGGCGGCGGAACACGCCATTCAAAACAGAATCTCCAGATTCCTCGAAACCAAGGGGCTGTTACCACACACCCTCATCGGATTTAGACCCGGTCTATCAACTCAAGACACCATGATTTTAATCAAGCCCCAAATCATTGATGACCCCATTAGAAACGCCAAGGCCATTCTTGGGTTGGATCTAGAGAAAGCGTTCGATAACCTCTCTCACCAATACATTGTGGACACCATTTCCGAACTCAACCTCGGAGCTAGGTTCCACTCGTACGTCAAGTCATTCTTGGATAACAGGACGGCCACGCTCCGATTTGCCGACCTCTCCACGGAGACACTCTCGCTGGGGAGCAGGGGCACCCCCCAAGGCTCGGTCATCTCCCCTATGCTTTTCAACCTTGCCATGGCGGGACTTGCTGAGAAACTAGGGCAGATCCACGGGCTCGAGCATACCATATACGCAGATGACATCACCATGTGGGTGTCCAAAGGAACCCCGGGCATGGTGCAGGACATCTTGCAAGAAGCAGTGAACGCCATAGAAGAATTTCTAATTCCCACAGGACTCAGATGCTCGCCTACCAAGTCGGAGCTGCTCGTACGCAGACCCACGCAGAAGGGCCGCAGGCCATACTCGTCAGACTTCGATTATAATCAAGAAATTACCGTACGAACCACTTCGGGACACGCCATACCGTGCGTCGACAAAATCAGAGTCCTGGGTATGATCGTAGAGACTAAAGACGTCAATGCCTCTACGGTTCAGAAGCTCATCACCAAAACCAACAACGCTATTGGACTCATCAGAAGAATTGCCAATAGACACAGGGGCCTCAAGGAACATAACCTCATCAAACTCATACACGCGTTCGTCACCTGTCACTTCGCATACGTTGCGGCAATGCTCAATTGGACACGATCCGAAAGAGACAGACTGAATGCCCAAATCAGAAAGGTCACCAAGCAAGCCCTCGGCATTCCAACCAGCACCAGCAACGAGAAGCTGGGGCACCTGGGCATGCACAACACCCTGGAAGAAATTGCCGAAGCCCAGCAGCGCGCCCAGCTTGCTAGGCTTTCGACGACGCCTCCGGGGCGCACGATCCTAGAGAAGCTAGGCTTTGCACAAGGACACATAGAAAAAGACTTTGCGGACCTCCCACGGGACATACGCGCCAGGATCACGGTCCGCCCTATACCCAGAAACGTACACCCCGAAAACAACAGGGGCAGACGACAAGCGAGAGGACAATTCCTTCTTAACCAAGCCTTGGCGAACCGTGAACGCTCAGCTTTTGTGGACGCGGCGGCATACACGGGAAACAAAGCTTTCGCAGTGGCGGTTGTGGACGGCCGCGGATCCACAAGATATGCAGCCACGGTAATTGCAAGGAAGCCTGAACAGGCCGAACAGGTTGCGATCGCTGTTGCGCTCACCGACGACAATCTTTCCCATATCTACAGCGACTCCATAGCCGCTATCAGAGCTTTCCAGAAGGGCACGGTCTGCGCACAGGCTCTCAAAATTGTTTCAAAGAAAGAGATTAAGAAACACTTCATATACTGGTTCCCGGCACACTTAGGACCAAAGCTCGGCGACGTCCCCAACCTTAACGAGGCGGCACACGAGGCTGCGCGCGCGCTTACAGACCGCGCGGCTTCATCCGACCAATCGGAGAATAAGGACGCGCCCACTACATACAACGAAGTCACTAAACACTACTACCTACAACGCAGACAATATAGCACGCCACACCGCACGCTCACTCGAGCTCAAGCAGTTACACTCAGAATGCTACAAACAGACACATACCCCACTCAAAACAGATTACACCATTACATGCCTGAGCTCTACGACAAGTCTTATTGCACCAATTGCAATACATCCCTTAACGTTTATCATTTACTCTGGCCGTGCTCGCAAGCTCACGTAAACTACGAACAGGACAAGCGCAAGTTTGAAGAGGCAATCCGGAGCGAAGAACTCGCTCCCCAACTCTGGGCCGTCCAGCAGGTCCACGACGCCGCCAGGAAACTCAACCTCCCGGTTCCGTCGTGGGAGACGCCCACTCCATGAGAGCCCGAAGCTCTCGTGGCCTGCAGGACCTGAATAAAGTTGATTTCCTTCCTTCCTTCTGTATCCAGTAATTATCGGACAATGAGGTCTTCCTAATGTGACCAAGTCATCAAACATGTCAGCTCACCGCGACATCCGCTAAATTAATGCATATCTCTAAAAGGCACTGTTCTGTGCTCGGCCTTTATTCTCTTAAGCGTTTTTTGCAGTAGCTCGGCACCGCTCGCGTTCGAGCAGACTGGAAGATTGGGAAGTTGATCCTACTCCACAAGTCCAGTAACAAGGATAGCCCTAACAACTACGTCCCCTTGTGATTAACTGCTCTTTTTTGATTAAATACTTTGATAAGGAGGGCGAGAAACTGGTATGTTTGTAAGAAAGCGGATTAAGTTTAGATAAACATCTGCTTACGGCCCTTGAGTACTAGTTTACAAACCCCAGTTTGACACCATGCGATGACAAACAATATTGTCACGGTGCCATGAGAGGGACAAAGAGGACGATCACCAACAATACGATAGAGACGACATAGTGGGGCTAACGTACCGTGCGACCATACTGGTTGTAGAGGCCATATCTTCTGCTGAGTAACCACGGTCCCATTTAACCTTATATCTGTGCCCGTTTCATTTTTGGCGGAGGTGCTGGGTATTCCACAAGACGGGACTCCACGGCCGGCTTGCCCTCGGCCGTCCTACCATGCTGACAGACGACCAGGCCGATGGGTTAAGCACGGCGTCAGTACCCGGCACAACCGGGCCATCAATCTCCGCGACACCGCAAACGTCAGTCGTCTCGACCCATCCGCGAAACCCCGGCACCTTGTCTCGTAACGGCGCCGACAAAGTAGGCATCGAAGAATGGCTTGGCATATACGAACGCGTCGCTGCACACAACCGATGGGACCCAACAGTGATGGTCGCAAATCTTCTCTTCTACCTTCAGGAACCAACATACGCCTGGTATGACACACACGAAGAAGAGTTGACGAGCTGGGACGTATGCAAGCGAACACTTCGCGACCTCTTCGGCAAGCTCGCTGGTCGCAAGTACGCCGCTACGAAAGACCTATCCTGTCGGGCTCCGACAGCTACCGCGTCGTAGGTTGCGTACATCCTTAATGTCCTAGCTCTTTGCGGCTGCGTCCATGCCAGTATGCCCGAGGCTGACAAAGTGAAAGCACTTTCTGAAAGGCATCGCTGATGATGTGTTTAACTTGCTCGTTTTCAAAGACTTCTCGACGACAGAGAAAATTATTCGTGAGTGCAGACATTTCGAAGACGCAGAGCCGTCGCATTGCCATACACTTCGTGCGGCTTCCCAACACCGCCACTCGTCGTCGTGCGAAGACGCTCATTCGGCCCTTCAATCGTACACTACGGATAGCGTTGTCCGAATTGTGCGGCGCAAATTCGAGGCTGCGTCGCCATCTTGTTTTGCGCGCCCTTCTGGGAATACGCAATCGACGATCTCCCTCATCCACGCAGTTGTGCGCGAATAACTGGCCAACGCAGGAATTCAAGCCGTGTGCTCCATAGTACGTGCTCCAGTTAGCCCGGCGCCTCTTCATCGACCTCCACCGACATTTCGGCGCTATCGAGATCCGGCCCAATGGCGAACACCAGACAACAAGCCCACATGTTCTATTGTAGCGGCGTGGGGCACATTTCTGTCTATTGCCGTTATTGTCCTTTGTTTTCGCCCTCCACGTTCTCCTACTGCCACAATAACAACCAGCGCCAGCCCTTTCATGCTCCAAATGACCCGGCACACCATGACAGCATTCTTCAGACGCTCGAGCCGTTCACCATCGCCGCACCGATCGTCGGTCCCGCTCACCCCTGCCCTGTCGTCTTTCATCGCCTCACCCTTTTGTAGGCTCATCTCTAGAAAACTGACGGATGCAGCTTCCGGAGGTGACACTGCATTGGACTCTCGACCTGCAAATACTCTCCTTACCTTGCCAACAGATCAGAACCTGATCGCCGTGGAAGTTGATGCCCTACCTGTCACTGCCCTGATCGACACCGGCGCAGACATCTCGGTCATAAGTGCTGATCTCTGGCAGCGGCTCAAGGAAGTGCTCACTCCTGCGAAGTCGCGTCATACGAGTCGCTCATGGGGAACTACAGCTGCGCTGGCAATGTGTGCCGTTCGTGTCAGCATCGCCGGTCCTCACACATGTGTACTATCCCTCACGATGTTTAACTGCCCACTCAGATATAATTTTACCTGCCCACCCAGATATAAATGACTGCTCGGCTGGTGTAGTCAACCTTAATTTCCCTGATGTTACTGACTTTACCGACACCGTACCGATGGAGCTCTGTTACGCCGACTTTGTTCGTCTATCTCTGCAGGCACTGACCTATATCACTGCTGCGCCCAACCCCTGTGTACCGGATGGTGACTATGTCCTCACTCTCTGTGTCAGTGCCTTAGTTTCGCACGGCGTATCCTTTCCTCACACCGTAGTGACCGTATCGGCTAACAAAACTTACCTTCCATTCCTGAATTTTCGATTCTGCCCTCAGGTACTCTCGAAAGGGATCACTCTCGCCACACCGCCGTCGTTGCACGAGTACGACCTCTCCTCCCTCTCGCCTCTTCCGTCGTCCTCTAACTCTGCCGCTGCCTACAATTCTCGTTCCGCCACGTCGCCTCCAGCGCACGACATTACCAAGATGACAGCCCAGGATCTTACCCCCACACAAACCGACGATCTTCGTCATCTGCTCACATCTTATTGCGACATTTTTTAACTTGACGATCGGCCTTTGGGACAAACCTTCCTAGCTCAGCATCGCATACATACCTGCGATGCACCGCATATTCACAGACGGCCCTATCGCGTGTCACACGCCGAGTGCTGGGTAATACAACAGGAGGTTGACAAGATGCTTACCAAGGGCATTACTGAACCATCGTCGAGCCTGTGGGCTTCTCCTGTTGTCTTGGCAAAAAAGAAGGACATCACCTGTTTATTCCGCATAGACTACAGCCATCTACACAAAATTAGAAGAAGCATGTCAATCCACTGCCACGCATAGACGACGCATTGGATTGCCTACAAGGTTTGACGTATTTTTCATCGATAGACCGGCGCTCCGGTTACTGGCAGATTGCCGTTGATGACATAGACCGTGGGAAGACCGCATTTGTTACGCCAGATGGCATTTATCAGTTTCGAGTCATGCCATTCAGCTAATGCAATGCTCTAGCCACCTTCTAGCGCACGATAGACACGCTATTGCACAGCTTTAAGTGGTCTATATGTCTTTGTTAGCTCCACGACGTCATTGTGTTCTCGCCGACATTCTCGACACACCTGGAACGCCTTTCATTTATTCTTTCCGTCTTCCGTGCTGTTGGGTTACAATTAAATTCTTCGAAGTGCGACTTTGGTCACCGCCAAATTACTATCCTTGGTCATCACATCGACTCATCTGACGTCCGCTCCGATCCCGCAAATGTTCGTGCTGTTCTCGATTTTCCTGTACCGACCTGTGCCAGAGACTTGCGCAGCTTTGTAGGCTTTTGCTCTTAATTCTGTCCATTTGTCAGAAATTTTGCGTACATTGCTAGGTCTCTAACTGAACTTCTGAACAAACGCGCCTCCTTTTGATTCGGGCCTGACCAAGCTGCTGCCTTCCAACGCCTTATCACCCTGCCCACTACTCCGCCAATTCTTGCTCACTTCGACCCATCTACCCCAACAGAGGTCCGTACAGATGCTAGTGGCTATGAAATTGGCGCGGTTTTAGCTCAGTGTCAACGTGGGCGTGACAAAGTTATTGCGTACGCCTCTCGCCTGCTTTTAACACGCTGAACACAATTACTCCATTACAGAGCGCGAGTGCCTTGCACTTGTATGGGCAGTGAGCAAATGCGGCCGCACTTATACGGTGGGCCTTTCACTCTTACTACGGACCATAACGCACTCTGTTGGCTCTCGACACTTAAGGATCCAATGGGTGGTCTAGGTCACTGGGCACTTCATCTTCAAGAATTCACCTAGAAAGCGGCGTACAAGTCCAGTAAGCTAGATCAGGATGCCGATTCTTTGTCTCGGCACCCCTTCAGCGCTCCTTACTCCTGTGATCCAATTGCTGGGATATTCACGCTCTCCGCCTTCTACCACACCAGCAAGGAGCAAGCACATGGAAGATCCTTGCGCGACCTAATCAGCCGCCTCCGTTCTGACTCGTCAGACCCCTCGCTTAGCTTGCTCCTCGTTTTGGACAGCATCTTATACCTCCGAAATATGCGCGTAGAAGGACATGAACTGCTGGTAGTCGTTCCTTCCCATCTCCGGCCAACTGTACTCGCGCAACTTCATGATGTCCCCACCACTGGCTACCTGGGTGTTTCCAGGATCTACGATTGTGTCCGGCGACGATATTATGGCCTGGACTCTACTGTACCGTGTGACGTTATGCCGCTACTCGCGAACCATGCCAACGTCATAAGAAGCCTGCTTTGTTTCCGGCTGGAACGCTCCAGCCACTCGATATAACCGCCGAACCATTGTATCGTGTTGGCTTCGACCTATTGGGCCCTTTCCCTACTTCCACAGCTGGCAATAAATTCATCGCTATTGCAACGGATTATTCAACCCGCTATGCCGTCACACGAGCACCCACGACCAGTTGTGCTACCGACGTCGCAGACTTCCTGCTCCAAAACGTCATCTTGCACCACGGAGCTCCTCGCCAGCTTCTCACAGACAGGGGCCACTGCTTTTTATCGCGGGTTACTGAAGATCTACTTCGCTGTTGTGCCACGAAACAAGCTCACGACAGCGCACCACCCTCAAACCAACGGCCTCACTGAACGCCTGAACCGAACACTTACAGGTATGCTCTCGATGTATGTCTCCTCAGATCATCGTGACTGGGACGTGCTTCCATTTGTGACGTTCGCGTACAACTCGTCACGTGGTGACACCGCTCTCTACTCCCCCTTCTATCTCCTCTTTGGTCGTGACCCGACATTGCCTTTCGACACGCTCCTGCCAACTGCTCTCGAGTCCCTGTGTGAGTGCGCTCGCGACGCTATAGCTACAACCGCCCAGGCATGCCAGATTGTGCACCGTCGCCTTTCTGAGACGCAGGGAAGGCAGAAGTCTCTTTATGATAAGCGTTATCGTAATGCCCAGTTCTCTTCTGGCGATCTCGTCCTCCTTTGGACTCCTTCACGGCGTGTGGGCCTATCGGAAAAACTGCTCTCCCGGTACTCTGGCCCTTACCGCATCATCCGACAGCTCAGTGATGCGACTTATAAAGGAGCTCCAGTGAATGCTTCTTCGTCCTCCACGTCAACTGATACCGCCCACATTGGTCGTCTCAAGCCCTATCATGCGGCCTCCATCTAGAGGGCGCTGGGACGGCGCTTTCGCCGCCGGGGATTATGTCACTGTGCCACGCGAGGGACAAAGACGACGATCATCAAAAAGATAAAAGAGCTGAAATTTTACGAAGTTTATCAATTCTGAAGTACCACAGAGAGCCTTTATATGTCCCCCTGCTCATCTTTAGATATAATAACGAGTTTACGTATTTGTTTCCTTTCATATTCAACTCGTTGCTTATGGCAGTGATACGACGTGGTATAAACTCCCATTGCACAGCACGTTCAAGACACGCGATAAAGTGGGGTTCGGCAAAGGTCACTGTCACGGAAAGGAACTTACCAGCAAGGCTGCACCTGCAATTACTGGTCACCCGAACCACTAAAAACATGTTCAAGGTGATGCAAGGTAATTTATGCGACGTGTATTCTCGAAACCGGTGATGAATGCTCACGCACATACGAGCACATAAACAAATCTTGGGATAACCGGCTCATTTCGAACAAGGTATCTGCGTGTATTCAGAGACGTCAAACTTTGTCTTAATTTTTCACATTGGCCAGTGACGTGTATACAAGTAAGACACTGCTAAGGAAGACATAAATGACTGCTCCGATATATACAATTTACCTTGCTTCAGCACACCGAAAAGTAGTATATGAGTGTAACAGGTAGTGACTCTGCCAATGTATGCATGATCTTGAGCAGGGTTTAATGGTTTGTTTTACGAAACGTGAACCGCAAATTTATTTAGTACTTAGGAGACATTTTAGAGCAGGATATTCTGTTGAGAAGAGCGTGCATGGTATAGAAAAGTTAGCTTGTTTACTGCAACTTTTATACCTTACGTCCCGTGCCTCGATACGCAATGCAGTGCTGTGGTTGGCTGCCGCGGTCTAGATCACGTTGACTCTCTAAAGTTATTTATAGGGGCCTCCATCGTAGTCAACGATGCCCAAAATTGGACGACTTCACTTATCTTCAACATCACAAACCATGACTGAAGACTACTCATGGACGGAAATAAGTTCCAACATGGAGCGCTCATTCAGAACTTACAAATTCTTGAAACGTAATGTGCTGTTTGAAGGACAACACTTGCAAATTGCTTTGTACACGAGCGTTCGGGCCGACACTCCAGCGAGGCTGAACAAGTAATGTTTTGCTAATATAATTTTACAAAGCATTGCTCAGGTATACAGGTGATCTTTTGGATAAAGAATGTCTGCTTTCAAATAATTTTGAGCTTAGAGTAAACGTCACACGTATATTCTTATTCCGGCTCCTCTGTTGCTTGTCGCGCTGCTTTCAAATAATGAATGCTTCACAAAAAGCTCTAAGAGACAACTGTCCACGAGATGGTCCTGGGAAGTATTTCTTTTTACAGCGAAGCTATATATATGGGGGGGGGGTGCAAGGTTCTAGAAAACATTGCGTGCGTCGATCGAGCCGTGCAGATTAAGAATTTGTCCCCAAACCTGGGCCGATCCTGAAGATACTGTAATACCATGCCGACCCGCGGCTGAGGTAAAAAAGGCTTTAAGGGCACCGCCAACTTGCAAAAATAAGTTTAGTATCTTCGGTGAAAATACAAACCGCATCTGACATTAAGCTGATAACAGATGCTACACTTTGAGACGCGTCGGCCATGTCTACTTTCGCACCGCAACCTCTTTGGCGGCGTTCCAAGTGCTTGCGTATCTCCTTTCCTTTCTTTCCGTTCTACCGTGGTAGCGTTCCAGTAGGCATGCTGCTCGCCAGGACCGTGAGGCCGAAAGAAATGCGAACCGCCCGTGTGGTCCCAATTCCGCCAACTCGAAATGTTTCATAGGAGCAGCGGCCTGGTTTCAGACTGAGGTTGTGGAAAATTTTTTATGGCCTGTGCTGTGTGTGTGCGCTTGTACTTTTCGAGTGATCTCACAGCCATCACTGCACTGCAGGACGTCGACCAACGCACGATCGCGTTAGCTACGGTGAAGCAGTGTGTGCCCTCGGAGAGCGTTGAAGTGCGTGTCTGTTTTACGTGCCGGGATTGGTTAATAAGAGGTGTTTACAATAATACGTCTTGAAATACGTTTTACAGTAATACATGGGTATCTATAGCCCTCGATGCCTTATCATCTTCAGAGGCTCAGCATTGTAGAGAAGCGGCAGGTCGTGCCTCGCCTCCCATTAATGTGCACACGGAATTTGACGCACGGGAATGGACAGTTCGCCATTAAGAGGCCCACATACACAGCTTCGCTGGTCATCGAAATTCACAAATTTTAAGGGCACTGATTTAAAAAAAAATTAGATTCGGACGTTCTTGGACATTATGTCTGAGAGGCAAGAATAATAGTGAGATCGCCTTCGACATCTTCAGATAGGAACTTACCGCTCTCCTCAAGGACAATAAACCAGTATTTCTAATAGTATTTGTGCTGCATTACAATAAAAATATTCTCGAACACAGAAATGCCAATTATGAAATCTTCACTGGGAGAAATCTTGACCATCAATCGCCAACTTGCCGCCACATCTTTTAAGTTCATGCACCGGTTATCTATAACTATAATATTATCCATATTGTTTGTTCTACATAATGCATACGGACAAGAGATTTCCTTTGACCTGGGAGAAAAATAGCAACACAGCACTGATGAATTTTTCTTTTGTTTCGCGTCCACACTTCTTACTCAAATCCGACGAAGTCAGGACCTTCAATTTCGCAATCTACCGGGACAAACGCTAGAGAAAGCATGTACAGTAACATTGTGGAGAACAGAGACGCCTTTAGTCAGCAAATCGAAATCATAATCGATATGTCAATAAATTCGTTGAATAAGAGCCTGTGTAGAAAATGGTAGAACATAAATTGCTAAGGTAGCTTTTCCCAAATATAGGTGTCCGAATAGCTATATGCTGAGCAGACAAGGAGGGCAGTTTGTGCTTCAAAGGACGTGTAGGCTCAGCTCCTTCAAGTACTCCACGCTTTCCTGCGGCCATCACGCAGTCAATTCCCGCATCTTGAGAAGTCGGTTTCCTGCGCCACCACACCTTTCCATGGCCAAGTTGAACGTGACGTCGTGTGCCAGCCAGCCCACAATATGCGTGCTGAGCATGTTTAACTTCTTGAGAAGCATCTTGACCTTGGTCATCTGCGTAACAACCAGCCGTAAATTAAGCGCGCAGGTTTTGTACACTCTTAGTGAATACCGGCTTAAAAGAACGCATTACAATACCAGCTTGAGCAACGCATACAACGCGCTGAGTAACTACCGCCTGTTTTCCCATAACAAGCGTCTCTTGTAAAATGACGGAACATATTTTATACTGACACATTTCCAAGTTCTTTACATCCATCATTATTTTTACCCAAGTCAGCATGTTTTCCGCAAGAACTTATTACTGTGACATATGACGTGGTGCATTCCGTTTCGAAAACGGCACGAATAACGCCAAATCTTTATGCGATATTTCAGATCCAATCTGCCCGCCTTAACTAAGGGGCTCAAAATTTATGTGGCTCAAGGTTGTGGCCCAATGAGCATTTCATGGAAAAATAGTTTTTGTATGTACAGGGTCGTATTATGCGCGGTTTCACGAATATAGCTTGGAACTACATCATAGGAAATTGGTAACACGCACATATATGAAAACACATTACACAAACATGGAGACACTGGGAATCAAACCCGCGTACATCGCGTGACAACCGAACACTGTAACCACTATAGCACGTCATGACTCGCATACGAAGGATTCGCATGGCTGTTTGCGCATACATTTGTGATTCCGATGCTGTCGTTCTATGTCGATTGTTCACCGCCGGCGATCGTGCATAGTATACATATAGTTTGTATAACTGTTGGCGATGCTTATGTGGTTGGTGATAGAAAAGATGCATTTATAAGAGTAGCGGTATACGACAACCGCTTGCAGCAGCTGTCATATGGGGCGGAAAGGCTAAAAGGGGTAAGATTGTGGAGCATGGGAGCGGCGCGACAAGAAAGGCTGCTTCGCCCGGCGAATGTTCCTCGTCTTTATTCAGTATACTGCCGATTGTTCCGTTGCCGTTGCTGTTTAACCGGGAACTTGGCTTTGTCTGAAAAACTTTCAACCTCGTTCACAAAATTGAGCCATATATGATCCGCCGCCAACATGCACACCTACTACTACAGGCAACTGCACTTGCTTTACAGTTGCGCTGCCTCGACGGTGTAACAGCAATCCGGGTTCCGCTATTCTGAGACGTCGAATAAGTGGGCGGGATTTTCGCGGCATGTCTAATTTTGGTAAACCGACAAATATTTATAATAATTTCCGCTGGCCGCAACAGGGATGCCATGTCCATAAGATTGACAGATATCGCTTTTGTCAGTACGAGAAAAATGCTCTGGAACCGCACCTTTTATGCTGCTCTGTTATAGTTATTGATTCAGTGTTTATGCTGAAGCAGCAGGGCACGTCAGTATCTCCGTTCCTGAGCGTACCATAACTGCATTGCAAATATAGGAAGGTTCACTGATTTTGCCCACGGTAGCTTGTTTTCACCTCTTTACCTACCACGCGTCTGTAACTTTGCGATCCTGGCCATACCTGCATTTAAGTTCACTTGAATTGGTGACTACAGATTTGGTACGAAACCTAACAGTGGCTTCATGGATGACATTTGTGAATGTTTATCATGACAGTGTTCAACTTGCTTTCACCTTTGCGCATCCCTCTTGCTGAATGAATGAATGAATGTTTGATGTTTAATGGCGCAAGGGCCAGGTATGGCCAAAGAGCGCCAATCTAGTGTTAATGAGTTTGTAGTGGTGTAATGGGATCTGTGAAGCTAGTGTGACGTGGCTGTAAAGGGGTCTAAAAGACGTTGCTGCGCATGGCACAAAATCTACGCGTAATAAAATTATGGCAATGATTAATGACGTGTATTATGAACACTAGAATGCATTGAGAAAAATGATGCAACGTACAAAATATGTGAGATGCTAAAATTTTCTAAGAGCACTACTGCCTCGCCAGAGCCCTTGAACCCAAGGGACGAGAGGCGTGCGCTATACGAAACAACTATCACAGCGCTATCCTCTATAGAGAGGAGGCGCTACGAACGTATGGGTGTGAAGAAGTGCGCACAAACTACCGAGCGCAAGAGCAGACGACATTGCGGCCGTGCTCAACAAGAGAAAAAGAAAGACGAGGGAGGCTCGTGGGGCGCGTGAGAGGGGTCTCGCGCAACGGAGATCGTTGGAACGCCGGCGCGACTAGGGCCACCGGGCCTACGGAACCCACATCTACCGGTGAGGTTCACCTGACCGAGCGTCTGTCTTCGGGACAGGGAACGCCTCGGGTCGTTGCACGGCACGAGACCCCGGAACGGCCTGCTGCAGCCTCGAACCCGCATCTACGCGCGAGGTTCGGGAGAGCGAGCGTCCGTCGTCGAGACGAGGAGCGCCTCGGGTCGTTGCCTTGCACGAGGCCCCAGGTCGGCCTGCCGGCATCTTGGAACCCGCTTCTACGCGCGAGGTTCGAGTGACCGGGCGACCGAGTGGCCTGTTCTCGTCTACGGAGCTGTGGGCCGTCCACCTTTTCCTGCCCGTGCTGCTGCGTCTGCTATTCCACGCCGGTCATCACTCGACGAACAAGCGTTTCACGTCAAGGACTCTACGTGTCACCATACTCCGGACTTAACCGCAACCTCGTGAGACTGCATTTTTTCCTACTTACGAACAACCTTGTATGTGTGGGTCTAGGTTAAGATATTTTTTTCGTGTTCACGTGCCGTCTAATATAATTGTGTGTTTGCTCATCATGCACCGTCTCCTCCATCTTCCTCGCGTCACACGCTTTGCAACGTGACGATCCTAACAACATCACATATCTGGCGTCCGCGGACAGGACTGCTCTTACGCTATCGAGAAGAGCAGCACATTGCATATGCGTGTCTGACGGGTGAGGATGGAGACAGACAAGCTTACGGCAATTGTAAAAGAACTGGGGTTGACTGGCCCGGCACTGAAACAATGGGTAGACGAAGAGCGCGCACGCGAAATGGAAGCGCGTGAAGCACGTCTGGCTGAACGCAATGCAGCAAAAGAAGCTGATGCCGAAGCGCTAGCTAGATTAAAGGCTGAAAGGGAAGTGCTCGAGCTCAAGTTAAAGTTGAGGGAGTTAGACGCGACAGCGGGTAGCATGAGCACTGGGCAGCTTACAGAGAGTGTGCACGCAGGTGCTTCCGAGAGCTACCAAAGTCCGCACAAGCTAATCCCACCATTTAACGAAGAACGCGATGAGTTGGATGCATACATTCAACGATTTATACATTCAACGAGCTACATTACATTACATTACATTATACAGCTACATTACATTATACATTCAACGAGCCAGGGCTGGCCACACGACAAATGGGCCCTATCGCTGAGCCTCTGTTTGACAGGCGTAGCTCTAAGTGTTGTCGGTAGAATGGCACCGGATCATGCCATGGACTATGCGACATTAAAACAGACGCTTTTGCAACGCTTCAGATTCACGGAGGAAGGCTACCGAAGGAAGTTTCGGTCGGCGAAACCCGATAATTCCGAAACTGGTAGACAGTTTGCCGGTCGTCTATTGGGATACTTTGATCACTGGCAAGAAATGGCCAATACGGACCGGACATACGATGCTCTGCGGGACAAGATTGTCTCAGAACAGTTTCTGATGACTTCCCATGAGAAACTGGCAGTCTTTTTGAGAGAGAGGAACTGTCAGGGATTTGACAAGCTAGCGGAAGCTACTGATCATTACCCGGAGGCGCAAGGGTTAGTTAACCTTGGCAAAGGTTAAAACGAGAGGGATACTAGCAAGCCACCAGGTCAAGCTCGAACTCCTGAGCGACAAGAAGAAAAGGAAAGACCACGCTGCTTTCTTTGTGGTAAACGCGGTCACAGAGCTGCTGATTGCTGGACCAATACGAAGGGTCCAAATACAAATACATCTTTCTGTGGAAAGTGCCGCCGCACTGGGCACAAGACAGGTGACTGCCCCAAAAAACCCAACAGTACTGAGAAGGCTTCGTGCTCGATGCAACAAGTAGACATGTCCAAGGCAGTAAACGAAGAGACACCGACCTTGCGTCGAGTTCCCGGAAGTTCGGAATGCGGGAGAACGCAAACGCATAAACGAGACGAGAAGTATATGCCTACTGCCGAAGGTATGCTTGAAGGACATCCCGCTAATGTCTTGCGAGATACGGGATGTGACTCTATTATTGTCAAGAGGTCCCTTGTACCAGACAGTAAGCTGACAGGAAAAATTTCCTCGGTGTGTCTCCGGGATAGAAGATTGTTGAAGCTACCTGAAGCAACCGTGGAGATCACGTCACCGTTCTTCACAGGCAAGACTAGAGTTTTATGCATGGACAATCCCTTATATGATGTTGTCCTGGGAAATGTGAAAGGCGTACGGAATGCCTCCAATCCTGACAATGAATGGAAAAGACATCTTTATACACCGAGCGCTGCGGATGATTGCTTTAGATCAGAAGGTGGAAACGGTTTTACTAATGAATCCATCTATGCTGACATTTTATCATCGGCTGCTAGTGAAACCAGGAACAAGTCGGAAGTGGCGGCGACAACCAGAAAGCCAAGATCAAGTCCGCCTTCATTACCAGTACCAGCTATAAACCCCCTAGACATCAGCCCAATCGACTTGAAAAGCAGGCAAAGGGAGGACAGCAGTCTACGTAAATGCTTTGAAGCAGTGGACCAAGAGATGAAGACTAGGTTCGCCGACGTCCAATTCTTTATAAAGGAGGGAATTCTTTACCGAAGATACACACTGCGGTCAAAGAAACAAATGGAACAGTTTGTCGTACCCAGAAGCCTTCGTCATTTTGTGATGAAAATGGCTCACGAAGGGATCCTTGCCGGACATCAAGGAATAAAGCGAACCACAGACCGTGTGAGCGAAGAGTTCTACTGGCCTGGATTCCAATCAGACATCACGCGATTTGTTAAATCGTGCGATACGTGCCAGAGGACTTTTCCTAAACATCTAATAGGTCGAGTACCATTGGGAAGTACTCCCGTCATTGATGCCCCGTTTCAGAGAGTTGCCATTGACATTGTGGGACCATTAACTCCCATGTCAGAGAAAGGGAATAAGTACGTTCTGACAATGGTCGATATGGCAACGCGGTATCCTGACGCTGTGGCACTGCCAAGCATTGAAACAGAAAAAATAGCTGAGACACTTCTAGAGATGTTCTCTCGTGTGGGAGTCCCACAGGAGATAATCAGTGACAGAGGCACATCATTCTCGTCACGCCTGATGAAGGAGCTAAGCCGTCTTCTCTCTTTTACACAGTTGCCAACAACTCCATATCATCCAATGGCAAATGGCCTTGTGGAGAGGTTCAATGGCACCCTTAAACATATGATAAGACGAATGTGTCAAGAGAGCCCGAAAAAATGGGACCGTTACTTGGCACCCTTGCTTTTTGCTTATCGCGAAGTCCCTCAGACAAGCCTGGGTTTTTCAGCCTTCGACTTGTTGTATGGCCGTTATGTCAGAGGACCCATGGCGATATTGAAAGAATTATGGACAGGTCATCATATTGATGATGATGCAAAAACCTCATACGGGTATGTATTTGAGTTACGGAAGCGTCTTGAAGACACTTGTCGTTTGGCCAAGGAGGAGCTTCAAAAAGCAAAACTTTTACAGAAGAAACACTACGACCGGAAGGCCAGACCACGTCATTTAGCTGTTGGAGACAAGGTTTTGCTACTGCTGCCTTCGGACAACAACAAATTGATTCTTACGTGGAAAGGGCCCTTCCCCGTACTTGAGAGGAGAAATGACGTCGATTACGTTATTGACCTCGGGACCAGGACGACACTGTTCCATATAAATCTACTGAAAAAGTATGAGGAACGGCAACCTATATCACCGCCATTACCGGAAGCGTCAGCTGCGTGTCAGACTGATGATACCGAAAATGACGATCTACCATGTGTACCGTTTCAAGGAAAAGAATCGGTGGCCGACGTGAGTCTATCGGAATCGCTCTTTCCTGACCAGCGCGCTCAAGTCACGAGTCTACTGAGCATATACGAGAATGTATTCACCGAGGTTCCCGGCAAGACACACCTCATCCAGTGTAAGCTGAAACTTACCACGAATACACCCGTAAACATGCGGCCCTATCCAATACCATTTGCTACCCAAGAAGCGGTACAAAAAGAAATTGAAGAAATTTTACGACAAGGCATCATACAGCCATCTGAGTCCGCCTACCAATCACCTATAGTTATCGTGAAGAAAAGAGACGGGACAATGCGTTTATGCATTGATTTCAGGCAACTCAACAAGATACTGGTCAATGACAAAGAGCCTATACCTCGGGTGGATATTATCTTTGGGAGACTGGGAAACGCGCAGTACTTTTCAAAGTTTGACATTTCTAAGGGTTACTGGCAAGTGCCCATGGATGAAGAGTCGAAACCAATGACAGCTTTTGCTACGGCATCAGGCCTCTATCAGTTCCGCTTCATGCCGTTTGGCATTAAAACCGCACCAGCAGTTTTCAACCGCCTCATGAGAAAAGTAGTAGCAGACATGCCACATATTTACTACTACTTCGATGACGTGCTCATTGCCACTGAAACGTGGGACGAACACGTGGGTACACTTGAGTCATTTCTACAACGAGTGAGAGAATCTGGGTTGACAATTCGTCCAACAAAAACTGAAATTGGTCAAAAATCAGTGAAATTCCTCGGCCACCTTGTTGGTAATGGTGTCATGCAACCGCAGGACGAAACACTAGACAATATACAGGCTGCGAAGCGTCCACAGACGAAAAAAGAAGTACGCTCGTTTCTCGGACTTACGGGGTATTACAGAGACTTCGTCCCCAATTATTCCGAAGTAACTTACCCACTCACTGAACTGACCAAGAAAAGAGGCCCTAACAAAGTAATTTGGGGAGAACGTGAACAGAAAGCCTTTGATGAACTCAAGATCCTCCTGTCTACACCACCTATATTGAGAGCACCAGATTTTTCTAAACCTTTCGGACTCCGCACCGACGCATCATCAACAAGTATAGGTGCCATACTTATGCAGCGCCATGAAGGAATTCTGCACCCGGTATCATATGCGAGCCGCCGACTACAACCACGAGAAATTGCATATTCAACAGTTGAGCGAGAAGCCCTAGCTCTTACGTGCGCCGTCCAAAAGTTCCACATCTACTTGTTTGGACGCACGTTCATATTACAGAGCGACCATAAGCCCCTTGTTTACATCAAGTCGGCCAAGCACATCAACAGCCGTGTTTTACGTTGGAGCCTCATACTTATGGAGTATGACTTCTCGGTGGAGTATATTAAAGGCAGCGAGAATATGGGAGCAGACTATATGAGCTGGTTGCCAAGCACATGAAGAGTGTGTCTGCGGAAACATGGTATTTAAAAAGCAGGAACCTCAAACGGGTGTAACTTTAATGTCGAACAACATTTGCGGGCATGTTAGTTTAGTGGATTTTTGTTTTCACCTTATATCGTGGTCTTGTGACTTCTTAATGTTGTCATTATGCCGAGTGTGCGGTGCTCGAAACTCTAGTGTTGTAGTAATCTTTGTGTGTATTCTTACATGCCGAGTGTGCGGTGCTCGGAACTGTAGCACTGTGGTATTTTTTATGTGTACTCAAACGTACCGAGTGTGCGGTGCTCGGATCTGTGGTGCAGTAGTAATGCTTTGTGGTACGTGTGTGCTACAGTGAACTAGCAGATATCGAGTACCCTCAAGTTCTTTGAACGAAAGAACTTTCTTAAGGAGGGGGTGATTGTGAAGAAGTGCGCACAAACTACCGAGCGCAAGAGCAGACGACATTGCGGCCGTCCTCAACAAGAGAAAAAGAAAGACGAGGGAGGCTCGTGGAGCGCGTGAGAGGGGTCTCGCGCAACGGAGATCGTTGGAACGCCGGCGCGACTAGGGCCACCGGGCCTACGGAACCCACATCTACCGGTGAGGTTCACCTGACCGAGCGTCCGTCTTCGGGACAGGGAACGCCTCGCGTCGTTGCACGGCACGAGACCCCAGGTCGGCCTGCCGGCATCTTGGAACCCGCTTCTACGCGCGAGGTTCGAGTGACCGGGCGACCGAGTGGCCTGTTGTCGTCTACGGAGCTGTGGGCCGTCCACCTTTTCCTGCCCGTGCTGCTGCGTCTGCTATTCCACGCCGGTCATCACTCGACGAACAAGCGTTTCACGTCAAGGACTCTACGTGTCACCACACTCCGGACTTAACCGCAACCTCGTGAGACTGCATTTTTTCCTACTTACGAACAACCTTGTATGTGTGGGTCTAGGTTAAGATATTTTTTTCGTGTTCACGTGCCGTCTAATATAATTGTGTGTTTGCTCATCATGCACCGTCTCCTCCATCTTCCTCGCGTCACACGCTTTGCAACGTGACGATCCTAACAACATCACAATGGGCTAATTACATGGAACACAACATCTTTAAGAAAACCTAGGACTGCGCTGGTATCAAAGAGCGGTTCTGCACCGAGTAACATAACAGGATGAAGGGGGATGTGCTGCCGGTATGCTAAGGAAAAATGTTTCTTTCTTTCATATTCGGTTGGCTGACACTCCAGGAGGACGTGGAGGACGATCAGCCTTTCCCCGCATCTACCACAGGTTGGAGGCTCATTTCCAGTGAGTAAAAAGTTATGCGTGCCAAATTTGTGTCCTATTCTTAGACGACAGGATAGGACACCTGTCCGGCGTGATTTTGTTACAGGAGGCCAGAAACCTAATTGTGGCTTTATTACATGCAGCTTATTATTTGTTTCCAGGTCCTACAAGCGTTGCCAGTAGTTTCGCAGTTTCCATCTTAAGAAAGGCTTCAGGTCTGTGGCAGGGACTGCAGCGGTAGAATTAACAGTATGTGATGCAATTGATGTGGCCATCTGGTCCGCTAGAACGTTACCCTGGATGCCCCTATAGCCAGGCACCCAGTATATAGTCACATGCTGGTTAGATACATATGCTTTACATAAGACGGAATAGAGTTCAATTATTACAGGATTTTTGTGCTTACAGAACGATATCAAAGAGTTCACAACACTTAGGGAGTCCGTAAATATAACTGATTTTTTTAGTTTTGATTTCCTTATATGCTTCACGGTCGACAATATTGCGTAGGCCTCAGCCGTGAAGATATTAGTTTCCGTATGCAGTAAATCCGATTCTCAGAAGGATTGACCGACGGCTGCATAGGACACCCCGTCGTGCGACTTTGATGCGTCTGTGTAGAATTCCATGCAGGAATGGTTATGCTGAACTTCCAGGAAATACATTTGGATTTCAATCTCTGGAATGTGCTTTGTAACTTGCATGAAAGATATATCGCATTGTATTATCTGCCACTCCCAAGGAGGTAGAAGCTTAGCTGGAGGTATTAGGAAATGTGTGAGGAGTGGGACATCCATTTCAGCGCTAAGCGCCCTCACACGCAGTGAAAAGGGCTGTCTTACAGTGGGACGAGTGCGAAACAGTGTAGCATCTGTTATATCGTTAACGGTATTAAAGCACGGATGTTGAGGATTAGAGCGAACTTTTAGAAAGTATGTTTGGCTGATGTATGTTCTCTGCAGATTGAGCGACGCACTGATTTGATTCTACATATAGACTTTCAGTGGGACTTGCTCTGAAAGCGCCCGTGGCCAGCCGAATTCCTAGATGGTGAACCGGATCTAGCATCTTTAGCGCGCTCGGGGCTGCAGAATGATAAATCATGGCACCGTAGTCCAATAGGGATGCAATGAGGCTTTTGTGAAGATTCATCAAACATTTTCTGTCACTGCCCCATGTTGTATGGGATAAAACTTTCAGTAAGTTCAGTGTTTTTAAGCATTTCACTTTGAGATACTTTATGTGTGGTATAAATCTTACTTTAGAGTCAAGTATGATACCTAAGAACTTGTGCTCTTTGTTCACAGGGATTTGCTGGCCATACATTTCAATATTGGGATATGCAACAAGGCCTCTCTTTCTTGCGAAAAGCACACAAGAACTTTTGTTCGGGTTCACTTTAAATCCGTTTTCATCTGTCCATTTAGATACTTTGTTCAAGCCCTGTTGCACTTGCCTCTCACACACTGCAAGGTTGCAGGATTTGAAGCCTATTTGTATATCATCTACGTAAACAGAATAAAAAATCGCTGGCGGTAATGAAGCACCAAGGGTGTTCATTTTCACGATAAAGAGTGTGCAGCTAAGCACAATTCCTTGAGGTACACCATTTTCTTGTATAAAAGGTCGCGACAATACATTGCCGATTGTCACGCGGAAAGTACGTTTGCACAGATAGCTTTCTATTATCTTTAGCATATTTCCACGGATGCCCATCGCCGACAAGTCTGGTAAGATCGCGTATCGCCACGTCGTGTCGTACGCCTTCTCCATATCGAGGAATATCGATAGGAAGAACTGCTTATGTACAAATGCATCGCGGATATTTGCTTCAATGCGTACAAGATGATCAATTGTGGACCTCCCTTCTCTGAAGCCACACTGATAGGGATCAAGCATATTGTTCAGTTCATGAAAATGTATTAGTCTACGATTAATCATTTTTTCGAATAGCTTACAAAGACAACTTGTAAGAGCTATCGGGCGATAACTTGCCGCCAAGGACTGGTCTTTACCCAGCTTCAAGACGGGAATAACAATAGCTTCCTTCGATGAGGATGGGAGGTATCCAACACCCCAGATAGAGTCGAAAAGTGCCAGATGTGTCATTTGTGTGTCTTCGTGTAAGTTCCTAATCATGTCATAGATGATTCTATCAGCTCCCGGTGCAGAGCTTCTACATGTGCTCAATGCAGCTTTAAGCTCGGCAATGTAAAAGCAAGGTTATATGGTTCATCCGGACGGCGTTTACGATCAAGTGTCTTAAGTTCCGCTAAGTGTTTATATGTGAGGAATGATTTTGTGTAATGTGTGGAGCTTGATACATGTTCGAAGTGTTCGCCCAGAGCGTTCGCCTGGTCCTCCAAGGTAGACCCTTGGTCGTCCACGAAGGGCAGAGGGTGGATTTCTTGCCCCTTTATCATTCTTGCACCATTCCAAACTTTAGATTCTTGAGTGTAGGATGTGATGCCCGAGAGAAACCTCTCCCAGCTAGCTCTCCTTGCCTGTCTCCGCGTGCGCTTCCCTTGTGACTTTGTCAGTTTAAATTCTATGAGGTTTTCTGCAGTCGGGGAGCGACGCAGCAAACCCCACGCTTTGTTTTGTTTCTTTCGTGCCAGTCTGCACTGTTAATTCCACCAGGGTACCCGTCTTTTACAAGAGACCTTGTGTCTTGGGAATGAACTTTTCAGCTGCGTCGATTATAAAACGAGTAAAATATGCTATGGCATTGTCTATGTTAAAATCAGTGATAAGATCTCGTGATAAGTAAGTTGCTTCCTTAAAATCATTCCATTCGGCGGAGGCTAGTTTCCACCGGGGTGTATGTAGGGGGCATTCATGTTGAGGCATTGAATTTAACATTACAGGGAAGTGGTCACTTCCATAGGGATCATTTATTACATGCCATTGCAAGTCCGGGAAAATTAAAGCCGAGCCAATAGACAGGTCTATTGATGAATATGAATTATTATGGATATTATAATAAGTTGGCTCCTTCTTGTTGTAGAGGCATGTACCGGAGTTCACAAGAAAATTTTCAATGAAACGGCCTCTCGTGTCACATCGCGAGTCTCCCCACATGGTGTGGTGGGCATTAAAATCGCCTGCGAGCATGTAAGGGTCCGGAAGCTGGTCAATTAGGTTATAAAAATCACTTTTTTCCAGATGAAAATTAGGGGGTATGTATAAGCTACGTACAGTGATCAATTTATAAAAAGAATTGCCCGAATTAACACTGCCTCAAGGGGCGTCTGAAGGGCGACCTGGTGACAAGCTACGGACTTGTCTACAACTATTGCTACACCGCCAGACGAGGTATTTGCCTCGTTGCGGTCTTGACGGTAGATGGCGTACTGACAAAGAAAGTTTGTTTGTGTGCATTTAAGATGTGTTTCCTGAACACACAGCACCTTTGGGTTATGTTTGTGTAAGAGTTCTTTAATGTCATCGAGGTTGTGGATAAGACCTCTAACGTTCCAGTGTATTGTTTGTGTAGCCATATTGTTCGTGTTTTTATGCTGTGTCAAGAGGAGTCAAGTCAGAGAAATGACTTACGGAGTCTTTTCAGGCCCCGTGATTATGGTATGAGTTTGGTCTTTTTTGGAGCGGTCGCGAGACTCGCGCCGCTCCCGAGGCGTTAGATGCGCCTTCTGGCTCGGGGTTGTGTCCATCGACTCTTGGGAGCCGCTGGACATCCGCTCACACGAGCGGGGTGTTTTCACCTTAGGCCTTGCCTCGAAAAGCAGGGCCTTGGAGGCCACCAACGCCGAGGTCGATGGGCCCTCCTTCGGGGACGGCGCAGCAGCGCTGGCTGCTCACGCCAGGGGGGCTGGTGGCAAGGCCGCAACCACGCTCGTTGTGGGCTGGGCCGGATCCGGAGTCTGCTGCGACGTTGCCGCCTTGCGCGCCGCACCAGCATACCCTGAGGTATGTAAAAAGGAAACACGTTTCCGCGCTTCATGAAATGAGATGTTTTCTTTGATTTTCATTGTTATTATGTCTTTTTGTTTTTTCCATGTGGGGCAGGTTCGAGAGTATGCTGCGTGTCCACCATCAGAGTTGGGACAGTGGGGTGTGCCATTGCAGTTGTTGGATTCATGTTCGTGTTCGCCACACTTTGCACAGGTCAGTCGGCCACGGTAGCTTTGCGAACCATGGCCATATCTCTGACACTTGAAGCACCTTCGGGGGTTTGGGATGTAAGGCCGGACTCCAAGATTGGTATATCCTGTTTCTAAGGTGTCTGGTAGAGCGCTGGACACAAAGGTGAGGATGAGATGTTTAGTTGGGATATCTTGATTGTCTCGCTTGATCTTTATTCTTTGCACCTGAATCACATTGTGTTCTTTCTAGCCCTCCAGGAGCTCTTCCTCGCTTATGCTCCACAGATCTTCACCAGAGATGACTCCTTTAGACGTGTTCACTGATCGGTTGGGGGTAACAGTGATTTTCACATTACGGAACGCTAAGAGACTGGAGAGTTTGCCATGCTGTAGAGTGTCGCGGACTTCAAGAAGAAGGTCGCCTCTGCTCAGTTCGGTCACTTTGTAGCCAGCATCTAGTGTGTCGGTAAGGCAATTAGCTACGATGAAAGGTGAGATAGTTCTGACTTCTTTTCAGGATCTTGACTGTGTATTACATGGTAGCCGGGGAAAGTTTCTTTGCGCTGGCTGAATAGTTGAAAAGTTTCTTCGGTGCGCCCTCTTTTTGAAAGAGGACGATCGGAAACGGGGGGATGACGTGTTAGCCATGCAGAATTCATTTATTTCGGTGGCTACGCCAGCCGCCCACCACCGAACCCAACAAGGAGACTTCACGAGTCCGGGAGGAAACGCAGACGCCAGCTGTACGTAGCCACTATAACCTAATATAACATACTCAAGATTGGATACATACACCAGGTTAACCCTTGCCGCCTAGAAATTCGGAAGTGACATCCCTCTTGCTATGTCATCATCATCCCTGATCACACCTTTATGTCCCCGTTCCCTTTCCCCCTGTGCAGAGTAGCAGGCTAGAGCGCCTTAGCTCAGGCCGACCTCTCTGCCTTCTTTCAATTATCTCTCTCTGGCCATACCTGCAGTGCCGTATAGCGGTTAAAAGAAGGAAAGGAGGCTAGAAACCAAGGCGTGGTTAACTTGTGGGAGCTAGCATTCCGAGACTGCAGGGAATTACGAGGGACGCAGTAATTTAACGCACACCCAGAGGATTAGCATTCTTGCAGTTCCGACAGAATGCGACAGGCGGGGCCGAATAGCTAGAGCCACCAGGTTACCGCTGCTACTGTCGTTAAAAGAACGATTCAGCTGTTTGAAAATGAATCACCCGGCGCGATTTTGCCGGCGTATCGAAGCTCAGAACGGCTCCATTTCTAGCCTTGCAAATTGATGGCTCCGACGCAAAATGAACCTGTAATAACCGCTATTTGCCCATTGTGTCTTGCGCTACATTGTGCTACAGCCCGACCACAATGAGCACATTCTGCTATCTGGAATGCAAGCAATTCTCCGTGCGGAAGACGAGCCGTATTCGCCCGCAAAAACTTTGAGGTATGTGGACGTAATATTCAAAAGGAAAACAAAAAAACGTGCTGACTGTATTAAAGCGGGCACGACGCTATTGTGCTGTGTGTCAGGCAAAGTAAGGTGTGCCAAGAAATGGTTGCAAGCAGGTGCGATGGAACGCATGCTTTTATACCTAATTATCTCGAAGGAGAGATTGAATTGGTGTTTATGTATCTTGTAGATTAGTTGAGTACCTCTGCCTTCAAGATATAAACTGCGTCCTATTTATGCAGTTATTAAGAGAATATTTGTTTCTCTTAACATCGGTAGTATGTTTTAGCGAAATGTCCACTTCATCGGTGTACGCAAACTGCCAGCATGCTCTACATTCAAGCAGGCATGTTAAAAATTACGGGGTTCAACGTGTCAAAGCCACTTTCTGATTATGAGGCACGCCGTAGTAGAAGACTCCGGAAATTTGTACCAACTGGGGTTCTTCAACGTGCACCTAAATCTAAGTACACGGATGTTTTCGCATTTAACCCCCATTTAAATGTGGTCACCATGGCCGGGATTTGATCCCGCGACTTCGTGCTCAGCAGCACAACGCCATAGACATTGAGCAACCACGGCAGGTAATGCAGACATGTTCACGCAGACTTAGACACAGAACATAAATGCTTCAAAACAAAATGATTTATTTACAATACAACAAAGTGTGCAGCATAGTTTCTCTGTGGTTTCTTGACACATAATGAGGACGTAAATACTTGGCTCTGACAGTAAAAGGTAAAAGACAAAGTGCAAAAGGAAATACGAAAGCAGATGGGCAGTGTTCACACCTACAGCTTTCGAAATTTAAACAAGCATAATGCATGAACTTGCATTACCTTAATGCCGTTCTGACCAATGAAGTTGGGCCTCTCAGTTCGTCGCTTTCTCGTTCAAGAAATGTTTATAACCAAAATTATGTAATATAGCAGATAGGTACAATATCAGAAAGAGTAGACACATACGTCCAAAACGTGGTGTAAGGTCATAATTTTCCGTAGAGAAGTTCTGTACTGAGACACGGCGAAGTGCTCACAACTAACGAAAAGATAGCTACCCATGACTAGCACGAAAAAGAAAATAAAGAAAGTGCTACAATAAATTGTGCGTATTAGAAATGGAGAACTCTAAATTGGTTCATAGCAACATAAAAATCCTTTTGTTCTAGAGAGCGCACTCCGCATACATGTCACATTGTTTGGGTGAGCGCAGATACATGCAAGTGAAGTTTTTCATGTATATATTGCCAATAAGTGAAAAAGAAAAGCCTTTCCAAATGTGCGTTTCATTTTGACAAAATTGCTTCGTCATCACATACACATCAGGTATCCTTCGTATATGTTCAGAAATATTTCTCCTGATGACTTCTGTACCTCTAAGCGATCGTCGTACATGGAAGGACGAAGAAATTCCACTCACTGTTAGAGAATTATTGGAAGTTTTACACCTTGGCCCTGTTAGGGCTATGCTTTGTTTAATAGTTGTTAAAGGCCAATATTGTAGTGATCTCGCACGAAACAAGTCTCAATGTTAACCGTAAACTTCTGTGGCTGCGAGGTAACAATCCGAGGTCTTTTGTGTCAATGCCCTCATTCTCGCGTTGCTAGAAAACCAATCTCGACTGTTGCTTAATTGCACCTTATTGAGGGAGAGAACCATTGCCCAAACTGTGCTCAACACCCTTGCGTTGTCCTGCTACTTGATATGCAGGCTGTTGCCATAGTGCGCTGCGTCACATTGATGTGCACACATTTTTTACTTTCCATTTTAAATCTCGGCCCTCCTGTTTCTTTTCATTTCCTTTATACCGTTACCCCCGCACGCAGTAGGTTGCTTATACACGCATTGGCTAAGCTGCCTGTCACCCTATCTTTCTACCTCTTTGCTCCAAGAGTTCGTGTCAGCATAATAAAAGTGATCTGACGTGGAAGGCACGAAGACCACGATGGACGATCCAGTCAAGCTGGTCTAGATAATCTAGTGAAGCTAGTCAAACGCAACATTGCTACCATGTACCTGCTGGACATTTTCCAGAAGCCTTGTCCGTATCCATTTGCAGAGAGTTTTGATCAGCAGATTGAACGACTAAAAGAGGCGGGCTACCCATAACTTCCGCTAGTTTCCGTAGGAAAAAAATCCTGAAAAAGTGGCGTACCCGCCAACTGGCCCAGGAGCCACCTCGCGAGAAAGAAAAGGTAGCCGGGATACAAACACTGAATGTCGTATAATTTGAAGAAGATTCGCAAGCGAGCTAACGTAAAGGTGGTGTTTTCAGCCCTTTCTCACAAATCACGGAAAAAAATACGTCGCTAGTCAAGCAGGAGTCGCTCATAAAATTCCTAGGTCGCGTGGTAGAGAACACGTGGACCAAAACGAGTGATGCCTCAATGATAGGCAGAGGCAACATCAAAACAATATTAGAAATGAGAGAAAGGGCCACATGACAATTCATTGTAGAGATTGAAAACGTAAGCAAAATTTTCACACCTGCGCTGTGGTGGCCAGAAGCCCTTACAAATGGGTAAGATTAGTAACTGAGGTCAAAAAGATCATTGAGGCCGGTGATAGGCTTGTGAGTGTTGTATAAATTTCATTATCGTTAGAAGAACTGCGCTACTTTAACGCGAATGAGCATATAAGAACTGTTATAGCCTTTCTTGTATAATATAGTGGCGTTTTTTTTTCCTTATTAACCATCGTTGGAAGTGGAAATAAAAAAAGGCGCCCTGTGTGTGTGTTTCTCTTTTTTTGTCGTCGTCTTGGCGCCTTTCACATCAAATGATGCTCAGCCAACACACCTAGGTATTCATCCTAACATTATAAAACTAGGTGTCGACGATTTACTACAGAAAGCTGAGCGTCATATATCACATGCTTCACATATGTATAACTCAAAACAGATTGCGAACGACATGCGAATATGTCCGACCTTTTAATGCAAATGTGTCCGACTGCACTGTATTTGAAATTTAACTGACATAATTAGCATCAAAGTCCACCTACTTAATCTGAATACAATGAGCGCATACGTAGCGCAAACAAAATATTCAAGCCAACGCAAATTACGGACATACGTAATGCTCTGAGCGAGCAGCTAGAGCGAGCAAAGTACGCTTAAATGTGTTCTCCAAGTTCTACACAAACGCATGTCATATATATATATATATACTTGTGCTTTTCGAAATCAAATCAGTGAGAGAGCTCTTGAATCTGTGTCTACCTGTAATGATATTAGAGCACGTGCAAGTGCTTCAATGTCATCCTCATGCAAGCAATATTGTAAGCACTTCTCTTGTTCTGCGCTCCACCCACTTATGTGCTGAAAATTATGAGCTTTTTCTTCGTGTGCTCAGCACAAGCATATCATATTTGCGCACGGCAATGAACAGCCATTCTGGGCCTGATCTCCGCTTAGCGGTGCTATGGTCCGCGCTGTAGTTATTTGGAGAGCCGGAGTTTCTGATGTCTTTGGTGGCGTTGTTATTAGTGTCGATCTTTCCTGCTTTAATCCTGTAGACAAAAATTCATTTTGGTGCGAATAAAAAGATATTACAGAAATTTGATAATTCTAGAAACAAAAGCTCACAAAAGGGTCTTATTATAGCCTATTTTGGGGATAGCGGATACCTCATAGCCGAAATTCCACACTACATAGCAATCAATACGCAAAAGCAAAATGTTCAACTTGTTGGTAAGCTTTTTATCCGTTCATAGTTCTTTAGCAACTCAATGCTGCTTTTTGACAACATTATGAAACGAAGCGAGTACTTAAATCCACGGATTTTTCTACCTGCAATAAAACTCGTAACTGCTAGCTCGACTGAGATGTCGCGCCGTTGAAATATTCCCAGTTGCAGAGAACTTCGCCCCTTATACTAGTAAAGAGTGTACTGCTCCTCTCAAAGGGATATCGTGGCAAATTATACTTCTAGCGCAAACTACACTTCGGTGCTGCTACGTCGTCGGAGTTAATTATTTTCGCGTCAAGCAAGCTTCGAGCTTAATTGGGCTTTGAATTCCAATGAGCTCGACGCATTGAACAAGAATAAAGAGCCGGTAATGCACGGAAATGCACACATTACAAGGAGGAAAGTGCGTAACACACCAGAAAATTGTTCAAATTAAAACCGTCGTTCCACAAACTTGAACTACAAAGTGGAATGAATTCACTTTGCAAAGGGGATGAGAAAAGGGAAAATTTCATGGTTAGAACGCCACGCGCGATTGCTAGCGGTGCGATAAAATGCAAGCCCTTATGAAAATCCACGCATGAAATTTCAACGAAAGAAAATCTGACTACGCAAGAAAAAATATCGCCATCAATAATGCAATTTGAAGAAACCGAAACGAAACTACGCCTGGAGTTATAACTAGTTCCCACGCCAAAAGTTCAATGCACGTGTCCGCTATCGTACTACAGGTTAAGATGTTTGAATCACCGAGATTCATTCAGTAGGTATGGGAAGCAAAAATCAACCTACCGAATCGACACTGGTTCGAAGCTACACAGCACGCACTCCTGGGCCCGACGATACAACGCACATGGTGGCCTTCCGCCGCTGATCACGCTTATTTGCGGAATTTGCTGTAACATCGGTGGAACTAAGCATAACTGAGATCACCGGGAGCGTTCTTCGATGCGGAGAGATGGCTTCACAACGGGAGCATAATCGCATAACGTTACTGGTACAAGGAAATGACGATAATGTCCACAAAAAAAATCGACTCTTCTGCCGGTTCATGCAATGTTTTTGCTCCTACCCGGCCGCGACTTTAGAATTGCTAGCAAACAACGGGGGGGGGGGGTGGGGGGGAGTGCACTAGCGGTGGCGGCGGACGTTTGCGCGCATGCGTGAGTAAGCGCGGGTGTGAGAGACAAAATGTGGGGGCTTTTGCTCCTTGATTATATGACTCCGCTTAGGCATTACGGACAAGAAGCTAGCGCGTGTTGTAGACTTTTGTCCCTAGGTGTGCAGGCATTGCGGAGTGGGCTCGAGTTTGTTTACGCTCGGACGCCAGCTGCCCTCCGCGGTGAAACAGGTGATAACATCTCAGATGTTTCCATGGGAGCAGTAGGGACCATGGAAGAGGCTGGTCCACATACATTGAAAATATAGAAGGCAGACCGCCTTAGGAGCCGCGGTTGAACGCGAGTCGCTGAGGGGGCGCCGGCAACGAGAATACGTCACGCCCCCCTAGCGCGTTTTACGCTAACCTAACTTAACGGTAAGCTAACTTAACATTCACGCAAGATAACTTGGCCTAGACGCAAGGACAATAATCCGCACGGCGTAACCGCTGTGAGAATACGCCGCGGCACACTAACGCCTTTTACGCTAAAGATAAAAAATATTAAATTATGGGGTTTTACGTGCCAAAACCACTTTCTGATTATGAGGCACACCGTAGTGGAGGACTCCGGAAATTTCGACCACATGGGGTACTTTAACGTGCACCTAAATCTAATTACACGGGTGTTTTCGCACTTCATCCCCATCGAAATGCGGCCGCCGTGGCCGGGATTCGATCCCGCGACCTCGTGCTCAGCAGCCTAACACCATAGCCACTGAGCAACCACGGCGGGTAACGCTAACGTAACCTAACCTAACGAGGACGAGACGGAAACCCAATAATCCTAACGGCGCCACCACATAACACAAATGCGTTCCATCATGGTCGCTAAGGCGCTGTGCCTTTATTTCCCACTAACGAGACCACTTAGAAATGCTCCTGAAAAGTCCAAGAAAGCAGGCCCCGCCGATACGGCCCCCATCACTTCCCGGGAAAATCAACTATGTTTTTTTTCTTGTTTTGAAGGTAGGGTAGCGTAAGGCACGACAAAGTTATAATCCGGCATAACTGACTAAGCACCAGCGCCGCACCCGCGAGAAAGTCTATCCGGCGCACCTTCACACACAGCGACCACCAAATGGGGCGTCAGTGCCCGTTCCTCCACCTGCTTGGCCGCCCCGGCTGCCAGCGCCCGAGTTTAACAAACTCGACCTCACTACGATATGGCCTCACGCCTAGGGAACACGCGCAATGAAACCTCCCCACCGTAGTGCCTAGGCACAGTAACATATTCAAGGATCAAAGGCACCCAGATTTTCTCTCTCCCACCGGCTTTTATTGGCGCCTGCGCAGAAACGCCGAGCGCCGCGAGTAACACCACGCCACGGTGTTCCTACTAGCAATTGCAAAAATGCTACGAGGCTAGGGCAGCCTTTCCTCCTCCTTCGCCATCAAAGAAAAAAAGACCTATTCTATTGTAAGACTAAGGCATTGAATAGACTGAGGCGTCCGACTAAGAAAGAAGTCGCAGAAGCGACGACTTCTTAGTCTATTAGTTCTCTCAGTTTGCCTTTCGCTTTTCGTTCTCCGTCGTAGCATCTCCCTCACCGTTCCTTGCAGCTTTTGCTTTGTAACACTCTGTCCACGCTTCTGCGCGCTTGTAGGGGCGCCAAATTTGCAGGGTTGGACATAAACGTTGCGTTTGCTGATTCATTGACCACATACTGCCCTGAGCAGCAGGTCGGCTGTGTTTTGTCACGCATGCTCACCCTCGAAATTACGCGTCTATGCGGTGGTCCGAGCTGAACAGAGAACGTATCGCTTATACAGAGGGCGTTATAGAGGACTTTACTAAGAGAGTAATTTCATCACTGCAGTACTGCCAAGAACTCAAAACTACGAAATTTGTAATTTTATATTCAAGCACAAAACGTTGTAGGCAAGGACAGCACAGTGCTCTGAACATGGAAGCATACATGTTATCAGGACAAATCGCGTTGGTCCAAGAAAAACTAAAAATTCAAATTGCGTTTTCGTTCGGTGTGGCAATGTCATCACTAAATTAATTTCCAGTCGCTTTGTGTGCTAGAATTTGATTGCTTCAGAACGATCGCCAATTATTTTCTGAGCAAATATTGAGATTTGCGTTTACCCAGTTCTGGTAATCGTTACCAGAATACAGGCTCCAATGATACTGTAAAGACCTATAACAAAAATAACGCTTCGTAATGCACTAGAGATGGCTGTACGTGCAGCAACTACTACAGATTATGTTCCTCATACCCCACGGGAAGTATTAACTGCTAAGGATGTTGATCCACTGTTGAAAGGTGGTATTCAAGATATTACAGTACGATCCCAACAGATCACACATCTCCCACAGATCTTCCCAAGTGACTGGAATGCCCAGATTAAAATGTTTCATTAGTGAAACATTTTGAAAACCTTTTCACCAGCAATGTACCAAGAACTAAAACGTAACAAACAACCCAGAATGGCCTGGTAATGCCGCCAGTGGACTCAGTTATTTCCATGAAAATGAAATCAAAGAAAACAGCCCGCTTTGTTCGCTAGACTGCCTCTGTGGGACCAAATGCTCCTGTCAAAATTCCATTGAAACAAACCAGTCCAATTAGTTCCTCAGACGGTACAATCTGTGAGCGACAAATCCGAGAAGAAAACTCTCCTTCACTGCATCCATTCCTTGTTGCAAGCGTATTGAACACCTCATTGAAATGTTTTAAGGTCAGTGCAATAACGTTTAAGAGTAAAGGTAGCTTTGATAATGGCGAGGTCATTTATAGAGAAAAAAATATTGGGTGGGGAGGGGGGGCACGATTATTATATAGGGTGTTCAAAATTAAGATTTATGCTTTTCTTAAAGTTAGGCATAGGGAGACACGCGAAGAACGCCTGTGCAAATAAGTTATCTTCCCACGGTCGTGCGGCCACGTGCGCAGGTACCGAAACTATAGCATTTTCTATCCTGTTCCAGCGTGTGATCAGGCCCTGCAATCGTCTTGTTCTGCCTCAGTATTCGTGTAGAACTGAATTATACCGCTAGTCATGTTTCCTTGTGCACAGCGCGCAAGATCGTGCGCTGCGCAAACGAGATAACAGCTCGCGCGCGACGCGGTCAGCGGAAGTGCGAGGCGCCGACATAAATGTGAGAAAAAAGATGAAGGTGGGGCCTGTGACGTATGTGTCACGCGATCCTCGAGGTCCAGTATGGGAGAATGCAGGGAAGGAATTTCGCTTGTGGAGAACAGACGGGCCGAGGTGAGAGAGTGTCTTGCTTGGCAGTAGAGCCCGCCCGCTGAAATCATGGGTTCGCGGCTCTGAAATATAACAGATAGATAAATAATAAATAGATATCGACATTTTGCCTCTGCAGTTGACTAAAGATGCCCAACAGTATATGTGTGACTAATTACAGCACAAGATTTGACAGTTAACAAATTGCTAATTGCTTTGAGGTGTTTTGAGGGCAAATATTGAAACAGCAGAATTATAGGTACTGATATCCAAGTCATCTTTATTTAGAACCGATTCTGTGTAACCAGCACCACATTCAGTGTATCGGAAACTCAACTGGTGGTAGTGATATGTGAAAATGTGTTTAAGTTAAACAAGTGCCCTAATATCATCAATTACAAATGATAAGTATCTCATCAAGTTAGCCTTGAGCTATAATTTGTCGAGCATGTGATGCCTCCTATTTAAGTGATACCGACTGAGAGGTGCAATGATGTTGTCTGCAGTTCCTGAAAGTTCTGTTCCGAGATCAAAGATGTATGGTGTATCATAGAATAGGGTGCGTTAAAGAACAATAGAACAAATCGAAAAGCTTTGATTCCTCTTGCAGCAAAAATGATTGAGGCTGACACAAACGATGGTCAGAGTGGGTTTAAACATGCTTTAAAATTCAGAATATCTTACGTATGCCGAAGGCAGCAAATGAATGAGGTGGATTACAAGACACAGTGCTGTAATGTCATCAAGCTGAACAATGTGGTTTCTGGAACTACGCATTCCTTCATAAGCATTTGTTATATTAGGGTACACTACAATTAAGTCAAGTAAGGGTGCAAAAAACAAAGGGCAGAGTGGTTTGTGACATATGACAGAACTTCTTCAAAACTTCACACAAAGGCAAACAATCAGCTATCCGCTACAACTTTTGCGGCTAAACTAAAAATGCTGTTGCTCATTTTTTATCCTGCGATATCATATGCTAGAAAAAATGTTCACATTTCTACAATGAACTCACCTATCACTACCGAGAATGTCACAACTCGTGAAGGATTTAGCAAAGTAATCTTACCCTTGCTTGCTCCATTGCTTATGCAAAAATTTTCCTCCACTTGCTATGTCTTTTTAGATGAGAATCCCTTATAATGGTTACTTCATGTTAGTTATCGAAAACAGTGATATACCAAGGACTGCAGAGACTCTCTTTTTGTCCAGTGCAGCTTTTACTGGGTATCCCTTGTGGCTGTTAGCCTACTAGCCAAAAAGAGTCTTATTTGCCAGCTCTCCGTCACTGAAGACTACCCTGATAAGTGCCCTTGCAAACTTGCGTGGAGCATCCAGGTAAGTCTCTTCTAGCCTTGTAAGTGTGGTTTCAGAAACCATGACGCCTCCACCAATACTTCGGTGCTGCAATAACAAAGAACACAAGAGGTGGATATGTTCACAAAATATAACTGCATAGTTCAAGTACAGAACACCATAAAATCTAACAACAAACTACCTTATGAAGACCCTAAAATGGCTTATTTCGGTTTCAGGACAGTGATGAGACAGCGAATACTGTGATAAAGTGATCCTTTTGCACTACACTTTTCTTAATACATTAACTATTAAGGTAGCAACACGCCAGTAAACATTGCCTTCCTCTCGCGTGTCAGGCTGTGTTGTTCATGTTCAACTTGTGTATCTTGCGGCTGGCGTCTCAGCCCCAGCTTCCGGAGGCATGCATCATCCTGTGACGTTTTTCTCGTCTACTTCTGCTTGCGAGTTCGAGAAGACTTTCAGGGGCGCGGTTGAGCTGTTTGACCGATCAAGCATCTAAGTTTGTTTGGTTAGTCACCGAGAAAAAATGGACCCCGAACTGCGAGTGCCAACTCAGATTAAACGCCGAGATGGGATTTGGTTCTTACAGCAACACGCCGCTGAGAATGGCAATGCCTGCGCAACACTGCCTAGCCCGTTGGATTCCTCTGATAACCGAAAGTATGTCACTACTGCGGTAACTGACAGTCGTCATTTGCCTTAATATTTGTAGTCCTTTGCGCCAAAATAACATTTCACTATTACTTGGAATTTTCGAAATATGTTGAAGCCTGTGTTGGTCGTGATGTCACATTATCTACGTCAAAGAAGCAGGGTTGGCAAAAATCATCGTACTCTTGTGCCACATACAGATTGCTAGGAATGGTGATTTATGTGCGTGTGAATCGAAACGTGCAAACATTACACTGTTGTCCTAGAATATTCGAACTGCATCCTCAATGGTAGGAAACCTCCCTTAATCATTTAGTGCACTTGTCGAAATAGTTTCAGGGCCCCTTGGGCAATAATTCAACTGGTGCTGAGAAGTTAAATAACAGGTGCTGCGCACCCCACATTGAGGAAGTTATTGCAGTAAAACCCTTACCGCCTTCTCTTCAGGTTCGGCAGGCTTTGCTCCTTCAGCGGCTGAAGTTAGCTTTTTCACAGGTTGCTGCAACTTTTTCAGCATTTTGGAAAAGTCTGGAATAAGGTGAGTTAAAAAGTTTAAGAGTGAGCATTTCTACCATGAAGTAAGATGTACAGGAGCACCAACTGCTGATGAAAGAGCTATTACTGATGCCATGATCTGCAGCTTCGAAACTTCTGTACAGGTCATGACACCCCACATTACACCATGCCCACGTCTGTTGTCTGCTTAAGCGGCAGTTATGAAAGCGTGCACTTTATATTACTTGCCGCTTATCAGTGTGCATTGATATTCATCCTCTGCTTCAGCTTAGGCCGCAGACATTCGCATGTTGACGCTCACTTCATGTGAAGCAGAAATATCTTATGAATTTCGTTGTGAAACACTCTTATAGGAGAATGAGAATGTGTAATAGACAGCACAAGAAGGTATTTCGGCCACTGGTGATCTGTATGACTAATCAAAAACCACATACCGATAGAATATTTTTGCTCTTCAATGTGCTTTTGGAGGGCTGAATTTTCTTGCTTGAAAGTTTCCATTTGTGGCAGGTGGTCACAGCATGGTTTTTTCTGCAAGGAAATTGCTGAATTGTATAAAGGCAACGTCAACTCTCCCTGCAGGTTTGAGAATGACACATGTGTGTCCTGCAGAGGAGTTTGATCTTTTAACGCGCACCACTGCTGCAGCTGCACTGAATAACCTGTGGAGGCTGTAAGAATAAGCAGTACCCAGCACAGTGGTTTGTCTTCTTTCTTTATCTCTGCAGACTAGCCATTTATGGTTACCAAGGGCGAAGAAACTGAGTGATGCATCGCAGCCTATATTCCTGTATAGGTCAGCTGACTGAACTGCTTGTGCTCAGTCATATTAAATATCCAGAAGATAATGCACATCACAGACTGGGTACGTCTCAAATTTAAAAATGAAAGTGAAGGCGTGTAAGCTACATTATGTGCATTTGTGAAAGGCATTCAGGATAAAAGTACCAAATTAGTTCCATAAACGTTTTAGAAACTGGCTTCCTGTGCGAATGTACTGCAGTGTGAATGAACAAGCTCTATTTGAGGGGAGTGGCACTTAAGCCTATTAAACGGATGCGAGGAATAAGTGTAGAAACCTGAGCGAGATGGTTCAAGAAAGGATGATCACAGAACTAAAGTATGCCCACAAGACCATGAAAAACGAATTAGAACGTCCTCAGGTTTTCCTGCTTCTAACGTACCCATTGTCGGGATAAAGCGAAAGCCTGAGAACTGCAGATGGAGGGCTAATAGGATCAGCCATATTCAAGGCCATGGTGATTCTTTAACTGCTGTTTGAAGACATTAGTGTGCTCGACATTTGGTTTCAGCTTTATAAGCGAGGCAAAGCTAACACAATTTTTTTTGTTTTTATGCTACACGGCGCACAATTGGCACAGTTGTTCCATTACTGTTCTGTTGGAGTGTGCAAGCCCTCGCTTCCTTCATATCAATAACAACTTTGACATAAAGAATTTCGTGAAATTCTTAACCGTAGATATCTTTTGTATTTTATTTAAATGTACCTTACAGACCTTTGAGAAGGCATGGTGTAAGAGGGGAAACATATTCACAAGGAATTAGGAAGCAAAAGAAAGTATTATTAGAATGAAAAAACCTTTCGCGCCGAAAAACAGTTTAGAAGAATTACACGATATTAGCACATACAATGTGAAGGGCAATGAGATTAAAAACAGCAAACAATAACATAACATAAATGTTATGCCCGCATTCAGTAATCAATGAAGTATAAAAATTTCGGTAACAGAAATTCTTCTATTTGCTTGTAGAGAAATGCAGGAAAGAAAAGAGAAGGCAAAACGTGTTAGACGGCTAAAATTGAATATTGAGCGATTGATTGAGGATGAACTGAATATTCTGATTATTGAGGTGTGTGTCCAAGTGTGTCATTCAAACAGACGGCTGGGGACCTCGGGACAGTTGCCATTGCCACTATGCAAGCTGAGGATGTTTGCACTCCACTATCGATTAAAAGTGCTGGGCCACTTGTACTAGTGCACATTTACAAACTCCATTTTTGCTTCTGAGACCCACGAAATGCAACCACGGACGCACAGCTTCTACTCGTCGACGTGCCCGTTCACTCTATGCAATCCGACGCATTGCGGAGCGGCTAATTCTTTTACGCAAGGTAAGCAGCATGGTCGGGCAGACGCCGTTACTGTGTATATGAGCTCTCGTCAATAACGGGGGGCGGTACTCACCGATGCAGTGTTACCTTCCGCATGGCTCAAGATTATGTAAGCCTATGTCCCTGGGCGAAATATCCGTACCGTACACGGGGTACGCACGCACAAGCAGGCGTTACAGTGCGATGCGCAATATTTGCCCAGCTGGAAGGAGCCACATTCAGTAAAGTCTCAAGCAGACGGCCGCGATTTCACGCGGGAAAGGCCAAGCGACATCGATGAGCGACAAGTTCGGCTGTTACACAAGCCGATTTAAAGCCGTCGCGCATGCAGTCACTCGGTTTTGGGATTCTAGAGTTTATAGCTCGTCGCTCGGAAGTTTCCAAATCGATGGGTGTGTCGTCACGTCGTTGCTCGCTAAATCGCGCTCGTGTGGTTCCCGCTTGAACTAACGAGCGGGATAAGGAATAATAAAGGCCGCCGATGCGCATATAGTGTGCATCCATGACAGCAGCACAGAGTTGAATGGAAGCACCGGTTTATAGCTCAAGCACTCGCATTGGTAGCAAGATAAACAAATAGATAGATAAAATATAAAATGCAGTGATTTTCACCATTACTTACCAGTAGCCGCCACGTATGCGTCGCCTTGTTCATCTTCATCCTTCCAAAGGATCTTGAAGACTTTCCCTGCTAAACCCTCTACCACAGTCGAATCCTTTATAATCGGCGTGGCAGTGGCGACATCGACCATGCGTTTAGTTTGATATATATCTCACTGATCTGTTGACGTCCACTTGACTAACATAGCTGACGTTACGAAACGCAATAAATAGATAAATGTAAAAATTGATCGAGAACAAAATAACTAATAATATTTGGGGTTTTACGTGCCAAAACCACTTTCTGATTATGAGGCACGCCGTAGTGGAGGACTCCGGAAATTGTGACCACCTGGGGTTCTTTAACGTGCACCTAAATCTAAGCACACGGGTGTTTTCGCATTTCGCCCTCATCGAAATGCGGCCGCCGTGGCCGGGATTCGATCCCGCGACCTCGTGCTCAGCAGCCCAACACCATAGCCACTGAGCAACCACGGCGGGTCAACAAAATAACTAGGATAGAAAGACCACCAATTGGTTTCACTAGGCTACAACATACTGAAGTCATTGCCAGGAGTAACTGAAAGGGCTAGAGAAGCTAAATACATGTTGCTTTATTTTGGCTACATTTTGCATTAAATTTCATAAAGAAACGACAAATTATTACGTGCAGGTGTACGAAAATATAAATAATAAAAATATAGGTTGATATTATTGAGCACGTATATTTTTATTTGAACGTTGGGTGTCAGTCTCGTTAACCCTATTAGTTTGCTTGGCGCTTGCTTGTTGCGCCATCTAGGAGGCTCATTATAAGCTCGACAAATAATAATAATATTTGGGGTTTTACGTGCCAAAACCACTTTCTGATTATGAGGCACGCCGTAGTGGAGGACTCCGGAAATTTTGACCTCCTGGGGTCCTTTAACGTGCACCTAAATCTAAGCACACGGGTGTTTTCGCATTTCGCCCCCATCGAAATGCGGCCGCCGTGGCCGGGATACGATCCCGCGACCTTGTGCTCAGCAGCCCAACACCATAGCCACTGAGCAACCACGGCGGGTAAGCTCGACAAATAAAAATATTTTGAAAACGTGACGTATTTTTAGAACTTGGATCGCCAGTGGTTATCGCAGCTGCGCAGTAAAAGTTGGGAAAACTATCGCGTTACCGCCTCTCGTGACCTCGTGTTGCGTAGAGTGTACTAGAGGAAATGTTGCGTGTTTATTCGTAGTGACGATTGTTTTCAGAACGTAGAACATGTGGCCTCTTTCCGAGGAAGCGCAAGGTACAGGCACTGCACGTCGATAATGGGAGAGTTCCTGCTGGAAATTGCTAGCTGCCGCCGTTTACTGGATTTGCGCTTCAAGTATGCTGAAAATATACCGAGAGCGGCTCTTCCAAAACAATATTGCGAAACCTCGCTCAACAGCAGTTAGACACGCGAAGGAAGCTTCTCGCAGTAATGGCCCTTTGTTGCTTCGAGGTCTCGAAAGAGTGGAGGTGGCAGCAGCTGCAGTGGGCATGGCGGCTGACGCTTTAAATGGCGAAGAATCTACGAGTGACGACTTCCTCGACAGTCTAGCCAGCAGTGCTGAAACGAACACAGCAGCAGACGCGTCTCTCTGCTCCACAAGTGAGGGACTTCCTGAAGCAAACGATACGCAGCCGAATATCGTACGAAGTGTAAGTGCGAGTAAAGTCCTGTTTAGTTTTCTTGCAAGACCTGTTCTAACACGCAAATCTGCTATTGTGGCATTGTGAATGTTCATATATATCAATTTGTATTTCGCGTGTTGGCACGTAGTGCGGCCGGTGCACAGGCGGGTAGAGAACGCACGAGGTCGCGGGATCGAATCCCGGCCACGGCGGCCGCATTTCGATGGGGGCGAAATGCGAAAACACCCGTGTGCTTAGATTTAGGTGCACGTTAAAGAACCCCATGTGGTCAAAATTTCCGGAGTCCTCCACTACGGCGTGCCTCATAATCAGAAAGTGGTTTTGGCACGTAAAACCCCAAATATTATTAGGCGGGTAGAGAACAAGCCGAATCCACCAATAAACTGGAACCGTTGATTTGGCGAACATGTGCCCGCAAAAGAAACGAAAAAAAAATAATGGTGCTGGCGACAGCAGCCTGCGTGGACGTCTGTCGTCGAGCCGAATGCTGCCCCGCTGGCGTGTACGTAATTTATAACTCTGTCGCCGAACTTATAGCCGTGCCACATTGGCATAAATTACCGGCAGTTGAGTTGAGGCCTTCAGTACCTTAACGTCAGTAAATCTTGGTGTCCGTGCCACGCATCCAGAAGAAATGGAAATAATTAAATGTGCGATGACGGTATGTAGTTAGATTTGCGTTGCAAGCTTATTAGAAAATAAATGTTGTTTCAGTTGAAAAGATATTTTACAGAAAAATACGCCTAAAAATTATTTTAGAAGCAACACGCCTATTAGTACACAAATCATTCAGCTGTACAAACGCATTTGATTATCGGTCCCTTTAGAGTGGACAGCCATTAGAAAATGGTACAGATTTTCATTTTAATTGTTACAACCTTCTCGAATCTGTTGAGCTCCACACTTTGAACTTCGTCAAGTATTATACGCATGACAAAGTTACTCTGTATAGCTGTGACATTTGCTTTAAGCTCTCTGCAGTTTTATGCAATGACACAATTAAGCCTGCATTATTGGTACATTCTTTCTGAGTAATCATACAGAATATGTCTATTTCCACAGGAGTCAGAAGCAGATTCTACTAAGCAAGAAGGTCCTGCTGATGCTCTGAAATATGACCTGATGGATGATGTGTCCTTGTGCTCCAGTGATGAAGAGGACTTGTTGCCCCAGCATGAACCCTCAGAAAACCAGACATAAGAACTGGTCAGTCTTTTCAGTAGTATTACTCATGGGCACTGGAGTGGTAAGGCAAGGACGGGCAGGTCCTTTTTCCTGCCCAATTTCCAAGTGGTACCTAATTCATTAATAGCAAATTCATTGTTTCCTAGTTTTGTTCATGATACTTCTGCTTGTCATGAAGGACTCTTCATTCCACCTTCGTTTCTCTTTATCAGCTGTTCGTTACAAGTCACCACAACTCCCATACCATGCCTCCGCTCATGGTTAGCTGTCATTTTTGCAGTTATGTGCATCAAATTAGCGTAGTACTGGAAATGGACACATGTCTGTACGCAGCCCTTTTGTCGCGGTATTGAACTAAAGAGAACGCATTTGTCTTGTCATATCCTCGGGTATTAAATGAGATATTTAGTCATTACTGAAAACTGCTCTATTCAGACAGGTGACCATACGCCCATCCTTGTCGTAGCTCTTGTCATCGCAGCCCTTGTCAGGGAAAGTGGTACAGGGCCAAAATGCCTGCTCATAATGTGGCACTCCTGTTGACGAATCCATCCGTCATGCCACTAACGGTCTCTAAACTGTACTGAGCATTGTTGCCACTAATTTAACGTAGAAATGCTTCGGCATATTTTCACTTCTTCACACAGCGCAATTCGTCACGGCGACTTGTGAAAAAACGTAAACATGATTTGCATGCTTTGTCCGAATCTACACAAATGCCGCATGTTGCAGCTTGTGCAGTGAAGGGTGCTGTGCTTACTCAATGTGAATATACTGTTATTGCACTTAGCAAGCTGATGAATTAACAAAACCTGTGTCTCAATAACCACAGAACAAAATAGTGCAAGCGAAGTATTTGAGTATGGAAACAGAAAAGAAAGGAACAGGTAAATGAGAATTCTTGTTATGTCATAGCATCTGTATGGTCCTGTTTTTTCTTGCTTTAGCCCACTCTCCTCACAAGGCTGATATGCAGCTCTTTAGTGTGCACATAAACCGGTCAACCTGACAATTTTTATCTAGTGTAATCATGTACACAGGTGATTTTATGTATGACAGTTCAGTATTCAAGATTCTTTTTCCTGTTTCGCAGGATGAGCAACTCTACCCTGGATCACGTGTGATCGCTGGTGAGAGCATGGTGCTTATTGTTGGACATTGGCTGCGGCATAAAACCCCTAAGGAGGCAATTGAGAGCCTTTTAAAGCTCATTCAAGCCCACATGCCTAAGGAAGGTGCCATACCAACGTCGAAGTACATCTTTTTTTAAGCAATTTGAAGTTGCTGGGGAGAATGCCACGTTGCACTTCTATTACCCATCTTGTTCACTTTATCTGGGCGAGAGCCAGGCACAGGAACTACACTGTTCCACCTGTGGTGATGATTTTGTTTTTGACACACTAGTAAAAAATAAAAATTGTTTTCTTACATTTGACATTACCCGCCGTGGTTGCTCAGTGGCTATGGTGTTAGGCTGCTGAGCAGAAGGTCGCGGGATCGTATCCCGGCCATGGCGGCCGCATTTCGATGGGGGCGAAATGCGAAAACACCCGTGTACTTAGATTTAGGTGCACGTTAAAGAACCCCAGGTGGTCGAAATTTCCGGAGCCCTCATACGGCGTGCCTCATAATCAGAAAGTGGTTTTGGCACGTAAAACCCCATAATTAAATTTTTTTTTACATTTGACATTGCCAAACAAGTCAAAGAGAAGCTTTCGCCTGCTCAACTAAATTTTAAGTTGTTGCCTAGACAGCTGTCATATGATGTAGACGAACTAACGACAATGTAGTGTTATTACAACCTGCCAGTTTCTACTCATGACTTGTCAGTAATGTGGAACACAGACGGTGTTCCTCTTTACGAGTCATCTGGGTACACCATCTGGCCGCTGCTCTATTAAATAAATGAATTACACCAGAAAGTCAGAACGAAACACATGTTTCTACCTGGGTTTTGGTTCGGTCCCCCAAAACCTAAAATGAATTCCTTTTTGAAGCCATATGAAGACAACTGAACATTCTTTCCAACAGTGGTTTTCAGCGTATAGACCTGAAAGGAAATGCTCTAAAGGTGTGAGTTTTTCCAGGGCCCTGTTGCGTCGACACACTGGTCAGAGCCATGGTTATGAACATGAGCCAATTTAATGAATTTAATGGTTCTTATGGCTATGCATGGCGCATGCATCAGGGACAAGTTGTTAGGAAAGGTAGCGGTCATGTCCACCTGTACCGTGTTGTCTCTCCTCGACCAGTGCCCAGAACACCTGAGACATTTTCGCGAAATGCTGCTAAAGCAAAGGCAACACTGCAAGCCAAATGTGGTGTCAAAGGTTCAAGCGTGCTGTTTTATCTGGCTTTTTTTCATTTCCGGCAGGTTTAGTTGTCGACTACATATATGCTGTGGGCGCTGGCTTTGTTAGGCACACAGCGTGCATGTGCTTTGACACTTCCATGCTGTTTCCATTGTCTTGGCGACAAAATTGATAAAATAGGCCAGCGGCTGCGTCTTTTGAAACCTATCTGGGAGATTTCTAGGCTGCGACGCTCTTTTAAATTCCGGATGTACTGGAAAGCATCATAGTGGCGCAACTAGTTGTTTTATTCTCCAGTGGTGTTACATAAGATTCTGCCAAGAGTGTATTACAAGAATTGGTTGAAGTTTGTTACGGTGATGCAACTTTCTTCTTGCTGACACAGTCGCTGCAGAAAAACTTGAAGATGCTTGGCAGGACAATGTAAGAGTGTGAGGGAGTACCAAGATCTATATGGAGTAGCACATATCACATATGACGCCCAGCCTTTACTACACCTTGTTGCATCAGTGGAAGTATGGGGCCCATTATGGAATTATTCGGCATATGCATTTGAGGGCCTGAATGGGCAGCTCGTTCAACTTGTAAATGGCACACGCTATGCTGGCTGGCAAGTGGTTGAGAATTTTTATTTTCTCGCAAACCTTCCCATAATATGGGGCAAATGTTCGCACTTTGAGGATGCCCAGTCAAAGCACTTGCTAATGAAGTACTTTTTAAGGGGGGTACAATCTGCGAAAGAACTCTGAGAGCACTTTTGGTCTTTTTGTTGTTTTTTCGGAAAGGGAGAGACTTGTAACCATGACATTTCAAACAAAAAAGTGCTAATTGGCAGTTCCCTCTACTGCACGAAGGGCTATGATAAGTCGTGCCGCCTTTTCTCATTCATGTGCATCAATGGTACATTTGGCCTGATGGAGAATATTTTGGCAACTTGTGTAGAGGGATATCGATCGCGTGCGTGTGTTCACCGTGTTGTCTTTCATTCGTGCAAACTTCAGATAGTAAGAACATTTGTTGCGGATAACTTGAGTGGATCAGAGCCATCATACATGCAGTTGGCAGGACGTCAGATGGAGTGGAGGTGGTTTGGGAAAATCCACGAAAATATACATTACTGCAGTCGTCGTTAAAACATTTGTGTTATGTGTTGCCAGCAAGTATATTTTTGAAGCAACATAAAGATTTCCTTGCAAGAGGAGGGGTGGAGCCAGAAGTAACGAAAATATTTATACTGAAGCGCTAGGGGAGAACATACTAAAATATCTTACTTGGAGGACATATTGGACCTTTGCTAGCATTATTTGACAAAGCAACATCCTTCCATAATTTTAATCTGGTAGAATTTCACAACAGTTTTGAATAATCAAAAAGTAATGGTACAAGTGCATTGCCTCTGGGAGAGAATACCTCGACGCTTATTAAAATGTAAGAACGATTGGAACAATAAGCGAGTTAAAAAGATTAGCCCTGCTTTTGTGTCTCTCTCATACGTGCTGTTGTAGCAGGAAAGGTGCTGTTGCTCATGCTGTTTCAGTGTGCTTTTCTGTTTTTTCTCTTTCTACATGCCCCTCAGAGTTGCTTGTGTTGTTTTGTCTGTAGTAGGTGTAAGCTTGTTTCTTGTGTGTTTCATATATAGGCTGTACACCATTTAAATAGGCTTTTTATATATCGGTCTGCAATTCAGTGCAACAGGTTCATGTATTTTTCCTTTCATACGATAGTGCCTACACACATTTATGAAAGTAAATTATTTTAGTGTTTATGTATACTCTTTATTTATTGCTCAACTCGAAATGCTCTCAAAAGCACTAGTCAAGCGCTCTCGTACAAGTTGAATGTTCTCTTACAGACCGTTAAGTCTGCCTTCTTCAAACCAAGTAAATTGTTAAAACTTTGAATTAGGTACAAAATACTTCTTTGTATGTGTCACAGAAATGTTTATTTTTTAGTATTTTGCCTTAGTAGTTACACATGAATTAGTATATGTGCATACATTTGTGGTTCTCTAAGAATTGTTAGATTTTAGTGTGTCACAGGTCTGTACTTACAACGTACTTAGCTGACTTGCCTGTACAAGTAAATTTGATTTCAGTGTTTCTGCTATGTCGCGTGTTTGTTGGAAAATTAGTTTGCTCAGTTTGAAAGCTTCATTTGATGAGAATCACTACAGGGTCATACACACACACACACACACACATATATATATATATATATATATATATATATATATATATATATATATATATATATATACATGTATAAATAACCTACTTCTTCCGGCATGTATCGCTGATAACACACTGACTAAAGTGGACGCCAACTAAATGTGATATTTGCCTATATTTCTCTCTTCATTGCTTTAAAATACAAAAATCTCGCCAAGCTGCAAACTAGCACTTTTAGTTTTGGTCCAAGCTTTTGGTTTTTAAATAAATGAATGTCAAATAAAGGTGGATTGATGTATATATAGCTACCTTGTTATTAGCCTGTGTCGTGAGTCTCTTTTTTGTTACCGCAGACCTGTATGGCCGGTACACTGTTCTGGTAAGCTTTTGTGCAAGCTTGGTGGAGTATAAAGCTGCATACCTTATGCAGACTATATATATTTGTTTTATGAGAACACTAAGGGTTAGCTGACGGCCATGCTTCAGATGTGCTATGAGCTATTAGAATCTGCCTTAAATTGGAAATGCCTCTGGATATGCTATGAATGGGCAATCCAGCTTTAGCAAGAATCGTGTTCAACACTACATTAACCTTGGAGTTTTACTGATCGAACAAGCTTTGGCAGGTGCAAGCATGTATGGTTTGTAACTAGCATCCGGCGTGAGACTGAGTGTGGAATAACCATGTATGTGAATGACCTGTGAATGGATGCGAATTGATCCATAGGACAACTGCTGTATTTAATGCAAGGTTCATACCAATACCTCATTTCAATTATATTAACTGCCTTAAGTTACGGCCATTGTCAGACTGTGTTGGTACCAATAGGTTGCAAAGTAGAAAATGGCGAATATTACCGTATTGATAAAATGTGTCATGGTTCAGGCTATATATATATATATATATATATATATATATATATATACTGGGCACACACATTAGACAAGCCTGCAGGCTTTCCATACGGCGTCAGGCAATCTGCAGACTAGGTCGTCTAAATAGAGGTCATTTGTGGGTGACTACATCGTCAAACCTATTTACCATTAATTATAAAATGTGCCATGGTTCAGCATATAGGAATATGGGAGACTAGGAAGCATTTAGATAATTCCCATATTCATGAATATATGTGAAAGCTTTTTTCTTACTATATTATTAGCAAACGTTCTTGGCACTAGCCTTGGGACAGACATCATACGTTCCACCATAACTGTGTAGCTGTGGCACATTGCGGAACGTACGTTCCAGAATGTGCACCGCTATTCGCGTTAGCCAAGTAACCCGACTAGAGAAGCATCATCCCCGTAAAGTTTGCTACAACATTCTAACAATTTCGGCTACATGTAGGCTACATTTTTTTTGTAGGAGGAAGGCCCCCATAGGCATTAAACACGGGAGTACATATCATAAACACAAGAACCAAAGTGCGTGGACTAAATAGCTTCATCAATGTTGACGCTATTTGGCCTAATAGTATGGCCCTAGCACAACACACCTATGGGCTACGGGCTCGCCCAGGCAATCGGCACATCCGTCCTTTGCTAAGACGTTTTGACCTCCTGGTAACGCTGATTTCAGCAAGTGGAGCCATGATCCTATCATTCGAGAGCGTCACTACATTTCCAGCACGACACGTTCTTCTTTTTTTTGCTTCTGATATTTACTGTGCCGTACAGCAGCCTTCCTCAAAAAAAGAAAAGAAAAAAGAAAGAAAATCAATTTTGTAACTGTGGTCAAAGGTTCCCGGAATCAATATTGTACGTGGTGGTGACGTTGAAGAACACAGTAGCAAATACTGTGAAAGACAAAACTAACTTTTATTGGGCGAACCTGTGCCCACAAAAACAGGCTACACTTATAGCACAACGATAGCGGCGAACACGGTCGGCGATCGTCGAAAATCTGATCAGCGGGTCAAGCGCGTCGGCTTTTATAGAGCAGTCATCGAATGTTCCAGACTAATCGTTCGGACCCGCGTGCCTTACACAAATTTCTACACCATTCGCGTCAGGTGATGAAATCACATAACATAAGACAGCGGATAGAAGCATCGATAACTTTCCAGAAACTTCGAATACATGCAGGCGCGTCCCACGCTCTCCGATTACATTTGTTAGGGGGCGAAACGTGGCCGTCCGTTAAATATAAGTACACGTGTCAATACCCCCTCTTAAAAAGCATCGACCTGATGCTGCAAACAAACGAAAGTAATAAAAGAAAAGCACTACTAGCAAAGAAAACAACAAAATAATGAAGTTCGTCAGCGTCCGTAAAAGGGTTTAAGACGCACCACGTGGACCACTTCAGATCGTGCGCGGCGTCGCTGTGAATGCGAAATGCCGTCTGACACGACCTCATAGTCCAGTGCGCCAATACGTCGGATGACCTTGTAGGGTCCAAAATATCGTCGCAGTAGTTTTTCACTGAGTCCTCGTCGGCGTATCGGGGTCCACACCCAAAGACGGTCGCCGGGCTGGTACTCGACGAAGCTCCACCGGAGGTTGTAGTGTCGGCTGTCGGTCCTCTGCTGGTTCTTGATCCTCAGGCGGGCGAGCTGTCGGGCTTCTTCGGCGCGCTGGAGGTAAATAGCGACGTCAAGGTTCTCCTCGTCAGTGACGTGCGGCAGCATGGCGTCGAGCGTCGTCGTCGGGTTCCTGCCGTAGACCAGGTCGAACGGCGTGATCGGCGTTGTTTCTTGCACCGCCGTGTTGTAAGCGAATGTTACGTACCGCAGGACGGCATCCCAGGTCTTGTGTTCGACGTCGACGTACATCGCTAGCAAGTCGGCGAGGGTCTTATTCAGCCGCTCCGTAAGACCATTCGTCTGCGGGTGGTAGGCCGTTGTCCTCCTGTGCCTTGTCTGACTGTATTTCAGAATGGCTTGGGTGAACTCCGCTGTAAAGGCCGTTCCTCTGTCGGTGATGAGGACATCTGGGGCGCCATGTCTCAGCAGGATGTTTTCGACAAAGAATTTCGCCACTTTGGCTGCGCTACCTTTCGGCAGTGCTTTTGTTTCAGCGAAGCGGGTGAGGTAGTCCGTGGCCACGACGATCCACTTATTTCCGGTTATTAACGTCGGAAAGGGTTCCAGCAAGTCCATACCGATCTGCTGGAATGGTCGGCAAGGAGGCTCGATTGCCTGTAGTAATCCGGCTGGCCTTGCCGGCGGTGTCTCGCGTCGCTGACAGTCTCGGCATGTTCTGACATAACGGGCGACGTCGGCGGTCAGGCGCGGCCAGTAATACTTTTCTTGTATCCTCGATTGTGTCCAGGAAAATACGAGGTGTCCAGCGGTCGGATCGTCATGTAGGGCATGCAATACTTCTGGACGAAGTCCTGATGGGACAACAAGAAGGTAATTCGCGCGGACTGGTGAGAAGTTCTTCTTCACAAGTAGATTGTTTTGAAGCGTGAAGGAAAATAATCCGCGCCTAAATGCCCTGGGGACAACGTCGGTGTGCCCTTCCAAATATTCGACGAGGCCTTTTAGCTCCGGGTCTGCCCGTTGCTGTTCAGCGAAGTCTTCCGCGCTTATAATTCCAAGGAAAGCGTCGTCATTCTCGTCATCTTGCGGCGGCGGGTCAATGGGTGCGCGTGATAGGCAATCGGCATCGGCGTGTTTTCGTCCGGACTTGTAGGTTACAGTGATGTCGTATTCTTGTAGTCTGAGGCGCCACCGGGCCAGTCTTCCTGAAGGATCCTTTATATTCGCTAGCCAACACAACGCGTGATGGTCACTGACGACTTTGAATGGCCTGCCATAAAGATAAGGGCGAAATTTAGTAGTAGCGCAAACGATGGCGAGGCATTCCTTTTCGGTCGTAGAATAGTTGCCTTCCGCTTTTGACAGCGACCGGCTAGCGTAAGCTATCACCTCTTCGACTCCATTTCTTCTCTGGACTAGAACGGCACCGAGGCCTAGGCTACTGGCGTCAGTATGGATTTCTGTATCGGCGTACTCGTCGAAGTGCGCAAGTACCGGCGGCGACTGCATGCATCGTTTGAGTTCTTCAAATGCGTCGGCGTGCGGCGTTTCCCACTTGAAGTCATCACATTTAGTTAGACGTGTCAAAGGCTCGGCGATGCGTGAAAAGTTATTGACAAAGCGCCTGTAGCATGCACACATGCCAAGAAATCTACGCACTGCCTTCTTGTAAATGGGTTGCGGGAACTGTGCGATGGGAGCTGTCTTTTGCGGGTCTGGACGGACACCAGATTGGCTGATTACGTGTCCTAGGAACAGAAGCTCATCGTAAGCGAAGCGGCATTTTTCCGGCTTCAGAGTAAGCCCTGACGACTTGATGGCCTCTAGTACTGTCGCAAGCCGCCTGAGGTGATCGTCGAAATTTCCGGCGAAGGCGACGACGTCATCCAAATAGACGAGACAGGTCTGCCGCTTCAATCCTGCTAACACCGTATGCATGACGCGCTGGAACTTTGTAGGCGGCGAGCACAGTCCGAATGGCATAACCTTGAACTCGTAGAGGCCGTCTGGGGTGATGAAGGCAGTCTTTTCGCGATCTCTTTCGTCGACTTCTATTTGCCAATAGCCAGACTTGAGGTCCATCGACGAGAAGTATTTATCGTTGCAGAGCCGATCCAATGCGTCGCCTATTCGTGGGAGGGGGTATACGTCCTTCTTCGTGATCTTGTTCAGAAGACTATAATAGACGCAGAAACGAAGGGTTCCTTCCTATTTCTTTAGCAGGACAACAGGGGATGCCCACGGGCTTTTCGACGGCTGGATGATATCGTCGCGGAGCATTTCGTCGACTTGTTGGCTAATAGGTTCCCGTTCTCGCGTCGAAACTCGGTAAGGGCTCTGGCGGAGTGGTTGAGCGCACTATTCGGTTATTATGCGATGCTGTGCAACTTGTGTTTGTCGAATCTTCGATGAAGTCGAAAAGCAGTCCTTGTATCGTCGGAGAATACTTCTGAGGTTTTGCTGCTTGCTCTTAGGGAGACTTGGATTTACGTCAAAGTCTGGTTCGGGGACTATGGTGGGCGGGGTAGATGTTGCAGAATCTGAGAGGACAACCGCATTACTGGTTTCCAGAATTTGCTCGATGTGCGCGATCGTCGTGCCCTTGTTGATGTACTTGAACTCTTGGCTGAAGTTTGTCAGCAACACTTCAGTTTTCCCTCCATGCAGTCGAGTGATCCCTCTTGCGGCGCAAATTTCACGGTCTAGCAGTAGACCTTGGTCGCCTTCGATGACGCCTTCTACGTCAGCGGGTGTTTCGGTGCTGACCGAAATAACAATGCTCGAGCGAGGCGGGATGCTCACTTGATCTTCGAGAACACTCAAGGCGTGGTGACTGCGAAAGCTCTCCGGCGGTATCGCTTGATCTTCCGACAGCGTTGTCGATTTTGACTCCAAGTCTATGATTGCGCCGTGATGGTTCAGGAAGTTCATGCCGAGAATGACGTCTCGTGAACACTGTTGGCGGATAAGGAAGGTGGCAGGGTAAGTCCGGTCATGAACGGTTATTCTTGCCGTGCAGAATCCAGTCGGCGTAATGAGGTGTCCTCCAGCGGTACGAATTTGGGGGCCCTGCCATGCAGTCTTAAACTTCTTCAACTGGGCGGCGATGTGCCCACTCTTTACGGAGTAATCGGCCCCTGTGTCGACTAAGGCAGTGACTGCGTGGCAGTCGAGAAGTACGTCGAGGTCGGTGGTTCTTTGTCTGGCGTTACAATTGGGTCTTGGCGTCGGATCACGGCTGCGTCGTGTTGAACTGAAGCTGGAACGTCGCGTCGTCAAGTCGTCTTTCGTCGGTGTAGTCTTGGCTTCCTCACTCCGTCGGGACGGCGGCGTGTCGTCAGTAGGTCGTCGAGATGGTTTCTTTGCCGTCTTCGTCGGCGGTGGAAGATCTTCGTCAGTTCGACGAACAGCAACCGCACTTCCATCGGTTGCTGCTTTTAGTTTTCCGGATATGGGCTCGCTGACCGGCCCCGGGCTGGGCCAGTGTATGGTCGGCGCTGCGGCGAGAGGTAGTGGCCTGGTGATGGCGAACGCGACGGTCGTCGAGAGCTCCATTGAGTAGCGGCGAGGTAGTCGGCGATATCGCGAGGGCGTTCACCTTCACGAGGGCGCTGTGCATCGATAGCGAACCCTCGCAATCCCAGGTCGCGGCATGGGCATCGGCGGTACACATGGCCAGCTTCGCCGCAGTGGTAGCAGAGGGGGCGGTGGTCGGGGGCTCGCCAAATGTCCGACTTCCTCGCGTAGGTGCGCTGGGCGACGGGTGGGCGTGCTGGCGGCGGCGGCGGCGGCGGACGACGGAATTGCGTCGTTTCAGGGCCCTGGCGTGGTCGCGGAAAGGGACCTTGATGGCGTGCGACGGAGGCGTCTGTCATCGCTTCTGGCTGGCGCTGCGGTAATTGTGGTTGCAGCTCAAGAACTCCAAGCGATCGGCGCACCTCTTCTTTCACGATGTCGGCGATCGAAGCCACTTGGGGCTCCGACGAAGGCAGGACCTTGCACAGTTCTTCGCGCACAATGGCCCTGATGGTCTCCTGAAGGTCGCCGGAATCCAGTCCTTGGATGGCGTACTGCGGCGTGAGCCCCTGGCGGTTATATTGTCGGGTGCACATCTCCAGAGTATTCTCGATTGTCGAAGCCTCTGCAGAAAACTCAGCTACGGTCTTCGGCGGGTTACGAATAAGCCCTGCGAAAAGTTATTGCTTGACGCCCCGCATCAGGAAGCGGACTTTTTTCTCCTCTGAGATTTCCGGGTCGGCGTGCCGGAAAAGAGGGGCCATCTCCTCCGTGAAGATCGTGATCGTCTCGTTTGGCAGCTGCACTCTGGTTTCTAGTAGTGCTTGGGCTCACTCTTTTCGCACGACGCTTGGAAACGTTTGCAAGAAGCCACTTCGGAACAGGTCCCACGTCGTTAAGGTGGCTTCTCGATTCTTGAACCAGGTCCTGGCGACGTCTTCGAGTGCGAAATAGACATGCCGCAGCTTGTCGTCGCTGTCCCAACTGTTAAACGTAGCGACACTCTCATACGTCTCGAGCCAGGTTTCCGGGTCCTCGAATGTTGATCCGCGGAACGTCGGAGGTTCCCTGGACTGCTGCAGCATGATGGGGGACGCTGGGGCTGCCATTGGGGTTGCCTTGTTCACAATCCTCTTGGTCTTCTCACGTAGAAGTCCGTGCTCCGGGGGCAGCTGTTGAAGACGGTGGCTTGCTCGATGCTCCGGGACTACGTTGGTGTTCTCTTTGCGGTCCGGGCTTGGATCACGGCTTCTCGGGGGCGGCCGGTACATGAACGAAAAGCACCTCCACCAGATGTCACGTGGTGGTGACGTTGAAGAACACAGTAGCAAATACTGTGAAAGACAAAACTAACTTTTATTGGGCGAACCTGTGCCCACAAAAACAGGCTACACTTATAGCACAACGATAGCGGCGAACACGGTCGGCGATCGTCGAAAATCTGATCAGCGGGTCAAGCGCGTCGGCTTTTATAGAGCAGTCATCGAATGTTCCAGACTAATCGTTCGGACCCGCTAACCTTCCACAAAGTTCTACACCATTCGCGTCAGGTGATGAAATCAGATAACATAAGGTTCGGCGACAACAGACAGCGGATAGAAGCATCGATAACTGTCTAGAAACTTCGGATACATGCAGGCGCGTCCCACGTTGTGCGATTACATTTGTTAGGCGGCGAAACGTGGTGGCCCGTTCAATATAAGTACACGTGTCAATATAAAAGATTTACGCGGATGAATATATTGTCACGTGGTACTTAAGGCGAAGAAAGCCGCAAAATTTTGAATGACGAAGCTAACTTTTTAATGGGCGATCTGATGTGATCGATATCTGATCGATATAATATCTGATCTGCCGGCGAAGCGCGTTGGCTTTTACACATGAGTCATCGAAGGTTGCAGAGTAACCGGTGGTGCCCGCGTGTTTTCCACGAAGTTCTACACTATTTGCGCCTCACATCCAATCAGATTATACAAGCTTCGGTGGCAACAGAACCATCGATAACGTTCGAGAAACTTCGGATACACGCGGGCGCATCCCGCGCTTAGTGGTAACATTGGTTAGACGGTGAAAAACCCGAAAAAGGTAAACAAGTACACGTGTCAGTATGTGACTGCCGTTTTATCCGCTACCAACGTATTGCAGATCATGTAGGCGTGCAGTTAAATCCATTGATGCAAATACGAGGGTTGATCCAGAAATAAGGTTTCCATCAATTTTAGAAATAGGCAACATTGTTTATTCTCAGAAAAATTTATATCATGGGAAAGATGAAACTTTGCTATATTTTTCTACATAATCGCCATCTTTTTCTACGCATTTTTGTAGATGGGGCTCCAATTGCTGTATCCCAATGTCCTAGAACTCCACCGCCAACCCGTTGAGGAATCGTTTCACCTCTTCTTTGACTTCATCGTCGCTCTTGAAGCGTTGGCCACTCGAATGTTCGTTTAACTTGGGAAATAAATGATAATCACTAGGCGCAAGGTCTGAACTGTACGGTGGGTGGGGCATGACAGTACACCCAAAATTTGTCTAAAGTGCCTGGGTTTGACGGGAGACGTGAGGTCTAGCATTGTCGTGAAGCCGCGTTACGCCGCCTGCCAGTCGTCCTCACCGGCGGTTCAGGATATCTCACCTGAGTTTTTCTTAGTGTTGCAAAATAACTGTCGGAGTTGACTGTTGTCCGACGTTCCATGAAATCGATCACAAGTATTCCCTTACGATCCCAAAAAAACAGTGGCCATGGCTTTGCCAGCAGAAGGAGTTTGAACTTCTTTGCGCCTAGTGACTTTGGGTGACGCCACCGTTCCTTCTTGACACTTTTGAAGTAACTGACGAGCACGTGAAGGCGTTTTTCCCCATGTGGTCTCAATAGCCGAGGTACCCATCGAGCACAACACTTGTGATACCCCAATTTTTCAGTGAAAACTCTTTCCAGAGTACCGCAAGAACTTCTAAGAATTTGAGCCACAAGTTCACCGACGGCGCTTCCTGTTTTGAAGCACTTCGTGTTTGACCATCTCGATAACCGTCCCCGAAATGGACTGTCTTCCACTCTGTTCTTCATCGTGGACTTCCTTCTGACCGGCACTACATTCCTTGCACCATTTCTGGACGTGTTGAACGGACGTACACTTGTCGCCATACAAATCTGTCAACGGACGATCAATATCCACGGGTGAAGTCCCCTCTTTCGTAAGTGAATTACGGAAGGAATCTCGCACTTGGCGCGATCAACAATGGAACCTCCATATCGGATGGCTACTGAGCCTCGAACGAGCGGCGCCGCGAAGCGCGTCCGGGACGAATCGAGAGTGGAGGAAGAGCCGTGCGCGGCAGTGTTGACCTATTTCGCCTCGCACCTTCCCGTGTGGCTGGTGCTCTTTGGGAACCTTATTTCTGGATAAACACTCGTATATACGCGTGTTACAGAGTCGGTGCATCACCTTGTCCTGTATCGAACGGGACGTCTCAAATGAAGTCAGTCCGTCGAATCCACGGACAGAGTAGTTCGCGAAGTTGCAGCAGCCTTTTGCAAAGTACTTGAAGAGGACGCCCTTTGTGTCGTGTTTGTACACACCTCGCCAGCATTCCTGCGAAAGAAATGACATTTATGTGAGTTTTAGGCTCCGAATAAACACACTTGCCGTCATTGTTGTTGTAAATATGTTATCGGTTTTTACTGCCGTCCTTAGTCGGTGGGTGGTGTTTCGCTCTGCGCAGTCGTTGCTTTTAAACAGACGAGCGCACCCGTTACGACGATATATTCTTTTGCCACGTCTTTTTAGTTATACTTCCGCTTATCTTATCTTGCGGAATAATTTATATTCAATAGCATCGATTTAAATACGAGTGTCTTGGCTACGAACGGTTGCTATGGTGGTCCCGGATATTTTTCAGCCTGATGAAGGAGCGGGGCGGACCACGAAAAGCCAGAAAATCCCATAGAAGCGTTATTCTTTAGTTGGATCGGCATCGCTGCTGGGACTAAGTGATCAGCACTACGAATAGACCCCGTTATTCTAACAAACTATAGCATCTGGGCAAAGCCATTTACCAGAAAAGCCGCATATTATTTGAACACGAAGTCAATATAGCAGCTGTGCAAGAGCAAACCACGGACGCCAAGTGGCCACGAACAGCAAGCTGCGAACTTCGAAAACTGATTTCGCGCTAGTATTTCTTCAATATGCCTTGCTCAGTTAGTTGCTTCTATTGGTCAGACTGTCTAGCGACACAACGGCAGCGGCTGTACATGCAAGCATTTCATGCCGATCGGCCTAGTGCATCACTGCCTTGGTAGGATCCCGACGATGCTTTCTCGGCAATTATGCGTTTTGATTCCTAAGATGAATTCTGATGGCGCATTTTATTTACGCACCTGCAAACGTGAGGTTAGCGATCTCACTTGCAGTCATAGGTGCCTTAAGACAATGCCCTGTCGAAGATCGGAACAAAGAAATTCGTCGGAAGCACTTACATATATGGCCTTATTCACTAAGATAAATATTTATTATAGCCTAAAAGGCTTGTGTTAGCGTTACAGAGCGAAGTAGCGCAAATGCTATCTACCCTTCCGAGCACGACGATACGTTGCCTTCTAAAATAAGGAAATCGAGCCTAACGAAATCCAAAGAAACTGCGACAAAGTGAAGATGTGAAAGCCCAGCAGACAAAATTAAACCGCATGTACATGGAATGTGACTTTAATCCTATACTTTGTGCGTATTAGCACAGCAACCACTACGGTGACACTGTGCCCTTCGGCAAGTTACGATGTGTTTTGTGCACCATCTGTAGTACAAGCAAACATTTGTAATATAGGGCCTCTGAGATAAGTTATTCTCAATCAATAGCAAATCATTCATAATTGTGGCCTCCGAAATTCGGCGTGCGGGGCAAGCAAGCCACCAAAGTTCGGAAGCCTTCTGCTACTATTGCAGCGGCTCTTATCAGGCCTAAAGCCCCGAACCATAGAGAACACATTCAGGGAGCAGTGCCCCCCCCCCCCATGTTGTCACTCCCACTTTACTCTTGAAGCATGCTGACAGAAGCATAAACTAAATACAAACATCTGTTGCTAACGAATGGGACATACAATAAAAGACGACGACTTGACAGTTCCGAAGCCGGCGCTTGCGGCCTCGAAAGCGCCGCCTTATCTGCCGCACTAAACTGTCGTTACGGGCGTTAGCGTCTAGCGCTAAATTATGAATCTAGCGGAAGCACATGCCGCGTGAAGCTGCCCTTTTGTTATGCGCATGCGCAATCTATTTCATTGCTTGTGGCGTGGTGCTGCTCCATAAGCTACAGTAAATCTCTCTGATAGAGTTTATCCGCATAATAAAGAACACCCATTGTCATTCTCTTTGCTCACAAGGGCAAGGGCACGGTGTTTTAGACCAATATGATTATGAGGAGAAAATATACAACATCTAGAACGATTTCTTGCACTTTTCGAAGCTGAACCGTGACCCGACATCAAAGGCAAAGAGACAGCTGGTTGAACAATTACGGGGACTACGAAACAAAGAAGCCTGGATCAAACGTAGTACCGCCGACTGTTTTCTTCGGATGGGGCTACTCCAAAGATATATGGGCTGCCCGAGGCGCATAAGGAGGGTTGCCCTCTCCGTCCTATCGTGTCTTTTGTTCGGTCACCAGGTTACAACCTGTCGAAGTCCTTGGCTGGAATGCTGATGCCCTAAATTGAGGGCAACTCCAGGTCAGTTAAGAACTCTCACGATTTTTCAACTGACGTCCGTATGCAGCAACTGATCATGACGATGTGATGGTGTCTTTCGATGTTATTTCCTTGTTTACAAGCTCCCCTGTTGCCTGGCCATTGATATGATAGAGGCGCGTTTGAGAGAAGACTGCAATTTAGAGAACGGTACATCCTTGTCGGTGGAGGAGATCGTAATTTTGTAGTGGTTTAGGCTGAGCCAAACCTACTTCAGTTTCGCCAACAAGACTTATCCTCAAATTGAAGGGTGCCCTATGTGAAGTCATGTTTCCGTTAGCGTGGCAAACCTAGCGATGGAGCACGTCAAAACACAGGTACTGAACTCACTACCTGTCGGCTCAAAATGCATTGTAGGTGCGTGACTAAAGCTTTTGTAATTTTGAAAAGGCCAATTGCTTTCCACGCGGGGCTGAACAGCGTATATCCTCCATTCTGGAGCCAAAGCATCTCCGCGCATGGGGCTGCCGACGATGTGGCGAGGAGGACTCCCCCGCCTAAAACGGCACTGCTGCAGGTCGCAGAGGCAGAGGCGCCGGCCACTTATCAATCACCCCTCCAACATTGTGCGAATGCCTGGTGGGCGCTTTCCACGAAAAGCGAGCTTGTATGTGCCCTTCAGGTTGGTAGCGAGTCGCTTGCACGTGCGGGGTACAAGAAGAGAGCAAGAAAGCCTGTGCTGCACAGTGTATCATTGCTTTCCCTTTCTTTCTACTGTCTCCGCTTTCCCGTACCCCATAGTCAAAATAAAGGAGTCTTCTTGATGCGCTTGAAGTAAAAGGATGTCAGACGTTTTTCCGCAAGTGAAAAGTCTACGTCTCTTATCCTACAATAATTGTTGGTGCCGGAAACCGGGAATAGGGACGTCAAAAGATGGATATGGGCTACCTTCTGTGGTCAGGTGGAGCAGCGATCAGCTCAGCCGTCAGCGCCACCGTGTCAGTTCCGCGAAACATCGAGGCGGCCGCTGCCACGGAGGCATGCTTTTGCGGCGCTGGTTTGGAACCTGTCGGACGTTCTAAATTGCGGTTTTAAGGCAATCGCAGACATTGAGGTCCATTTTGGACCACCGACGCTTGAGAAATGACGTCGAACCTAATACTAAAACCATGTATAACGCATCAACCATGTAAACAGCATGGACATCGCAGCAAGGTGCTTAAATTATGGGGCTTTAGGTGCCAGAGCCACGATCTCATAATGAGGCGTGGCGTAGTGGGGGACTCCGGAATAATCTATGCCACCTGGGGTTCTTTAGCGTGGACCTAGCTAAGTACACAGGTGTTTTCGCATTTCGCCCCCATCGAAATTCGGCCGCAGTGGCCTGGATTTGATCCCGCAACGTCGTGCTTAGCAGCCCCACACCCACTAAGCAACCACCCTAGGTCGCGAACAGAACGAGCATGCTTACGACGTCGAACTCAGAGTAAGTTAACAAATCATTATTTTATGCCACTTAAGTGAGCAAAAACGGCCGCAAACGCTTTTAAACTGTCATTTGTAGTTTCATAACTTGTAGCGTGCCTTCCACCTCACAATTGTAGAGGTTTTGGTGAAATGGCAGGTAAGTGCTTTTTTCTCTGTTGACAAAGGCCCTCCAACATATTCTAGTATTGTCGTCCTGGCTCGAATGTGAGAGGGCATAGTAGAGAGCAATAAGCTTAGACTAAAAAACGTGATGACTGAACAAATATGGGCTAGCGTGCGCGAGAGAAATGCTAATTTTCGAATATTCGATTTCTGCTGCGGTGCACTCCAATCTTAGTTCTGTTGTTCTAAGCGCGAGAAAACATCGGCACGAAGGAGCCCTGTTCCAGCAGTCGCGTCTTGGTCTTGGCGCAGGAAGAAGTACAGTGTGTACAAAGCCGGACAGCTCGCTTACGAAATTAGATTTTACACGTAACCACCATTGCGCGTATTTTTTTTTGAGGAACACGAGCTAAACAACTACCGAAAGTAATTTACAACAGCGGGAATCAGTTCACGTGTTTTTATGCAGTTGACACTTTATTGGGTGTTTTTACGGATGCCGATGCTGGTTCCTTTTTTTCTTGTTTCTGCGTTTACGTCTTAGTTCCTTTAACAGAAATTCGCAAGGCCAACACGTACCGCGACGATCCACTTCAGCCGCCGGGTTGCTTCTCCCGATTTTGGAGGGAAGCGGTAGAATTTGATACCTAATTCTCCTCCTCCTGTTGTGACAATCCTTAACGCAGCACTAACAGCGCTTGTTCTTTTTATTGACACTTCTCACGGAGGAGGTGCCAAGAGCCCGTGGTGAATTCGTTGGGAAATTGAAAGCAGGTTTTCAGGCGGGCCTCATTGCACCACGGATAATGGTGAAATGACGCTGAGGGTCTACTCGCGGGTGCTCACTGCTGCTGCTAGGTGGCGCGACATGTACAGGCAAGCTTCATTTCAGGGTGCCCACCGACAAAATCAAGCGAAGAAGGGCCATGGTGCGAACATCTACAACCAAGCTGCTCAACGAAGTATCCACCATGGATGGCATCGCATCAAAGGGTGAGCTGGAAGAAAAGATAAGTATTCTTTTTCTTAAAGAGGACGCACTGAAAGAGCTAAATCAGGATATATTAAAGGGTGTTGAAGATTAAGCTTTAGAAGAGGAAGTTGCATGCTTCGAAATGTACAGAGAAAAGGTGGCGAAAACAAAGGTACAATACATGCTACACGACTTGACAAATGCTTCATCAGATCGCACACTAAACTCCTCAGATCAAAACAAAACTCTGGCGCGAACAGTTCGCAAATACGCCCCACCGTAAAGCTGTCAAAGCTCGAAATCAACAAATTCAACGGAAAGCTTCGACATGCCATGGGTTCTGGAGTCAGCTTGAGACGGCTATCGACGTTAACCAGAACCTCTCAAATCTAGACAAATTCAAGCACCTCAACAGGTACTTGACAGAAAAGACGGTGGCTGCGGTAGCAGGACTTGACTTGTCGGAAGGCGACTACGAAGTTGCTCTCTCGTTATTAAAGGAGAGGTTCGGCAGAAAGGAAGTAATTATAGAAGACCACATGTCACGGCTACTTAACATCAAGACAGTGCATGACTCACGGAATCTTGGCCAACTGCCACTGTCGACGAAGTAGAAACAGGTGTACGCAGCCTCACTTTTTTAGTCACGAGTGTCGGAACTTGAGGAACTTTGTTACTGACCGTAACAAAGAAACCGGTGCCTGCCGACCTTGGTCTGGAATATTGACGAAAAAACTAGGCTACGAATGAGGGAAGTGAGCTGGACGTGCTCCTGCGTTTTTTTGAGAAAAAAGGTTGCGACGTGGGCGATCGCACAGCGGGCTGAAGCACCGAGAGACAACAGTTCCGAATTGGTGAAGGAAAGGCGCAACAGCGACATAAAGCGGTGAACATGCGTTCTGCAGCGGCACTGCACACTGCGATCAAGGACAGCACTTGATGTCCATATTGTAATTCGAACGGCCATGGGACCGGCAAATGTAACGCAAAGATGTCTGTGGCGGTTACGAGAGAGGCGCTGAAGCGTGGAAATCGGTGTTTCCGGTGCACAAGAAGGGGACACGCGGCTGAAGAATTCCGTAAAGCTAAGCGGCTCAGGTGTGCATATTGCAACAGCATACATTTGACGACAGTGTACGACTCTGACTTTAGAAGGCACCGAAACAGTAATGAAGGGGATGCATCTTCGTCACCGGTGAGTGAGCAAGCCATGATGTTGAAGTCCTCATTAGGCACGGGAGATAACCTGATGTGTGCTAGAGAGCACCAGTTTCTCCTGCAGACAGCGCGAGTTTGGACAGAGGGTCCACATGAACGTACACTTGTCAGGCTTCAAGTCGATGGTGGCAGTTAGGGAAGCTTGATCCATCACAACCTATCCGAAAAGCTGCAGTTAAAGGTGCTCGGTAAAGAGGAGCTTAAAATCTTTGCCTCTCGTGACCAGTCAGCAATAACACGAACAAAAACGCATTGTGTGGAGCTGTGACTCAGAAGCCAGGACGACGGAAAAGGGGTGCGAGTGGAAGTGCTGGAAGTTCCCCGTATCTGTGCAGAGATCATGGCTACTCCATAAAATTCTATTCTACTTCAACTTTCAAGATTTCAATTGAAGTCGCAGATGCCTCTCAGATGCCTCGCAGGGCGGCGAAAGTGAAAATATTGACGTTTTGATAGGCGCTGATCATTACTGGGAAATTCTCACGGGATTCACTAAGTGTCTCAGCTCCAAATTAATAGCAGTGGAGACTGTATTGGGATGGACACTCCAGGGCCAGGTCAGCACAAGGAAATCAACAGGAGTCTGCTCCTCGGCTGCTGGCGTGATGCGGATAGAAGTGAGTAAACAAACGGACAAGGAAATATCAGCACAGCTAAAGTCTTCCTGGAAGTTCCAGCACATCGGTATCAAGGAACATCAGCCAATTTATTACCAAGACGGAGTCGTCAGCACTATAAAAAACCCGTCATCTTTGAGAATGGCCGCTATAAGGTGTCGTTCCCTTAGAGGTCGATGGTTTGCGAGCTTGGCGAAAACAACGAGTTAGTGGCAAGGCGTCTTAAAGTACAGACAGCATGCCTCTTGAAAGGAGATTCGGTGATAAGGGAATACGATGCCTGCATAAGACACTACATCGAAAAGCGGTATGCAGAGCCACCCTGCAAAGGATTACGGCACGTCCGAATGTCCGATGTACTATATCCCGCATCAAGCTGTTATTCGTCACGAAAGCCAGACAACAAAATAAAAGCTCAGTGCCCATCCACTCGGTGAAGAAGGATGACCAGCGAAGCTGTGTATGTGGGCCCCTTAATGGCGAACTACACCTCCGACACGGGGCGGTCCGGCATTGCACAACCTTCGGGATCGGCCACGTATGGGGAGTGCTTAACGCCTGTTTCACCTCCGCCGTGGGTCGGACCGGTATTGCACTGTCTTCGGGATCGGCCCACGTATGGGGAAAGCTTAACGTATGCTTCACTTCGGCCGCGAGTCGGCCCGGCTTTGCACCATCTCCGGGATCGGCCCATGTAAGAGGAGGTTTTTGCTTACAACAACACGAAAACTTCCTTGGACGGTAGAGATATACAGCTTCGCTGTAAAACTGAGGGTGGTATTCGATGCATCATCAAGTGCCAAAAATCGTCTCTCAACATTGCCATCGTTGCGGATACTGAAAAGGTCTTTCAAGTATCCCAATCATAGGGCGATCGGAACGCTGTGCAGTTGCAATGGTATGCTATGATGCCAAAAAGGGGGGGGGGGAAGAAATTCCAGCTGTGGTGACCTATCGGACGACTCGCGTGCCGTTCAGTGTCACTTCGAGCTCATTTCTCTTGGCTGCAACGTCGCAACATCATTTTGAAGGCCTGCCGGAACAGTAGGCTGAGATTGCAGGTATCCTGAGCAAGCATCTTTACGTGGACGAGCTTGTAACTGGGGTTGACAACCTCGACAATGGTAAAGTCCTGTGCCAGGAATCAAAAGTTATATTGTCTCAAGCAGGGAAGTGGCTACACAAGTGGATGTCGAACGACCGCGATCTCGTGAACTTCTTAGAGAATGGCAATGTGGAAAGAACGAACGCTGATGCTGGACGTGCTGCAGCCACAAAGGTATTGGGAGTTAGTTGGAATGCTCAGGCTGGCCACTTTGAATACAACCTAACTGCACGCACTGACTTCCTCTCCGCAAGAGCCGACAAGAGATTTGTGCTGCAGGTCTCGGCAAGAATTTTCGACCATTTTAGATATATTGCTCCCACAACATTATGCGTAAAGGTAATGTTCCAGAAGTTGCGGCAATTGGGAATTGGTTGAAGCTGATGGGATTCAAGCTGATTGAAGCCCGATTGAAGCTGATGGGAGCCCTTGTAGACGCGCGACTATGCCACTACGTTACCATGGCCTTGGATCTGAAGAGCATTGCTGCCATCCTCTGAACTGACTCTACAGTAGTTATGTACTGGATCGAGGGAAACGCCGCCAGATGGAATCCCTTCATAGCAACTCGAGTCTCAGAGTTACATGCGCTGATAGATCCCAAGGGTTGGAAACACTGCCCAGGTTCAGGCAACCTCACTGACCTAATCACCCGCGGCATTTTACCATCAGCCCTGCGGGAAAGCGAATTGTGGTGGAGAGGACCCCATTGGCTTCAGGAAGATGACACGCATTGGCCAACGATAAGTATACCAAGCTCGCAGGTTGCGGAGTGCCAAATGGAAGAGCAAAAGCTGACGGTGATGCCCATAGTATCATCGCCATTCATGGCAATTCTCAATGTTGAGAATTGTAGTTCATGCAGCCGAGTCGTGCGAGTAACCGTGCGGGTCCGCCGCTTTGTCGACCGCTGCCACAACAAGAAGGGAAAGACGATCGGCCCATTACGAGCTGAAGAAGTAATCGGCGCCGAAAGATACTGGTTGGCTACAGCACAAGGAGATGCGTTCAGCGACGACATTTCAAACCTGAAGAATCGAAGGCCGCTGCACAAGAACTCTTCTGTTTGCCTTCAACCCGTACTTCGACAAAGAGGGCTTCATGCGAGTTGGTGGACGCTTGCAAATAAGTGATAACAACGAAGAGATTAAGCATCCCGTCGTTCTCCCTGGCAATCACCCCCTGACGTCACTGCTCATACGGAAGGAACACTTGAGAATGCTGCACACGGGTGTACGCGATACTCTAGCACAGCTGTGACAATCGTATTAGATTATCAGTGGACATCAAACCGTAAACAAAGTTATCAAGCAGTGCCTCGTCTGTCACAAAGTTGCCCTCCAGCTACAGAACCAGTAGCACCACTTCCAGCTGACAGAGAGACAAAAGGAAACCCGTTTGACATCGTTGGTATTGATTTTGCAGTGTCTTTGATTTGTCAGGAGTCACGCGACAGCAAAAGATGCTACATCGCTATTTTCACCTGTGCTGTGACACGTTCCTTCCACCTGGAGCTCGTCAGTGACCTGTCAGCTACAGCCTTCCTCTTGGCCTTTAAATGCTCTGCGACTCTCCGTGGGATCTGCGCGACGGTGTATTCGGACAACGCGCTCACATTCAAGCATGCAGCCAGGGATCTAAAGGTCGTGTTAATGCTGTTGCGAGTCGAGGAATTGCAGTCATACTTCGGTGGAAACCAGATAAGATGGAAAATTATTGTTGAACGGGCAACTCGGTGGGGCGGATTCTGGGAGCGGATGGTGCGATCTGTGGAAGTAGCATTGCGAATGGTGTTAGCTCACAGAAGCTTTAGTTTTGAAGGACTGACCCCCGTTCTTTATGAGGTGGAAGCCGTGATCAACTCACGCCCTTTAGCCAGAACCACTGTCATGGGCGTACGTCCTCGTCGGAAGAAAGTTGACGGCTGATCCTTTATACCTGCTGCCGGACGAAATTCCTGGTGGTGGCATGCGTCGCTCACGACGCAATAAGTACCGGACTGCAATGGCGGATGGTTTCTGGAGACGATGGCGGACAGAGTACTTATTGGAGCTCATATCGGCACACATGTGCCGACAAAGGACATCGAGTTAACTGAAGACGGATTGGTGTTCTTGAGGAAACACCACTTGAAAGGCCGCATGTGGAAGATCGCCAGAATTAAGGAAAGATTTAAGGGTAGAGACGGCAGGGTGTGGTTCTGCAAATTGGTATTAAGTGGCGAAATAGAGGTGAAGCGACCGATACAGCTACTGTATCCTTTAGAGATTGTGGAGCAATGAGCTCAATAATAGTTCGCTCAACCAGTGGTGATTGCTGTATATCCTCCATTCTGGAGCCAAAGCATCCCCGCTCTAGGGGCCGCCGAAGATGTGGCGAGGAGGAATCGCCCACCTAAAACGGTACTGCTGAAGGTCACGGTGCTAGAAGCGCCGGACACTTATCAGCCCTCGAACTGCATGCGAATGCCTGGCGGGCGCGTTCCACGAACAGCGACATGCGTCGAAGTGGTGCCCTTCAGGTTAGGAGCGAGTGGCTTGTACATGCGGGGTACAAGACGAGAGCCAGAAAGCCTGCTTGGCACAGTGTATCGTTACTTTCCCTTTCTTTCTACTGTCTCCCCTTTGCCGTACCCGCTAGTCAAAATAAAGGAATCTTTATGATACGCTCGAAGTAATCGACGGCTGTCGTTTTTCCATAAGTGAAAAGTCTCCGTCTCTTATTCTACAATACAGCGTACGCCATGCATTTGAGTTCACGTACGAAACAGAGACAGAAAATGTCTTGCCTTTTCTGGATGTGCTTGTACGCCGGGCCGGTAATGGCAGTGTGGAAACGGCAGTGTAGCGTAAGCAGTGTGACACCGAAGATTTGTCACCCTTTGACTCGCGTCACCCGAGCGAACAACAACGCTCCGCCATAAGAAATTTTTATCACTTTGTGATGCAGTGTTCTCGAGGAAGCAGTTATGGCTAAAGAAGTGGAAAAGGTATTTGATGCATTAAAACGGCGCCATTATCCCAGGACATTCATTAACGATACCCGGAAGCGAATGCGGAGGAGAAGGGAGAGTGAGTCACGAGTGACGGCAGCGTCTATTGTATCTATTCCCTACGTCCAAGGTGTGTCACCCACTCTTCGGAGAGCTTTGCGTCCACTAGGCATACTAATCCTTTTGCAACCCTATTACACTAGGGAAATGTGTTCACGAAACCGAAAGACCGCACCCCTGCTGAAGAACAGAGCGGGGTCATCTAGAAAATGCGATGCGGGGAGTATGGCTTGACTTACGTTGACAAAACGGGAAGAAAAACGGCAATAATGTAACGCGCAATAATAATGTAATGTAACCCATGCAACGCGTTTTAAGACCGAACTTGTCGAACACCGCTGCACGACAAGGCATAGCTTCAAACTTGACAATGCGACGACGCTGGCCCGAGTGCAAAAGTGTGGGAAAAGTCTTCGAATTCTCGTTCAACCGTCGTGACGAATGGGCGTACAGCACTAATCGTGGCCTATTGCCGGACGTTTACAAAGACGTGTGGGACGAGTAGACTGGACCTCCCCTCATTTGTGTCCGTGAACACTGAAGATGCTAGCTGCATAGGTGGCGAAGCGTCTATACCCTTTTGTTTTTAATTTGTTGTGTTAAGGTGGAGTAAACCTTTCTCCAGTCATATATTCATCCGGCGTTTGGAACATTTTTCTATTTCATAATGCAACAAAATATCAAAACGAATACGTTAAATTGTTTCTGGAATGTTCGCATCATGCTATCCGTGCTCCCTAGAATTCACCATTCGTTCCTGCAAATATGTAATATTAGCTTTGTGCTGTTCAAACAATACGGCTTTACCTGATTGGATTGCTGATGTCTCAAACATTATTAAAGGAGGTTGTAATTAAATTTCGGCTCCTCAAGGGTCGTTTCACTGAAGTATCTTGCAACAGCAAAATGCAAAAGGAAAAGCGGCACCGAGGTCTCCTCGACCGATCCTTTCCTACGCGTCTGCAAAGGACTTGAAATCGTACTTATTGCCAAACAGATTTTGAATGGAATGAGACGCGGCTGCTATACCTCGACGCATTATCCAGAGGGGCCACGCGCTGAAGAGAATGACGATGTCCATGATGATGGATACACAGAGTTGAAGAAAATGAAGGGTTAATATAATGCTCACAGTATTCCTCCCCCGGCGCGGAAGCGGCCAACCTGGCTACTGGTGATGGTGGTAAATGGCGTATGAAATGCGTTAAACACGATACATGCACAGTCTTCGTGGAACGGCAGCGGCCATCAAAAGACGTGACAACAGGAGTGACGCGATAGTTCACTGGTGAAGTTTGTTCCTGATTAGAGTAGGGATCGATGAAACGGCATTGAAACTTTTCGCATAATTCGAGAGATTTAACCAGGGTCCACAGCAATAATTTGTCTCCAGCGTTTAGGAAAACGACAGAATGGGATCCATCATCGCGAGTTTTTGGTCTTGTTGACTTGGGTGGCTGCTGAGGTGGGCGCGGTGCCGACACCAGGCCATGCTCGAAACGAACTGCTCGCACCCTGATACCGACGAGGGAACCAGAATATCAAAGAAAGAGACGTCGAGGAGAGTGATCCGTTGACGGCCGTACACGAGGAAATATCGTAGTTCATTGCATGGCGGCGTCATATGGAAAGTGGCCAATAGCAGATTGAGTAAACTAAACTGATGTGGTCAGGGGTGATGTAAATTGATACCATGTTGGACAGCGTGCGCAGAAAGTGCTCTGTGAGGCCAATTGTTTGAGGGTGGTAGCTGGAAGTCGTCTTATGGATGGTGTAGGATGCACGGATGGCCCCCTCGAGGAGCCCTGATACAAATGTTTTCCCATGGTCACTAAAAAGAGCACGTGGGGCTCTATGACATAAAAATGGCTTTTAAGAAAAAGGCCGGAACTTCTGCTGTGGAACCTGAAGGTAGTGTGACTGACTGTTTCAGCGTACCATTTCAAGTGGTCTACAGCTGTGACAATCTACCGGTTACCGCCTGCTTATATGGCTAGCAGTCCATACGGGTCGATACAGACGACTGCGAAAGGAGCTTCAGAACACGGTACAGGTTAGAGCAGTCCAGCCGGAGTTGAGGCCAGTCGTTTGCGTTATTGGTAGAGCTAGCAGGAAGCCACGTATTTCACTACGTTGATCGGAAGTACCGGCTATCAGAAGCGGCTGCGGATGCGCTCATAGGTTTTACGGTAATCAAAGTGACCGGCCGTGGGGTCGTCTTGAAAGGTCTCCAATATCTGGGCGAGAAGTGATGAGTGATGACAGGGACCCAACGGTGCCCGTCGTGCTGAAACACGTATCGATAAAGCATCGAATTGTGATCTTGAAGCTCTTGTGATCTTGAAGCCGACCGAGCCAAAAGTTTGAACGAGATGATCCACGAAGACGTTCAATAATGGAGTGGCGCTAGGAATCACTACGTTGGCAAGATGCAAACGTATGAGGATGGTTAGATGGAAGTCGGTCAACAGCTGCAAACGAAGGAACCACAGAAGACGCGTCCTCAAATTTGCTCATGGAAAGTGGTAAGCAAGCAGCGTTTGAAGAAGGTGGCAGGGGACAGTGAGAGAAATCATCGGCATCCTGTAATTTTTTCCAGACTTGCAGGCGATGTCAAAGTAATACTTTGGTAAATGGAGTTTCCAACGACTAAGACGTCCCAGTAAATTCTTAAGCGTCACTAATCAGCACAAGGACGGGTGGTCAGTAACTACCATAAAGTGGCGGCCGAGCAGATAGGCCAGAATTTTCGGATAGACCAAACAACGGCAAGACACTGTTATTCGGTAATCGTATAATTTTTCGCTGCAGCTGTCAACTTGCGACTTGCATAGGCGACCACACTTTCATCGGAATTTACCTGACGATTCAGAAGAACAGCGCCGATACCGTGGCCACTGGCGTCAGTATGTAGAAGAGTGGGTGCGCTGCAGTCGAAATGAGAAAGTGCAAGTTCGGACGTGAGTGCAAGCTTGAGGGGGTCAAAATCAGTTTGGCATTCGTCCGACCATAAGTAGGGAGCTCCTGAAGGAAGGGGCTGATGAAACGGAACCGCAATGGTGGCAAATTTACATAAAAAGCGCCGGAAATGAGAAGCTAGGGCAAGGAAGCCACGCAAGTCTCTGGAGCTCAGCGATAATCTTAGCGGGGTTAGGTCGAGTACCCTCCTTGCTGCCAAGGTGTCCGAGTACATTAGTGGTCTGGCGAGCAAAGTGGGAATATCTCGTATTCTGCTGAACGGCAGCAGCTGAGAGGCATGTCGTCACTTCGTCGACGCGCTGGAAGTGCTCATTCAAGGTCGATGAAAATAGGACTATATCGTCCAGGTAGCATGAACAAGTCTTCCACTTTGGGCACCGTAGTACAATGTTACTTATTCGCTCAGATGTTGCGGGAGCGTTAAATAGGCTGCAGGGCATTATGTTAAATTCGTAAAGTCCATCGGGTGTTGCAAAGGCAGCTTTTTTTTATGGGTTTAATGCATGGTGATCTGCCAGTAACCAGAGCGTAGATCAAGGCTACAGATATGCTCCGCGCGTTCTAATGAATCTAACGCATCATATATTCTGGACAATGTATATACACCCTTCCGGGTTATCTTTTTCAAGGCATGGTAGTCCACAAAAATACGCACCAACCCGTATTTCTTACGCCCCCAAAACGGCAGGTGACGACGAAGGCCTTGAGGAAGGGGGGATTATGCTTGGTGTCATCATGTCCGCAACGTCTGTGTCAATGATCTGGCGTACGGCGGAAGAAACTCGATATGGTCGACGGCGCACGATAGAAGTTCCATATGTATGTATGTAAGGGACGTGCTGTTGCAGAAGTCATTCCTAGAACGGTAGAATGTACTTCGAATGACGTATTATGGCTGCATAACAACGCCCGTTACTCCTCCGTCTGCTGTAGCGTTAGATTGGTGTTGACTGCATTAGCGAAACAGAGCAGAAACCGCATCTATAACTGTAGGTGTTATGTAACATCAGTATTCAAGGTAAGAACAGAGGCAAGCTTATTGTCCACGGCGCAAGTGAGAACAGCGCATTTAAGAAACAATATTGGCTCATTAGTTGCGCTGAGTACAGCCAAAATGGCCGTGCCGTTGGTGAAGCGAACAAAGCTGGGTACTAGTGCAATACCTTTGGATAAGCAACGAGCTGGCGGTACAACTAGACCGTCACCATCGGTGATGTCAGTGTTGACTACGATAAGTTTCTCGTGGTCTGGGGGCACCATACAATCATCAGCAGTTCGTAAACGAAGGCGGTGTGGTACACGTCATCTGAATTATCAGTATCTGTCAAGTGATCGAGGCATTGTCAGCACGAGATGAAAGCAGACGTGGAAGAGAGAAACTGCCAGCCGAGAATAAGCATGTGAGCACAGGAAGACAGTACTGCAAATTGAATTAGGCCTTGATGATGAATGTGGCGTGTTGTGGCGCAATTAAATATGGCGGCGTATTCCGTGAATGCAAACTAAACTTGAACGGTGCGCTGCACAGGTGCTCATATTACAATATCATTTGTACCACGTAGACGAGTTCCGGTGTAAGGAGCAGCTACATTGCATGGATGAGGAACACAGATCAGCGCGAATAATAGAAATAGCAACTCCCGTATCAATATAAGCTTCAACTGGCAAATTATGTACACAATTATTCGCCGCAGTTCTCCCTCAAAAAAATCACCGACGATTACGTTACTTCCTAATGCGAAGTTTGAGCGCAGCAAATAAGCTGTTTCACCTTTTCGATAGATTGAGGCAAAGAAATCGAGCAACACATGTATGCGCTATCACAGAATTTTTTTTTATTTTTCACACGTATTCCTTTAACAAAGACTCCACTAACAGTTCTTGACAGTCATGAAGGAAGCTTTGTGGTCGGAGAAATAGACTGATATATGTTCGACTTGGTACACCAATGCTTGATTCTCAAAGACGAGATCTATACAAGTGCCTCGCGAGGTTGTCACAGCCGTGGGACGCGTTACGAGCGAGAGGAACGGGATGTTCTCCCGCATAAGTGTTAGGAAATTGCTGTTTGTCTTTATGTCAAGCCGCCACCGATCTGGCTCTCTGATTGCCACCGCACAGGGCGAACGGCAGCGGCAATTTCGGCTCGGGCGGTGCACATATACAGATCCGCCGCCACCGATCTGGCTCTCTGATTGCCACCGCACAGGGGTTGCATTGGAGGAGGAGCGAAGAAAGGAATTAAGTTCGAGCCGGCGCTTTGACAACCGGAGACTCGCAGGAAGAGGGGGGAGGGGGGCGGCGTGTACACCCAGCGGCAAACGATGGGGGCAGAAGCGCGAGCAGCAAGCGGACAACACGATAAAGGGAGGAGGGAAGAGATAGCAGCGACTGACTGATGCCGCTGACGCCGATAGTGAGTCAACCCCAGCTGCGGAGTTGGTTTCAGGGACAACGAATAACCGGCGCGTCGGCAACTGAAGAGCACCCTATCCGCCACACAAGAACAGGGGGGGGGACCCTTTCCTCCTCTTTCTGCATGGCGGCGACGGTGTTCTATGCAGTCACGTTATCTTGACTCTCTAGCGGCGTCAGCGGCATCCAGCGGTATCAGTCGGTCGCTGCTAGCGCTGGGGGGTTGAAAGGGGGGCGGAGCTGGTTACGAGGCCGACGACGACGACGACGCGAAACCCAGGAACGGACGCCAAAGAGCTGCGCTCTAAAACATGCAGATCCAGCGCATTGTGGGAATCGATGTAAGCGAAGTTTGTCTGCTGTTTGCCTTCACTGACGTTATTTGGCGGCGATATTTTGACTGAAGCAAGGCGTGAGACCGGGCTAGCTAGCATTCCACGCTGACGTAACCAGCGGAAGAGTGGGCGCGGGACACTAGTAAGGCAAGGCAACTGTAAAGCAATAGTAAAGCAACAAGGACTAGTGGAGTTGGAAGTCAGCGCTTGTCCTTGTCGCCTTACTAGTGTCCCACGTCCGCTCTAGTGCTGATTACATCAGTATGTTATATTAAGGGCACACGAACTTCGTGAAGGGATGTCAAATGTAGCCTTGCCTGCTCCCTTTGTGTTTGTTGTTCTTGCTCCGCTCGACGCTATATGCGAGCGTTCGTCTCCTCGTCACCAAGCCCACGCTTCCGCGCATTCTGGGTTGTAGCTCACAAAACTACTTCCTCTCTCTTTCTCTCTATTCACTTGCTAACATTCTTCCCACCTCCTCCCTCTACTGTCGTTGCTGTTGCGGGTGAGCACGGAGACAAGCGCGGCATCTCCTGCACAGCATTTGTGAGGGGTCACGCCTAGTTAGACGTTAAACGTCCAGAAGGCATTAATTATGTAGATGCGACGTGGCGTCAATCTTGACGCGAGCTTCTCGGGCCATCTTCCCTTTGTGCCGCACTCCTGTCATGTACCGACACGATAGCGTTAAGGGCCCCGTGTCGCAGAAAATCCGGTGTCTGCCATGGGCATCGCTTGGCGAATAATCATTCCGAACTACAACCGCGCGGGCCATCCAAGTAGCGCTCACCTTGTCTTACATTAATTACGAAGTTATTCCCCGGATTTTTGAGAATAACTGCTCTTAAACAAATGTCATAAAACAAAACAGTGACAGCGCACGCCTTTTATGTTTTTGTGACATAGCCACGTCTCGACAACGTTACGACGCGGCCGCCGTTAAAGGCGTGCCGGACAGCAGCAGCCGCAACTAAAACCGCTCCATCCACGCTCCACCGCCGCTTTCTTAAAGGGACACTAAAGCGAAACAATAAATCAGTTTGGACTAATGAAGCATTGCTTGAGAACCCTGCAGGCAGTCATTTAAAAAAATGGTTTGTTTATTAGATGAGGAAATGAAGGTCCAATTATCAGTATTTGAATTTCGCGCCAAAACCCCAGCGCCGTTACGTCACCGTGACGTCAGGGATTCCAAAGTATGTTTTCGCTTTTCGGCCGCGTTGGCTGAATAAAGGTTACCGAAACTTGCCATGTTTATTATTTGGTTCCTTTAGAACACAATGTAGTCAATCTGTACCGCTATATATATTTAGTAGGCCCTAGAAGATGCCATCAAAATCCAAGACGTCACAGCCCCCCGGTGCGGGAACTTAAGTAGGCGTCGCCAGTCGCCTTTCATTCTTGCGCTTCTTCTGGCTTACCAAACGTCTTATCGTTGTAAGAGTAATGTTTTTGGTGTTTTAGAACGGTAACTTACTGATGCAGAAGAAATCATTTTTCACTTTAGTGTCCCTTTAAGTAGCGACAACCTTTGTTGTGCGCTGCCTTTTCCCCTCACATCAAATCCGGTTCCGGCATTTCTGGTTTCAAAATTTCCGGTTCCGGAGTTTCCGCTTCCTGGAGTTGCGATGCGGGGATTCCGCTTTGGCTGCTGTTAAGACGATGGTGAGAGGCCCGCCCGTGCTTAGCAGAGCTGTGGCAGTCACCATAAGAAGAATGCAAAGGGGACCAGCTGTTGTATTCCTCTGAAGTAGCAGTTCGCGGTCGTTGTTTTCCAAATGCGCGAAAAACGGCAGTGGTCTCCAAGCGTCCAGGCACTACATTCCACTGTACGTTGTCTCTCGTGGCACAACCCGTCGCAGGTTGATGCGAAGTGGCGAACACGACCAGACCACTGATTACATTAGGCGGTGGTTCTTGGATGGAATCGCATTCACAGTTTAAACCGTAGCTGGTGCAATTAAAGCCGATTATTAAAGCCAATTAAATCGACGTGAAAGTAAACAATGCTAAAAAACATACCGTCACTTCCACTCCGAACAGGAAGCTGCAGCTACGTAAGTTCCGCTTGATGCCGAAAGCTAAAAGGGTGAGTGGGAGAGAAGCGTGGAGGAGGAGGGTAAGTTGGCGGTACTTAACCTGGTCGGCGCAAAAGTGTATAGAGGGGTTTTAGCCGCAACAACCCAAAGCAGCAGCAGCAGTGGGAAAGTTGAAGAAAGCGGCAAAGAAAGCTTCGCTTTAACGTTTTATACCAGCGACTTAAAGGTCAACCGCAACGAAATGTAATTTGTGCTAAATTGACTATGAATGTCTATAGTAAACTCTCAATGTTATCTTGGGAAAACAACGGGGCTGGTAATAATCCAATTTTGTTTTTAGCAGCTATTAAATACCGCCTATGGAGACGACGCGCGCATCTGGCGCCAAAGTGGTAGCGATGGGGATATGGCGAATAATGAAGAATCATACGCAACTATTGATCCTTGTGTTGATCTCTCGGTTGCGCCAACGTACGGCTAGGCAGCCAGGCGTGTACGTTGCTCGATCATCATTTGCCAGTTGACGGGTGTCTCTCTCGGCGGGCGTTCTCCCGTATGCGCTCGTGATTTGAGCTATTACACTAATGCCGATGCGTTGCGTAGTACGTACGTACTCGAACACGAGCGATGGCTGTGCAAGAACACAACGCTGAGTAGAGGAAGACGGAATACGTCTTTCTTGTCGCAGCTTTCAGAGCGAAAGCGTGCGCCACGGCGCAGCAGGAAAGTGTGACGCAGACAAGTGAAGGCGCACAAAGCATGTAAACTCCACTTGGCGAAGCTTCATACGCTACATTTCAACAGCACAGTTACATACCCATCAAGATTTGCTTGGTAAATGCTTTCTCGAGGTGACTATAAGTACTGTATGCCACGATGGCGCACGAAAAGCAAAGGTAGGTTGAATTCAAGGGCGATATTCTCCAGCGATCATTTCCGTTAGTGCAACATCATCAAGATATTGCGTGCGTTCAAGATATTGCGTGCGTATTGCGTGCATACGACGGACGCGTCAAAGTAGACGAATGAAATGCTCTCTGACACAGCGCCAGAAACGAGCAGGAACCGCATGCTGCATTTGTCATGAAGGAGAACGCGACGTGGCGGCACTGGTGTAGATGCGGCCGGAAACCATGCAGGCCGCAGTGCGGCCAGTCCGGTCGTGAGTTTACGTACACTTATCACCGAGTGCATCTAGCCCGGAACGGCCAAGCCTCATCCATTTATCATCCTTTACTACAGATGGCGGTAGTTGTCTGATCTGTTTACGAGTACGGCGCTTCCGGAGTGATAAGCAATGGTCGGTGAAGCCGGAAACGTCATGCCGGATACGTCATGCCGGAGACGTTAAGATCGCTAAAATTTTACCCTGAGGCTCGGCGCGCATGGCGGCTGCACGGCCGCCATTATCCGCCATGTTGACTCTGTGATTGGTTGCCGAGAACTCACGTGTCTTGAAATTTGTGCCGGCAAACGGAAGCTTTACAAAATGCTATTTTGCATTTTGATCAGGATGACGAAACGTCACGTGGAACTGCAAATTTTATCGACTAAGGAATTTTTCAGGCCCTTGGCAGCTATATTGAGAGTATATATTGGCAGCCATATTGCTCACCTTCTCAAACTTCCTTAAAAAGTGCCCATCACTGCGTGTGTTGTCCAACGGTCCACCAGGGACAGTCTGGCGAATGCTTGTAATTTTAGTGTTACGATAGACGTCCATTCTGAGACTTAATGTCAGGGCGAACCGGTTCAAAGGTGCTTGTACGCCAGCGATTAGCTGCACTGCGTCCTCCTGCGAAAAGAAATTCGGACAAACTCGTTGTGGCCCCTCAAACAGGCGGGAAGGAAACAAGGCACAAGCAAATATTTACTTTAATCGCCTAAACATTGTTAGGTGGCAGTCAGGAACACCCTTTATAGAATTCAGTAGGTACTATCGCGTCCAAAGCAAGCTGCAAAAAAGTGGGCAGGAGTCAGCTGCTTCCTCGCTCGGAAAGGTCTCCCGGAACTTGCTCAACCGGAGTGGTCTCCTCGTCTGTTCATTAAGGTGTATCCAGACGAAGGACCACAGCCCTCTTTTGGCCCGCGGACCAGGCCTCACGTGGGGTCTAGCTTCCGGTATACGAGGTCCGCGCATAGGTGGCGGCCCGGCCCGCTCGAGAAATTCCCCGGAATTTTTTTCTGGCGGCGGCCCGCGGACTCTTTAGCGCATTCGCACAGACAAAGCCTGGAAACTACACCCATTGGCCTTTTCGTCAGTAGAATCACTACTGCCATCATTCTGTGGGTGAAATGACACAACAGAAGGAGTCGTGTGTGTCACCATGTCAACGTGCTCGGACGACGCGTAGTTATGCTTAGTTTTAGTGGAACAGTTCCCGACGTTGTGGGATAGCAGCCGGGGCGATTATCACCGATGCCCGAAAAAGCAATTGTTCTAGCAAAATACTTGCAAGCAAATGTCACAGAGGCATCCGGAGCATGGGCCATACAATGTGGGTATGTAAACAATTTGTTTAGAGAACTTTGCACACGTCTAGTTTGTTTATAACCTGCTTACCCTCGTATTCCGAAATGCGTCTTAACTGGAAGCTCATAAACTTTCTACCCTGATATATACGAGAGCGTTATGTGCAGGCTATGCAAGTTTGTTAGAGCCACCCTTCAACGCATCTTGTGGGGATGCGAAATATATCAAGATAATATGGCAGTCTCCCAGGAAAATCTACGGGCGCGGTTGTCGGCCACGCCGCTCAGCTCAGAACTCCAAGACCAACTTTGGGCCGTCCAGCGAGCCACGGAGGCCGCACTCTGTGCTCAGACGTGCAGCTTTATTGCTCTTATTCGCGGACGTACGCATACGCGCAAATGTGGTGAGACACGCGAGCGCGTAGCCGTACGCCCGCTCGTAGAACCAAACCCGTGCACATCAGTAAAGGTTCGATGCCGTAACAATTCGTTCACAAATGCGGTATTTCCCTAGCGCCTTTAAGACTGGCCTGGTCGAAAACATTTGTGCCTAATCGCTTACCAAGGTATTACAAATAAGTGGCACTGAAAGAGTCACACCGATGGAGCGACGTTCACGATTGTCCATTCGCGGACTGTAAACGCTGCCACACAGTCGCGATTGGAGTTAATATGAGCACACTCATAGTTGCTATGAGCAGACTCAAGGTCAGATGCTAGACATATAGAACTGCATGGTTATTCTTCTTAAGATAGCAGGACACAAATCCAGAGGCTTTTGTTTTCTTCCAAGACACTTTGGTGTATAGACCTTTTTCTTCACGTACGCCGCCGTATGGCGCAAGCAGTGGCGACATATATGGGAAATCGACATGCTGCCTTGGGCGAGCCCTCCGTATTTTATGCCAGGTGTCCGCTTGGCGGCACTTTCTGCTTTTTCTTTTCGCGCTCTCGCGGTCTATTTAGTATGATGTGGCGTCTTCAAACTGAGAAACGGTTAAGTGAGACGCACTGAAGTGATCTAAGACGGCATGATCGCAGTTTCGGCTGGCCTTCAGGTGGACGGAATACAAAGCTCGACCTGTACGTGCGTGTTTGTGCCTACAATAAGCCTTGGGGATCAGTTGTTATTTAAGAAAACGAATGTAACTTTACTGCCGCGATCCCACGTTGTGAGCAATGGTTTAGCAGCAATGAGTAGTTGGGAAACATATAACGAGCCTAACAGCGTGGCGTACTGGTCTGCTGCGTGATAAACTGTCCTGTTACCTCGGCAAGCGTTCAAGTGGTTATCTGTAGATACATGGTGCGACTACCTCGTTTGGCGGACGAGGTTCCCGCCGATGAACACAGTAGTTTTGATTAGTAATAACAGCATTATGTATGGTTGGAATCGCGCTTGACTAGTGGTCTAGCGACCTGCTGCGGACTGCGTGAGCGTCCGAAGCAGTTATAGATGTTGGATTATAGATCTGTTATAGATTCGCTTTGGTTATAGATTCGCTTTGCATAATGCATGGTGCAAGCATGCGGCATGAACATGCGAGGTCTTATTGTGGCGGTAGCCAGGGTTCTTTTTTCGCGACATAATAGGATGAAAACTGATTTCTTTGTTAGGTCTCGTTCGTGCACTTATTCACGGTGCAGTGACCCGTTTCACGGAATAGTGTCGTTACATGTCGAGGTCGGATTATTTTTATGCGATGCACTTTTAACAATACTGCTTTACAGGGCAAGAAGGCAATGCTGAAGCGCAAAGCTTACATGTATCAGGCAAGTTTATCAACCGCAATGTTCACTGCGTGCCATCGGCCTCGTACAGTAGGCTAACGTAGACATAGCATAGTGATTTCAGGTCTACTAGACTTGTTATGGGCGAGAACAAAACCGGCGACTGCCGCAAATATTTTATAACGTCTGGTGCTCCGATGTTTCGCGGTTGCCTTCTGTCGGCCGCGCACGAGCGCTCTCATGCTTTAGACCTGACGCCAAGCGATCGGATAGTGAAAACATCTTCCAATTCACGAGACCAATTCAGAGACGCTGCTGCTCTTCGTCGAGTAAAAACCGCTGCAGTCAGAATAGTTCACAACACGCGCACTCACAGCGGCTCGTGATGCATTTCGCGTGTTTACGTAGTCAAAAGAAATTCCCGCATACTTTAGTTATCGCTGCACTGAAGGGCTAAGCATTTAGGCTCCGATCACCTCGTATGTTTAGCTCGCGTAAATGTCACGGAGAAAGAGCTAAAATATTTCCAAATTGTTCCCCAGCACGCGAGAGGAACACATTCAAGCAGTGCCACCCCGGCTCATACAAGCCATAGAGAAGGAAAGGTCCGCTGCGCTCCCATTCCTCCTCACCTGTTGAAAAAGCCTGCGTAACCGCGTGAATTGAACGCATGAGCAGAAAGGGCCTCTAGTAAAAAATGGCAACCAAAGTACGCGTTTGCAAGACAAGACCAGTAAATAAAAGCTAATCCAACAAACTGAAAGCTAGTTAGGGAAACATGTTTATTCGTCTTTTTCAGCCGTCATGGAAGCGGCACCATTGTACTTGTTGACCCACTACTTCTTTTCAACGCATTGAATTGTAAATTTCTGTGCGCTAAAAACTGTAATCAGACAACAATTTATTTTCTGAACGCAAATAATGGCGTAAAACGTTACTTTGTGCGAAAATTCGGGCTTCATCAACCACAGCGTCTGAAAATGCCATAAGAATTTTTCCGTAGCTACAGTTTGCCGGCTATAACTTCGAAAAGTAAGTGTGTACACCTGTTATGTACACTTGTTTTTTTAGGGATCATTACATTACAATGATCCCTCAGCACAGAGATTCACGCATGCGCTGGCAGAGTAAATTTATGCTTGCAGATGTAATCATTTATCACGCAAGAATAACACAAGTCCGAACACTAAAGCTATCCTAGGCTTGGACCTAAAGAAAGCTTTTGACAGTGTTTCCCACGAAACAATACTAAACATAATAAATGAGCCAGGCCTAGGCCAGTGAGCATACAGTTATATATAAGACTTCCTTACTAACAGAAAGGCCACATTAACATAGGAGACCTTAAGTCCGGAGAACTACACATCGGAAGCACAGGTACGCCCCAAGGTTCAGTACCATCGCCAATGCCGATTAACCTGGCTGTTATCGGATTACCAGCAAAGCTACAGGAAATCGATAGCCTCAATCATACCATCTACGCTGACGATGTCCCCCTCTGGGTAAGCGATGGCAACGATGGACAGGTTGAAAACAGATTACAACGTGCAATAGAAGCAGTGGAACAATACCTAGCAGGAACCGGGCTGGTGTGTTCGGCTGAGAAATCTGAGCTCCTCATTTATGTACCATCGCGACGGGGCCGAAAACCACCACGCAACTACGAGGAATAAAACAATCCGCAAATTCACCTAACTATGGCAGATGGTACGCCCACGCCAAAGGTTGACAAGATCAGAGGCCTCATCATTGAAAGTAACGGCTACAATGGAGAGACCATACGCAAGTTAGACAACATAACATCTCAAATCATGCGGCTACTTAAACTAGTAGTCAACAAACATAGTGAAATGAAAGAAAGCAATCTGGTTAGACTAGTCCAAGTGTTCGTAATAAGTAGAATAGTATACGTGGCATCGTACCTACTACTCGTCAGAGAAATACAAATTAGCCTGCTTAATCAGAAAAATCTACAACCAAGCAATCGGACTCTCCATCATCACCAGCAACGATAGACTACTGATGCTAGGCCTCCACAATAGGCTGGAAGAGCTAATCGACGCACAGCGAATATCACAATACGAACGCCTGTCTAAAACCGAAACAGGTAGGAAAATATTGGATCGCCTAGGTAGAAGGTATCATACCCAACATGGCGGCAAAGCAGATATGTTCGGACACATCAGAGACATGATAACACCCCTCCAATTCCCAAGAATATACATCTTACCCACCATCAGGGTATACGGCAAAGCAGAGCACGCAATATACAGAAGAAATTCGGCAACAGCAAGGACACCACATTTGTAGACGCAGCTAGATACAGAAACAAGCGCGCCTACACTGCAGTGCTGATAAATCACGAGGGAAAATGCATGAAGAGCGCTACAGTCAACAAGCTACACGCAGAAACTACAGAGGAAATAGCTATCGCGCTAGACATAGCACAAACACAAGCGGGCATAATCATCAGTCATTCACATGGCCATGCGAAACTCCGCCAACGGTCGAATTTCCCCAGAGGAACTACGACTCCTAAAATTAGCTAATAATCACGACAAAAGTGTCGATCTCATCTGGAGACCCGCTCACACACTACCATACGGTAGCAATGAGGCGGCACACCGAATGGCTCGAGAGCTTACGGACCGAGCCTCGGTCAGCCCTGCCTCACCGACTACCGATGAGTGGGAATGGCAAGAACGAATGACCAGATTTCACGAAATTACACAATAACATAGATTGCAGAGGCACACATTCCCGCCGCTGCTTCCAATATTAAGCAAAAACCAGTCTGTAGAATGGCGGTAGTTACAGACCAGATCCTATCCGAGTCCAGCTATCATGCACCTTATACACCCAGATTTATACACGACTGACAATGCAAACAGTGCGACTCTAGAGCCACCATGGAGCATATCGTATGGGAATGTATGGCTATAATACAGAATGACGGTGATGTAGCCTCAAACAGCGACAGCCTAAGAGCGCGCTGGGAGTCTTCGTTGCTCAGTTCGGACCTGCAGAACCATCAATGGGTGGTCCAGCGAGCCGAGGAAGCCGCCAAAGGCCAACAACCCTTGGTAGATCCCCCGGTGGGGTCCAGGCCCACGCCCACGAAGTTGCAGGGCACTCAACAAAGTTATTTGAATGAATGAAGAATCACTTTGTTGACCAGGTTCCACCACGGGTTCGATACTGGCCATCGCGTTACAGAATTCGTTGTCTAAACTAGCTGGAAAATAATCCCCTGTCATCATGTTTTTTTTTTCTATGCTGACGGCACTTTTGAATTCCGTCGTCTTAACATAGTGGCGGAGTACATCGCCGTCTTCATTATTCACTTCTGCACGTGCCAAGGACAGGGAAGTGGCGGCATAATCCAAGTGAAATATAGGTCTTCGCGCCCGGCCGTAAACATACGAACGTGCTGGTAGCGGACACACTTACCAATGTAGGCTCCGTGTAGTAGTAAAGGCAGCCAATGTCCCAAGCAGACGACGGTTGCGGTTGAGTCAATTTAATCTCTGTTGTGGTCAAAATGATGATGATACTTGTAATCCTGCACAATGAAAAGTAAACCAAGGCAATGAGCAATGTTATGCTAGGGAGTTTCTTTAGAGTAGTAAATGAGTGCCCGTCATTGTCTATGTGGGTATTCGGGCCCATTGTGAATTCACTGATTCAGGCTGACTGAGGTTATTCGGGCTCGCTGTAAATTGACACAACGGCTTTTTTTGTGAGCATCCGACGTTTTCCGCTACTTGATGGCCTAAAAACATTATTGTAAATACTGGTATTTTATATTCCAATACCTAGATCTGATTATGAGGTGCGCATCAGTGAGGGGGTGCGGAATAATTTTAACAACCTGGGATTTTTTGGCATGCGCCCAATGGACGGAAGACTGGCGTTTATTGCACTTAGCCCCCATTTAAATGCGGCCATTGTGGTCGGGATATAATCCTGCGACCTCGTGCTCATCATCGCAACGGGAAAGCCACTAAGCAGCCACGGCGGGTTTGTTGGTAAACAAGAAGGTGGTGTTATATTGCGCTTCCCCCACGAAAATTAGTAGCGTATTATCGAATCGAAAATCACACCAGCGACTGCTCTGGGACCAGCAATTATGACGCTATAAACGTCCCAAAGGACTCTAACCCCGTCAGTGAGCCGAACTGCCTGCGATTGTGCTCGCCTCTATCATTGGTGCTGAACCGTTCTTTTATTGTTGTTGCAGCCAAAGTTCGCGTGAAAAAGTGCTCGGTAACGAGCATGAGAGGCAACGCCACACTACACCTTATCCGATTATAAATATAGCGATACTACTCACACCACAAGTAATGGGCTTAAAGCAGGTGTTAAACTGCACTTAAACGGCTACTGTACAAGAAGACGTCTTGATTGAACTCTGCTGTGAGTCATGGAAATCTGAAACAAATATTATGAACAGTCGCGGCTGACTATGTAAAAAAACAGCTGTGCAGAAATGGTATTGTGGATCAAAATGACCGGAATATTAAAGTATATTGCAGGAGGAACGTGCAATAGACAACGCTTCGTTAAGAAAGGACGCGCTATACTTGAAAGCCGGAATTCGGCCCCAAGATTGAATATTTCATTTTCTTATTTTCGGGATTTTAAGACTCTTCATTTCTATAAGAGTTTATAGGTTTCGTTCAAGTTAGTACGCATTCAAATGTTCTTGATTTCTCGAAACAACAATTTCCGTGCTCTTTGTGTTGTGGCGGAGCAACAACTTTTCTTTTACTTGGCTATCGGGAAACTTTTTTTTCTAGAAACACACATATATGTGTTGTGTCGGTAAGCAAATTTTGGTTCTCATACTATTTAGGGGAATGTTTCAAAAGGAACCTTTTTCTCTAGTATGCAGGTGGGCTTACTTAAGACAAAGTTTGACAACCGAAAACTCCGCTTCAAAACAGCCTAAAACAACAACTTCTTGCTTACGGCAAACTACGAACATTCAGAGTCCCTTCCGTGTGCAGTACTAAGCCGTGCACGTTACTCTAAAATAGGCCATTAGGCCCTGGACAAGGAACATCTTCTATTGAACATCATAAAAATATTTATTCTATGAATAAAATAACTTTATTTGAGTAATCGGCTGGCGAAAATAAATTACTTTTCCAAACCTTATTGAAATTGTTCAAAAAGCCTTTTTAGGCTTCTCTTCCTCCTTAAAGGAACACTAAAGAGAAAAATGATTTTTTTCTGCATTAGTAAATTACCGCTCGAGGACACCAAAAACGCCACTCTTGCAACGATAAGACGCTTGGTAAGCCAGAAAAAGCGCAAGAGGGAAAGACGGGTGGCGACGCCCCTTGAAGTTCCCGCACTTGGTCGCTGGGACGTCATGGATTTTGATGGCATCTTCTAGGGCCTACCTAATTGCATAGTGGTACAGATTGACTACATTGTGTTCTAAAGGAACCAAACATTAAACCTGACAAGTTTCGGGAACCATTACTGAGCCAACGCGGCCCAAATGCGAAAACATAATTTGCAATCCCTGACGTCACACTGATGTACGGGCATCGGGGTTTAGGCGAAAAATTCGAATACTGGCACATCGACCTTCATTTTCTCATCTAATAATCAAACTACTATTCTGAAATGACTGGCTGCAGTTTCTCAAACAATACTTTATTAGTCTAAACTGATTTTTTGCTCCGCTTTAGTGTCCCTTTGAAATATCAACTTACCCGTTGATGTCCTGCAGAAATGTGATGAAATCGGCAATTGTCCGCTTCAGATTCTGTGGCTTGAAGGCAAAAAAGTTGAAAGGAGTGGACACACCTAGTCTGTTCTTCAGCATTTGATTCAATTGCTGTGCGAAAGAAAAAAAGGAACAAGTTGGTTTATTTCATGCTAGTTTATGCTCTACCAACTCGAGCGCTAATTTACCGCGGAAGCGGGTGTAACCTAAGACGAGATAGAGAATAAGCGAAGTGTCAATAAGGCTCTGCTTACGCAGCACGTGCCCCAGGCCTTTGTGTTCAATGGTCATGGTGAGGCAGCAGTGCTAAGAAATTATAATTTCTGCAACGTTCTTATTTTCTTATTGCGTAGTTTTAGTTTCTCAACTTATCTTTCATTTCTATAGCACACCTTACTAGAAGCACTGTCACGTCTTTTTCACATATACATTTTATACTCTTATACGGGGGCAGATTCTAATTATGTTTAGAGCCATCTTATATATTCCATATTGTGATTAATCGCTCCATTAACCGCTTGTAACTATGTATTTGACACTCTTTGGCGATATGTGGCACATGCAGTCAGAACACACGACATCATCACAAATAATGCGGAGTCTTATTTCTTCCCAATAAATTTTGTGGGCGCTTTACATTGACATTTCAGCATGATATACTTGGTACTCGCCTTCATTCCATCAAAAGCAGCAGCACTAATTCGGAAAAATACCGCGAGCACTTGGCTCAACGCTGTTGAAGCCTAACTGTAATGTTGAAGCCCAAAGTCATAAGGTAAACAGATCATGAGATCTGCGAAGGTTCTGCGCATTTAAGTGCTTCACCTTGTCATGTGCGAAATTCATAGGTTGCGAAGTTTGGTTAATTCAACTAATTTTCTTCACTAGCAGACACAGCAAATTAAATGAGAGCAAATTTCGCAGATCAGCAAAGCCGAACGGAAAGGTTTCAAAGGATTCCGGAGTTTTACGAGCCAAAAGTAGGATTTGATTATGAGGCACGCCGTTGTGAGGGTCTCCGTTTTAATTTGGACCACCAAGGGATCTTGAGCGGGCCCCCAATGCAGGGCACATGGGGGTTTTGCATTTTACCGCCATCAAAACGCGGCTGCCGCGGCCGGGATTTGATCCCGTGACCTCGTGCTTAGCAGCGCAACACCATAGCCGCTAGGCCACCACTGCGAGTGCAGCGTTTGAAAGGGTCGCTATGTTCTACAGCTGAAACTATGACGACATGCTGATTCATGTCTTGAAGGACGCCTTTCGGAAGTGCTTCGACAATCCAAAGTCAAAACTGACGACATTCGACTTATTTCGCAGAACCTTCTTCCAGTGTATCACGAACCTTGTGCGGAAAGAAAGCGTGGAAGCTTTGCTAGAAGCCCGAGTAAAACTATCCAGCGAGAACATCGCGATCTTCAAGGAGGAGATGGCTCGCCTGCTCCTTCATGCCGACTCCGACATGTCACAAGATAAAAATGTACACTTCCTGACGCTGGGAGTAAAGGCGGCCTCTTCGTTGAAGTAATTTGTAACGCGTCCAACACTATAGCAAAGTTTCTGGCGGAACCGAAACCATCGAGAAGGCGCTGGAAATGCGCACTGGTTAATGAAACCACCGCATGTTGACAATAAAGAAACTGAGCTGAAGATCAAGCACTCGAGACCGACGAACTGCGACCACCACATGATGATGTCATTAAACAAACTGGGCTGAATATCAAGCAGTCTGCACCGATGAACTACGCGAGACAATCAGTGGTGCTTCAGGAGGAACCACAGCGAGTGTTGTGGAGGTTGTAGCCTCAGAAGGCCTCGATCGCTGACGTTGTGAAAGAAGTTCAATGATCACTGAGAGAATAACCGCAACCCCAGCCGGAAGCGATGACCTACGCAGCCATCACCCGCCACCAAGGTCCATCCTCCATGCCCACGTCTGGGCCCCGTAACGCTGCACATCCGCCGTTCAGTGCAACTTCCTCACGAAGACAGACGCAGGACCCGCTGCCGACAGCCCCCCGCTTTTGATATCACTGCGGAGAAGCCGACCACGCCTACCGCCGATGCCCGTGCCGAGACGTGGGCATACGAGGGTTCACCGTCAACACGCCGCGTAAAGTGCAAGGGAAACCAGCAAGTGAGATCTCCGACTGCATCGCAACCACTGAGTAGAGACCTCGACGGCCGTCCCGTTCACCACCGCCAAGAAACTACTGCTCGCCGCAGCGCCGACCGCAAGTTGACTAAACGTGGGGCTGGTCTGCTAGCCCTATTTAGACAACCAAAAACAGCAATCGTGGAGGTGCGGTTGCTCTTCATCCTAATGCCAAATATTATCCGCCACCGCCGCCCACCCTTCCGTACCCACCTCGGCGACTACCGATGGCACGCCGGCATCCAAGAGAAGACTAAAAGCACAGAAAATGCCTCAAAAGAGGACAAAGAGCCATCGGCCTCGACGCTCCTCGGCTGACACGACGTCACTGCTATAGTAGACGCAAGAGCCAACTACTCCGTCATCAGGGGAAACTTTCGCCAGTAAATTGAAGAAAAGCTTACTACAAGGGACGACCCTCATATCCGGCCAGCTGGAGGACGCCTGATAATGTCGGTTGAAATCTGCATGGCAAGAGATACAGTTCATAACCAGGCTTAACCAGCGACGTTTGTCATTCTGCAACGATGCTCACAGGGTCTAATACTCGGCATGGACGTCACCAATTAACACGGCTGAGTCATCGACTAAAGATATAAGACGATAACGCCTGCCTGTGGATCAAGCGATACCGCCGTTTAGTAGCGTCGATCACTGCCCTTGAATGTGCTTGAGGACCAAGTCAGCATCCCGCCTTGCTCGAGCGTCATCTCCGTCGGCGCCGAAACATCCAAAGACGTACAAGGTGCCGTTGAAAGCGAGCAGCACGTACTTAAACTGAAATCTGCGTCGCGAGATGGCTTGTTCAACTGGATGGAGGAAAAGCGGAAGTGATCTCAAACTTCAGCCAGCATATTCGCATACATGGAGGAAATTCTGCAAACCAGCTATGCGTGTTCATATTTTTTTTTTTGGTGCTACGGCTTCTACCTGGATGGCCATGGTTCCCAAACCAGCCTTACACATCAATAAAATCTTTCCCATGCGTGAGCAGTAGCAGCTCAAATGTCTTTTACAATACAACGACTGCTTTTCAGAGTTTTCGAAGGTTCCACAGACAATAGTTGTCTACCATCCAATAATAAAAAGGGCTAGCGTGTCCGTTTTTCCGGCAAACGTGGATATATTGGGCGGAAGGCTGAACGGCCTTCGTGAACGCCCGAAGAGGTGCCACCACTTGGTGGCGCAGAGCTCAATCAGACAAAAAAAAGCTAAAATTGCAGTAACCAAGCGTATTATACTTCGCTGGTATGTTTGGGCAGCGCCGTAATCCAGAAGACAAATACCGGACATAATAAAGCTCCTTAGTAACTGAACATTGCGCTTGAGCATCCCGACAGAGCCGCACCGCGTTTCTACGTGATAACGAGATGCCGCAACGCAAGTAGATGAAATGCTGCATGCCGAAATTGTTCAGTCATGGAACAGTCCGTGGTTGTCTCATGTGGCCTTAGTGAAGAAGAAGCGTGGAGCTCTGCGCTTCAGTGTAGATTAGCTCCGCCTGAAAAAAATTCTCATATACCCCTACCTACAAATAGACGGCCCGATGGATAGGCTCGGCAAGGAGAACTGTTTTTTTTTGTCGATAGATCTTCAGACTGGCTACTGGCAAATTAAAATCGTCGAGAGGCATTGAGAGACGACCACCTTCGGCATGCCGGATGACCGCTATGAATTTAAGGCCATGTCATTCGGACTTTGCTCGTTACCTGCAACGTTCAAGTGCTTGCTAGACACCGACTTGGCGCGTTTGAAGCGGCCGGCGGGTTTCGCCTACATGAACTACGTCATCATGTTAACTGCGAATATCTATGCTCCCCCTTGGCTGGTTCATACAACGTTAGCGATGATAAACTTATCTGCACTGACTTCGAAGTCGAAAAAATTCAACTTCTTTTACGAAGAACTCTTGTTTCTCGGCGACCTCATCAGCAAGTCTGCAGTCCATCCGGATCTACAGAAAACACCTTTCGACTGCCGTTCTATAAGAAGACAGCGCGCAGGCTTCGTGGACTTCGTGCCAACAACAGTCGTTTTGTCAAGGGCTCCTCCCCCATCCTTGCGCCTCTGACTCATCGCACGAAATCCGACTTCGAGTTTAGGCGGAATACACAGGTAGTGGGGTCTTTCGAAGAACCAAGATCATGGCAGGCTCAGGGCGTAGAAAAAATAATAAATCAAGATGATGACGATGATGTGTGGTGTTTTATGGCGCAAAGGCCAGGTTTGGCCAAAGAGCCCCATGAGAAGTGGTAATGTTGAAGATGTATTATGGAAGATGTGACTTCGCTGTAAAGTGGCCTAAAAATAGTCGCTGTAAAGTGGGTAAAATCTACGTGCTATAAAATTATGGCGATGACTAATGACGAATACTATGAACATTGAAATGCATCGTAGAAGAATGATGCAAAATAGAAAATATATAACATGGTAAAATTACTTGGAGCACTGCTGCCTCGCCAGCGCCCTTGAAACACAAGGGCCTAGAGGCATGTGCTATACGAAAGAGCTATCACAGCGGCATCCTCTGAAGAGAGGACCCGCTATGAACATGTAGGGCTAACAACATGCAAGACAACATCTTTCAGAAAACTTAGGACTGCGTTGGTGTCAAATAAAGGTTCTGGGCCGAGTAGCATTACGGGATATTGGGGGATGTGCTGCTGGTATGTTAGAGAAAAATGTTTCCTTCTCTCAGATTCGACTGCCCGACACTCCAGGAGGACGTGGAGGACGGTCAGCCTCTCCCCGCATCTACGGCAGGTTGGAAGATCATTTTCACTGAGTAAGAAGTTGTGTGTGCCAAATGTGTGTCCTATTCTGAGGCGACAGAATAGGACATCTGTTCGCCGTGATTTTGTTATGGCGGGCCAAGAACCTAACTCTGGCTTTATCACGTGCAGGTTGTTATTTACTTCTGCGTCCCACATACGTTGCCAGAGGTTTCGCAGTTTCCTTCTTAAGAAAGGCTTCAGGTCTGTGACTGGCACCGAAGCAGTAGGATTAACTGCATGCAATGAAATTGATGTGGCCATCTGGTCCACTAGAACGTTACCCTCGATGCCCCTATGTCCAGGCACCCAGCATATAATCACATGTTGGTTAGATATATATGCTTTACACAGGCCGGAGTAGAGTTCATTAGTTACCAGATTTTTGTGGTTACAGAAAGACATGAAGGCCTTCACAACACTAAGGGAGTCCGTATATATAACTGATTTCTGGAGTTTTGATTTATTTATCTGCTTTACGACCCACAGCAGTGCGTAGGCCTCAGCCGTAAAGATACTAGTTTCCGGATGCAGTACCTGGGTTTCCGAGAAGGATGGACCGACGGCTGCATAGGACACCCCGTCGTGTGACTTCGATGCGTCTGTGTAGAACTCCGTGCAGGAGTATTTGTGCTGGAGTTCCCGGAAATGCATTTGGACTTCAATCTCTGGAGCGTGTTTTGTAACTTGCATGAAAGATATATCGCATTGTATCAGCTGCCACTCCCAAAAAGGTAGCAGCTTGGCTGGATGCATTGGGCGAAGCTCGAGGAGTGGAAGATGCATTTCATGACTAAGCTCCCTCACACGCAGCGAGAAAGGCTGTCTTACGGAGGGACGATTATGAAAGAGTGTAGCATATGTCATCTCGTCAACGGTATTATAACATGGATATTCAGGATTTGAGCGGACTTTCAGAAAATATGTTTGGCTGATGTATGTTCTCTGCAGATGAAGTGACCACTCATTCGATTCTAGATGTAAACTTTGTATGGGACTCGTTCTGAAAGCGCCAGTGGCCAGTCGGATTCCTAGATGGTGGACTGGGTCTAGCATCTTTAGTGCGCTCGGGGCGGCAGAGTGATAAATCACGGCACCATAGTCTAGTTGTGATTGAATGAGGCTTTTATAGAGATTCATTAAACACTTCCTGTCACTAACCCATGCAGTCTGGCATAGAAGTTTCATTATGTTCATTGTTTTTAGACATCTTTATTTAAGATGCTTAAGTGGGGGACGAAAGTGAGTCTATTGTCAAGTATAACACCTAGAAATGTGTGCTCTTTGTTTACAAGTATCTGTTGTCCACACAGTTCTAAGCAAGGATCGGGAACCAGGCATCCCTATCTTGTAAACAAAACACAAGAACTCTTATGAGGATTGATTTTAAATCCATTTTTCTCTGCCCACCCTGACACTTTGTTCAAACCATGCTGTACCTGTCTCTCGCACACTGCGAGGTTACAGGATCTGAAACCTATTTGAATGTCGTCTACATAGACGGAATACAATATGGCCGGTGGTAAGGATGCACGAAGTGTTGTCATCTTAACAATAAAGAGTGTGCAACTGAGCACGCCACCCTGAGGTACACCAGTGATGATGATGATGTGTGGTGTTTTATGGCGCAAGGGCCAGGTTCGGCCAAAGAGCGCCATGACAAGTAGTAATGTTAACGATGTATTATGGAAGATGTGACTTGGCTGTAAAGTGGCCTAAAATATTCGCTGTAAAGTGCGTAAAATCTACGTGCTATAAAATTATGGCGATGACATAGAACACCTAGAAATTTCTGTTCTTTGTTTACAGGTATCTGTTGTCCACGCAGTTCTATGCAAAGATCTGGAATAAGTCCTCCCTTTCTTGTAAAAAGAACACAAGAGCTTTTGTTAGGATTGATCTTAAATCCATTCCTGTCTGCCCACATTGACACTTTGTTCAGGCCATGCTGTACCTGTCTCTCGCACACTGCGAGGTTACAGAATTTGAAAGCTATTTGTATGTCGTCCACGTAGACAGCAGAAAAGATGGCCGGTGGTAATGAAGCGCGAACCGTGTTCATCTTCACGATGACGAGCGTGCAGCTGAGCATGCCTCCTTGGGGAACACCCGTTTCTTGCGTAAAGGTCGTGAAAGTACATTTCCGACTTTTACCCGGAAGGTACGATTGGACAGATAGCTTTCTATTAGGTTTACCATATTCCCATGGATGCCCATGTCTGACAAGTCTCTTAAGATTCCGTAGCGCCACGTTGTATCGTACGCCTTCTCCATACCGAGGAATATGGATAACAAAAACTGTTTGTGTACGAATGCGTCCCGGATATTTGCTTCTATACGTACAAGATGGTCAGTTGTGGAGCGCCCTTCTCGGAAGCCGCACTGATAAGGATCAAGCATTTTGCTCTGTTCAAGCAAATGAATGAGTCGCCGATTTATCATTTTTTTCAAACACCTTACAAATGCAACTTGTGAGTGCTATCGGGCGGTAGCTTGTCACTGAGGAAGGGTCTTTGCCTTGTTTCAAAACAGGGACAACAATGGCTTCCTTCCATGCGGTTTGAAGGTACCCTGCATCCCAGATGGTGTCAAAAAGTGTGAGTAGTGTAACTTGCGTGTCATTGTGTGTGTTTTTGAGCATTTCATACGTGATTCGGTCAGATCCCGGTGCAGAGCTCTTGCATGCGCTGGAGGCAGCTCGCAACTCGGCAGCACTAAAAGGACAGTTGTAGGGTTCATTCTGTCGACATTTTCTGATGACTGGCTTGCATTCTTTTATTTGCTTATATTTCAGGAAGGATTGCGAATAATGGTTTGAACTTGATACACTCTCAAAGTGCACCCCAAGTGAGTCTGCCTGATCTTGCAGTGTATCGCCCTGTGTATTTACTAGAGGGAGTGAATATGTTTGCCGCCCTCTAATCTTATTAACCCTGTTCCAGGCTTTGGCCTCATCTCTATACGAGTTTATATTCGATAAAAACTTGTGCCAACTTTCTCTTCTGGCCTGTCAGCGTGTTCTCCTACCTTGGGACTTTACTTTTTTAAATTTGACAAGATTTTCTGCAGTGGGCGAAGCGCGTAGCAACCCCCACGCTTTGTTCTGATTCCTACGTGCGATTCTGCATTCATCGTTCCGCCACGGGACATGGCGTTTGCCTGCCGAGCCACTTATTTCACGTATGCATTTAGATGCGGCATCTCTTGTGAAGGCTGTAAAATACTGCACAGCAGCATCAATTTCTAACGAGGACATGTCATCCCATGATATACTAGTTAAGTTTTGGAAGTTCTCCCAGTCTGCTGTGTCTATCTTCCACCTAGGAGCCTGTGGTGGATATTCGTTTTTTAAGTGTTCTTAATAATATGGGGAAGTGGTCGCTTCCGTAAGGATTGTTCGTAACTTCCCATTCGAGTTCAGGCAGTATGGACGGGGAAACTATGCTCAGATCAAATGAAGAAAAGGTATTGTTTGCAAGACGGTAATACGTGTATTTTTTTCTTATTCAGAAGGCACGCGCCAGAAGAAAAAAGGAACTGTTCAACAATACGACCTCGCGCATCTATACGAGAGTGGCCCCACAGGGAGCTGTGCACATTGAAATCGCCAAGAACAACATAAGGTTCCGGCCATTGATCTATAAAGGATTGGAATTCTTGTTTCGTTAATTTGTAATGGGGGGTATGTAAAGACAGCTAATGGTGATGAGCTTGTTCAGGAGAACAGCTCAAACCGCCACTGCTTCGAGAGGCGTTTGTAGCTGTAAAAGTTGACACGCAATGCTCCTATGGATAGCAATGGCGACACCGCCCGATTATGCGACAGCATCATCGCGATCTTTGAAAAAAGTCATATACTGTCGGAGAAAGTTTGTGTGTTTGGATTTTAAGTGTGTTTCCTGTAAACACATCACTTTTGGATTGTGTTTATAGATGAGTTCTTGCCCATCATCACGATTCCTAAGACGACCTCTGACATTCCAATGAATGATTTGTGTATCCACATTGGAAGTCAATAGGTGCTGCGTGTACAGAAACAGTAGTAGTGATTATGGAAATTACAGAGATTAAAGTACAGCACCTTTTCGAGGAGCTGTAACGGGAGTTTTGCCCCTTCTGGAGCGTTCGAGGGAGCCTCGCCGCTCCTTAGGCGCTTGGTGCGACTTGAGGATAGGTGTTGTGTCCGTTGCCTCTTGTGAGCCGCCGGATACGGGCTCTTGCGAGCGCGAAGTTACCCGAGAGAGTCCCGCCTTGGAGGGCAAGACCCCTGCGCCCACCAGACCGGAGGTCGATGGGGCTCCCTGAGGGATTTGGCTGCGCCGGCTGTTGCCAGCGCAGGAAGGGGCCGGGGAGGCCGGGACAGCCTCGGCTGCGCCAACCTTTGGGGTCGATGATCCCTCATTCTGGCTTGACGGAGCAGCGCTAGCTGCAACCGCCGTGGGGGCAGATGGCGTAGCTGCCGACTCACTGCTTGTGGGTCAGACAGCCGCCGGATGCTGTTCTGACGGTGCCCCCTGACGCGGCACTTCGGCAAAGCTTTTCTTTGGCAGGTACGCTACCCGCCTGCGTGCCTCCTTGAACGAGATATTTTCTTTCACTTTGATCGTTACGATTTCTTTTTCTTTCTTCCAGGATGGGCACGACCGCGAGTACGCGGCGTGCTCCCCATCACAGTTTACACAGTGGAGAGCGTTCTCACAAGTTTCAGTGGTGTGTTCTTTGGCACTGCATTTAGCACAAGTTTGGCGGCCTCGGCAGCTCTGCGAGTTGTGACCGAAGCACTGGAATTTGAAACAACGGAGTGGGTTTGGCACGTACGGCCTAACACGGAGCTTGATGTACCCGGCCTCGATTGACTCGGGCAGGACACTTGAACCAAAGGTGATTATTAGGTGCTTGGTTTGGATTTCTTTACTATCTCGCCTCATTTTAATTCTTCTGACATTGATAACATGTTGCTCACTGAAACCCAGGAGTTCGGCTTCAGTAAGCTCAAGCAAATCATCATCCGACACAACACCACGGGTGGTATTCATTGTACGGTGCGGGGTTACTGTTATGTGGGTCTCCCCAAATGACCCTAGCTTCGGTAGTTCGTCATATTGCTTCTGATCGCGGAGCTCCAAGAGGAGGTCACCACTTGCCATCCTCGACGCCTTGTAACCTGGACCAAAAGCATCAGTCAAGGACTTTGACACAAGGAACGGTGAAATGGTTCGCACTGGTTTGTCTGTCTTTTCAGAGTGAATAACGTGAAAGCGGGGGAAGTTTTGGATTTGGCGTCCGAAAAACTGGAAGAAATCTTCGGTGCGCCCTCGTTTCTGAGGGAGATCAGGAAGTTTGGGGAAAGAAGTTTCCATGAAAAGATGTATACATTCGGCAAGAGCGCCGACCGCCCACCACGGAGCCCAACGAGGGGACGCGGCAGAGCTTGCATACAAGTCTGCACGACGCCAGTCGTACGCCGTCACTATAACCGAATATGGTGTACCCAAGGTTGGATAGCCACACAGGGTTAACCCTTGTCGCCAGGAGAAAGGAAGTAAATAGGAGAGAGAAGGAGACAGGAAAGGTCGAAAAGTGAGAGATAAAGATGAAGATTCGAGGAGGGAGAGACAGGAAAAGGCGACTGCTGATGTCCTCCAGGTGGGTCAGTCTGGAGGTGCAGTCTATGTGAAGCAGAGGCCAAAGGGGTGCGTTGCCTCCGACGGGGGGCCTTAAAGGTCCAAACACCCAGCATCGGCTGAACCCCCAGGATCCCCCTTTCCCCAGACAGGGCTAAGCCGCGCACGGCTACACGCGGGAGGGTCCAACCCTCGCGTGCTCGGGTGCGTGGTGTGGCAACACACCAAACGCCTGCTGGGGCAGACGCCCCTGCGGGGAAATCAAGAAGAGTACAACAAATCACAGAACGCCGTAGAAAAGTACGCAGCGAATCCACAAATAACTCGTGGCGCATGAAGCTTACTAAATCAGAAGAAATCACGTTTGCACAGACCGCGATGAGAAGCGGAGCAAGGAAGACGTGCTGATTTGAGTCGGACGTCAACGTTCGAGAGGCCAACAGCTGTCGAAGGGACCCGGTGGAGTGCCAACGCACGATGAGACCTCTTAACGACGCGTCTTCCACTCCCGTCAGCTAGCCGACGAACAAGAGTCTGCGAGAGCTCACCTGCCGTCTCCATTCGTGCAGTTAATCGAGTGACGCCCCACGCCAGCTTCGTGGGACAACAGCCAAAGTTTGAGTGCGCTGTAGTGGTCCCTCTGAACGCTTTGTAGGCATGCTTGATCTCGCTCGCCTCCATGTCTTGTTTCCGTGGAGTGGCACATCCTATGTTTGAATATAAGTTCGTGTGCTGTGATTGTTACTATTTCTTTCTTGCGGCCCTCGCATGCATCTCTGATTCTCAGAATTAAGCCGTATGCCGGAACCACATAGTTATAATATTGTCATGATGTTGTTGCGTCGGCTTGCTGATGGCAGCGGAGGACGTGTCGTTAAGAGGTCGCTTCATGCTTTGGTGCCCAACCGAGTCCCTCCGACAGTTGGCGTGGTGCATTACTTGATGAACTGCACGAGCGGAGACGGTAGGCGAACTCTCGCGGACTCTTGTTCTTCGGCTGGCTGACGGGAGCAGAAGGCGTGACGCTATGACGTCCCCAGGTGCGTTGGCGCTCGAGCGCACGTGGTGCGTCGCTCGACAAACTGAACGAGCTGAGACGGCAGGCACTTCACGACAACGGTATTACTAGAAAAAAACGCCAATCACGCTGTCCAAACTGGTTCACGGGACGAATCCGGCAACGACTCTCGATGCTATGCTGCCGCTCATCACCGACGAAGACAACCTTACCTTCTAAGCACGTCTAAGCGCGCCGACTCACCTGCCTGCATATCAAGAACCAGCAAAGGACGCACAGCCGACACTACATTATTCGACGGCGTTGTGTGGAATACCAGCCCGGTGACCATGTTTAGATTACGACGCCAATATGGTGACACGCTTCTATCCAAAGCAGAAGACTTCAGGTTGGTGCTCTCACAGAAATATTCAATTTTAGAACAGGTAGATAAAGATAGGATAAAGGCAGTAATAAAATCGTAATTATATAGGTCTATTAGAAATGCAGCAAATGAAGTGGGAAGTAAGGCACCAAGGTAACCAGCAGGTGCGCTGTGCGAAGTAACACAGTACCTAATAAAGACATTGGCAAGCAATAAAGTGTGTAATTTACAAGATCAGATAATATAAGCTAAACAGTCGAAGCTTATAAACAACAAGTAAGCGATATTCGAAATTTTAATGTCGGAAAGACTGAGGAAGCAGTAAAAATGTTACAGCACGAAATTAGTGACAAGAAAACTTGCCGTAGGATGCATGCAGTGAAATATAAGCGTAAGCATGGTAATGTCATCATCATTTTTGATGATATAGTAAAAGCGGGAGAATAATTATATACTGACCATCACAGTACCCAGCAACCACACTACTTTAATCAGAAGTAGTCATTAACAGGATACAAAGGTTCCTTCTGTAACACGCAATGAAGACAGAAGAGCATTGCAAGACATGTGCCGGTGCAAAGCAGCAGGAGACGATGGAATAACAGTGGGTTTGCTAAAAGATAGAAAAGATATGCTTGAAAGGCTTGCTCCCCTTCATACGCAATGCCTCGTGCAAACTATAGCAGAAAGATGGAAAAATGCTAAACATTATACCAATCAATAAGAAGGGATATGCTACAATATTTCAGAAATATAGGTCCATTAGATTGCTTTTATTATTGTACAAATTACTGAACAAGATAATTTCGAATAGCATCACAGCAACACTTGACTCTTTTCAACAAAAAAGACAGGCTGGCTTAAGGAAGGAACATTCTACAATGAATCACGCCCATGTCATCGACCAGGTAGTTCAGAAATTTGGGGAGTACATTCAACCTCTCTATATGGCTTTCATTGATCAGAAAAAGGCATGTAATTCAAAAGCCTCTCCAGTAGTCATGGAGACATTGCATAATGAAGAAGCAAAAGAAGCACACGTGAATATCTTGGGGAATATCTACAAAGATCACACAGCCACGCTGCTTCTCCGCAAGAAAAGTAGAAAAGTTCCTATGAAGAACGGGGTCAGTCAAGGACACACTATCTCATTCATAAGTTGTCTAAGCTCTTGACGCAATGTGCAGTTGAAGCCACAGGGTGCGAAAGCAGGTACTGTAAATAAAGGTGTGAAAAATTGGAAACGGTATGGTTTCCTAGTTTGGAAACCATACCGTTTCCAATTTTTCGCAGAGCATTATTTAGGCAAAGATTAGCAATGCCTCTCTTGACCAACTTGGATCGTGCCACCATACCGTTTTGTGTAGCTTTGCTTCTCAGTGCGGACGGCTTTCGCAGGCTGGTTTTCCTGTGTCCTTACATGTGTCAGTACCTGAACGGATTCTAAGAGAGTTTATAAAGGCAACCGGCACGAAGATAAACCTGCAACTGCTCGGGGTACGACAAGCATTATTCCGTATATCCACACCGTGTCACATAATCTGAAGAAAATTGCCAAGCGAGAGAATATTCATGTGGTGTTTTCTGCCCCTAAGAAGCTTATGAGGATTGCAAAGCTTACTAATTCGAATAAGGATGCTCCTCCTAGCTGTTATAAGAATCATAAAAAGAAGTTTGTTAATTGCAGAAATTGGTGTTGTTTATTGCTTTCCACTCAAGTGCGGAAAACGTTACGTCGGTCACACTGGCCGATGTATGAATGATAGGCTGCGCGAACATTGTTACAATGCTAAGAATTGTAATACAGCGGGGGGGTTCCTTGCGTGGCATTGCAAAACATTTGGTTGTGATTCTGTTTTAGAAGAATGCTTCATTCGTGGTCGTAATCTAGTCGGCTTACAAGAGAAATCCTTGAAACAAAAGCTGTGATATGTCTTGGCTATGCATGTGTAAGCTCAGCTCAATTATCGTTATCAAGCAATGAATTCGAGTATCTCGTACTGCCGCCACAGGCTGTCTGAGTATGTTTTTTTGACATGGTTACTTTTGCTTTTGTTGCTTGGTTTTATGTTGTCTCTTCATGTCACATGTTTTGCTAAGTTAGCGCTCACCCTGTTTTTCGTTCCTTCTCAATACCCCTTCCACTTGAGTGAGTGCGCTACAAGCCTGAAAAAGTCATGACATACCAACTCGCCCAAACTGCCACTCTTTTGGCTCCATATGAACTTTCGCCTAATTATGTAGGCCGCTTCACCATAAGAAATTGCTTCAAGCCCTGTAAATTTCTGTGCGTGAAAGTTTTATAATAAAAAGAAATCATCTGCTTGCACATATATAGACGACTGAGTTTTTCATGGTTAAGTTAAATTAAAAAAATTTCATGACTAAGCACTCTCGACGAAATGATCCACAGGCTACTCAAAGCGAACGCAGGTGCTTTTTCGGATAGCTAAACACCAAAATAAAACAGAAAATGAGCCCTGAGCAAACACACAAATCAAGCGAGACCGGCTGTATACTGCCCACTGAGAGCGTAACCTAATGCGGAGAGCTCCGACTTGAATACTACCTAGCCAATTTTGTCTCTCGCGACCAAGTCGTCGCTCAATGTGTTGAAAATCCCAGCGTGTCAGGCCCACGACCTTCATGACCATTCACCACGCATAAATAACGGCGCTGACGATGCATGGGGACAGCGCGCTGCATAGCGCAGTCTGGTGTATACTCGCCGGGCCCGCACGCCTTCACCATGGTTTGTCGGACAAGAAAGCACCCGCACTCCTTGACCTGTGCAGCTTTAGGTAGCGCACAATGCTCTACGTACATGTCAAACACTTTTCGAGTGCGAGATATAGCTATATATATATATATATATATATATATATATATATATATATATATATATATATATATATATATACATACATATATCTATAGATATAGAGATATACGCAGGAAACCCCAAACAAAGCACAAAACTAACGAGACTCGTGTTACTCTAAGGGACGGCGTATTTTCCGTACTACCCAGCCAACTTCGTTGATCGCCGCCAGGTCGCGCCACGGTGCGTTCAAAACTACAGCGCATCATGCCCATTCTACCAGCATCTCTCCTCTAGCGTTCCTAGAATCGACGCCGTAGTTGCCAATTGCTTGTGCACCCGCCTGCTTTTTCCCCACTTTTCCATTGAAGTCGCCCATTACTACAGTATATTGAGTATAAATTTTTCTCATCGCTAATTCAGCATCTTCATAAAACTGATTTACTTCGTCATCGTGACTGAATGTTGGAGCATAGGCGTGTACTATCTTTAATCTATACCTCTTATTAAATTTAATTAGGACTACAGCTACTCTCTCATTAATGCTGTAGAATTCGTCAATGTTGCCCGCTATATCCTTATGGATTAGGAATCCTACCCCGTATTGCTTCTTATCTTACAAACTTCTATAGCAGAGTATATGGTCGTTAGTCAGCACTGTATAAGCCTTACGAGTTCTTCTAATCTGACTAAGGTCAATCGTATCCCAAACAATGTCTCATAGTTCCTCAGAGAGTCTTGCTAAGCTAGTCTCACTCGACAGAGTTCGGGTGTTAAAGGTTGCCAGGGTCAGTTTCCATTGCCGGCCTTTCCGGGTCCAGGTATTCTTAGCACGCTCTGCTGCGTCAGAGGTCTGACCGCCACCTTGGTGTAATGCTCGGCAGCTGCTGGTGACTGAGGGCCGTGGGTCAATTGTAAGAATCATGACTGAGTGAGGGACCGAATATTGCGCCAGGGAGGGCAATTCCTGTTCTAATGAGAGAGAACCTTTGTTGAAGCTTAGTGGGCTTTCCTAATTTGATTGTTCCTGCATTAGTATAGCCCTACTCGCTGCCGGCATCTTTTGCCGGTTTTAGGCGTCACTGCAAGCCTGCAGATGTAGTTCACTGCAGGCGGAGGTGAAATTTAAGCTCACCATCATCAGATTTAAAAAAAAATGAGAAGGAGTCGAACTTCTGTCTATGCCAATGGAGCATTCAACATAGCTCAGTCAGATAATCCCGTCGGCGGCAAGGCTGCCTTATCTCCGAAAAGTATAGCCTAGGGGCCCCTAGATGCCTAAGCGATCCGTTGATTTATCCGCCTTCGGCGAGATTGCAGATCATCATGGTTGCATGCGATCGTCATGTGCATGCGTGAGAGAGGCATGTGGCATTCTTTGTGTACATCAACTTCGCCTTCACGTCCGCTGAACTCTGCACACCCCTCCACCTTGCGAGGGTTGAGTGACAACCAGACATTCCCTATCGGTGACAGGCGTGGAGGTTCTTTGTGGATGCATCCCCTTCTTCGGAGACTGCGTTTAGAGGGAGCAATGTACCCTATGGTCGAGATTAGAAAGAGCCTGACAAGGCAGCCAGTTTAATTTATTTATGCAGTTAGGGGCTGTATAATCTTATTTTTCTGCTAAATTTTCATCCAAATGCAATAAAAATGAGGAAAATATTCTAAAGGGCAAATTTTATTTTGCAAAAGAACATCTTTTAGCACTTGCCACTTTCAAAGACAAAATTTGCTTTATAGCGCCCAACGCAAGATAATGCTGCATGCTATTCTTGTCAAGTAGTAGTACTTTTATTGTTAAATAGATGTCCAAAGCGTAGCGGCTGCGACATTACCGGTCTTCAGGCGCCCGAAGCGCGGCAAAAGCGTGGCATTTCATATCCCGGCTTTGATACCGGGTAATGCCTTAATGACAAGTGTCTTCAGGCTACCGCAAAACCTTATCGATGCTCCGCGATTAGTTGCCGTGTTATGAAGCGAAAGCAGTAAATATTATGAGTGCATAATTATTACTTTCCGACCTGTTTTCTTACAGCAAGCTAGAATCGCCGTAAAGCAGATCGGTTCCCATATATAGTTAGTTTGCGTTAGCTTTGATGCAACGTCGTATTACTTTTATGTGGAGAAGCCGTCGCCAGGAGGAACGGATGAAAGCGTGCGAATAAGAATGCAAACAAAGCTACATTTTGAATGCAGTCAGAAGAATTTCCTTTTTTTCTTTTCACAGAATAATTTCACAAGAAGTTGACCCTTGCAGCGCGTCCAGCTTTTTTTTCTTGGTCTTCGACCTGTGCACTTTTTCAGGTCAACACTTGCTCTCACTAAGCACCAGCTGTATTTTGCAGCCTTCTCGATGTTTCAGAGGCAGCGTTCCAGAACCGTGTTAATGAGTTTTGGCCATGTTTCTTCTTTTTAACAGAGACCGTGACGCTACTGTGCAAACATCTTCCAGCTTAGGGCGGATTATTTATATCACACACTATGCGGACCTGATTATCTCTTTACAAAACAAGTTGGTGGCCTTGGAATAGCAGTGCAAGGAAAAGGCCGACTTAGGCTAGAGCCGCACGCCACACCGCCCGCCTGTCGCAGGAGTGTGTTAGGGTGGAAAATCGCGCAGTTCGAACACTAGTGTACAAATTTCAGTTTATATTATTTATTTATTTTATTTATTCATATTGCCCGCAATGCCTAAGTGGGATTTATATGTATTATAACGAACATGGAAGCAGGATACATTAAATGTTTGAGCATGGTATATAGGTAAGAGGGCAGTATTAGTTATCAATGCAAAGCAGGCGAGCCTACACATTCAAAGCGCCGCAGCGAATCTGGCATTATCAGTAATATGCACAACGGCTGATCGTAGACGATTCCAGTCACGGATCGTTTGGGGAGAAAATTCATTTCTGAGTGTTCAGTTCGCTCCTTGTATTCGCATACCTTGTGCGCATAGTCCAAATGGCTGGACACAATGAGGTCATAGAGTGTACCTATCGCTGTCTATGTCAGTCAGAGAATTATAGCTGGTGTGGAAGAACTTTAGTAGTAATTTTTTCCTTCTTTCTTTGAGCACCTCCCGCACCAATGTCTGCTTTGCAGCACTCATGCTAAGCTGTCTGCTGTAATTATCTCAAATGTATCGGGCTCCGAGATATTGCACTCTCTCAATTTTATCCTTGTCAACGTTTGTTGCAGGATCCAGGACTTAAGGACCATATTCTAGGATAGACCTTACATATGTTTTATATAAAAGATCACGAGCTTGTTTCGGAAAGGGCTTGATGTTCCGTCGCAAAGAAAAAACCAACATTTTGCATGCTTTTCCTTTGATGTGACCCGCTGTGCTTGCTTAGTGGCTATGGTGTTCGGCTGCTAAGCACGAGGTCGCGGGATTGAATCCCGGTCACGGCGGCCGCATTTCTATGGGGCCGAAAACACCCGTGTACTTAGATTTAGGCGCACGTTAAAGAACCCCAGGTGGTCTATATATCCGGAGTCCCCCACTACAGCGTGCCTCATAATCAGAAACTGGTTTTGGCACATAAAACCCCACATTATAATTTTCTTAATTTCCCGTGATGGTGGTCAGTGCGATATTAATAATAATAATATTTGGGGTTTTACGTGCCAAAACCACTTTCTGATTATGAGGCACGCCGTAGTGGAGGACTCCGGAAATTTTGACCACCTGGGGTTCTTTAACGTGCACCTAAATCTAAGCACACGGATGTTTTCGCATTTCGCCCCCATCGAAATGCGGCCGCCGTGGCCGGGATTCGATCCCGCGACCTCGTGCTCAGCAGCCCAACACCATAGCCACTGAGCAACCACGGCGGGTGGAGTGCGATATTGCCAAGACGTGGGCCTTGTAAGATATTGACACGTGTTCTTGTTTATCTTTACCGGTTGACCATATTTACCGCCTAACAAATGTTATCGCACAGCGCCGGGCGCGCCTGCATGCATCGGAAGTTTTTCGAAAAAATTATCCATGCTTCTATCGGATATCTGTTCTGACCGAACGTTGTGCAATCTGATCGCACGTGTGACGCGAATTGTGTAGAACTTTTTGGAATACGCGCGGTCACCAGCGATTAACCTGGAACCTTCGATGACTCATGTATAAACGCCGTTGCACTAGACCGGCAGATCAGATTTTCGACGATTGCCGACTGTATTTGCCGCTATCACCGTTCTTTGAGTGTAGCCTGCTTTTGAGGGCACAGGGTGGCCCAATAAATGAATTATGGGGTTTTACGTGCCAAAACCACTTTATGATTATGAGGCACGCCGCAGTGGAGGACTCCGGAGGTTGAGACCGCCTGAGGTTCTTTAACGTGCACCTAAATCTAAGTGCACGGGTATTTCCGCATTCGGCCCCCATCGAAATGCGGCCGTCATGGTCGGGATTCGATCCCGCGACCTCGTGCTCAGCAGTCCAACACCATAGCCTCTGAGCAACCACGGCCGGTAGGGTCGCCCATGAAACGCTAGTTTCATCACTCAGTTTTACGGCCTTCTTTACCGCCACGACTTCATGACAATATGATAAGGACATATTTTAGAGACTAAAGAGGCGAATACTTCGAATGCAGATGAAGCTGTAAGCATTTTCTCCAGGAAGTTAACTAACGCGGATCCTTGCGCACGATAGAGAATATTTTTATTGAAGGAGGAACATATTCTGTTTTGTAAGGCTGCTGCACTTTAAGACTACTTCATATTTCGCTGCATAATTGCGTATTAAATTATAAAAAAACCTTGAATGCATGGCTCCACGCACTTATCCATACCGTGTAAAAATTTTGCAGCTTCAATTGCGGTATTACGCCTGTAATGAAGAAGAAGAGCACAAGAACAAGATGGTTCAATGTGGCTACTGACCATCACGCCCTTTGTTGGTTATTCTCTTTAAGAGACCCGTCTGGACGCCTTGCCCGCTGGGCTCAGCGCATTCAAGAATACGATATACACGTCATCTACCGCTCAGGTCGCAAGCACACTGACGCTGACGCTCTGTCCCGCTCTCCGACGCCAGCCGACACGACCTCCCGCTGCACCACTGAGGCGGTATCGTCGGTCGACATCGACACCTTTGCATCAGAACAACGCAAGGATCCTTGGGTGGCCTCTCTTTTGGATCTCCTTTCTGGCTGGCCTGCATCTCCCATCTCCCGCTCCCTGCGTCGCCAGGCTGTCCATTTTGCTGTCCGAGATAACCTCTTGTATCGACGCAACTACCAGCCCGATGGTGGCAATTGGCTCCAGGTTATCCCTAGGACTTTGCGTTCAGACATGTGCGCGTCTTTCCATACTGACTCACAATGTGCACACTCAGGCGTTTTGAAGACGTATGACCGCCTGCGGCAACGTTACTACTGGCGAGGAATGTTTACTTTTGTCCAAAAGTTTGTCCGCTCGTGCCCGCAGTGCCAACGCCACAAATCTCCGCCTGATCTAGCCCATGGTTTATTACAGCTGCTTCCGTGCCCTGCTCGTGCCTTCGACGGTATGGGAATTGCCCTGTACGGACCGCTACCGCTAACACCCGCTGGCAAACGATGGAATATTGTCGCAGTTGATCCCCTTACACGCTATGCTGAAACCGCTGCTCTTCCTGCAGCGACCGCCAGTCATGTTGCATCCTTTCTGCTCCATCGTTTCATTCTTGGTCATGGCCCACCTCGGGAGCTGCTGAGTTATAGATGCCGTGTGTTTTTGTCGCAGGTGGTTGAAGCTCTGCTTGCTCAATGCAGCATAGTTCACCGGACCACAACGGCGTACCATCCTCAAACTAAGGGGCTTACGGAGCGTTTCAATCGCACCCTTGGTGATATGCTCGCAACGTACGTTTCATCGGAGCATACAAACTGGGACATCATCCTCCCATGTGTCACGTACGCATATAATACGGCTACAGAAAGTCCTGCAGGATTTTCTCCATACTTTCTTCTCTATGGTCGAGAACCTTCCCATACCGTCGATACGGTTTTGCGTTATACTCCAGACACGTCAGAGTGTGCTCCCATTTAGCTGTCGCCCGATACGGCGAGGAATGCCGTCAATTAGCCCAAAAGTTCACCTCCGCCGACCAACAACAACAAAAATCCAATCGTGATGGCTACGCTACGAATCCGAACTTCGCTCCCTGCACGCTTGTCTTGTTGTCCGTACCTTCTACCACGCTTGTACTTTCGAGGAAACTTCTCTTGCAGTGTGATGGACCATACCGCATCGCCGAATGCACCTCTCCGGTCAACTATGTCATAAAGCCGCTTACACCGGCATCCGACAAGCGCCGCCGTGGGCGGGATGTTGTTCACGTTCGCCGCCTGAAACAATTCTATGACCCGCTACTCTCCACGTTGTAAGTCGCCAGGATGGCTCCGTTTTTGCAGCGGGGGTAATCGTAATGAAGAAGAAGAGCACAAGAACAAGGCCAGCCAGATCGTCTGTTTCATGCCTGCACTGCAACCAGTGGGCCAGCCGGATCGCCAGTGCTTAGCACGGGTGTGAGCCGTTCGGGCAACCAGCTGTTCCTGCTCTGCGTCACTTGACCTTCTCGGTTACAAACAGACGCTACCATCTGAACTGTTCGATACAACCCATTACACACCCTTTATTTGTTAACTTGTTGTTACGTGAATTGCAACCGAATTGCTCGGTTTCACTATTTGAAATAGTTTTTTCCGGGGTTCTTCTCCGGCAACAGTACACCCACCTGGAAGATGAGCTTGAAGAAGTTGATGTCTGTTGCATTATAGGTGAATGGATTGATGGTACCCAGCGGTAAGAAGCCGAAGCCATGCAGGTCCACAATCTTGCGAATCATGTCGACGCTGGTCATGAACGGCTGTTCCATTACATTGCTTTGCATTTTACCTAAAGTAATGGAGCTGTCCAGCGTGAAGAGATACCTGTTGGTATCGGTTCGAAGGAACGTGTACGAGGTATCTGGAAAGCAGAAAGCGAGCACCCATGAGAATGACGATAATGGCCGAATATAAAATAAATAGTAAACATTGTGGACAGAATGCAAATATTTTATTCCAATGCTATTCATATTCCGATTTTCAGGCGCCCCTCCGCCAACGCTATCACCTCAATCGGCCAGTCATGGACAGTGGGTGATCAGGAAAAAATAAAACACATCGCAAGCAGTCATTACAACCTTATCGTCCGAAGGTTTACTACTGCAGGCACAACTTTTCCCTATTGTGGACAACAAATTGTCCTGATTTGTGTTTGTACATGCGGTGTTGAAACGCGTAACTCATTTGCATTCCTAGCGCTGCCAAAAGGAAATGAAATAAATTTGGTCTAAAGTCGGTGCTCAGCTCCCCGTAGATGGCTCAAGTTTCTAATTATTACGTGCACTAAGGCCCCTTGAACTGGCTGGGCTAGGCGCGCTTCGGTGCCCCTCAGTGATGTCACGCATGCTCCGCGAACTTAAGTGCACCACGACACATTAAGCAACAATGCATAAACAGCGCGATGTAGCAAGGACAAAAGTAGGCAGCCGAAAATAGATGGGACATGTCCGTAGTTCGTCGCACTGCCCAATGGCATAAATCACAGTACCTTCGTGCTGCACGCTGTAGTACGAACTTTCCCACTGTCCTGTCATTCTGGAGTGCCGATGCTGCAGAGCATCATATTATGTCCTAATCGACCAGCCTTTCTAAAGCAGCGCTGTACAATGAAATGCATATAAAAGTGTGACAGAATAAAACGAGACATAGGCTGGTGTCACTCTCGTGAGGGTGCCTTTTTGCGTCGTACTATGTGAGATGGAAGTAAGCGAACTCCTGCAGACGTCAGTCCAGACAATTGCTTAAGGATCCCACACAGCGGGGGTAAGATCCGTTTTTTTCATGCATTAAAATGAAATTTAATGGCACGTAAACACGCTTACCATTATAGCTGCCATCCGGCGACTGTTTAATATCTAGTATGATGTAGTCGCAAACTGTGTTGTTCGGTAAAGTCTGCGAGGTCACGGAATGGAATTGGGTACTGTTGTACCGGTTGGGAGCTTTTATGACGCACATCAGGGGTGGTTTACCTGAAATGCGGCAGGCACAGAGGTAATCTTTAGGAGGGGTCAATAAAGATCTTAGAAATTAGAAATTCTGTGAATAAATACCTGAGAAATTATAGAAATTGTACAGACTTTTAAATCACTGGAAGTGTATTTTTCAGTACAAATGCTGTAGAACAGGCAGATAAATCATATTGCCATGTAAGCCTCTCAAGTTATAGGTATCGTAACACGGCACAGGTATGCCTTGCCGCTTATTAAAGCAATGAAGGGGGCTAGTTGGTTAACGTTCATGGTTATATTGCGCTCAGTTTTGCACGAACGATATTAAGGAAGGACAGGACGTGGACAGACGCAGCGCAATCTACGCCCGTCCACGTCCTGTCCTTCCTTCCTGTCCTGTCCGTGTAAAACTGAGCGCAGTACAACCATGAATGCCTTGCCGCATAAAGTTGCTTGTGTAGAACTCCCTATTCTGTTCTTATCTAACTTACTGACGATTAGTGTGGGCGACCACCACAACTACAAATAACGAATAGCGGTCCTACAAAAAAGAATTCTTCGTATTGTGTATGATGTACCTTACGGACATACAACGAGACACTTGTTTGTCGAGACAGCTACTGTCGCTGACAGGCAGCATTGCATCCAAGGGTGTAGTAACTGTTCGACCAAAAACAAGCTGGAATGGCGCTACTTGAGTGGTCTCTTGCAACGCGGCATTGTAGGCGAATGTTGCATAGGACAGTACCTTGTCCCATGTACGGTGCTCTAAGTCTACGTAAATTGACAACATATCGGTCAGCGTCCTGTTCAATCGCTCGGTTAGCCCATTTGTTTGAAGGTGATAGGCAGTTGTTTTCCTGTGGCTGGTATGAGTCAGTTTCATAATGGATTGCGTCGCATCGGCTGTAAACGAAGTTCCTCGATCCGTGATAATAATTGCAGGGGCACCGTGTCGTAATGCTATCTTGGTGACAAAGAATGCAGCCACTTCAACGGCCGTTGCACTGATTAGAGAGATGTCTCGGCATATCGGGTTAGGTAATCCGTCGCTACAACAGTCCATCGTTTCCCTGATGACGATGTCGGAAAGGGACCTAGCAAGTCCATTCCTATTTATTCGAACGGGGCTCCTGGGGGTTCTGTTGGTTGAAGGAGGCCTGCGGGTTTTAATGGGGGCGTTTTGCGTCTTTGGCAATCCTGACATGTTCGTACATAATGCTGTACTGAATTCAATAGCTTTGGCCAGTAGCACTTAGCATGAATTCGGGCGAACGTTCTGCTCACTCCGAGGCGTCCTGCTGATGGGTCATCGTGACAGGCTTCCAAGATTTTGGATCGCAAAGCTGAAGGAACGACGAGTAGAAATTTCTCAGTGCTGTGCTCAAAATTTCTTTTGTACAGAACGCCATTTCTCATCACAGACGATGACAATCTCCGGCAGAAAACTCGCGGAACGTGGACGGGGTGTCCCTCGAGGTGCCTGATGAGCAGGAGCAACTCGACGTCAGACTGTTGGTGTTCGGCCATCTCAGACATGGTCACGACTACAAGAAATGGAAAGTTGTGTCCATCGTTCACAGGACCAGATTCGACCGGCGCACGTGATAAACAATCAGCGTCAGTGTGCTTGCGACCTGACTTGTACACGACCGTTATGTCGTATTCCTGCAGCCTCAGACTCCTTCTAGCAAGTCATCCAGAAGGATCTTTCTGGTTTGCAAGCCAGCACAATGAGTGATGGACGCTGATAGCTTGGAATGGTCTACCGTTTAAGTATGGTCGGAATTTTCCTATGGCCCATATTACTGCGAGGCATTCTTTTTCTGAGGCTGAATGGCTGGTTTCAGCCCTCGAAAGAGTGCGGCTGTCGTATACAACCACTCTTTCCTCTCCGTTTTGCCATTTAACGAGGACGGAACAGAGTCCTAAATTGCTGGAGTCTGTGTGGATGTCTGTTTTCACCTCCTCATCAAAGTGCGCAAGGACCGGGTGGTGTTGAAGTCGCCATCGTAGCTTCTTGAGTGCACCTTCTTGTTCACTTTCCCAGACGAAAGGCATATCTTCTTTCGTTAATCGCGTTAACGGCTCGGCAACCTTTGAAGAATTTTTGACGAAACGCCTGTACTAGGAACAAAGTTCTAGGAATCGCCTAACGGCCTTTTTATCAGTTCGTCTAGGTCACTTTTCTACTGCTGCGGTCTTCTCAGGGTCAGGACGGATGCCTTCGGAGCTAATCACATGGCCGATGAAAAGGAGCTCATGGAAGCCGAGGTGACATTTTTGTGGCTTTATCGTCAGCCCTGCTGAATGATTAGCATTGAGCATAGTCCTTAGTCGTTCCACATGCTGAGCAAAAGCGGTAGAAAAAATCACGACATCAAGATAAAGAAGGCAGGACTGCCACTTTAACCGAAAGAGCACAGTGCCCATCATCCGCTGAGAGGTGGCAGGTGCGGAACAGAGGCCGAACGGAAGTATCTTGAATTCGTATAGTCCGTCTGGTGTGACGAATGCTGTCTTCTCACGATCTCGTTCGTCCACTTCCATTTGCCAGTATGACCTTTTGAGGTCGAGAGAGGAAAATAATTTCGCACCCCGTAGTCTATCGAGGGTGTCATCGATCCTCGGAAGTGGATAGACAACCCGCTTTGTGTCGACGTTTACCTTTCGGTCTGATGCTTTCGCTTTACCAGCACCACAGGCGAAGCCCACATGCTGGTTGACGGTTCAAATATGTCGTCTCTAAGCATTTCTTCGACTTGTTTGCTGATGATCTCTCCCTCCTTCGGTGGCACTCGGTAGGGATGCTGGCAAATAGGCCTCACAGCTTTGTCGACAGTGATACGGTGTTCGGCGATGAATGTTCTCTGGATTTTCGATGTCGCTAAGAAACACGAGGCGAATTCTCGTACAAGGTCCTCTATTGGCTGCTTCTAGCTCGGTGATCGTGCTTCTCCGATGTTGACGGATGCGAGTATGGGGTCTACGTTGTCAGAATCTAGTAGTGCAGCATCAGAAGGGCTCAAATACGTAATCTGTTCATATTCGTTAAGGCGGGCAATGACAGTTCCCTTCGCAACATGCTGGACTTCATTTCCAAAATTAGTCAGGAAGACATTCGAACACCCGTCACACAGCCGAACCAGACCCCTTTCCATACAGTAAGACCCCAGTGTTACTGTCTGCTGTTCTTTCATAGTCGCTGAAGACAGTGCTTCTTACGGCGACAGCTATGCTGGATCTTGGGGGTATTGTGACGTCGTCGTCTATAATCTGAAGAGCATCAAATTGTTCTTCACACTCGAACGTGCGATGGCGTGCTTCGTTGAGAAAGACACGCGGGATTCCTGCAAGTTGATAACTGCCCCATTCGCCTGCAAAAAGTCCATTCCAATAATTAAATCCCTTGAACATTCCGACAAGACAAGGAAACTGACGACGTATGTAAAACCGCGTATTCCGATTCAAGAAGTGCACCTGCCCACCGGGGTTAAGGTGTCCTCCGGCGGTTCGAATTTGCGGTCCTCTCCAATGAGTCAGCACATTTTTCAGTCTTCTGGCAAGTATTTTACTCATAACGGAATGGTCTGCGCCTGTGTCTACTAAAGCAGTAATTTCGCAGCCGTCTATAAACACACATAAATGGGAAGCAATGTCACTGTTTTCGCAACTGCTCTCGCGTCTGTCGTTATATTTCAGAATCAGCGCTGGAGGCTCTGTTCTTGCATTGACAGCGGCCTTACCTCCACAGGTCGCCGGTATTAGTTTTCTCGACGTCGCCTTTGGGGGCGTCGACTTGGGGAGCTTGAGGACGGACGCGGGCTCGGTGATCGATACCTCAGCGGCACTGTTGACCGAAGTAGATGTTGCTGTGAAGCCTGCGGGATTTGGCGCGTTGACATGTACTCCTGGATCTCGAAAGGGCCTTCACCGTTTCTTGGACAAGGGGCGTTTGCAGAAAACTCCCAAAGTCACGCTCTGCGGTATTTGCACATCCTGTGGAGATGACCAGCTTCGCAGCAGTGGTAGCACAGTGGGAATCTATCAGGAGTGTGCCATATGTCAGCCTTCCAGAGTCTCGTCTCCAGCGGAGACAGCAAGAACCGAGGTTCGGGTACATGCGTAGTTGCCGCGCCGAAAGTACGTCCTGGAGGTCCTCTGAGTAACTCGGCGTACGATACCGTCCGCCGTACCGGTGACGACGCTTGCGGCTGTCCTTGCGGGTGCTGTTCGCGGACTGCTTCTCTGACTTCTTCACCAACCACTTCTGCTCACGAAGAGACCGCTGTGGGGCCGTTGTTCAGCTGTTGTGTCTGGAGCTCTTCTCGAACCACAGATCTTAAGAGTTCTCGTAAGAACTCGACGCTGTTCCCGAACATTGCCGACATCGCATCCATAGAGGCGACATTCATATCCCGGTTGTAGAGTCTCGCACGAGGAAATGAAAAAGAACTAGGAGGCTCTAGTTTCTTAGAAAGAGACGTTGAAAAAAACGAACAGCTGTCAAGGAGGCTGGAAGACCTTGAGCATTATGCTAGACAGAATAACATGGAAATTAAGGGAAGCTGAAAGGTTTTCCAGAAAAAATGAGTGAACATGTGTACATAATGGTTTTCAACCCTCCGAATTCGAATATCGTATCGAAATTGAGCGATAGAAAGCGCAAATATATTTTATTTCGACGAAAAGTGCAGCAGCGGACACGCCCAACTCGCGCGTCTCGTTTCCGCCTGTGATTGGTCGGGCGCCTCGTGACGTCAACTCTAGTGACCGACCGCTGCCGCTACACATGAAGCGCGGTGCCAGGTAGTTTGGTGCTGTAATGGAAAATTAAGAGGTAATGGAAAATTGATTGAGGCTGCGTTTTTCTGAGGAGTTCGGCGTTACTCCCTACATGTACGAGCCGATTGCGAAGAGCCGGCCTCTCGAAGAAGCAAACGATGCTGGTGCGAGCAGTGCTTTCGACGCGAACGAAAGCGAAGTCTTGGGATCTGCTCGTGTTGGAAATGCTCTTTGGTGAGTATGTTTTTTGCAAAGCGATCTAGTGATCTCGCCGATCTTTCGCCGATCTAGTGAGCTCGTTTCCGGTCAAACAACCGTAGTGTTGTGTTCCTGCATGCCTCCTCGTGGAACGTAAGCGGGGATGCGATCGTCGGTATTTGTGCGCTGTCCAAAGCGGTCGGCAATCTACAAAGACGGTTTAAACGCGTGAAATGCTTCCCGGCTCATGCAGTACGTGTAGTGACCTTCATCTGTGCGCCATCCGCACACTACTCGTAACCGAAGTCGTAAAGGCGGCGAATTCCGTCGGCTACGTGAGACGATCGGTTTCTCGCTGTGCGCGAGAGAAGGGGGGAGCGCAGCGTCCTGGCGTGCGCCGGCTTTCCAGCACATGCAAACTGGCCTTGACAAAAGCTGAAAGCTGGCCTTGACAGCGGTGACGAGCTCCTTGTGTACGCGAGCACTGACGGCACTGCGCCGGGCCTTAGACGAGCCGACTTGAGTGGCAAACCCAACGCACGTTTTAATGATAAATTCTCGTGATAACCGTTGTCACGGAAGTGGTTGGAGCCCAGCACTGTTGTTCTTGAGGGCTTGAAATTCTTTCGCTTCGCAGCTGCCTCCCACTTCGTTAAAAGCTTCTTGTCTTGTGGGAAGCAATGGAAGACAACATCGTCGCGGCCGCTGGTGCTTGTGCAACCGTAGGCTGCACAGAAAGCCGGCATGATCGGCCCACCACTTCAGTTGATGCTGCGCACGTTGACTACCACTCTACATACACGCAGACGCACCAACAAAGGAATGCAGGGTCGATCGAAGCAGATTACGATGGCACGCACGCAGAAACAAGCACGGTCAGGCACGGTCGCGCAGGCTGCGAAGGAACAAAACACTAGAGTTGACGTCACAACACCGCGGTTTCTGGTCTCCGCTCGCATCGTCAGCGTCAGCAGCAGCGCGCGGCATTCGACGGGGGGCGGAGCTACAGCGCAATTTTAACCGACGATTACGTCGCTCCTAATTGAACAAAAACCCCCAAATTTTACCTACATGGTTTATAAGGTTCCCGCATCCGTATATGAGCGTCTTATTGAATTCGACAGACTCTTCAGCTTCCCTTTAAAGGTATACCTTGCACTGACAATGAGGACTATGCCGCAGTCAATCAGAGCATTGCAGAAAAAGTTGACTGTCCGGTTAGGCCGCGGGATGTTGACATCGCCCACCATGTTAATTCAAAGCACGGCAAGAATCTAATCGTTCGTTTCTGCTCGCGGCTGAAGACATCCGACTTTCTGAGGAAGGCTAGAAACGCTCGTCTGAAAACGACAGCACTTGGCTTTTCTCAGGAAAATAACTTTTTGTAAAAGAGCACTTCACCGCTGAAAATAAACGCCTCTTTGCGCAAGCACTCGCTCTCAAAAAGGAAATGAAATGGAAGTTCATCTGGACCGATAACTGCCGTATCCAGGTTTGAAAGACTTGTGGCGACGAGCGACCACGTAGACCGTTAAAGTCTCGGGCTCTCGCAGGAGAGGAAGAACCGACAGTCCGTCTCTTAGCGTAGCATTCTTTTTAATCTTCTTCGGAACGCTAGCCCGTGCCGGGCGCCAGCCGCTCGAGCCTCGTGTAGACGCGAGCGTCTACGTCACCCCTCGTGCGACGCCGATGCTGCTGCCGCTACAGAGGGCTCCCCCCCCTAGAGAGGAGGAAAGTTCGACGAACGATGGAAAGTCCACGTGACGCGGCGTGTCTTGGCGTTGGTCTTGGGTGTCACGTGCAGTGGCGGCGGCGAAGGATGCAGCAGGGTCGCGTCGCATACTGGTGGAGCTGATGGCGTGGGTGCTTCTATGTAGGCGGGTTTGAGACGTTCCAGGGCAATTGTGTCTGAGCGGCCGTTGACATTCACAACAAACGTCGTCGGACGACGCTCTAGAACACAATATGGCCCGGAGTAGTGTGGTTGCAAAGGCTTCCGCACGGCACAGTTACGCACTAAAACGTGGGTAGCAGAGCTGAGTGCGGGAGAAACGTACGGGGACCTTGCTTCTTGTGAACGTGTAGGCACGGGGCTCATCTGGCTGAAGAAAGCTTGTAGTTCGGCAACGTAGTCGGCAGGTGATGGCATAGGCGTTTGGGGGGTGGCGACAAATAAATCGCACGGAAGGCGTAGGTGGGTGCCGTAGACTAGCTGAGCACAGGAGCAACCTAGGTCACTCTTGAGTGCGGCTCTGATGCCAAGTAAGACAAGGGGCAAATGTAGGACCCACTTCTCCGGTGATTCATGTGCCATAAGGGAGGCCTTGAGATGCCGGTGAAAACGTTCAACTAGTCCATTGGACTGAGGGTGGTAAGCAGTTGTGCGAAAACGTGTCGTTCCGAGTAGTTTGAGTAGCTCGTTGAACAGTGCTGAGTCAAACTGCCGACCGCGATCTGTGATTATTGTGGATGGGCAGCCGAACCTTGCGATCCACGTAGACATGAAAGCTGCTACAACAGTGGGCGCTGAGATGTCAGATATAGGTGTAGCTTCTGGCCACCGTGTATAACGGTCGATGCATGTCAGCATGTAGCAGAAGCCTTTCGAGGGTGGGAGAGGGCCGACGAGGTCCAGGTGTATGGTGTCAAAACGAGCATCCGGTGGAAGAAAAGACTTGGCAGGCGGAATGGGATGACGCTGGATCTTCGAACGTTGACACGACAAACAGCAGCGAACCCAGTCGCGAACTTGCGCGTTTAGCCGAGGCCAAACGAAACGACTGGAAAGGAGCTTCTGTGTCGCGCGTATGCCAGGGTGCGACAGGTTGTGCACGCTTTCGAATAGACGTCTGCGAAGGGATGCCGGAATGTATGGTCTAGGTGTGTCGTTAGAAGTGTCGCAGACGACGGATGTACCATCTGGGGTCACAACGACGTCTTCCGATTTCAGGGACGTTGAAGAATTCCGGAGTGTACGAAGTTCAGTGTCGTCACGCTGTTGACTGGCGAGTAAGTCGGCCTCGATGATGAAAGGTTCCGATGTCAACGTGGAAACGACATTGACACGACTGAGGACGTCGGCTGGAGCGTTGTCGGTGCCCTTGATGTGGCGGAACGTTGTTGTAAACTCGGAAATGTAGGAAAGGTGGCGAACCTCGCGGGGCGAGTAACAGGACGCCGAACGATTCATTACGTGCACAAGGGGCTTGTGGTCCGTCAAGACAGTCAATGCACGGCCTTTGAGGAAATGGCGAAAATGCTTGATAGCCAGGTAAACAGCGAGTAATTCACGGCCGAACACGCTGTAGCGGGACTGCGCAGGCTTCAGTTTCTTGGAGAAAAAAAGCGAGTGGAGGCCACGCATTGTCGATGAATTGCTGCAGAACGGCACGAACGGAGCTGTTTGAAGCGTCGGTCATGATGGCAGTGGGTGCGTCTGGCTTTGGGTGTCTAAGCAGCGTGGCGTCGGCGAGGGCAGACTTGACTCTTGTGCAAGCGTCGGTGGCCTCTTCAGTCCACTGAAGCACTTGTTTGCGTTTGTTTAACAGGAGGGCGTCTAGCGGAGCCATAAGTCGTGTGCACTCGGGAGTGAATCGGCGGTAGAAATTGACGAAACCGAGAAACTGGCGAAGCTTGTTGAGTGTGGTCGGTCGGGGAAGGTTTTCGATGACGCGAATCTTGGACGGCAGTGGTCGAATGCCGTTAGCGTCGATGATATGACCGAGGAACTCGAGTTCGGTTTGACCAAATTCACTCTTGGCGGCGTTGATGACAATTCCTTCACTGGCAAGGCGTGAAAACAACAACCGCAAGTGGTGAAGATGTTCTTCTGCCGAAGAGCTTGCGACGAGAAGGTCGTCAATGTATGCAAAAACGAAAGGCAAACCTCGGATGACGGAATCGATGAAACGCTGAAAGGATTGGCCCGCGTTCCGTAAACCGAAAGGCATGCGGAGAAATTCGAAAAGACCGAAGGGTGTGGTGATGGCGGTCTTGGGAATGTCTTCTGCAGCGACCGGTAGTTGATGGTAGGCGCGAACGAGATCTAACTTAGAAAAGATCGTCGCACCGTGCAACGCTACCGTGAAGTCCTGAATGTTCGGTAGAGGATAGCGATCAGGAACGGTGACGTTGTTTAGTGCCCGGTAATCACCGCATGGGCGCCAGTCTCCCGTCTTCTTAGGCACCATGTGAAGTGGTGATGCCCAGTTACTGGAGGAAGGGCGGACGATGCCAAGTTGCAGCATGTGTTCGAACTCCGCGCGAGCGATCTTGAGTTTCTCCGGGGACAAACGCCGGGGTCGGAAGTAGACCGGTGGGCCGGAGGTGACGATGTCATGGCACACGTCATGTTGTACCGGTTGCGTCCAGTCCGGCCGGCGCGTCAAAGTGGGAAACTCGCGTAGGCGCGCGGCGAAAGGTTCGTCCAACATGGCAGAAATAGGCGCTATGGGCGATGTGCCTGATGATGGGACGCCGGGAACGGATAGCTGGGTCACGGAGTCGATGAGACGGCGTCGTTGGATGTCCACAAGGAGTCCGTAGTTATGCAAGAAGTCTGCTCCAATGACTGCATGACGGAAGTCTGCAACCAGGAAGATCCAGCGGAATGCTCGTCGAAGGGCAAGGTTTAGCCTGACGGAGCGTGACGAGAAAACTGGAATCCTGGTGCCGTTGACGGCTTGTAAAAACGACAGAGGAGTAGCTTTTCGGTCGGAGCGCTGGGTGGGGAGAATGCTGACGTCAGCACCTGTGTCGACTAAGAATCGTTGTCCCGTAACTCTGTCCGTCACGTAGAAAAGGCGACTTGTGTGTTGGGCCGGACCACTCGTCACCGTTCGAGGTCGGCCGGCCTGTTTCCCTGCCAAGCGCAGGGACGCCGACAGTGACGAGCGTCGTTTCCAAAACGGCGGTGGTAGTAGCAAACGCCAGGCGCTGTAGTTGAGGTTTCATTTTGAGTGCCCGTGCGTCTTGATCTGCTGGAACTACGGCTGCGTGGGCGATGAGACGCGCGGCGATGTTCCGCTCCACAGATGATGCGTTCCAGGCGCTCACACAAGGAGTCGAGCGGAGATTGCACTGCAGAAGAGCAGGGAAGAGTTTGCAGAGCGGTTGTATTGTCACCCGGAGACGGTGACGTGGCTGCGATGGTTGGGGTGGCTACTTCCATGACTTTGTCGGCCAAAGCGGCAAGTCCGGTAAGGTCCATGCTAGAGGCTGTCGCCAGGACCATCTGCACGTTAGCCGGGAGTCGTTGCAAAAACAGCTCGCGCAACAGCGTGTCGTCGATGGATCTCGCGTTGTTTCCGAGCAGCTGGCTCATTCGGCGAAGAAGTTGACTAGGGCGGCGGTCGCCGAGTTCTTCAGCGGACAGAAGCTGCTGGATGCGAGAACGTTGTGAAGCTGCTGTGCGCTGTAGCAGTGCTGCCTTGAGATCGTCATAGGCGGCGGCAGACAATGGGGAGTTCAGCAAGTCTGCCACCTCGTCAATGGCAGCGGGCGATAGCGCTGTGACGGCGTAATGGATCTTCGAGGCTTGAGAGCGGATACCAGCGACTTGAAATTGCGCTTCGGCCTGAAGAAACCACGCCGAAGGATGCTGGTCCCAGTACTGTGGGAGGCGGACAGCGATGGCGGAACAGGAGGGCTCACCGCGTTCCTCGGATGGGTTCTGGCCTTGAGCTCTCGTAGCGTCGGTCTGGTCCATGGTCGTCTCTACCACAGGAGCGTATGGCAGTATCACGTCCGGGTCACCAAACTGTGGCGACGAGCGACCACGTAGACCGTTAAAATCTCGGGCTCTCGCAGGAGAGGAAGAACCGACAGTCCGTCTCATAGCGTAGCACTCTTTCTAATGATCTCCTTCGGAACGCTAGCCCGTGCCGGAGCGCCAGCCGCTCGAGCCTCGTGTAGACGCGAGCGTCTACGTCATCCCTCGTGCGACGCCGATGCTGCTGCCGCTGCAGACTGAAAACAGCAGAGCGTACATAATAGGGGATGACCGTGACCTAGCTGTTATCCTTGAGTAGTACCCCTTTGCGCAGGGTTGGAAATCGATGTACGCTAACACGGAATACAAAGAATTGGTTGTACCCACAGAAATCAAATACTGTAGTTCATCATGTGAATTTGTCCTACACATCAACGTGCACTCAGTTTTAAAAAAGGAAGACGATATCTCCCTTTTTCTCGATCAATTTCCTTTCAGATTCGATATTATAATGTTTTCTGAAACCTGGTACACCTCTGGATGTAAAATGTTCGAGCCGCATGGTTACCAAAACTTTTTTCTAAAACGCGCAAAGAGGCGGCATGGTGGCGTGGCGCTTCTTGTGACTAGACATAAAAATTGCGGAGTACTATTTGAGTACAGCCCTAAACTGTTCACTATGAGATCTTAACACTGAAGCATAAAGATCAAATCATTTCTCTTGTTTATCGTCCTTCTAGCGGTAACTTAGCGCGCTTCATAGAGTTCTATGAGGCTTTTATACATTATGTTAGTAAGGAAGACTATAGGCTTATATGCGGTGGTGATTTCAATATCAATGTTTTAGATGACAAATGCTGGCAAGACTTCCTTTCTGTACTATTATCATCGTGTTTTGAATATTACATTGATACGCCAACAAGAATCACGTGTTCCTACTTATTTGCCATTGACCTCATTGTGACAAATATGGAGACTGCAGTATATAGTGCTGGCACGATTGCATCGGACCTTAGTGATCACTGTCCAGTTTTTCTGATGTATCGTAATGAATCCAACGCGTGTAAAAACTCGACTACTGCATTTAAGATACAGCTTATCACACAAGATAGGCTTGAGTCTCTTAAAAAGGCGATAGCTAGTTACGACTGGTCATCTGTGTTAGAAAACCAAGATGCGAACGACGCATACAATATTTTCATCGATAGCTTTACAAGAATTTGCCTTAAGCATTTCTCATATAAAGTTATAAAATCTCCAAATAAAGCTAGAAAACCATGGATCGCTAGACAGCATTTGAATATGATTAAAGAAAAGCATCGCAAGCACCATTCATTTTTACGGACACGTTCTGAGGTCGCATTAAAAAAATATTAAATATATAGAAATCGGTTGAATGCTGAGCTCAAGCAAGCAAAAAATACATATCAAAGTATTTTTGCGGATGTCAGTCGACAGCAACCGGATGTAACGTGGAAAATAATCAATACTTTACTGGGTCGTAAGGACAAAACTAGTGTCCCGAATACAATAATACACAACGATTCCGTACACAGCGGTAAATCACTTGCAGCTTTTTTCATTGAGCAATTTGTAACCCCCCCCCCCCCCCACGCATACGGCGGTCCCACAATTACACCCTCTACCACCAAATGTATAATTAACACTGTTCATCTACCCATTTTTATGCAGCCCATTGATGAATATGCAGTTTACAGTACCTTCGCTAGCTTAAAAAATAGCAAAGCAGTCGATATTGAAAATCTACGGGTAAAGCCCATAAAATGCTGTTTGTGTTACATTTCTAATCTACTGGCACATATATTCAACCTAGTGTCGCAAATCGGGAAGCTTCCCAGAACGTATAAAATGTGCCAGGGTTTAAGCAATCTTTAAAGGTGGTGATTACAATGTAATGGGTAACTATAGGCCAATGCCTGTATTGCCTGTTTTTTTTTCTAAGGGTATCGAAAAAATGTTATCCTCTCGCATGACAAAATTTCTCGACAAGTATGACGTTTTAACAAATGCACAGTTCGGCTTCCTAAAGGGGAGATCAACAGAGACAACTCCACTTTCATTAAAAGAATACATCCTACAAAACATAGAAAAGAAAAAGTTTACGCTTACCCTATTTGTGAATTTTAGCAAGGTGTTTGACTGCCTTGATCATTCTACACTACTCGGCAAATTACAGTCTTATGGTACACGTGGTAATTCTTTAAATTTATTACAATCATATCTCAGTAAACGGCTACAGTGCGCATGTATAAATGGCGAAACCTCAACCCTCTTACACAATAAATTTGGGGTACCGCAAGGGAGGGTGCTGGGACCACTTTTGCTTAACATCTATATTAATTATATCGTAGATTTAGATAGAAGGGCAAAATTTAATATATATGCAGATGACAGTAACATTTTAATGGAAGGATCTGATATAAACCAGTTATCATCACAATGTAACGATCTACTAAAGAAGCTATCTATATGGTGCAAGGAAAATCAACTTAAGATTAATGCCACAAAGACTAAGGTTATGATATTTCATGCGAAAAACAAACTTTAGAGGATCGAGAAACAGGGATTATTGACAGTTGCAAAATTCTTGGTGTTCATTTTTCACCTACTTTAACTTGGGATACACATGTAGGCTATCTACCCTCTGTGACTGGAGTACTATGCCGTTGACTCAGCATGCTGCCAGCCTCCGCCAAACTACAGATATATTACGCCCTTTTCAATTCACTCCTAAACTACTGTGCATTGGTCTGGTGTACGACAACCAAAGCCAATATAAACATACTTTTGATATTACAGAAAAGAAATTATTCGTCACATCGGAAACCTGGAACCTTTGCCTACGACTAGAGATGCATATCAGTTGTTTAATATTGTCAGTGTAGATCACCTTTACACATACCGTTTACTATACGTGACGCAATTTTCTGACACATTAGTAAAAAACTTAATTAAACGTCTAGCATGCTTAGAATACCGCCAGTCTAAGCTAAACACAAGGGAACCTAGCCAATGAACAACTCCACATTTCCGTACCTACTGCTATAAACACCAATCGCTAGCCTGCAACTTACCGTTTATTCTCAACAAATATTTAGATATTGCCGGTCACAGTAGGAAGCAACTCGGACACAATTTTTTTCAGTTATGACTTTTTTCTTTCAGTTATAATATTCCGTTTCCATGGTCTCTTTTTCTTTCCATGCGCTTTTCGTTTTTTTAAGTAAAATCTTTTTTAGTGCATACATCTTGGTTAGTCCTATGCCATGTTTTCTTCTCACTTATTTCAGGCTGCGTCCATTTTCACGGCTTTTAGTCGTTGTCACGGTATAATTTCAATTATCCCTTATTTTCCCCTTGTTGATTAGTTTTGACAGTCCCGCGAATTTTGTTTTATCTCTTGAGTTGGACACTGTTATTCTTTATCGTTTCTTTATTAGGTCATTTGTTACTTGGGAGAGCTTGCCTAGTGGTTGCCTTGGTGCCTTGCCTCCCACTTGAATTGCTACCTCTGAAGCCAGCCTAGCTACGCTCTCATTCTTTACCTCTGTGTGATCTCGATCTCTCTGTTCTAAGGCTTCATATTTCTTTGCAAGTACCAGCCTGGATTTTTCCGCTTTTACCCGCACTGCCTCTAGGCTGAGCTGTTTCTTGATGACCAATTTCACTCTTTCTCTGTTCAAATTGAGGTGAATCCGACCCCTCACTGCCCTATGATCCCTGCGCTTTACCCCACCTATCTCTTCTACATCCTGCACTTTGCTGGGATCGGCAGAAAGTATGAAATCAAATTCATTTCTTGTTTCACTCACATTTGCGTATTGTGCGAGCAGGTGGTGTCAAAAACACTTCTAGTACGTTCTTCCGGCTCCCCAATCGCTTCCGGGCAATGAAGTTAGGAAAAGCATGGCCTTTGAGATCTGTGTCGGTTACGCAGAGAGAGCCGTCGTTCGTGCTTGGTTTCAGACAGCAGCTGTGGCCACGACATGGTCATTTCAGTAATTGCGGGAGGTTTGTGCGCAGGCACGAGTAGAAGCGGGTGAGACAGAGGAATTCTGGGTGCTTGTCCTCCTTGAGTATCTGACTTCGCCTAGGTACTAGGGAGCGGATAGTTTTGCAGGCGTTTGTCTCTAAGAGTGCCGGCACTGCGGTGTGAATTCATGTGTTTGTGCGTGAACGCCGTGCCTCGTCCACGAGTTTTCCTCCTGCTCATTGAATGCTGCTAGTGAGTTTGTTGCAGCTTTTGTCGAAACAGTAACATATGAAATCGTGTGATAGTTGTGAGGGGATCATTGAACCAGAGGGATCGATGACGAATCGGATAACATTAACGCTGCGTTTAAAGGTACGTTGGACGTATCCTTAGAGCACTAAGAATTCTCACATGACTTGCCGCACACTCAGTGTGCACATACTGAGCGACCCATATGGCCGAGAGGTTTATTGAAGAGGGACACATAGTACATTCATGGTGCAGCTTGCTAAATCATTCACGTGAAAGGCGTTCATTGAAAACGGCGCGTACCGAGTGCACTTGTGGCGCAGCATGCTAATGCGTCATATTTATGTAACCAGTGTTCTTGAGGAACCCTTGTAGCATGCTTTCGATTTCACTTAACATCGGAGAAGTTTGAGCGATCTTTTTCGTCATTGTGGAGTGGCGAATTCCCAGTGGCACATACCTAGTTACCTAAGTTGGTGTGAAAGGCTTACATTGAAGAAGCAGCACACGCTTGCTTGTACATACGCAGTTACCCAAGTTGGCATAAAAGGCAATCATGGAAGAACAGCACAGAACGAGTGGCAAAGACCCAGTGTGCTGCAAGTCACCGTCAAAGAATTTCTTCGAACAGCAGCGCCTACCCAGTCCGGCATCTGCAGTGACCCAAGTCGCTGTAAAAGGTTCATTGAAGTGTGGTGCACGTTGCCGCGTACCCATTGATCCATGCGGGTACAGTGGTTGGCTTAGAACCCTATTCCCTAAAGGGGGAACTGCTGTAATGACCACAGCCCAGTGCGCGACTCATTCAGTCACGCAATACCCAGTGACTACGGTGAGCGGAAAAATGGTTAGTTATATACATAGATATAAAACATTGTCCCCGGAAATTGTATGCACGCCGACAAGCGAAAATCCCATTGTAAACGTAGTTTGTGGCGGCTCTTGTTGCGAGGCGTACTAAAGCGGCCGCAAACATATGAGAAGCTCTGCTTGTCGAACGTACCACTGGGAAAAGGAATCCTGGTTACAGTTGACGTGTTAGAAGAAACGCCACTTTTATCTGGTGATGCAGGATGGTAGAAAAACAAAGATTAGGAAACTATGGCAGCGACACCACTAAAGCAAACAAGCCCGACAGCTTGAAACCTAATGCTGCATTCGGATTGGCAAAGTTATGTTATACGGTAATTTTTAATGCAATTGTGGCACTACATCTGAGAATGTACACCTTCGTGGTTCTTCACTTCTCGATCGCGACAGCCTGAGGCCCCAGTGACATAAGGCTTATGATTTGCGCAACTAGGAGAAGATGGCATAGCTAAAAATGGCGTAGAAGCGTTACGTTTTACTCTTTAAAATAAAGCAAGAAAGAAAAGGCCCCTATGAATATTAGCTTCTATTGGTGCAGGGGTTCGGGTTTAAGCCTCTTTGAACAAACTGAAAGCGTTCCTTGCAGCATATAGTTATACAAAAGACAGTGCGCACACAAGAAGGAAACATAACAAAACTGCGAAATAACAGGGCCATGAGAAGGAAACCAAGACAGTGATAAAATACTGCTGGTTGCTGCATTAAAGTAGGTCAGCAAACGCAAATTCCAGCTCGCATGCATCGCTTGCCAACGTTATGCAATAGAAATACCATTTGTAACGATAATAAACTGTGAAAACGCTCTATAATAATAGTAAAAAAATATGAACCGACCTAGAGATAGAACGCAGAGTGAAGCGTTATAGGTTGCCTAGTCATTATATTTCTGAATTCACTAGAAGCAATAATTCGCTGGCAGCACTACAAACCTACACTACACCGCATTTGCGACGCTTGCTGTCATTCCTAAAATATGACGTAGAAAATATCAAATACTTACTGCGAGTCGTAGTCTCTAATATTATTGTAAAAGATAATTTGGAGGTAAGCTTTACTCAATCTTTGTAACTGATATTCTAAAGCAATCGCTGTTAGATAAAACTGCACTCGAGCATCAATGACATATATCCTGGTACATTACATTCGTGACACCGAGTTATTATGGCAGGATATCAGAAAAAGAGCATGCAACATCCGCTCTTGCGTGCGTTCCCGACACTTCGCATCTGCAAGTAAGCAAGATGCGACGGTGTTGGCGGACGCACAACGTCGTATGTAACGAAAAGAGGTCCCCCTACGCGTACGCATCACGTCATGCGAACGCATCATGTTGAAATGTGCGATGTCGACGATCTACAACCACGTGTAGAGCAGAGAGCTTCTTTGTGAGCGCGAGCGTTGCAAGCGAAAACGTAGTGTGTTCTCATAACACAGAACGTGTCGGAAGTATTGAACTTGGTATACATGATAAATTTTAGGGGTGTGCATACGGCTGCACGTGGGATAGGACATATCTAGCGGAATTTAGTGAATGACGGAGATTTAGCACAACGTGACCTGCACATGCGAAATGCACCGCTTTTTTCTCTGTTTCATTTTTGGGCATACACCGTGAAAGTTCTACGATCCAGCGGTGTATAACGCGTACGCAGTCTCGTTTGTTTACAATCACAAACTACACAGTCAGTTATTTCATAGTGTAGTCAAGACCTGCGTTGCGTTCTTAGGGGTGTCTTGCGATATATTCGGTTGCTAGCTTTCGAGCGCTCTGGCGTAGCGCTGTAGATTCAACTGATTGAAATCCAGTGCTCGGAATAAATACAGCTGGTGCCCAGGACCGCATTAAAGCTCGAAGCGCTCGGACGCTCTCTGATCGTCATCCAGGTAGTGGGACCAAAGTCGCGTGGAATTCGATCACGTGGCTGCTGGAACTTCCTTCGTTGGTGCGCCCTCAGCAGCGGTAGGTGATGCACGGCTTTTCTCGACCATGTTCGTTTGCTGTCGAAACAGCGTCGATATGAATTCCCCTCCAGGCTCCGATAGCTCAGGCCAGCTGCGACGTTGGGATCTGAAACCTTGAGAAGAAGCCAGCGTAATTATCTGTTCCACATTGGGGGCACGAGTATATTTGCATTTTACTTACGAGCGAGAGGGGCCCATTTTTGGCCGGAGATGTGCTACATTTGTGTTCGTCATTGCCGTCCTTTAAAATATATGATCTTATTTGGTCCTTTTCAATGAGATTACCTTAGAGTTATCTGAGGGAAACAGGGTTCTCTTGCAAATCTGTGAATGCACAGAAAAAAAAAAGAAAAAGAGAGCTCATTTTTAATAAATTATTATATTTATAGATATAAGACTCACTTTTTCATATTCGGAGTATTTCTCAAGGCCTTAACCATGAGAAAAAAATTGAGACAAATTTTAGAAGCGAATAAAAGCTATAACTTATTCATCATTTCGTTGATATAGATTGTCCGCTCAGCTTGGATCATTGGTGCATGTGATGTGGTAAAGTTACATATAGAATGAATGCCATTGCATTAAAAGGTTCAGCCCACATGCTGATGATCGATGAAGTCTTCACCAGGCAACTAGGGCTACAACAGAAGTCACGTTATGCTGAGAACTTCATCCTTCTGATTGATGCTCTTCTGAAACCTCTGACGCAGTCATCTGGCGGGATCTGTACTATAATGAATACCACTGTGCACTGGTATTTTCAGTCACTTTATCCCTTGTTTAGTTACGAAGCAAAAATTACAGTTTATTTTGAAGCAGCTTTTTATGAGGGAAGGCATTTTTTGCCTACTTTCTGAGGTTTGAGGAGGCTGCCAGGCGACGGGGTGTTGTATGGTCGGTGGGTATCCTGGCGGATATGTTCGTGGATAGGCATGCAATGATTATATGTGCGCTGAGTGAAACTCAGGAAGAGGACGTTAGTGTTGAAGTAATGAACGACAATATTATGGGCATCATTAAGGAGCGTGCCATAGAAGTCGGCGGTAACTCCGTTAGACAGGATACCAGTAAGCTATCGCAGGAGACGAACGATCTGATCAAGAAACGCCATTGCATGAAAGCCTCTAACCCTACAGATAGAATAGAACTGGCAGTACTTTCCAAGTTAATCAACAAACGTAAGACAGCTGACAGAAGGAAGTATAATACGGATGTAACTAAACATGCTCTCAGGAACGGAGGAAGCGTAAAAGTAGTGACGAATAAACTAGGAATAGGCAAGAATCAGATGTATGCGTTAAGAGACAAAGCAGACACTATCATTAGTAATATGGATGAGATAGCTTAAGTGGCTGAGGAGTTCTATAGAGATTTATACAGTACCAGTGGCCCCCACGACCATAATAGAAGAGAGAATAGTGTACAGGAATTTGACATACCATAAGTAATGCCGGAATAAGTAAAGAAAGCCTGGGGAGCTATGCAAAGGCGGAAGGCCGCCGGTGAGGATCAGGTAACAGTAGATATGTTGAAGGATGGTGGGCAGATTGTCTTAGAAAAGCTGGCCACCCTGTATACACAATGCCTCATGATCTCGAGCGTACCGGAATCTTGGAAGAACGCTAACATAATCCTAATCCATAAGAAAGGGGATGCCAAAGACTTGAAAAATTATAAACTGATCATCTTACTGTCCGTTGCGTACAAAGTATTTACTAAGGTAATCGCAAATAGAATCAGGAACACCTTATACTTCTGTCAACCAAAGGACCAGGCAGGATTCCGTAAAGGCTACTCAACAACAGACCATATTCACACTATCAATCAGGTGATATAGAAATGTGTGGAATATAACCAATCCTTATATATAGCGTTCATTGATTACAAAAAAGCGTTTCATTCAGTCGAAACCTCAGCAGTCATGGAGGCATTACGGTATCAGGGTGTAGACCAGCTATACGTAAATATACTGAAAGATATCTATGCGGCTCCACAGCCACCCTAGTACTCCATAAAGAAAGCAACAAAATCCCAATAAAGAAAGGCGTCAGACAGGGAGATTTGATCTCTCCAATACTATTCACAGCGTGTTTACAGGAGGTATTTAGAGACCTGGAGTGGGAAGAATTGGGGACAAAAGTTAATGGAGAATACCTTCGTAACTTGCGATTCGCTGATGATATTGCCTTGCTTAGTAACTCAGGAGACATATTGCAATGCATGCTCACTGACCTGGAGAGGCAAATCAGAAGGATGGGTCTAAAAATTAATCTGCAGACAACTAAATTAATGTTTAACAGTCTCGGAAGAGAACAGCAGTTTACGATAGGTAGCGAGGCACTGGAAGTGGTAAGGGAATACATCTACTTGGGGCAGGTAGTGACCACGGATCCGGATCATGAGAGTGAAATAATCAGAAGAATAAGAATGGGCTGGGGTGCGTTTGGCAGGCATCCTTAAATTATGAACAGCAGGTTGCCGCTATGCCTCAAGAGAAAAGTCTATAACAGCTGTGTCTTACCAGTACTCACGTATGGCGTAGAAATCTGGAGGCTTACCAAAAGGGTTCTGCTTAAATTGATGACGACGCAACGAGCTATGGAAAGATGAATGATGGGGTAATGAAGGGATAATGATTGATGGATTGATGGAATGAAGGGATAAGAAAAGAGCAGATTGGGTCAGGGAACAAATGCGGGTTAATGACATCTTAGTTGCAAGAAAAAAAATGGGCATTGGCAGGACATGTATTGAGGAGGGAAGATAACCGATGGTCATTAAGAGTTACGGACTGGATACCAAGGGAAGGGAAGCGTAGCTGGGGGCGGCAGAAAGTTAGGTGGGCGGATGGCATTAAGAAGTTTGCAGGAACAACATGGCCACAATTAGTACATGACCGGGGTAGTTGGAGAAGTATAGGAGAGGCCTTTGCCATGCGGTGGGAGGAGGAGGAGGAGGAGGAGAAACATTATTATTGCAGAAACCGTTGCGCGGTTTATTCCTGGGTGGTTCCCTCTGACAGGGCTCCACTGGCGATCGCGGCTCGCCGGGCCTGGTCGAGGGTCGCCAGTTGGCTTCCCAGGTCCAGTTCGGAGAGTCTCGCCTCCCAAGACCACGTAGTGAGTGTGTGTGTTGTGACTCGTGGCGAAATTGCGTCGCCCGGACGCTCGGTGCATTCGTGTGTTATGTGCGCGAGTGTCGCTGTGTGGTTGCTACACCAGGGACATGTTCGGGACGTATAACTGTGTGGGTAGATTGCGTGTAGACGAGACAAGTGTGGGTATGTGTTAGTTTGCAGGCGGCGCCAGTCCCTTGCCTGGAGTTTATTGAGAGCTTTGTGTGGGGGAGCGTATTGCGTTCTTCCGAGCCGTTGGTCCTGTAGTATTTGTTGACCTGTCGTTAATAACTCGTGGGTCGCTCGTCGGTCTGTCGGGGGCTGAAGAACGGTGTGGTCTGCCGCTCGGCTAGTGAGACCTCGAGCTGCGCAGTCCGCCTCTTCGTTGCCCCGCAGGCCTTCGTGCCCGGGGCACCAGACGATACCATGGGTCCATTGTAGTGTGCGACCCAGGATTCGAATGGCTTGTATAGGGAGTGTTCCATTCAGGTATAAACGACAAGCCGCTTGTGAGTCAGTAAGGACACGGGCGGACCTTCCCTTGCTCTCGGAGTCGCGAAGTGCGAGAGCGATTGCTGCTGCTTCTGCTGCTGCGCTGCATGTGGCGCGGATGGAGGCTGAGGCTACCAGGTTCCCCTGATTGACAACGGCGATTGTGTATTTGAGCCCACAACGTGGCGACGAGGGATACGGGCTAGCGTCCGTGTAGTACGTATCCGGGTCTCTGAAACAACGTTTGTGCAACATGCGGGCACGCGCTGCTCTTCTCTCCTGATTGTGGGTGGGGTGCATGTTCTTGGGGATAGGGTCTACTACAATGTTCTCTCTAATGTGGTTATGCAAGAGTTGTGTTTCTTCTTTGCAGTACTGAGGTGTCAGCGGGTACCCTAGCCGTTGAAGAAGGTGTCTTCCCTGTTGAGTCTTGTTGAGGCGCTCCCTCTGCGCTATGAGAGTGGCACTTGCTAGCTCCTCAAAGGTGTTGTATACGCCTAGCGCTAGTAATTTCTTTGTGCTTGTGCTTGACGGTAGGTGTAAGGCCGTTTTGTACGCGGTTCTTATAAAAGTGTCCATGCGTTCTGTCTCGCTTTTGCGCTTGACTTGATACGGTAGCGCGTACGTGACACGGCTGATGACGAGGGCTTGTACCAGTCTTAAGGTTTCGTCCTCTGTGAAACCATCTTTGTTGCGCGCTACTCTGGCGATGAGTGATGCGGTGCTGCTTATAACGTGATTTAATTTCTCTGAGGCTAGCTTTATGCCGTTGTTCTCCTGGATGTGCATACCTAGTGTGCGTGCGGTCGGGACGTGCTTTATAGGTTGCCCGGCAATCTCGGGATGTATTGGCGGTGCTCGATGTTCCTTAGTTTGCTTAGGCCGGACTTGAAGGTACTCCGACTTGTGTGGGGCACACCTCATTCCTGCTGTGGTTAGGTATCACTCGATGTATCCGATAGCTGCGAGTAACGTGTTTTCTCTGTCGCCGTATGAACCCTTGGTTGCCCATAGAGTGATATCGTCGGCATAGAAGGCACATCCGAGTTTTGGGATGTTTTCCAGTTGTAAAGCAAGTTTTCTAAGTCCGATGTTGAAGAGGAAAGGAGATAATATTGACCTTTGCGGAGTACCCTTCTGCGGTAGATCATATATGTCCGATTGTACGCCTGCTATGCCGATGCGAGCTTTGCGGTGGCTGAGAAAAGCCACGACATAATGGTATACTCGCTCTCCGCATCCTATGGCGGCGAGGCCATCTAGGATGGTTTCGTGTGCTATATTATCAAATGTTTTTTCTACGTCGAGGGCTAGGAGTATGTTGTTGTTGCTGCCCGGTTGTGGGTTGAGGACCTCTTCCTTGAGGAGGAGGAAGACATCCTGTGATGACACGCCTTTCCGAAATCCGTACATGCAATTGGGGTGTAGACCATGTTCCTCCATGTGTTGTTCCATTCGAGTGAGTACAATTCGTTCAAGAAGCTTGCCTAGGCAAGACGTAAGCGAGATCGCTCGTAATTGATCGAGCCTGCGCGGTTTTCCAGGTTTGGGTATAAGGACTATGTGAGCTGTAGTCCATTCCTCGGGTAATGTTCCGCCCGGTGCCCCTATTTCTTCGTTCAGCTGCTTTGTAAGGGCTCGCAGGGTTCCATCGCTTAGGTTTCTCAAGATGGCGTTGGTGATTCCGTCGGGACCCGGTGCCGTGTTTTTCTTGAAGCTCTGTGCTGCCGCGTATACCTCCGCATACGTGATGGGTGCATCAAGTATCTCGTTCGGAGCTCCCGGATATTGAGGGTATGGTTTCGGATGCCCGGTCCGGATTCCCGTTCGGTTCAGTAGTCTGGTCCATGCGTTCTTCTTCGTGTCCTCCGGAAGTTGTATGAAGGGGGTCAACGATCGTAGTCGCTTCGTTCACCATGGTTAGGCCAAGTGCCGTCGCGGGAATCCCCGTCGGCGAAGCGAGCGGCTGCCGCCGGCGGTTAGGGTTAGCGGCTCACCCGTGGTGACGAAAGTTTCAAGAATCCTCCTGGGGCCCTCGGTAGTCGGATTTCCGCGGGGGTGGCGTCGATGCGGTCCTTATAACGTTAGGAAGCTGGTGAAAGCGTTTCGTGTCGTTTTCTGTTGAAAACACCATAAAAAACTCACGAAACTACGGAGCCCGACGCGAGCCGGTGTTGACACTGTGGTCTTCTTCTTCTTCCTCCCATGCGGTTCTCGACTGTTACAGATCGTAGAATAAACAGAGTATTATATTTTGGCATAGTCGCACAGCTTTAGACTATTTGGATGTTGTTCGCGATCGCGCGACGCGAACACGGCAATCTGCTCGCTAAGAGATGCCAGGAAGACGGAGAGGTTGCCATCAACCTTCCAGGCCAGGTCAGTACACCGGACTGCTTCAAGTTCCTAGCCCACAAGGCAAACATCACCCTTGAAGAAATGAGTTTCAAGGGCTCAGGAACAGCTTATCTGCAGGAGACCGAGTTATAATAATAATAATAATAATAATAATAATAATAATAATAATAATAATAATAATAATAATAATAATAATAATAATAATAATAATAATAATAATAATAATAATAATAATAATAATGATGATGATGATGATGATGATGATGATGATGATGATGCTGATAATAATAATAATAATAACAATAATAATAATAATAATAATAATAAATTAATCTTTCTTTCAGACAACAAGGTCTGGGATACAAGGGCAAAAGGCAGATGTGTTCTGCCTGACGGGAACCAAGCACCCAAATACACACACTCGGAGCCTATGGCTACAGAAAGAACATGATACACTACCGCTACATGCACAACACAGTTTTATACAACGTAAAAAAACCGAACAAGGTGCAAGCTTTTACAATCTTAAAGGAAAATTTGTACAAATAAGGAACCCGAGGATCACAAAAAAATTCTGTATACACAACCTATTGATTCTTAGGACAGGAAAAGAGGTAAGCTTTAATATTCTTTTTGAAAGAGTTCAGGGACACGCATTTCTGAATAATTTCTATGGCCTGTGTATGTCTGTTAAGAAGACTGGGAATTAAGTATGAAAGCATTTGGGTTCCGTAGTTGGTCCTCACAAGTGGAGTTCTGTAATGGTCGTGCCTTAATTTGTAAGGCACTAGAGTGCAATTCAAGATATTTATAAGGATCGAGCTTGATTTCGTTATAGACGTAAGAAAGCAATTTAAACTCACATAATTGATACACTTTTAGAACAGAGTGCTCGAAAAAGTACAAACTTGTATGATCGTTATACGGGAGATTTTCGACATATCGTATCGCTTTATTTCTGTAATGCTATCAACCTCATACGATTAGTTTTTGTTGTAGACCCCCATATTAGTACACAATAGTGAAGATGAGAATGTATTATTCTGTAATATAACTGCCATTTCAGCCATTTGGGAACAAGGTTTCTAATTTTGTAGAGCACACTGAGTGACCTAGATACCTTGGCATGAATTTGATTAATATGCTGGGACCTGCTCAAGTGTTCTTCGAACAGGACACCTAAAAACTTGTAGAAAGAAACACGTTCAATTGCATTGTTTTCGAATGTAAGTTCAAATTCAGAATCTTCAGATTTGTTGCGTGCTTTAAATACACTAACCTTTGTTTTATTTACATTTATTTCGAGTTTATTTATATTCAACCATGCTGACAATTCTTGAAACCATGCATTAGCCTCGACATGTATATTATCGAGATTCATCCCAGAAAAAAATACACTGGTATCATCTGCATAAATAATTCTTGCAGGAGTTCTAGGGATGGCTACTGTATCATTGATATATATAATAAACAATATTGGACCTATTATAGACCATTGTGGTACACCATATATTATTTCTTTCGTTTGTGAGTTATGGAGATTCAGACATGTATACTACTCGCGACCGGAAAGATAACTACGAATAAGATCTAAGGTAACTCCTCGCATGCCATACATAGGTAGCTTATAAAATATTGTCACGTGGTGGTGACGTTGAATAACACAGTAGCAATACTGGGAACGACAAACCGAACTTTTATTGGGCGAACCTGTGCCCACAGGACAGGCTACACTTAAAGCACAACGATAGCGGTGAACACGGTCGACGATCGTCGAAAATCTGATCAGCGGGTCAAGCGCGTCGGATTTTATACAACAGTCATCGAATGTTCCAGACTAATCGTTGGGACCCGCGTGCCTTCCACAAAGTTCTACACTATTCGCGTCACGCGATGAAATCTGATAGCACAAGGTTCGGCGACAACAGACAGCCGGGTAGAAGCATCGATAACTTTCCAGAAACTTCCGATACATGCAGGCGCGTCCCGCGCTGTGCGATTACATTTGTTAGGCGGCGAAACGTGGTGGCCCGATAAAGATAAGTACACGTGTCAATACCCCCCTCTTAAAAAGCATCGACCCGATGCTGCATACAAATGAAAGTAATAAAGAAAAACACCCGTAGCAAAGTAAACAAAAATAAGGAAGTTCGTCAGCGTCTGTAAAAGGGTTTCAGACGCACCACGTGGACGACTTCAGATCGTGCGCGGCGCCGCTGTGAATGCAAAATTCCGTCTGGCACGACCTCATAATCCAGTGCGCCAATACGTCGCATGACCTTGTAGGGTCCGAAATAGCGGCGCAATAGTTTCTCACTCAGTCCTCGTCGGCGTATCGGTGTCCAAACCCAAACACGGTCGCCAGGCTGGTACTCGACGAAGCGCCGTCGGAGGTTCTAGTGTCGGTGGTCGGTCCTTTGTTGGTTCTTGATACGTAGGCGGGCGAGCTGTCGGGCTTCTTCGGCGCGCTGTAGATAGCCAGCGACGTCAACATTCTCTTCGTCAGTGACGTGCGGCAGCATGGCGTCGAGCGTCGTCGTCGGGTTCCTTCCGTAAACCAGCTTGAACGGCGTGATCTGTATTGTTTCTTGCACCGCCGTGTTGTAAGCGAATGTTACGTACGGCAGGACGGCATTCCACGTCTTGTGTTCGACGTCGACGTACATCGCTAGCATGTCGGCGAGGGTCTTATTCAGCCGCTCCGTAAGACCATTCGTCTGCGGGTGGTAGGCCGTTGTCCTCCTGTGCCTTGTCTGACTGCAGTTCAGAATGGCTTGGACGAGCTCTGCTGTAAAAGCCGTTCCTCTGTCGGTGATGAGGACTTCTGGGGCACCATGTCGCAGCAGGATGTTCTCGACGAAAAATTTCACCACTTCGGCTGCGCTGCCTTTTGGTAGAGCTTTAGTTTCAGCAAAGCGGGTGAGATAGTCCGTCGCCACGACGATACACTTATTCCCGGATGTAGACATCGGAAACGGCCCCAACAAATCCATCCCAATCTGCTGGAATGGTCGGCGAGGAGGTTCGATCGGCTGTAGTAATCCTGCTGGCCTTGTCGGAGGTGTCTTGCGCCGCTGACACTCTCGGCATGTCTTGACGTAATGGGCGACGTCGGCGGTCAGACGCGGCCAGTAATACCTTTCATGTATTCTCGACAGCGTCCAGGAGAATCCGAGGTGCCCAGCGGTTGGATCGTCGTGTAGGGCGTGCAGTATTTCTGGACGAAGCACTGACGGTACAACAAGAAGGTAGCTGGCGCGCTGGTGATAAGTTCTTCTTCATGAGCAGGTTGTTTGTAGCGTGAACGAAGACAATCCACGCTTAAATGCCCTAGGGACAACGTCGGTGTGCCCTTCCAAATACTCGACTAGGGCTTTTAGCTCCAGGTGTCCTCGCTGCTGTTCGGCGAAGTCTTCCGCGCTTATTATTCCAAGGAAGGCGTCGTCATCCTCGTCATCTTGCGGCGGCGGGTCAATGGGGGCGCGTGATAGGCAATCAGCATCTGAGGGTTTTCGTCCAGACTTGTATGTTACAGTGATGTCGTATTCTTGTAGTCTGAGGCTCCACCGTGCCAGCCGTCCTGAAGGGTCCTTTAAGTTAACTAGCCAACACAACGCGTGATGGTCGCTGACCACTTTGAATGGCCTGCGATGTAGGTAAGGCCGAAATTTCGCTGTAGCCCAAACGATGGCGAGGCATTCCTTTTCGGTTGTAGAATAATTGCCTTCCGCTTTTGACAACGACCGGCTAGCGTAAGCTATCACGTGTTCATGTCCATCTTTTCTCTGGACTAGGACGGCACCGAGGCCTAGGCTACTGGCGTCAGTGTGGATTTCGGTATCGGCGTGCTCGTCGAAGTGCGCAAGTACGGGCGGCTACTGCATACATCGTTTTAGTTCTTGAAATGCGTCGGCCTGCGGCCTTTCCCACTTGAACTCGACGTCACATTTAGTTAGCTGTGTCAGCGGCTCACCGATGCGCGAAAAGTCCTTGACAAATCGCCTGTAGTAGGCACACATGCCAAGAAATCTACGCACTGCCTTCTTGTCGGTGGGCTGCGGGAACTTTGCGATGGCAGCGGTCTTCTGCGGGTCAGGGCGGACTCCAGACTTGCTAATGACGTGGCCTAGGAACAGAAGCTCATCGTAAGCGAAGCGGCACTTTTCTGGCTTCAGAGTGAGCCCTGATGACTTGACGGCCTCTAGTACTGTGGCAAGCCGCCTAAGGTGATCGTCGAAATTTCCGGCGAATACAACGACGTCATCCAAGTAAACGAGACAGGTCTGCCACTTTAATCCTGCTAAAACCATGTCCATCACGCGCTCGAACGTTGCAGGCGCCGAGCACAGTCCAAATGGCATAACCTTGAACTCGTAGAGGCCGTCTGGGGTGATGAAGGCGGTCTTTTCGCGATCTCTTTTGTCGACTTCTTTTTGCGAATAGCCAGACTTGAGGTCCATCGAGGAGAAGTATTTAACGTTGCAGAGCCGATCCAATGCGTCGTCTATCAGTGGGATGGGGTATACGTCCTTCTTCGTGATCTTGTTCAGACGACGATAATCGACGCAGAAACGTAGTGTTCCGTCCTTTTTCTTCACAAGGACAACAGGGGATGCCCACGGGCTTTTCGACGGCTGGATGAAGTTGTCGCGCAGCATTTCGTCGACTTGTTGTCTTATAGCTTCGCGTTCTCGGGGCGCAACTCAGTAAGGGCTCTGACGGAGTGGTCGAGCGTACTCCTCGGTGATTATGCGATGCTTGGCGACTGGAGTTTGTCGAATCCTCGATGACGTCGAAAAGCAGCCTTTGTATCGTCGGAGCAGACTTCTGAGCTGCTGTTGCTTAATCACGGGGAGACTTTGATTAATGTCGTAGTCTGGTTCGGGAACCATGATCGTCGGGGTAGATGCGGCGGAATCCGAGAGGACAAACGCATTACTGGTTTCCAGAATTTGCTCGATGTACGCGATCGTCGTGCCTTTGTTGATGTACTTGAACTCTTTGGTGAAGTTTGTCAGCAACACTTCAGTTTTCCCTCCATGCAGTCGAGCGATCCCTCTTGCGACGCAAATTTCACGGTCTAGCAGTAGACGTTGGTCGCCTTCGATGACACATTCTACGTCAGCGGGTATTTCGGTGCCGACCGAAATAACAATGCTGGAGCGAGGCGGGATGCTTACTTGATCTTCGAGCACACTCAAGGCGTGGTGACTACGAAGGCTCTCCGGCGGTATCGCTTTATCTTCCGACAGCTTTATTGACTTCGACTTCAGGTCGATGATTGCGCCGTGTTAGTTCAGGAAGTCCATACCGAGAATGACGTCTCGTGAGCACTGTTGGAGGATAACAAAGATGGCAGGGTAAGTCAGGTCATTCGACCGGTCATTCCAGTAGGCGTAATCAGGTGTCTTCCAGCGGTGCGAATTTGAGGGCCTTCCCATGCAGTCTTAACCTTCTTCAACTGGGCGGCGATGTGTCCACTCATGACGGAGTAATCAGCACCTGTGTCCACTAAGGCGGTAACTGCGTGGCCGTCGAGAAGCACGTCGAGGTCGATGGTTCTTTGTCTGGCGTTGCAGTTAGGTCTTGGCGTCGGATCACGGCTGCGTCGTGTTGAACTGAAGCTGGAACGTCGCGTCGTCAAGTCGTCTTTCGTCGGTGTAGTCTTGGCTTCCTGACTGCCTTGGGACGGCGGTGTGTCGTCGTTGTTATGTCGTCGAGATTGTTTCTTCGGCGTCTTCGTCGGCGGCGGAGGATCTTCGTCAGTTCGACGAACAGACACCTCCATCGGTGGCTGCTTTTAGTTTTCCGGATATGGGCTCGTAGAGCGGCCCCGGGCTGGGCCGGTGTATGGTCGGCGCTGCGGCGACAGGTAGCGGCCTGTTGACGGCGAACGCGACGGCCGTTGAGGGCCCCACTGAGTAGCGGCGAGGTAATCGGCGATGTCACGTAGGCGCTTGCCAAGCTGTGGACGCGGCGCGTTGACGGCGAACCCTCTCAGTCCCAAGTCACGGTATGGGCATCGGCGGTACACATGGCCGGCTTCTCCGCAGTGATAGCAGAGCGGGCGGTGGTCGGGGGCTCGCCAAATGTCCGTCTTCCTCGCATAGGTGCGGTGGGCGACGGGTGGGCGTGCTGGTGGCCGTGGCGGTGCTGGTGGCGGTGCTGGTGGCGGTGCTGGTGGCGGCGGTGGACGACGGAGTTGCGGCGTTACAGGGCTCTGGCGCGGTCGCGGAGGGATGCCTTGACGGTGTGCGACGGCGACGTAGGTCATCACTTCCGGCTGGGGCTGTGGTGATTCTGGTTGCACCTCAGGAACTCTAAGCGATCGGTGCACCTCTTTCACGATGTCGGCGATCGAGGCCACTTGAGGCTGCGACGAAGGCAAGACCTTGCGCAGTTCTTCACGCACAATGGCCCTGATGGTCTCGCGTAGATCGTTCGTGGCCAGTGATTGAATACCTGCGTAGCGGGTAGAGCTTGTTCGGCGGTTGAATTGCCGGTTCCGCATTTCGAGTGTCTTCTCGATGCTAGTGGCCTCGCGAAGGAACTCTTCTACGGTCTTCGGTGGGCTTCGTATCGTTGCGCCGAAGAGTTCTTCCTTCACACCATGCATGAGAAGGCGGACTTTCTTCTCCTCGGGCATATCCGGGTCGGCGTCGCGGAAGAGACGGTTCATTTCTTCCGTGAAGACGGCAACGTTCTCGTTAGGTAGCTGCACTCGGGCGTCCAGCATGGCTTCGGCCCTTTCCTTGCGCACGACGTTCGTAAAGGTGCGCAGGAAGCAGCTACGGAAGAGGTCCTATGTCGTCAAGGTCGACTCCCGGTTCTCAAACCACGTTCTGGCGGCATCTTCTCAGGCAAAGTATACATGCCGCAGCTTCTCGTCGGAGTCCCAGTTGTTAAAAGTCGCGATTCGCTCGTGGTTCTCCAGCCAGGATTCACGGTCTTCAGTCGCTCCTCCATGGAAGGTCGGTGGGTCCCGAGGTTGTTGTAGGATAACGGGGGACGCTGGGGCAGCCATTGCGGTTGCTTTGACCACGATCTTCTTTATCGACTCAGGTAGAAGTCCGTGCGCTGGGGGCAGTCCTTGCAGTCTGCGGCTAGCACGCTGGTCTTGGGCGATGTCGGTTTTGTCCTCGGGCTTCGGGCTTGGATCGCGGCTTTGCGGGGACGTTCGGTACATGAATGCACAAGCACCTCCACCAGATGTCACGTGGTGGTGACGTTGAATAACACAGTAGCAATACTGCGAACGACAAAACTAACTTTTATTGGGCGAACCTGTGCCCACAGAACAGGCTACACTTATAGCACAACGATAGCGGCGAACACGGTCGGCGATCGTCGAAAATCTGATCAGTGGGTAAAGCGCGTCGGCTTTTATACAACAGTCGTCGAATGTTCCAGACTAATCGTTGGGACCCGCGTGCCTTCCACAAAGTTCTACACCATTCGCGTCACGCGATGAAATCTGATAGCACAAGGTTCGGCGACAACAGACAGCCGGGCAGAAGCATCGATAACTTTCCAGAAACTTCGGATACATGCAGGCGCGTCCCGCGCTGTGCGATTACATTTGTTAGGCGGCGAAACGTGGTCGCCCGATAAAGATAAGTACATGTGTCAATATCATGTTTGATTGAATGAAATCCCTTTTTGAAATCTAAGAAAAGTCCGACTGTGAATCGTTTCCCATGAATATTAGAAAGTATTTTTTTCTTTTATACTAAGTTGTGTCATTTCAGTTGACTTCCTGTCCCGAAACCCGAACTGTTCTTTCACAAGAATTTGTCTGGTGTCCAGAAACTTACATAGTCCTTGTTTTATCAAATATTCCAGTAGTTTAGAAAACAAAGGAAGGACAGATATAGATAGGCCTGCAGTTATTTATGTTGTTATAGGGGCCACCTTTGTGCAAAACGACCACTCTTGCAATATTCATACGGTCTGGAAAAACACCTTGGTCTAAAGCATCATTACAAATATGTTGTAGTGGTGAGCTGATTAGATCTGAAACAGCAATAATTGGTTCGGCCTTAGTTTCATCTGCTCCAGCCGCCGTGGACTTATCTAGGTTTCGAAGGAACGCGAACACTTCGTGCTTACTGCACGGCTTTAAGAATATAGAACTTACTACTGGAGAGTCAATGTATTGGTTAATTGGTTCGAACAGTGGATCCGCCAACCAACTAGTCACGACGCAATGACAATCAAGCCTCTAGGAGTCAGTCTAGTTGTGCAGCCCTTTTTGCCTATGCAGGAACAACAAATGTAACACATTGAACAGCTGCTCAGGTTTTAAACGTCAGTGTTCAACTTAGGAAGGCATGCAACGCGAGACATGTTTGTTCCTGATTGTTCTGGCAGTACGCAATCGAGACGCTCGGACTGGCTTTAGTTTTCTGAATACTTGGACTAATGACAGTTTACGTCAACAATATCCGTCGTTTTCTTACGGGAAATGCCAGGAAGTGCTTGGATTGGAGGGCACCAAACCATGCATTGTAGCCATGGGTCGCATGGAAAAACTGTTTATTTAGTGCATTTGATCTTAATTCTGTGGAATGTTGTGGGCTATTTTTTTCGAGCATCGGAACGAAACAGCTGTCGACTACTACTTTGAAAAACAACAATTGCAACATGCCGACGCGAGCGTATCTGAACCACTCACAGTCACTCAAATAATCCATGGGATGACGAAGAATTCTCAGCACGGAGTCCAGCCTAGTCCACGCGCCACAGTACATCACCTATTGCATTCCCTGAGGAATATCTCCACCGATGTGTTACCACCCTATAACCAAATAAGGACGGCTGATCATCCGCTAGAAGCTTAACTTGTGACAAGAGGTGCTCTTGCTGCTACGATTCTTGTGGCCACGCCACAGTGCAAAAATTAGACTAGGGATATTACGAGCACAACGACAGGGAAAATCAAGGTTCTCTATAATGCCCGGCTGCGCCGAAAGAAATAGTTCATTTGGCAGTCACCAGAGGGTTTTCTCTATGCCCAAATGGCCACCAACGGAAGGCCGGCTGAAGCCTTAGTTGACACCAGGGCGTCCGTCAGCATTGTCAGCCTCCTAATGATTTATCCGGAAGAGATAATCGGCGGCGAAGTTGTTAATGTGCGGAGCTACGACGGAATATCTCCAATACTTGATATATGGGCAAGATAATGCGTAGAATACCAAGGCAGCAATATGGATGTCGAGACACTCATTGTACAGGATGCCATATGCAGTTTTCTCTTGGCTCGTCCTGACATGAAAAGGATGAGAATAAATATGTCGTGGCGCAATGATGTGCAAGTGAAGCACTCGGTTAAAAACCTATACAGGTGCTGGGGTGCAAGTGACGCTAGTAGTTGTAGTGAAGAACTGCCGATCCAGTATCCGGAACTTATTTGCGTCGGGCAGTACCAACCTGCGGCCAAGGTTCCAAAGGTGCCTTTCAAGCTCAGGAACGATGCTGTTGTCCGGAAGAAACCATACGGCATGTCCTACGAAACGAACAAATGGCTGAAGCAAGAACTGTAAGGCTTGCTCAACGCTGGGATTATTCGGCCTCCTACATTTTCTTTCGTGTCGCCGATTGCTATAGTGCCCAAAGACGACGGCAAACATAGAATGTGTACTGACTACAGACTCGTGAACCATCAGGCTGACTTATTTCCGTACCTAATGCCAAGAACGAATTATATTGTGACGTAGTAGTGAGGGTGAAGAAGGCAGCAAATCTGTAAACTGGCGTTTATTCGGGAAACGTGTGACCTCGAAACAGGCGACACTCAAAGAACCACGATAGCGGTGAACATAGTCGGCCATTGTCGAAAACCTGATCAGCGGGTCAAGCGCGTCAGCTTTTATACATGAGCCATCGAAGGTTCCAGAATAATGACTGGTGCCCGCGTGTCCTCCAAAAAGTACAACACAATTCGCTTTGCTTACGCAGATTACACAGTGTTCATTTACAACACACAACGAATAGAACTATCGATAACATTCGAGAAAAGTCCGATATATACAGGCGCGTCTTGCAGTGAGCGATAACATGTGTTAGATGGTGAAACGCGGTCACCCGATACAGAAGCACACGTGTCAGTACAATCGACGAAACAGGTGGCTCTTCCTGGCTTTCCCGAATAGAGCTTTGGAAGGGACATCGACGAGTTCCAGTCGAGGAAAAGTTGAAATACTTCAAAGACTGTCACGCCTTTCAATGTTTTGGAATATAACAAGCTACCGTTTGGGTCGAAGAATTCTGGAGCATGGTTCCAAATAATTATGAACAAAGTGCTTCATTATTTCACAGGGGACATCATTGTTTACTCGAAAACACTTGACGACGACGACTCGAAACACTTGAAGTGTTTGATTCGGTCGAAACCTCAGCAGTCATGGAGGCATTGCGGAATCAGGGTGTAGACGAGCCTTATGTAAAAATACTGAAAGATATCTATAGCGGCTCCACAGCAACCGTAGTCCTCCATAAAGAAAGCAACAAAATCCCAATAAAGAACGGCGTCAGGCAGGGAGATACGATCTCTCCAATGCTACTCACAGCGTGCTTATAGGAGGTATTCAGAGACCTGGATTGGGAAGAATTGGGGATAAGAGTTAATGGAGAATACCTTAGTAACTTGCGATTCGCTGATGATATTGCTTTGCTTAGTAACTCAGGGGACCAACTGCAATGCATACTCACTGACCTGGAGAGGCAAAGCCGAAGGGTGGATCTAAAAATTAATCTGCAGAAAACTAAAGTAATGTTTAACAGTCTCGGAAGAGAACAGCAGGTAGTGAGGCGCTGGAAGTGGTAAGCGAATACATTTACTTAGGACAGATAGTGACTGCCGATCCGGATCATGAGACTGAAATAATCAGAAGAATGGGCTGGGGTGCGTTTGGCAGGCATTCTCAGATCATGAACAGCAGATTGCCATTATCCCTCAAGAGAAAAGTTTATAACAGCTGTGTCTTACCAATACTCACGTACGGGGCAGAAACCTGGAGGCGTACGAAAAGGGTTCTACTTAAATTGAGGACGACGCAATGTGCTATGGAAAGAAGAATGATAGGTGTAACGTTAAGGGATAAGAAAAGAGCAGATTGAGGGAGGGAACAAACGCGAGTTAACGATATCTTAGTTGAAATCAAGAAAAAGAAATGGGGGGGGGTCATGGCCAGGACGCGTAAAAAGGAGAGAAGATAACCGATGGTCGTTAAGAGTTACGGAATGGATTCCAAGGGAAGGGAAGCGTAGCAGAGGGCGGCAGAAAGTTAGGTGGGCGGATGAGATTAAGAAGTTTGCAGGGACAACATGCACACAATTAGTACATGACCGAGTTATTGGAGAAGTATGGGAGAGGCCTTTGCCCTGCAGTGGGCGTAACCAGGGTGATGATGATGATGATGACTTGACGACCAGCGCTCACATGTTTCGAAGATGTCGAATTCATTAAGTGAAGCCGTACTGAAGATCAACATGATGAAAGCGAATCGTTTGAAAATTCCGTGGTTTTCTCAGAGCGATTCTTCGACGGACGTAGAAAGAGCAAAAAGGAAGAATCTGTTAAACGAATATCTCAGCTGACAAAACGATGTAATGCACAGAGGCTCCACGTTTTCTTGGGCCTATGAGAACATTTCAGAGCGTTTTCCATGGACTACGCTCTAAAGACGAAGTCCCTTACATTGCTAAAGCGAAAGGATACTCCGTTTGTGTGGAGACAGGAACATGAGAAAATATATAAAAAAATCATCAGAAAAATACTGTTACGGAGAGATAAAAGAAGAGAAAGGAAGAGGAAGATCGCGAGAGGCTGGCTGCGGCGTGTTGTTGGTCACAAGAAAGAGCAAGGAATAGAGCCAACTGAACTAGAGATGATGTCACTGATCACGTGCTGGTGGGCGAGTTGGTTATGCATGATTACAAAGAAGGCGCCAAATAAAACAACAGACGAAGGAAGGCGACACGAGACCACCATTGAGGCGCCTACGTGGTTGTCTCGTGTCTCCTTCCTTCGTCTGTTGTTTTATTTGGCGCCTTGTTTGTAGTTGTTGGTCAGCCACGTTAACCACATTGACTGTGCCTGTATATGTATTGTAAATACAGTCTGCCTATACTACCAACATCGCCTTATTATATTGGCTGAAGGTGACTGGTACCACGGCTGGAAACGGAGCTCAGCTGTGGACGGCGCATCACCGTCCTAACCATGAATGACGGTTAGCACGCGGAATCAACGTCGTTGCCGCCTCCAACGTCACCGTCGGCAGCTACATCGCTGCCCCCTTGGGTTGTGGTTGCGCAACCCAAGGATTCCCCGAACTTTCTGCGGGACCGATGGCGCGGGCGTGTAAGAGTGGGTGGCTATGTACGAACACGTGAGTGGAATCAACAGATGGAACCGAAGGCGTAGGATAGCTAACCTGTTGTTCTACCTAAGAGGCACGGCAAACCTGTGGTACAAAAACCACGAAGACGAGCTAACTAGCTGGTACTAATGCAAAGACAAATTAACAGAGTTGTTTGGCAAGCCAGCCGGTCGTAATATTGCCGAAAAGCAGCAACTGGCCTCCCACGCTCAATCCCGCACAGAGTCTTGTCTCGTACATCTAGAAGTGCTGACGCTTTGTCGTGAAGCCGATCACGACATGACAGATGCTGAGAAGGTCGGGCACGTACTCACGAAAATTGCTGACCATGCCTTTAATCTGCTCATGTGCAAAAGCTGCTCTGCAGTTAATGTTATCATCAAAGAGTGCCGGCAATTCGAGCAGGCCAAAGGCCGACGCGTCCTGCAACCATTCGCCAGACTTGTCAATACTGCCGCAACGTGGACGTGTGACGTTCCACCCACACAGCAGCATGCGTCGCCATCAGAGGACGTGGTGGGAATCATTCGACATGAACACGTACAAGCCATCGTAGAAGCTATCTTTCGCCAGTAACTTGAAAACATTGGTCTACATTCTGTTTGTGCTGTCGGCAATGCCAAAGCCAATGAACGCTCTTCTACTATTTTGGCTCCACCCCTGCGCTTCTCTCCGCCCTACCGCAACCCGACTGAGTGGACAACTGCGGACGACCAGTCGATATTTTTCACCTGTCGCCGCATTGCTCATGCCGCCCGATATTGTTGCAACTGGAGGCTCTCAACACCTCGCACCCTGACGAACCTGGGCCGTTTGGAGGGAAATACCCGCAATGTTTCACTCAACCCGAGACTAACAGCGCCGACAACTCTGCAAGGAACACTCGGTACAGTCGCTCACCATCGCCGCGAGGACACCAGTCTCGTTCACCGCTAGCACGTCGCTTTTCGTCCGCTGTGGCTTCTGGTTTCACCCTTTTGGAAAACTAAGAAATGTAGCCCTCGGAGGGGGTGTGCATTGCCTACTACTACAGCAAATCCTCTGGCTGTGCCCACAAAGAGAAGTGTTACTGATGTGGAAAACGACGGCGTACCTGTCCAAACATTCATCGATACTGGAGCGCATGTGTCTGTGATGAGTGCTAGCCTATGTAGACGTTTAAAGAAGGTCCTCACTCCAGCAGCTGTACAAGTGCCTCGTGTGACCGGCGGCGGCATGCTCGTTGTTCCTGGAATGCGTACTGCATGTTTAAGTATAGCCGGCCGCTTTACTTCTGTTTCCTTTGCTGAACCGACGTTCTTCAGTTGGAACTCCCTCAACTCGCCGATTCTCCGAGTATGGCCTCACCGCGCTTGTGCTCGCTTCAAGATGTCCGTCTGTCACCCCAGGTCTTCACTTACGTCGCTTTGACCGCACAACCACAAGTGCTTCACCCCATCGTCGACGTGCTTTTGAACCGAAACGTTGCTCTTCCGCATACGCTGGTCACGGTTACTAATGACGGCGTTGTTCTTCCGCTTTTGAATTTCGGCCTGTGTCCTCAACTGATTCCGGCCGGCATGTTCTTGGCAAGAGTTTCTAGTTGTTCCGAATTTCACATTGAGAGTCTGAATACCGAGAGTGGTTTATTAGCGCCAATTGCAGCGCTCATAGCTCTGGTTCCTTATCGAATGACTTCGCGAAGTTAATTGCACCTGACCTCACCTCTGCACAGGCCACGGACATACGTCTCCTCCTCGAATCAGACAGTGACATCGTTGACTTTAGCGACAGGCCTTTAGGCCAAACATCTGTTGTTCACCACTGTTTAAACACTGGAGACACGAATCTTATTCGTCGGCGTCCCTATCGTGTATCGCATGCTGAACGTACAGTCATCCAATCAGAAGTGGACAAAATGCTCCGCAAAGGGGTCATCGAACCATTATCCTGCCCAGCACCTTCCCCTGTCGTCTTTGTAAAAAAAATATCGTACCTGGCGTTTTCGCGTTGATTATCGCCGTTTATACAAGATCACCCGAAAAGACATCTACCCACTACCACGCATCGATGACGCCTTGGAGTGTTTGCATGGAGCTAAATACTTCTCGTTCATTGATCTTCGATCCGGCTACTGGCAGATTTCAGTTGATCAAATAGACCGCGAGAAAACGGCCTTCATCAATCTGATGATTTATATCTGGTCAAAGTCATACCCTTTGGCCTATGAAATGCTCCGGCGACATTTGAACGTATGACGGACTCTAAATGGACCACCTGTCTTTGTTATCTTTACGAAGTGGCTGTTTTTTCTCCCACGTTCGACCGCCACCTTACCCGACTCGCTGTCATTCTTGCGGTCTTCCGAAAAGCCGGCCCCTAACTGAATTCCACGAAATATCAATTCGGACGCCGTCAGATTGCCATATTGGGACACTACGTTGACACATCTGGTGCACAAGCAGATCCGGCAAAAGTTCGCGCCGTTCGAAGTTTCCCTGTGCCAAGTTTCTGACACGCTGCTTCGTTAGTCTGTGTTCTTACTTTCACCGTTTCGTAAAAAAACTTCGCCGACGCTGCTCAGCCTTTGACAAATCTTCTAAAGAAGAACACAGCACTGTCTCGGGGCACAGGGTAGGCTCACGCTTTCGCCGGTCTCATCGGGCTTGTGACCTCCCCTCCCATACTTGCCCACTTTCATCCATCTGCAATGACCGAAGTCCACACTGACCCAAGCTGCGAGGGCATCGGCGCTGTTCTCGCCCAACAGCAGAATGGTACCGAGCGCGTAATAGCTTACGCCAGCCGCCTGCTGTCACCTCCCGAGAGAAATTACTCCATCACCGAGCCGGAGTGCTTGGCTTTAGTTTGGATGTCGCCAAGTTCCGGCCGCATTTGTACAGCCGCACGTTTTCGGTTGGATTGATAGGTGGATGTTATGAGCGTCCCCTGTGTAACGGGGCGGTGGGTGGCTACACCAAGCTCTCGGTATTATACTGGCTAATTTCCTACCTAGGTTAACAAAGAAAAAGCAAAAAAACTATGAATTATCATAACCAAACCTTCTTAGTCCCTATTGCAAACTTTGTTTTTGTACATCCATGTTCTTTCTCGTTTCCATACTTTTCTTCCACCAATCTTCCAGTCGCCTCCTACTAGTATCTGTTGCGGGCATGTTTACTTTGGCCCTGCTCTCGCTGAATCCAAGGGCTTCAAGGAAAGGGGGCCAGTCAATGGTGCCTAAATCGAACGCTGGGCAGATATCTTCACATTCTGATAAAACTTACTCCATCGTTCCGCTAGCTTTACCGCAGGAAGCACATGATTCTTGTTCCGTCTTATATCTCTCTTTATTGGTGCGTCTCCTAAGGCATCCTGATCTCACTTCGGTAAGTAATGAGCTTCTCTTTGAGTTATTATTATCGTTATCAAAATTGCTTTTTTTGCAGCTTTCGTTTTTTTTTCCTCTTACGTAGTTACTCATGGCAGGTTTATTTTCCGTTCCCGCCACCCATGGGATAATTTCAGCCTCTCTGACTTTCCACTTGACGTTCTTTGTTGCTGTCTTGCCCACACTTCAGGCCGCATACTTTCTGGTAAGCTTCCTTGTTCTTTTTCTCCACTGTGAATCAATGTTTATCCTGTGAAGATACCTCAACACTTTCCCAGCCCATTTACTTTCTTCCATATTCCTCAGACCTTCTTCGTAATCAATTTTACTGCGAGCTTCCCTTACTTCAAAACTAGTCAGCCCATATCACCCTGCACAGCTTCATTTGTAGTATTTCCGTGAGCGCCCAATGCGAGGCGTCCCAATGACCTTTGGTTCCCATCGAGTCCTGATTGTACCCCTGATTTAAAGCAATCAACCGCAGTTCCAAAAGTAAGTCCTGGAACCATTACACCTTTCCACATGCCCCGAAGCGCCTCTTCCCTAATGTATCCCCATGGTGCTCTCTACTTCATTATGGCTGCATTTCTCTTCCCCTTCACTGTTATTGTTTTGTCCTGTGTTACTTACAGCCCATATTACTTCCTTCTAGCGCTCTCGCTATCCTCACCATGTACGTCACAAACAGCAGGGCGGATAAAGGGCAGCCGTGCTTCAGTCCCTTTTTAATATCAACTTTCTGCTCACTCCTCATCTCTTCTCATTGAACGCTAAGGGTAATTTCTAGGTATATATCTCTCAAAAGCTGTACAAAATGGTCGCCTAAGCCTTACCCTTCCAGAGTATTCAACAAAATGTTGCGTTCTACTTTGTCATAGGCTCCTGTAAAGACTAAAATGGCCACATATAACGGTGTGCTTTCTACTCTAGATATTTCAATACAGGGAATAAGATCAAATAAGTTATCATCCAAACACCTACCTATTCTTAAGCCATTCTGAACTTCCCCCAAAATGCCATTATTATCTGGCCATGCTTGAACACTTCATTTGATTGCCTGCATAGATAACCTGATAATTACCAGTCTAATGGTCAACGGTCTATACCAGTGAATTCTATCTTTGCCCCCCCCCTTACCCTTATATATTAAATTCATTCTACTTTGTCACCAACTGTCTGGCATTCGTCTATCTTTTAAAGTTTTTTCCACTGCATTCACCAGAGCTCCCTTATTTTTGGTCATAGTTCCTTATACAGTCTAACGGGAATCTCCTCTAGCCCTGCGGCTGTGCGCTTAGAAATTTTGTCTTCGGTTTTCTTCCAGTTGGAATTTGTCAGCACCAGCTCCTTTTCCATCTGCTTCTCTTTCATGCTCTTTTTTACTTCAAAAACAAACTTGTAATTGCTTTGGAAAGATTCGGCTGTTCTTTTTTAGGTGTATTTTAATTCCACTTCGCCTTTCAGCTTGTTTGCGTCTTCGTCCATGATATGTTGCTGTAGTGTATACTTGCTGGTTCCAAAATATTGTGAGTGCGGCCTTCTTTTTCTCGCGTATGCCTGATGATTAACGTTCACTTTCACCTTTTATCTTTCCTTGCGCCAGTACAAAAACCATGCATTATTTCTCCCGGTATATTTCCCATTTGCTGGTCAATTTATGCTGCGGTAACTGTGCTTTCTTGCTTGCCTGTGCTCTCGTTATGCTTTCTGTCGTTCGGCGATTGTCTCTCCTATCTCCCGGTGCCACCAGTTTTTCGGTTTCATTTTTCATTTACACGAACATGTTGTTTCTCTTGCTATATTTCTGTTATTATTGCACTTAAAAGCTCCCTATATTCCCACTCTCTACTTGGCCATTTGTCAGGTTATTTTGGACTCTTTTGACTATAATAATTATTTGTTCAGCGTTCGAATTTAGACTGGCCATTTGCACTCTTTGACCTCTTTCCCAACTACATGTTCCATATTCAAAATTATCCGTGTATGGTTCATCCCTATGCTTCTATAACATTCCTCGTCAATGACATTTCTCCCAACTCTTGAATTCCTTCTGTCATAAGGCGGTAATCAATGGTCAGTTGCCCGTTTCCCACTTCCAATTTCATCAGCCTTTCACACTTAGGCCCTGTATTCACATTGACGATGTGTTGTGGCTCACAAGATCTAGCATTGACGTCCCGTTGTTGTCGGCATAGCCATCTAAATCCTGTATGTGCGCATTCATATCGCCTAATAGGATTATTTCGGTATCATTCCCGAAACCCTTAATATAAGCACTTAGGCATTGCACTAACTCTTGGTTCTTCTCCATGCAATTACTTCCGGCCAACAAATACGCTTCCCCAGTCAAGTTTTCTTTGCACTCATTGTACCTGACAACCAAAGATGCTCTTGATATTTTTAATTTACTCTTTACCATTCGGCTGCCTGGTGGATGAGCATTCCGACTCCCCCTCTCTTTCTTTCCGACTTAGTTCTGTTGCACACTCCCCAAACATAATTCTCAGTCACTGGCGGCTCTTCCAAGTCTCTAATGTGCGCTTCTGTTACTGCATACACCCCTATTTATTCTAGATTTAACTGCTCCTCTGTTCATTACAGACCACCACGCACTCTGTTGGCTGTCTTCTCTCCAGGATACGATGGGACGGCTTGGTCACTGGGCTTCGCGGCCCCAGGAAATTTCGTGTATTGTCAACTACAAGTCCGGACATCTGCACAAGGAGGCTGGCTGACCCTCTCCTCACCCCGTGGATCTTCCTGATCCTGTTGCGCATGATGCGCTGACATGCGTGATGTCTTCTACTGACATCACCGACATGCGCGCTGAACAACAACGCGACGAATTCTTACAGTCGATCAGCGCCAGAGTGCAATCTGGCAGCACCGATGGCACGTGCCGCATGTTCGTGCTGCATGACGGTATCCTTCACTGCCGGAATATCAAACCTGACCGCCCTGAGTTGCTCCGTGTCCTTCCTCGTCATCTGTGATCCGTCGTTGTAGAACCATTTCACGATTCACCAACGGCGGGACACCATGGAGTTTTGCGTTCATACGACCACGTACGACGCCGATTCTTCTAGCTGGTTCTTTTGTGCGTCGTTATGTCGTAACTTGCGAATTGTGTCAGCACCGGAAGAAACCTCCCCTGGTACCTGATGGACGACTTCATCCAATTGAAGTTCCTTCTGAACCTTTCTTTCGCGTAGGCCTTGACCTGCTTGGCCGTTTTGAGACGACAACTAGAGGGAATAAGTGGACCGCCGTTGCTACTCATTACGTGACACGCTACACGATAACAAAGGCGTTCCAACTAGTTGCGCAACTGACGTTGCCGATTTTCTCCTCCACGACGTCATTCTCCACCACGGTGCACCGCGACTGTTACTTGCGGACCACGGCCGGTCGTTCTTGTCTCGAGTTGTCGACGACCTCCTCCGCTCTTGTGCCACTGAGCACAAGCTGTCTAACGCCTACCGCCCACAAACGAACGGTCGTACGGAACGTCTCAACCGAACAATCACATAGATGCTGTCAATGTATGTCGCCAACGACCACTGCGACTGGGACGCCACGCTCGTCTACATGACACTCTCGTATAACTCGTCCCGACATGACACCGCAGGATGTTCACCCTTTTACCTTTTGTATGGTCGCGACGCCCCATTGCCGTTTGACACGGTCCTACCTTCTCTGCCACGTCTTTCAGCTGAGTACGCTCGTGAAGTCATCAATCACGTCCACATGGCGCGTCAAGTTGCCCGATCTTGTTTATTAGCATCGCAGCATACGCAAAGAGAGTGTTACGACCGGTATCATAGCGATGTTAAGTTTGCCCAGGTGTTTGAGTGCTCCTTTGATCACCATATCTTCGAGTCGGCCTCTCCCAGAAGCTTCTCTCTCGCTACACAGGGCCTTATGAAGTCCTGCGTCACTTTAAGGACGTCAATTACGAGATCTCGCCGTTAATGTTTGGTGCATCCTCAAGTGCGACGCCTGTTGATGTCGTGCACGTTGCGCTGCTGAAGCCATACTTCGCTCGTAGTTCTTCGCCTAACATGCGCCTAGCCGGAACTTCAGCACCCGGGGCTCCTGTTACGGAAGGATAAAATAAGATAAAGGAAGAGAATCGCGAGAGGCTGGCAGCTGCGTGATGTTGCTGGTCAGCCATCTTAACCGCACTGACTCTGCTTGTGTATATATTGACACGTGTACTTGCTTGTCTTTTCCGGGTTACCGCTTTTCACCGTCTAACAAATGTTATCGCACAGCGCAGGACGCGCCTGCGTGTATCTGAAGTTTCTCGAATTTTATCGATGGTTCTTTTTACTGTTTGCTGTCACCGAACCTTGTGTAATCTGATTTCATGTATGCTCGACGCGAATGGTGTAGAACTTTCTGGAAAACGCGCCGGCACCAGCAATTACTGTGGGGCCTTCACCGACTTATGTATAAAAGCCAACGCCCTTGATCTACAGATCAGATTTGCGACGGTCGCCGACTGTGTTCGCCACTTTCGTGGAGCTTTGAGTGTAGCCTGTTTTTGAGGGCACAGGTTCGGCCAATAAAGCTAGATTCAACATTCACAGTTTTGTTGCTGTGTCCTCGACCGTCACTACCACGTGACATCTGGTGGAGGTGCTAGTTTGTGTACCGCATAAGGTCTATCAAAATCGGTGGCGAAGCTTCGGGCGAAAGGCGGTTCAGTACAACTTGTCATGTACATCAGCAAGTGTGATTATTGGAATATCGATTGAAGCGCGACTATGTTTGGAGGGAACAAACATTGGGAAAGAAGAAAGCGTTTTTTATTTCAAGCGAGACACAGACGTATTCAACGAAAATAAAATTTCTGGTCAATATTATATATTCGTGGCGAGTTAGGCAAGTTCAAGTTTATTTAATTTTATTATTAAAATAAATACATTTCTTTTGAGCGCCCATCATTACAGGGGTGTTGACGCCGCTATCACTCGCAGCGCAATGCAGCTCTTGAATTGTACAGAAAGGCGCGCTCGTAAAGTTAACCTGTTGAAATGCACCCCCCTAACACGTTGTGCTTTTTTGTTTGTTGACGTTTGTCTGAATTTGATGACGCGAGTAGTTTCATCGCTTCTTAACGGTTCAGTCAGAAGTAATGAGTTACGACCGCCAGATAATTGTTTAGTTGTTTTCGTGTGAGTGCACTGGCTGACAGGCATGGTGTCCGACGATAGGACCAGCACTCTACACCTAAAGCTTTCGTTGGCCTCGAAAGAAAGTATGTTCTGTGCAGGGGTGGGATTTCTACAACCGTATGGCTGGCCTTTTCCTGCATCGCTTAGGGTCGATTTACGCTCGAGCCGCCCATAGCCGCACGCCGCCCCGCAAGCGAGCGGTCCGTCAGTAATGGCCGACATGACGTCAGGAGAGGCAGTCGTGAACTTTTGCCTCCGTGCGGCGACCGCACAAACATGGCGCTGGTTCCAGGTGAAGCGGAGCGCGAGGCCTAGCCCCTAGGCTGCATCGGCAGTTTGTTTGTTGTGGGGTTTATTGCGATTATTGCAAGAGCTATTGAGCACCTGCAAAAACGCAGCAAGCAGCTGTGCCCTTCCTCTTCAGTACGTTCGATCTCCAAAGGAAACAGAGGATGTGCGTTGTGTTACGCGACGGTCGGAAGAAATGAAGCCGCCAATTTTATGTGTTTTAGGCCATTTTTTCCATGTCCATTACAAACGTGAAGGCCATCGCATACACCTACATTCTAAGCATGACACTAGGTCGTTACGCGCCAAAATGAAAAGATTGCGATCGCCCACCTGAGCATATGGTGTTCGTAGGTGCTGTAATTGCGCGCTCCATCCATACGAAGATTGTGAGTTTGTTGAGTGTTGTGACAAAACGATGTGTAGCGATGAGCTTCATTTTTGTGTCATCGCAGTCATTTGTAATGTGTTGTTTGTGTCTTGCTTCATTTGAGCTATTTTGCGGGCTCCGATGCGCGTTGGTGACCGCGAACACTTATGGAACGTTCGAGCGCTAGGGTTCTTACTTTTATGAAGCGTAAGTGTACTGTCATGTGCGCGCGCAATGTGTCACAGTGGTGCTACACGTATAAGTGTTCGTTTTATGCAATATGCATATGTTCTGAAGTGAACCGTGCACAAGCGTTGCGGGCGAATTTCGGTTCCGGCCATTTCTGCCTCGTTCACGTATCTTGTCTATTTTCCAGAAGTTATTTCTGTGCTATGAAGGTGTTTATAATCTGTGAGGGAAATACAAGGAAAAGCTTAAAAGTTACATGAGTCCATGCGCGCTGTCATGAAATGTGGACGCGCGTATAGACTGTTTTAATGAATGCAAATTTCGGGCACTCTTCATTTTTGTCATGTGGACATTGTTGTGAACAGCAGAAATCCTGAGGCGTATTTCTAGGCTAACCAAAGTATACAGTTTTACACTTAGGGATGTGAGCGCCTTGCATGTGCAAGAAATTAAGCTGCTTGTCGTCAGTGTCCGAGTACACACTCTTTGGGCAAACACCAGTGGCACCGCATGATAAGCATATAATGTGTGAAAACTACATACTTCCTTTTGATTCCTGACAAATTTTCATTTTTTGATAAAAAGCCATATGCACGTAACAGAGTATGAAGACGACAAAACAACTGGTATGGTCAATATATGATTCGGGGATTCTAGCCGCAGAACTTAAGGAACACGGACACAGAATGGACGACTTGGACGCAGCTGCACTGTCAACTGATTTCTTTATATAAATTGCCTCTCTTATTTTTTTATCGCCATTTCTCTTATATATCTGAGGCTGTCTAGAAAAGGTGACTTCCTTTCTTGTCAAGGTGACTGGCGGTGTGCTTACACATTGCGCTCCTGTTTTACTTATTTCATATGACTCAAGAGTCTCCTGAGTTAGCCTATTGTTCCTTTTCAGGACTTGGACTTCATCAAATTTGGGGGCGCACGTGCTAACTTAGCTATCTTGTCCCTTCTTCTTCATTTCGCAACGTTTGCAGTGCAAGGCCAGATTGCTGCCAAGGGTCCCTGAAAGTGACGATGCATGCTCTCTTGTTCGATCATTAGGGCATCGTCCTGTTTGCCCTATGTATTGTTTTCCACAGGACAGCGGGATGGCGTACACTACTCCTTTTACACAATCGCAGTATCTGCTCTTGCGCGCGATCTGGCTTCGTGGTTCTTTTTTTTCCTGGTCACTCGTGCGCACATACTTCTTCCTTTTTTTTTTGGTGCTGAGCCCACTAATCGGACGCCGTGTCTTTTACCAGTCTTGATGAAATTGTGGGTCAGTCCATGCACATATGTACTTTTTGCATTTTTATTTTGGCATCCGCAACCTCAGGTCCGCTTTTGCTTTCTTGTTTTCTTTTAATCTGCTCCACGAGGCCTTCAGCTATGCTGCATTGCACTGACATGGGGTACCATGCATTTTTCAGCCTACTTAACTGCCGCTGAAAACTTTATTCAGTTTGATGCTGGCATGATTTCTGTAGTACTGAACTAAACGCTGCATTCGCTGTCGCCCTTTTTACAGTTTTGGAATGTCTTGACGGGAAGGGAAGAAATTGTTTCTGTGCTCTGGGCTCGTACTCTCAGCATAGATGTCCAGTTTGGAATTCTAGTAAAATGTCGAGGAAATGCAGGGGACTGTAGCTCGTTCGCTCATCAGTGAAGTTCAGCTCTGGGCACGTTGATCGAAAGGACTCGAGTACGGTGTGCTTAAGTTGTTTGTAATCGGTTGCATCCTCTGTTTGGCACAGTATCAAGAAGTCGTCCACACATCGATAGATCCGTGTGACGCACCTTTCCTTGATGGATCCTTGAATTTTCTTGTCGCATGCTGGAAGTACAAGTCACTCAAGATTGGTGCTAATTTTGATCCAATGCAGACCCCTCTGTTTTGGACAAACAAGATACCATCATGTACAGCGATTGTGGCAGCGAGATAGGCGCTCAACAGCTCCAAGAAGGTTTCCACAGACATTCATACCGAGTTTTAAATGGAATGGCTCCTTGCCCCTCGATCGTCTATCACAGTACATTCATCAAATGGACCAATCATTCATTCTGTACATTCTTTTTTCGGAGGTTATTTCTTCAGAGTTCCTAATCATGAATGCATCTTCCACCCTAACTTGAGAAAGTAGCGTGAAAAGGTGTGCTGAAAGCAGTGATTTCCGCGTGTCTGCTTCGAATAATATGGCGTGGAAGGGGGTACCAAATTTATGTATTTTTCCGCTGAAGAACACCGACAGTGTGGTGGCTCTTGCCGCTTTAACCTTGTTGCGCAGCTCGTTGCCATTACTTGTTTCGCCTAGAAGCATCTTGAACTTTCTCTTCGCTTCCTTTAGGTCTTTATTTTCTACCTTGCAGAAGTTCTTGTTCTTGGCTTCTAATGCTCTTGTATTGTAGCTGCTGGCATCGAATACTACAAATCCCCCTTTGTCTGAAAGGCACAATATGAAGCTTCCTTTTTTCAATTCCTTTAAAGCTTTAGCGATTCCATGCACATGGTGTTTGCATCCTTTTGAACGAGCCATTGTGTCTAGTCCTTCTGCCACAACTCTGCTAGCGTCCTCTTCATTCGCTTTTGCTGCTACTCGTCTGGTAATGGCAAGCTTCACTGCTGCGTCTTGTCTCGGGGGAAGCGCGAATTTCGGACCGAGTTCCAATACCTCTTTAGAAGGTTGTGAGAGCTGCACCTGTCCTACTGTGACCACTGGGCTCTTGTTTATTTTCTCGTACTCTTTTTGATCTTGTATTGTTGACTTCAAAATTGGCAGGAACCACTTATTCTACATGTGTTCAGTGTTCAAACCGTCGCTGGCGAAGTGAAGACTATAGGATTTTCTGCCAGAGGATCTCGTCTTGAGGAAGCCGGTGAGTAGGCGAATCTGGTTCCACATTTCAGCCCGCAGTACCTTCATAATTCTTCTTCTATGTCCTTGGGAAGACGACAACATCCCGAGTAGCAACCTAACGTCTTCCACCGAAACATTCTTCTTGATGGAACAATAATAATAATAATATTTGGGGTTTTACGTGCCAAAACCACTTTCTGCTTATGAGGCACGCCGTAGTGGAGGGCTCCGGAAATTTTGACCACCTGGGGTTCTTTAACGTGCACCTAAATCTAAGCACAGGGGTGTTTTCGCATTTCGCCCCCATCGAAATGCGGCCGCCGTGGCCGGGATTCGATCCCGCGACCTCGTGCTCAGCAGCCGAACACCATAGCCACTGAGCAACCACGGCGGGTTCTTGATGGAACATGAAATAAGCAGGCCCGGCAAGTGAAGAAGGCAATGTGAAGACATATTTGTCGTGAGTCAAGCAGACGCAGTGAGTCAAACATGTGCATTGGAAACAAGGCTCAGATAAAACATATTGCATATAATTAAAGAAAATTTCCCAGTGGGCTACTTGGTTCGACATAACTCTGTTGCCCAAAATTATGAAGGGACAGGACTTAAGAAAAACAATGCACGATACCCGAATGCAAATTAACAAATGTTTTATTTTTCGGAGAATGATACCTTCATATAGCCTACTCGCATGCGCAGTATGTGCAGTACTCGCATGTGCATGTGTGCAGTACTCGCATGTGCATGTGTGCAGGGATGCTCTTCCGAGTCTACTCACACCATCTAGTGTCATTAATTAAGCTCATCTCTTTGCTGAGTGACATAGATGGCACATGGAGCCAACTTGATGTTGTAGGCTTCCACGACTTTCTTTTTTGGTTGCTACAATTCAGCAGGATCACCATTACTTGGAAGATGCGGCATGAAGCGCAATGTATGGCAAGGTCTCCGGGTGCTTGCATCAGATTGCAGTTGTATCGATGTTCGCACAGTCAATCGTTTACGCACCTGCTGTTTGGCCCACATAATCAGCCCCACGTGTGAAAGGTATATTGTAGACCACGTCTATCGTGCATTAAATCAACCCTTTACCTTGGTTTATAGGGCATGCACTCAGGGTATTCCTTTCGTTGGTCATTTCGTTTACTTTTGAGCACATTCCCTTTGAAAAAATTATGGGGTTTTACGAGCCAAAACCACTTTCTGATTATGAGGCACGCCGTAGTAAGGGTCTCCAGAGATTTCTACCACCTGCGGTGCTTTAGCGTGCGCCTTAATCTAAGTACACGGGTCTTTTCGCATTTCGCCCCCATCGAAATGCGGCCGCCGTGGCCGGGATTCAATCCCGCGACCTTGTGCTCAGCAGGCTAACACCATAGACACTGAGCAACCACGGCGGGTAACATTCCCTTTAGCTTTTGTCGTGCTGTGAGGACCACTCTTTCGCTCAGTTTAACCTAGCAAACGAGTTCAGCAAAAGATGACAGCGAACGCAGCATGCACTGGGAGATGAAAAAAGTGGAAAGTGAGAAGAGGCATGAGGAGGAAAGCGGACAAGAAGGTGCAGCAGAACCATGAGGCAGAGGAGTGTGTGGGGAAAGTGTGAGAATAAAAGAGAAGTGTGGTGAGGGTAGTTATGAGATGGCGCCAGAGTAGCACGCAATGGCTGGGAGGTTCGTTGGTGGTGGCTTCTGTGAATCCCGCCCATGCGTCACCCACGCGCTGGCTCACGCGATCTCCAGATTAGCAAGGAAGTGGCGCCACACTTCGCTCCGTTTGCAACATGCCACACGAGACCGATTGTCCATGCCAGCGAACATGCGAACATGAACACATGTAGAGCTGCACTCAAATTTAGTATTAGGGAGTATTGTAGCTGTGTTTTTTTTCTGTCAATTGCATTTGCTCTGAAGTAACAAACATTGCAGAAGCATCGCTGGTCGCTTATGCTCTTATGCGTCTCAATATAGAGATTGCATCAAACCAGATCCATTGCTTTGTACACGTTTGTTTCCATCTGCACATTTTACACTTTATAAAGAGGGAGGCTAGGGAACAGCTTAGAAGTTATATCACTGCTCCACGTAGTGCAATTATTCGTTTTTTGCTAGGTGTCATCTGCTGTAATGTAAGCTATGCAAATGCTCCTTATGCAATTCTTTGCACATGTGATGACGCAGCAAAGCACCTTCGCTGCCACTGCTCCACTGTCACCTATCTGTGCACATGTACATGTGTGATAGCGTTTCCCTTTCTGTCACGCGGGCCATATTGTAATCACATCGCCCTCGCCCACTGTGTGTATATAATTGCTGGCCGCCAAGCTGTAGTGTGCTTTTTGTCCTTATATTCCTTGGCTGTCATTCTGCCACGTTAAGTTGCTGCCATGCAATAAAACATGTTTCAAGTTCAGCCTACCTCTTCGTTCACGGAAGCCCTGGAACACGACACCAACCTTTCAGGCTAACAATGTGTTCCGTGAGCTGTACTCCATCTCAGTAGTTCCTTGCAGCACTGGTCAAGCTGCTGGGCTCCTTAGCTAATAGGAAGGCTGAATGCCCCTAAAGATGTGTTCATCGCGCCGCACCGTCTAATCGGTGTCGGCTTTCCATCCTGTCAGTGCATGCATCATGGTTAGAGGATCGACGAAAAAAGATTTTGATGCCATAACTATTAGCTTTTTTTTACGTGCATGCGACAGCGGAGCTTCGCTTCACCGGTACACTTTCCCTCCATTACCTTGCAGCCACCTTAATAAACAGCAAGAATGACCGCCCTCATAAATGTTCACTTGCGGCACAGTGTCTACTCAGCGTCTACTTGCTGGAATGAAAGCAGTTTAGGAAATAATCTGAAGCTCCATTTTGCTGACTGCAGCAGATATTACGGGTGCGAAAAGGGTGTTGCAACAGAAAGCCTGTGTGCAAATAGAAGGAAATGTACTAGGATGCTGATCAAAAATTTTATAAGTGTATTGTGCAAGACCACAATTACATACAGGAATGACATGACACTGGTCATAAAGCAACGGTTCATGGGGCACATAAACATGATGTTCAATGCAAGTTTGCCAGTCGCAAGTTTGACTTCAAATGAAAGTCACTTTTCAGATAGAAATGACATGATGATATGCTGGTGAACAATGCCTGTTATTTCTTTATTCCCACAATGATCAGTCGTATAATACTTGTACCGAGATACAATAACGCATCTCCGAAACACAGGTGTCACATGCAGCTATGCAGCTTTGCCACATAAAATGGGAAACTCATTGACACAATGAGTTACGGATTATGCCAAAGTGTGCTGTTTCTTGCAGTTTTGTCTTTCATGAGCAGTTGCGTAATATTAAAAATAGTACCCTGATGTTCTAAATGTTATGTATACTATATGACAATTCTATTCTATTTCCGGGATCAGAGGACGCTTTTGCGTCAACATATAAATTGGAAGTTTTTTAACAACGAATTTGTGACACGTTCTTGCATGTGAACAAGCGTATGCAGGATGCCAAAGGCAAGCATGGTGACGAAAGTATCTTTCAGCCATATTGGCACAAAACTTTCCCATAGGCTTTTTTTTCGTAATAGCCAACCACACATCTCTTGATCTAGCAGATTTATCTTTTATGCGACAAGTCTGTGCTGTGTTCCTCGCAACAATTCCTTTTACATGTGTCCGCAAAACATTGGTCCTTCATTAGGTTATTTTTTTCTACAAATTTCATGTTGTTTTATAAGAGTTTATTGTGCATTTTTGGAAGCTCTTCATGCAGCAGCCATTATTTCTTGGGAAGCTTCTTTGCAACGCGGCTCTAAAGTTGTTGGTAGACTATTTAGGTAGTTCCTTTTTAATATAAAAATTAGTAGCCTTGCATTTAAAACTTATCCCTTGTCCACATTAGTTAGCTCCCTTTTGCACTAGTTGGTTAATATATATGGAAATAAATATTGCTACTACAAGTACTTATGTCGTCGTGTCACTATTCGATATTTCATACTGACTATTTTTGTTCAATTGTGTTTGAAAAAAATTTACATTCGCCCACCTTCTTATACAATGCACAAAGATTCGTTCAAGCCATATTTTTTGCTTTCGGAAGTCTTACTTTGCGGCATATAATAGTGTCCAAAAGCAGCTTCTCAGAGGGAACTTGATTTTGTTGCTTTGTGTATTCTGTTCCTCCGCCATAAGTATAGTGAATTGATAACTATATCGCACACGAAAACACAGCCTCTCAATGAAACAGACATTTATTTTATACAGATGAATTCGAACCCGGTTCGTCTAGATTTCAAAATTATGCTTATTGTGGCCAGCCTCTAGTATCTATGGAAGCATGTCTACGATGCGGTCTGAGGGCACATGTGCAGTGCTACTGTGAAGCTAGATATTGTTCTCACAGCAATGCATTAAGTAAGGTTGTTGCTTAATTATGTAAAAAATACAGCATCAGCTAGGCTGTATGGGCGACTTAAATTATTTGTGAAATTCACCAAACATACAAACAGAATATAATATGACTGCATGCCATGTGCTAGTTAGTATTTCAAGTGATGAAGAGAATGATAGAAGGGATGTTGGGTTAATCTGGCTTATTTGCCGTGGTAAAACACAGGCTGTGAAGTTAACTTCAACATGTCTAAGTTGTCAACATGTCTAAGTACTTACAAAATTAGGGAGGCGGCAGTGAGACTCCCTGGGGAAGCAATACCTCAGTTGTACTAATGGTAAGGCTTGACTATATAATTTAATCATTGCTTGTCTAGAAATATGACGGTGGGTTAGAACCTATGAAATGCCATAACTACGAGGCTGAACATCCATCCTTACTTCTCAGAGGCTTAAAGAATGATAAACAGTTATGCTTTAGAGCATATTTTAGTAACAAATATATGCCATGTTCACGTCAGTGGAACGGAAAGAGGTGATTGAGCACAGCCATGCTATTGTAGCATGCGTGAAGGAATACAAGAGAGCCTGGGGGCTAATACATGTTAATAGAGTGAACAAGTAGCTGTGGCTTGCAAGATTATTTTACTCCACAAAGAATGCTGCAGCACGGGTCATGCAACTGTAAGCAATACGGGAACGAGTGAAAGATTACTTGCAATACATGGATTTGTGGGACAGATGCGAATGTGTACCCAATTTGCCACTACGCATTTTTTCTATTTTATGTTCAGCACAGTGTGAGTCACTATGGCTTCTTAACTGCAAATTTCTGTGTTCTGTTTCACAGTGCTTTTGGGGCTATCTGCATTCACTTGACTATTTATGAAGTGATTGGATAGTAGAACATGTCTGCATTGGAGATTTACACAGAACATATTATGAATTCGTCGCACAACTCCACCCAAGAAACTGTCTGTTGGTTATGTAAATAAAAAAATGGCAAGAAACATTCCCTTACTATCTTGTGCTGCCTCGCACACGGCGCTAATGAGCTAATGTTTACAATGCTGACATTCTGTTCTTTCATTAGAGGTAGACGCAAGTTGCGCTGACACAAAGAACATGCATTCGTTGCCTGCAAGCTACTGTATGTTGGAATTGGTGTTACAGCGGGCATGACAAATGTTCTCGTTTACTTGTGTCTTGTGCACTATATGGGCCAACATTTCATTTCATTGTCGTGCACCTGTCTAAGCAGTTACTGATTAAGAAAGGCAAATATAAAACGACTTACTACGTCAACCATTTCGCATACAAGATCACTGCACTCATTGCAAAGCTTGTTAGAGAGTTTTAGATCAGGGGGATGCAATCGATGGGGCCTTAAGTACTAGGGGGCCTCAACGCTTGCGTCCCCTTAATCTAGATCTCTATAGTCGCTTTATAATCTTGGTTTGCTTTCAGAAGAAATACAGGTACTGTGAACCTGTTTGTTAGCCTATGCACTTCTCTTTTTATAGTGGCTGTGCATTAGCTAGCTAGGTTGTCTCTACGTGAATGACATTTGGGTTATGCCCAACGCAGTCAAATTGCATGACTTTGCTATAACTCACTGACTTCATGCATCCTGTGCAAGCTTCTTTTTTATCTAGGGAAAAGAATAAAAATAGAATGCATGGCTAAATTTTGTTGACACCAGCTAACGGTGTGAGAGAGAGTATGCATGCCTGCATTCACTTTGACCAGAGGCTGCACATTGTTTAAATGCTGAGTAAGCATGCCAGCATTCACTTTCACTACAGGCTGTACATTATTTAAATGCTGAGAGAGTAAGCATGGCTGCATTCACTTTGACCACAGCCTGTACGTTGTTGAAATGCTGATAGAGTTAGCATGCCTGCATTCACATTGACCACGGGGTGTACGTTGTTTAAATGCTTATAGAGGTATGGATAAATAGTGAAGGGGCAGCATATTGGCCAACCAGGTCTTTTTGCATGTGCATTGCTGCCGTGTGTGCCCCCGTGAACCTCTGTTTTTTTCATGAGGCATGAATGACATGACACTACTTCAATTTCCAGGGACATTTTTAGCAACAGCAAGAAATGGAAACATTACGTGAATTCACGCTTATATGGGGTGTCTTTTCAGGAATATGAATTATTACATGTTTTCATGCAAACCTTCTTCTCTTGAAAACATATTTGACAAGCATCTCTGCCTGAAGAAGTAACTATGATATGTACATATCACTTTTAGGTCTGTCATAATTGTAATCAATTGCTTAAGATGTACTAGTGGGCTAGTCGGTTAGTCATGACGTAATATGGCAGTGCACTTTGAAACAATAACGTAACATAGAATGAACAAATACTAGCTTTTTGTGTGTGTGTGTCATACAGTGCTCGTGTATGTTCATTCGCTGTTACGTCCTTGTTCCGAAGTGTGATGTCATATTACATCATATAATCAATTGTAGGCTCACTATTAACTTGACAGCTACTAAAGAGACCTCAGCAGCAAAGTGCAACTAAATTAACAAGCCATTGTTGAAGATTCACAGGCATGCTTGGTGATCTAGTGACTTCTCAATCAACACAGCTGTATTCCGTGATAATAGAACCATCTGTGTAGGAGTATATTAATAGATAATGCTGAAGCACTTCAGCGTGCTACGCTGTTGCTGCGACAGATCCCTTGCTCATTGGCTTAGATACACCTCTGTGTTTGTGTATGCTCCTTCCTGCAAGCTGTTACGTACAGGGTCTGGCCCCGTCCGTGAAAGGAACGTGCATCGGTTGGTGGCAGAAAACAGATTGGGTTTATTTTCTACAAAAGACGCAGACGAGAGCCGCATGTCTTCGACAGGGCAAGCTCTCAGTCCCTGTTCGGTGGTAGAGACGCTGGTGGTGATGGAGAATTCTTGGAACTTGACTCGGGGAGGGGTCGCTTCCTGTTTCGTCTGCACTGGTGCTTTGTCCAGCCGAGGAGTGGTGGTGCATCGCTTGAACATAACACTTTCCTCCCTTAGAGTGAGTCGCCGTAGTGATACGGAGGGAGTCGTTCCCGCTGCGAGTATCACTGTGCAGTCGTGTTTGGCACGGTCTCAGGGGCCGTGCCAATCTATGGTTTGGGCACCGTTAATTGTGAAGGCTCCAGCGTTCTTGAGAGAGTGGCCTCCGATGACGTGGGGTTATCTGCTTTCATTCCAAGCATAAATGGAAGCGAGACACTGTCGCAGTTAGCATGCAGCCCTTATCCTGTGTCGCCGAATCTTCTGTGGGGTGTCTCAAAGTGCCAGGCTTGATGGGGTCACACTGTCATCGCACTAACCTGTTAGGGCCTTTAATGAGCCACGATCTGTGTAGCCTAGCTTTTCGAAAACTGTTCCCTCCGTCCAGATCGGGTTCCCTCCGAAGCTTCGAAAGAAAGCAGCTTGTCCGACAGCGAGTACTCTCGACTTTGTGTCCCTGTTGCGGTTGGTATGGATTCCGTTCGCTTTTGCTTGGGGTTGAATGCGCGTGAGAGCTGTAGCCAGCTCACACCTGAACACAAGTGCAGCTGGCATTTCGCCCGTTCATGTGCAGATGGTGATCTGTTGCTTTAGTAAAAACTGGGCCAGCCTACACGCAAATGTTCCGCCCTTGTTTTCGGTCATTGCTCGTTTTGTTTCAAAAACCATCCTTTCTGCTTGGCCATTCGTTGTAGGATGATATGGTGTGCTTGTTACATGGGTCACCCCATTCTTGTTTAGGAAGTTCCCAACTTCTACTGAAACGAAGGATGGTCCATTATCAGTCACAAGCATTTTGGGGAGGCCGAAAGCTGTGAAAAGGTTCCGGAGTTCATTGATCAATGTGGCAGACTCTGTACTGCGCATGGAGCCCACTTCCAACCATTTGCTGTATGCGTCCACAAGAATTAGCAGCATTCTGCCTTCTACAGGGACAATAAAGTCTGTGTGAACTGTGTCCCAAGGCGTTCTTGTGCGTTCCCATTTGGGCACTGGTGCTCTGGCTGGTGCCCTTTGGTGTTGACAAGTTGCACAGCTTCTAGCGAGCCGTTCAATATTTGCGCCAATGCCTGGCCACCAAAAGTACCTTCGTACGCATGCCTTCATGGCCACAATCACGCGGTGGTTTGGAGGTGCGAGTTTAAGAAGGTAATTTTGCGCCTTTTGCACCCGGATGTAACTCCAACAAGGCACCCTTCCTGCGCTGAAAGCTCCGTCTCCAGTTTCCGGCACGATGAAAACTGCTCTTTTGGTAGTTTATGAACGTCACTGTTTGAGACAGCCTGCAGCACTTGGGACAAAACCGGGTCCTCTCGAGTCATTCCTGCTAGTTGACGCGGTGAAAGCTCGAAAGTGGGCATGGTAGCCAACATAAGCAGGTCTCCCGGGGATAAGGGTAATCAACTTGTGTTAGTAGCGGAAGTCCGCTTAAAGTGTCCGCATTTTGGTGCAGTAGGCCAGGCCTGTACACCAACTGGTAATCTTACGTTGCTAGTTTAAGGCACCATCGCGTCATCCTTGATGGAAGGACCCAGGGGACTTGCTTTGTTTCAGTCACGATTCTAATCAATGGCTGGTGATCTGTTGTTATGGTAACATGCCGGCTAGCTATGAACTTGTCAAAATGACTCATGACGTAGATTACTGCTATACTTTCTTTGTTGAGCTAGGAGTAGTTCTTTTCAGCGCTTCCCAGTGTTCATGAACCGAATGCAATGGGTGCCTCTCGGCAAATAGCATCGTCCTGAGCGAGGATAGCACCAACGCCGAACGGCAATGCGTCCACGGAGAAAAGAAGGGACTTCGTCTCGTCGTAGTGAGCGAGCACTGTAGATGCATGGATCATCTCCTTAAGCGCCTCGAAAGCAGCTAGATGCTTGCTCTTCCGCTTCCAGGGCGTGTGTTTCTCTAGGATCATATACAATTCCCACCACGACCATCTCTCTACTCTCCAAAAAGCAGTCCTCAAATGAAATAAGGCCAAGAAAAGCCCTTAGGAATGTCTTGCCAAATGGTTTGAGTGCTTGAAGTATATCCTGAACCCCTGCTCGGTGTTGCGAACACCAGTGGCGTCAATTTGATGTCAAAGAAGCTCAAATGACGTATTTCCGAACCTGCACTTTTCTTTCTTGAGGCGTAGGCCTTTCTCAGTTAGCCTCGACAAAACCCTATTCGGATGCTGAGCGTGCTCATTTCCACAATTCCTGTTGACAATGATGTAGTCAAAGGTGAACACTCAACCCTGGAATTCCAGGTAACATCTTCCCCATAATGCACTAGAAAATAGCTGGTGCAGCGGAAATTCAGAACGGGAGGCATACCACGCGGAATAGTCGTTTTGTGGTGTTCACTGTGAGTAGTGCTGCTGTTTCTTCGTCAACTTTTAGTTGTTGATATGCTTGGTAAAGATTCGACCTTGAGAAGAGGGTTCTACCATGTAGGTTTGCAAACACTTCATCTGTAGTTGGTAGCGGGCACGATGCTTTCTTTTGCTGCTGCATTAACAGTACTCCTCTAGTCACCACAGACCCTGAGTGTACCGTAGGTCTTCCGAACAAGTACCTATTGGGTTGCCCATTTGGTATGCTGCGTTGGTTTTCGGATGCCTTGGCGCTGTAGGCTATCAAGCTCATGTTACATAAGCGCTTGCAGCGCCACTGAAGTCGGACGAGCCTGGCAAAATTTTGCTGTCGCACTGTTTGCGAGTTCCAGGTAAACTGAAGGACCCGTATAGCTGCCAATGTCTTCCTTGAAGACATCTGGGTGTCATTCTAGGACCTCTGTAATTTCTGGTGCTGACTCTCCAACGTGGTTGATCCCCTTCACCTGAAGGTGAAGTGCCGAAAACGAATCTCTTCCTAGGAGGTTGCACCCGGTGCCTTTCATAACCAACAACCGCAGTAGATAGTCCTTTGATCTCAACCTCACACGAACTTGTGCGGAGCCCAAGCGTGTAATTCACATGCCACGCAGTGAATTAGTAAAGCCACGCAGTGTTTTTCTTCCACATCCTGTTGTCCGTGTCCACGCTTATCAGGGAGCATGCCGTACCTGTGTCCACCTCAAAATGGACTGGCTTTTCTTCCACTCTCAAGTCCACGAGGAACTGTGTACGTACACTCACTGTGTGCACCTTGCAGCAGGACTCACTGACAGGTAGCGGGTTGACACTGTGTGCCCTTTGCTGCTTGTTGTTTTTCTTTTTCTTTGAGATGCAGGCACGCTCCACGTAATCTTCCTTGGAGCGGAAATGACCCTCGGCTGTCTTGAATTTGCATGTTTCAGGGTCATGCAAGCCGTCGCATCGATAGCAATGTCGTGCTGACGTATGCTTGCCTCCTGACTTGATTTGCAACGTCCTGTTAGTTTCCGCTGAGTTTGCTACTTCCTTGATTCTTCGCTGATACCTTAACGCACTTTCCGCTGACAGGGCGAAGTCCAGAGCACGTCAAAATGTCAGGCTTTTTCTGCGAACAGTATCTGCGGAAGATGTTCGTCCCAGACACCGCGGACGAACTTGCCCCTGAGCATCACATCTTGGGGCGACATAGTTGGGTTCGCTGCTGAAGCGGTCGTTTGGGTGTCAGGTGGTGTCGTCGATATTGCAGCCCAAGGCAACGCTCCCAAGTTGCAGTCGGCTGTTAAGGTTCCGAGGACCACAGCGTAGCTGCTGATCGACTCGTCTGACCGTTGGTCGGGTCTTTGAAACACGCACCGGCTGTAAAGCTTGGATGTCCTGGTGCCAAAGTGCAGCTTGAGAAGTGTCACTAAATCCTTGAAGTTGACTTCTGATCCTCGGCGCTATCAGCGCGCACACAGTGTTCGAAAGTGTCGACTCCACAAAGCGTGAGGAGAAGTGGCCGCTTCTTCGCTTCGTCGTTGAACTCGCAATCCACGAAGTAAAGGTCGAGGCGCTGGATCCACGATTCCCAAGATTTGCCCGAGAAAGGCTCGACAGCGCCGTACATTCGTCCTGTAGCCACGGCCTTCGAAAACTTATCCGCTTCGCAACTCCTGCCTCGTCGCCAGTGTTACGTACGGGCTCTGGCCCCGCCCGTGAAAGGAGTGCGCATCGGTTGGTGGCAGAAAACAGACTGCGTTTATTTTCTAAAAAATGCGCAGGCGAGAGCTGCATGTGTTCGAGCGGGCAAACTCTCGGTCCCTGTCCGGTAGCCGAGACGCTGAGGGCGATGGAGGATTCTTGGAACTCAACTCGGGATGGGGTCGCTTCCCGTTTCTTTCGCGCAGTTGCTTCGTCCAGCCGAGGAACGGTGGTGCGTCGCTTGTCCACAATACAAGCTTTCGCTAGCATAGCCACAAAAAGTACGCCATCACGCCGTATACAACCGAGCGCGCAACATTATGCGGTAGCAATAAACAAAAATAAGAAGCACACGTAAGGCTGCGCAGTGTTCCAAAAGCGGGTTACGGCGTCAACGCCACTCATGCAACACAGAATGAGCAAGAGTCGCGTTTTCACCATTACGCGGAAGCTTCAACCTGCATCAACAAAAATATGCGAGTGTCGTCTGCTGTTGCGATAGTTGCCGACTTCGAACAGCGTTGCTCTGCGCACTGCCGAACGTTCGCCGGCTTTCATACAGACGTCGCGTCCCCAAACCGAAGTGCGGATGCCGGCGAATATGAATCGGTTGAGCTAACTAATAAACAATTACTAATAAGAGAGCAAACGTAATAACAAAAACCTGGCACGGCGCGAAATTTTGCTCGTCGCCAACACACGAGGCTGCCAACTCGCTGATGCATGTTGCCAGTTGCTGGTTACCTATTTGGACAACCAGAGGGCGCATGCGGACCGCACCGCACCATGCGGTTTCAGCGTGAATGCAATTTTGTGGCAAATCGCAGCGACCGCCCGCGTTTCACGAGCCACCCCCGTGCGTTGCGGCGTGCGGTGATGGGCGGCTCGAGCGTGAATCGGCCCTTACCCCGCTGAAAGCTCGACACGCCCATCAAGTCGAGTGGCGGGGCATTTGAATACGCAGCTCTAAAGGCACACCAGCAAAATAAATTTCGTACCTTCGAAAATAAAATGACGTCACTTCTGTTTTTAACGAATATGGGGTCACACTAGTTTTCTTCCGCCGGAAGTGTTCCCTCCACATACAGCGCTAAGCCCCATGAACCACCGATGAACCACCATGTTTTGAACGTATGGGCTCCTATAGAAGCTTCGCTACCAGGTATATTTGCCTTGTACCGGACGCCCCCGACAAGCCCTGATCCAAGCCTGGGCCGCAAGGACAACAGCAACATCTTCCAGAAATATTGAGCAAGCCGCCGACTGCAACAACTGCCCCCGGAGCACGGACTTCTACCAGAGAAGACCAAGAAGAGCGTGGTCAAGCCAGCACGAACGGCTGACCCGGCGTGCCCCATTCTGCAGCAACAACCCCGGGACCCACCATCTTTCCAAGGACCATCGACTGAAGACCCAGAATCCTGGCTAGAGCCCTACGAACGAATCATGTCTCTCAACAACTAGGATGCCGAAGACAAGCTGCAGCATGTATACTTGGCCTTAGAAGATGCCGCCAGAATGTGGTTCGAGAACCGAGAATCGACCCTGACAACGTGGGACCCATTCCGTAGCGGCTTCCTGCGGACATTTAAGAGCATGGTGCGCAAGGAAAGCGCCGAGGGCTATGCTTGAAGAACACGTACAATTAATCAACATGACCATAGCGATCTTCATTGAGGAGATAACTCGCCTGTTCCGCCACGCCGACCCGGATATGCCTGAGGAGAGGAAAATTCGGTTTCGCATGCGTGGGCTAAAACAGGAGCTCTTCCCCGGATAGACAGGCTACCCATCCAGGAGTGTTGCTGAATTTGTTTCCGAAGGAACAGCCCTTGAGAATACGCTCAATATGCGGACAAGGCAGTATAATCGCCGAAACTACATCGATGTTCAATCACTCGGCAGTGAAGACACGCGAGAGACCGTCTTAGCGGTTTATCGCGAGGAACTGTAGAAGCTCTTCTCTAGGTCGCAGCCTCAAGTCGCCTCAATCGCCGACATCGTCAAAGTGGAGGTTCAGTGATTACTTGGGGCTACTGAAGTGCTACCGTCCTCGCCAATGCCTCAGCCGGAAACGATGACCTACGCCTGCATCGCCCACCGTCAAGGTTCTCCTGCGCGACCGTGATAGGGCCTTTTAACGCCACAGCTGCGTCGTCCACCGACGCCGCCTCCAGTACGCCCACGCGTCGCCCAGCGCCAATACGCGAGGAAGACAGGCATTTGGCAAGCCCCCAATCAGCGCCCGCTATGCTATTACTGCGGAGAAGCCATGCGTACCGCCGATGCCCATACGGTTACTTGGGTCCCCAAGGGTTCGCCGTCAACGCGCCGCTTCCACAGCTTGGGGAGCGCCGTCATGACATTGCCGACTACCTTGCCACCACTAAGTGGAGTTCTCGACGACCGTCTCGACGTTCGCCATCACCAGGCCGCTACCTGTCGCCGCCGCGTCGTCCATGCACTGGCCCAACCCGGGGTCGCTCTGCGAGCCCACATCCGGACAACTAAAAGCAGCAACCGGTGGAAGTGCGGTTGCTGTTCGTCGAATTGATGAAGATCCTCCGCCGCTGACGAAGATGCCAAAGAGACTATCTCGGCGACGTACACAACGACAGGCTGCCTTCCCGACGAAGTCTGGAAACAAAGAATACGCCAGCCAAAGACGACCTGACGACGCCACGTAGCAGCCACAGGTCAACGCGACGCAGCCGTGGTCCGACGCCATGACCTAACTGTAGCGCAAGACAATGAACCACTGGACACGACGTGCTTCTCGATGGCTACGCAGTCAGTGCCTTAGTGGACACAGGAGCCGATTACTGCATCATGAGTCGACACGTCGCCTCCCAGTTGAAGGAAGTTAAGACTGCATGGGAAAGCCCTCCAATTCGGACCGCTCCAGGACATCTCATTGTGCAGACTGGAATCTGCACGGCAAAAATTATCATTCATGACTGGACTTGCCATGCCACCTTCGTTATCCTCAGTGTTCACGAGACCTCATTTTCGGCATGGTCTTCCTTAACAAACATGGCACAATCATTGACCTGAAGTCGAAATTTGATAACGCTATCGGAAGATCAAGCGATACCTCCCGGAGGGCTCTCGTAGTCACCACACCTTGAGTGTGCTCGAAGATCAAGTGAACATCCCGCCGCGCTCCAGCATTATTAGAGACATTTAGCTTGTACGCTATTCCGGTAAACGGGAGCGCTTTGGGCGGATTACTGGATTGTCGGGGCGTAAACGTGAGCGGTGAAGCCGCCTGGTGTTGTAGAGCTCAACCAGACAAACGCATAGCTAAAACTGCAGTAACTCACCATATCCTGCTTCGCCACTCGTGCAAATTTTTGGCAGCGTAATTGTGAACACGATTACGCCACTGTCGAAAATTTACGCCAGCAGCTAAGCAGAAGATAGTAATTAGCTCTGTGTTTGTGTGGTTGGACTTTGCGCCACCAGGTGGTGCCACCAATAAACCCCCGCTAAACCGGAAAACCGCCCGCGCTTGCCCGAATACCGGACACGCTAAATGTCGCTATTATTTCCGTCGTCACCGAAACACCCGCTGACGTAGAAGGCATCATCGAGCGCGATCAACGCCTACTGCTCGACCGTGAGATTTGCGTCGCAAGAAGGATCGCTCGACACCAGGGAGGGAAAGCGGTAGTGATGCTAACCAACTTCCGCCAGGGGTTCACGCACATCAACATTCGCACGACATTCGCGTACATCGAGGAAATCATGGAAACCAGCAATGCGTTTGTTCTCTCGGATTCTGCCGCATCTACCTGGACGACGACCCGCCGTGGTTGCACAGTGGCTATGGTGTTAGGCTGCTGTGCATAAGGTCGCGGGCTCGAATCCCGGCCACGGCGGCCGTATTTCGATGTGGGTAAAATGTGAAAACACCCGTATACTTAGATTTAGGTGCACGGTAAAGAACCCCAGCTGGTCCAAATTTCCGGAGTCCTCCACTACGGCGTGCCTCATAATCAAAAAGTGGTTTTGGCGCGTAAAACCCCATAATTTTTTTTGCCAGGGAACCATAGTTCCCGAACTAGACTTCCACTTATGTTGAAGTCTGCCTATTAGTAAGTAGCAACAGCTCAGAACTCTTCTCCGATGATACAAAGGCTGCTTTTCGACGTCATCGAGGATTCGACAACCGCCAGTCACAAAGCAACGCATAGTAACTGAAGAGTGCGTTCGAGCACTCCGCCAGAGCGCTGACCAAGTTTTGACTCAAGAACATGAAACTATTCGGCAACAAATCGACGAGATGCTGCGCCACGCCATCATGCAGCTGTCGAAAAGCCCGTGGGCATCTCCTGCATTCTTGGTGGAGAAATAGGACGGAACCCTACGTTTCTGCTTCGATTATCGTCGACTTAACAAGATCACCCCCCCCCCCGAACAAGGACGTATACCCTCTCCCACGGATAGATGACGCATTGGATCGGCTCTGTAACGCTAAATACTTCTCGTTTATGGACCTCAAGTCTGGCTACTGGCAAATAGAAGTTCATGAGACAGATCATGAAAAGACCGCGTTCATAACGCCAGACGGCCTCTACGCGATCAAGGTAATGCCACTCGGACTGTGCTCGGCGCCTGCAACGTTCCAGAGCGTCATGGACACTGTGCTTGCAGGAATGAAGTGGCAGACCTATCTTGTGTACTTGCATGACGTCGTCTTCTCCGGAAATTTCGACGATCACCTTAGGTGACTTGTGACAGTACTATAGATCATCAAGTCGTCAGGGCTCACTCTGAGGCCGGGAAAGTGCCGGTTCGCTTAGGATGGTCTTCTCTTCCTAGGCCACGTCATCAACAAATCTCGAGTCCGCCCTGACCAGCAGAAGACAGCTGCAATCGCGATGTTCCCGCAGCCCATCGACAAGAAAAGGCAGTATGTATATTCGTTGACATTTGTGCCCACTACAGGCGCTTTGGCAAGGACTTTTCAGGCATCGCTGAGCCTCTGACACATCTAACCAAATGTTACGCCGAGCTCAAGCGGCAAATGTCGCATGCAGACGAAGTTCAAGAACTCAAAACGCGCATACAGTCGCCGCCTGTACTTGTGCACTTTGACGAGGATGCCAATACCGAAATCCACACTGACGCCAGTAGCCTAGGACTCGGTGCCGTTCTAGTCCAGAGGAAAGACGGACTTGAACGGGTGATATATTATGCTAGTCTGTCGCTGTCAAAAGCGGAAGGCAATCACTCTACCACTGAAAAGGAATGCCTCGCCATCATTTGGGCAACAGGAAATTTCGCCCTTATCTATATGGCAGGCCATTCAATGTCGTCAGCGACCAACACGCGTTGTGTTGGCTAGCTAATTTAGAGGACCCATCAGGACGGCTGGCACGTTGCAGCCTCAGACTGCAAGAATATGACATCACTGCAATCTATCAGTCCGCACAAAAAATCTCTGTTGCCAATTGCCTATCATGCGCTCCCATTCACCTGCACCCACAATACAACAAGGATGGCGACGTCTTCCTTGGAATAATAAGCGCGGAAGACTTCCTTGAGCAGCAACGAGCAGACCCGCAGCTAAAAGGCCTCGTCGAGCATTTATTAGAGAACACTGACGGGGTCCCTGGGTCATTTAAGCCCGGATTTTCTCCCTTCACGCATAGAAACAACCTACTAGTGAAGAACTTCTCACCAGTCCGCGCCAACTACCATCTTGCTGTTCCGTGAGCGCTGCGTCCTGAAGTACTGCACGCTCTACATGACGATCCGACCACTGGTCACCTCGGATTCTCCCGGACGCTATCGAGGATACAGGAAAGGTATTACTGGCCGCGCCTGACCATCGAAGTCGCCCATTACCTCAAGACATGTCGAGCTTTCAGCGACGCAAGACACCACCGACAAGGCCAGCAGAATTACTACAGCCGATCGAACCTCCTTGCCAACCATTTCAGCAGATCGGGATGGATTTGTTGGCACCCTTTTCGACGCCAACATCCGGAAATAAGTGGATCATCGTGGCGACGTCCTATCTCACCCGCTCCGCTGAAACTAAACCTCTGCCAAAAGGACGCGCAGCCGAAGTGGCGAAATTTTGCGTCGAGAACATCCTGCTGCGACATGCTGCCCCAGAGGTCCTCATCACCGACAGAGGAACGGCCTTTACAGCAGAGCGCAAGCCATTCTCCAATACAGCCAGACGAGCCACGGGACGACAACTGCCTTTCACCAGCAGATGTTTGATATCAGGAAGCGCCTGAACATGACACCTCGCCGACGTGCTACCAAAGTACGTCGACCACAAGCACAAGACGTGGGACGCGGTCCTCGCGTACGTAACCTTGGCTTACAACACGTTGGTGTAAGAAACAGCGCAGAGCACGTCGTTCAAGCTGGTTTACTGCAATAAGCCGACAATGACCCTCGACGCCATGCTGCCGCACATCACCGACGAGGAGAATCTTGATGTCGCCACATATCGCCAGCGCGCCAAAGAAGCCCGCTAGCTCGTCCTCCTGCTGATCAAGAACCAGCAGAAGACCGACAGCCGACAATACAACCTTCAGCGACGCTATGCCGAGTACCAAGCCGGCGACCGTGTTTGGGCGTGGACCCCGATACGCCAAGAAGAACTGAGTGAGAAACTCTAGCACCGCTAATTCGGACCTTACAAGATCATCCGAGGCATTCGCTCCCTCGACTATGAGGCCTGCCAGACGGCATTTCGCTATCACAGCGGCGCCACTCACTACCTGAAATAGTGCATGTTGTTCGGCTTAAGCCGTTCTACTAGGGCTAATGAACCTTGGGGACGTTACATAGACGGACATTGGACTTTTCTTGAACTGTGTTACTTTGGACTTATTATTCAGCAGGAATCCAACTCCTAGTTCACGCCTCTCCGCTAAGCCCCTGTAGCACAGGACGTGCCCACTTTTCAGCACTGTGTACAATAATAATAATAATAATAATAATAATAATAATAATAATCTGTATTTCTTTACCGAAATGAGGGAATGCGGGAAAGAATTGTGTAATGCCTTCGGGCCTTCAAGGTGATAATAAATGAAATGAAATGAAATGAAAGCTGACATGTCAGCTTGACTAGTTCCCAGCTCCACAGAGTACTAAAATAAGAAACAGAAACACTTTTGGCATGGCAACGTAAAAACCACAAACATATAGTAATAGTAGCACAGCAATAACTTGTCCACAACAGTGAGAATAAGTAACTATAGAAATAAAAAGTTTGTTAACTGCCTGATAGACCAATGTTAAAGGAAACGTACAAACATGAAAAAACTGCAAGTAAGAAGCGCTGCATAATGAAGGAAAAGACGAAAAATAAAATGGCACACATTTGTGTAGTATGCAACAGCCCATTGGCAATTTGCAATGCGTATAGCGTACATGCGCAGAGAAGAAAAAACCATTTGAAATTTTGTCATGGGAAAGGGAGTTTTGCCATCGAGGAAAAATTTCAGATGCCTCGCCATCATTTGTCATCATGCCATCAATAGCGATCATGCTATTTCGGGAGTGAATCCATTTTTATGGCAGAAATATAGCTTATGCGGTAGCGTTCTGTTTACCATTTGTTGTCCGAGCCCGGTTATGCACGTTTTGATTAGGCATGGCTGTATGTTTCGATTCTCATAAGGTATGCTGCTTGTGTCCTCCTAACCTCACTGAGTCCTATTATACTGCTGCCCGCTAATTCCTTCAATAGCACTGCTAGACCAGCCTCACTAGATAACGTTCAAGCGTTAAACGTTGCCAAGTTCAGATTTCAATGGCGGCCTGTCCGTACCCAGAGATTCTTAGCACCCTCTGCTGCGTCGCAGGTCTGACCACCGGCGTAGTCAGTTGCTTCGCGGCGGCTGAGGACTGAGGGCCACGGTTTGATTGCTGTATTCATATAGGAGGTTGTGGCCAAGTACTGCACCAGGGTGGCCAATCCTACTCTGGTCAGGGAGTGCGTTACCGGATCTGGCCACAGGGATCAGGCCGCACTCAAGGCCTGTTTATGCAATTTTACCAACACGCGTTTTTTTAATCCAGTGGGAAATTGCGTGCCACCGGGATTCGAACCACGATCCTCTTGCACGTGAGGCGGATGCTCTACCTCTACGCCACCGCTGCATGTCTGCCAGTCTGCATGTCTGGAAGAATATAGGTGCTAACATACAGGATTTCTATAGCATTTTAATGAGAGGGTGGCAGGTCTAGTAAAGCTTAACAAGAGGTAAAAATTGAAGGTCATACAGGCCTACGCCCCAAGATCCATTCATGATGACCAGGCAGTCGAAAGCTGCTATGAAGACGTGCAATCGGCCCTGGGTAAAGTAAAAACAAGATACACCACACCGATGGGCGACTTCAATGCCAGGGCAGGCAAGAAGCTGGCTGGACACAATCAGTAGGGAAATATGGCATAGGCTCTAGGAATAGCAGGGAAGCGTTATTAGCGAGTTTGTAGAACGGAATAATATGCTGATAATGAATACCTACTTCCGTAGGCGGGATAGCTGAAAGTGGACGTGGAGGAGCCTGAACGGCGAAACTAGAATGAAATAGACTTCATACTCTGCGCTAACTCTGGACATACAAGATGTGGACGTGCTCGGCAAGGTGCGCTGCAGTGACCATAGGATGGTAAGAACTCGAATGAGCCTAGACTTGTGGAGGCAACGCAAGAAACTGGAACATAAGCCGATCAATGAGTTAGAAGTAACAGGGAAAATAGAGGAATTCCGGATCAGCCTACAGAACAGGCAAACGGCTTTAACTCAGGAAGAGGACCTTAGTGTTCAAGCAATGAACGACAATCTTATGGGCATCATTAAGGAGTGTGCAATAGAAGTCGGTGGTAACTTCGTTAGACAGGATACCAGTAAGCTATCGCAAGAGACGAAAGATCTGATTAAGAAACGACAATGCATGAAGGCCTCTAACGCTACAGATAGAATAGAACTGGCAGTACTTTCCAAGTTAATCAACAAGCGTAAGACAGCTGACATAAGGAAGTATAATACGGATATAACTAAACATGCTCTCAGGAACGGAGGAAGCCTAAAAGTAGTGAAGAATAAACTAGGAATAGGCAAGAATCAGATGTATGCGTTAAGAGACAAAGAAGACACTATCACTAGTAATATCGATGAGATAGTTCAAGTGGCTGAGGAGTTCTATAGAGATTTGTACAGTACCAGTGGCCCCCACGACGATAATGGAAGAGAGAATAGTCTAGAGGAATTTGACATTCCATAAGTAACGCCGGAACAAGTAAAGAAAGCCTGGGGAGCTATGCAAAGGCGGAAGGCCACCGGTGAGGATCAGGTAACAGCAGATATATTGAAGGATGGTGGGCAGATTGTTCTATAAAAGCTGGCCACCCTGTACACGCAATGCCTCATGAGCTCGAGCGTACCGGAATCTTGGAAGAAAGCCAACATAATCTTAATCCATAAGAAAGGGGACACAAAAGACTTGAAACATTATAAACCGATCAGATTACTGTCCGTGGCCTACAAAGTATTTACTAAGGTAATCACAAATAGAATCAGGAACACCTTAGACTTCTGTCAACCAAAGGACCAGGCAGGATTCCGTAAAGGTTACTCAACAATAGGCCATACTCACACTATCAATCAGGTGATAGAGAAATGTGCGGAATATAACCAACCCTTATATATAGCTTTCATTGATTACGAGAAAGCGTTTTATTTATTCCAAACGCCAGCTGTCATGGAGGCATTACGTAATCATGGTGTAGGCGAGCCATATGTAAAAATATTGATAGATGTCTATAGCGGCTCCACAGCCACCGTAGTCCTCCATAAAGAGAGCAACGTAATCCCAACAAACAAAGGCGTCAGTCAGCGAGATACAATCTCTCGAATGCTATTCACAGCGTGTTTACAGGAGCTATTCAGAGACATGGATTGGGAAGAATTGGGGTTAAGAGTTAATGGAGAATACCTTAGTAACTTGCGGTTCGCTGATGATATTGTCTTGCTTAGTAACTCAGGCGACCAATTGCAGTGCATGCTCAATTACCTGGAGAGGCAAAGCAGAAGGGTGGGTCTAAAAATTAATCTGCAGTAAGCTAAAGTAATGTTTAATAGTCTCGGAGGAGAACAACAGTTTACGATAGGTGGCGAGGCACTGGAAGTGGTAAGGGAATACATCTATTTAGGGCACGTAGTGCCCGAGGATCCGGATCATTACACTGAAATAATCCGAAGAATAAGAATGGGCTGGGTGCGTTTGGCAGGCATTCTCAGATAAAGAATAGCAAGTTGCCATTATCCCTCAAGAAAAAAGTGTATAGCAGCTGTGTGTTACCAGTACTCACCTTCGGGGCAGAAACCTGGAGACATATGAAAAAGGATCTGCTTAAATTGAGGACGACTCAACGTGCTATGGAAAGAAGGATGATGGGTGTAACGCTAAGGAATAAGAAAAGAGCAGATTGGGTGAGGGAATAAACGCGAGCTATTGACATCTTATGTGAAATAAAAAAAGGAAATGGGCATGGGCAGGACAAGTAATGAGGAGGGAAGATAAACGATGGTCATTAAGGGTTACGGACTGGATTGCAAGAGAAGGGAAGCTTAGCATGGGGTGGCAGAAAGTTAGGTAGGCGAATGAGATTAAGAAGTTCGCAGGGACAATATGGCCACAATTCGCACATGAGCGGGGTTGTTGGAAAAGTATGGGAGAGGCCTTTGCCCTGCAGTGGGCGTAGCAAGGCTGGTGTTGATGATGATCATGTTGATTATGATGACTTTGGACTTTGCTTGTTTGTTGCTCTGTTTGTTTGGTATAATAAGTGTCCATTTGTTTTTAGCTCTCTTGTTTCGTTTGCAGCATCGGGACGATGCGTTTTGACATAGGGGCAAGGGAACGTGCACTTGTCTTTTCCGGGTGTCCGCTTTTCACTGTCTTACAAATGTTATCGCACAGCGCAGGACGCGCCTGCATGTATCGGAAGTTTCTCGAATGCTATCGATGGTTCCTTGTCTAACCTTGCGTAAACTGATTTCATGTATGCTTTACGCGAATGACGTAGAACTTTCTGTAAGACGCACGGGCACCAGCGATTACTCTGGAACCTTCACCAACTGATTTTTAAAAGCCGACGCGCTTTATTCGCAGATGAGATTTTCGACGATTGCCGACTGGGTTCCGCCCGACGGTTGCCGCCGCTTTCGTTGAGCTTTGAGTGTAGGCAGTTTTTATGGGAACAGGTTCTTCCAATGTATTTAGTTTCGCCATTCACAGTTTTGTTGCTGAGTCCTCGACCATCACTACCACGTGAAGATATTGTAAATACAGTCTGTCTATACTCCCAACATCCCCGTTACCATATTATCTCACCCAGTGGACATAATTCCCGATTCTATAAAGCGGTTTGAACTAAACACTGACGCAGCGAGCGCATTACGGGACGAGTGCGGTGCTATGCCAACGGCATGTGAGCGAGCGCGCCAAATGGCGACTTGAAACCGTTGGTTACTGTTCATTCACATTCAACAAGTCAAAAATCAACTACCCGACTATTGAATAGAGGCCCTTACAGCTGTCAAGGCACTTAGGTACTTCAGAACGTACTTTGAATGAAGACACCTCAAATTATTAACTGACAATCAAGCCTTGACCTATACACCAAGCCTTCTTGATGGAAAGGAAGACTGGCCAGGTGGGTCAATTGAATAGAGCAATTCGCGTCCGACATTGCCCGCAGGCCAGTATAAACAGTGCCTGACGCCGACGCAATGTTAAGCCTACTGAAACCTCCCGATGCCGAGAGGCGCGTGAACCGACATCTGAGGGAGGGCACGGAAGACATGACCTTCAAGAATAGTAGACTACGCATTCCCAATACGAGAGTCGTAAGAATCTTGCAGCTTTAGCACAACTTCCCCGATTGTGGTGGCCACGACTGTTTCTTGAGGATATATGAAAAATCAAGCAAATGTTCCATTGGAGCCTAATAACGGAGGATGTATCAGAATGTGTCAGAACTTGTCACCAATGCCAACTGAGCACAGCAAAGTTGAAACCTTCCCGGAGTGCAGCGATCCTAACACAGTATTCAAGCAATACTTTTGAAACTTGCACCTTGATTTCACGGTGCTCAAGAAGAAAGGGGGGGGGGGAGTGAGAACTAGACAAACATTTGGGCTAGCGACGAATGAACGCAAATGCTTCTGTGTAGGGCAGTAAAAGAAGATGCTAACAGCGTCACATCGTTACTCAGTCGTAAAATGTTCAGAAATGTCAAAATGGTCGTGGCTGACAATGGCCCTGCATCTAGAAGCGAGTGCTTGAAACAGAGCATTGAACAACGAAATATACAACTTCCTTTTGCTGTACCCTATCAACAGGAATGCATGTACGTTGTTTATTGGTGCAAGGGCCAGGTACGCCCAAAGAGCGCCAGATGGAAGCCATCATCAGGAAGCCATTTGCCGAGAGAGCGATAAGAGACATGAATTTATCACACTCTATCCGGAATTACGAGGTAGTTGGAAGTGGGCTCTTGAAGCAGCTGCTAATCACCATAAACACTCTCGTAAGACCGTTTTAGAATGCAGTCCATATTTTGTTTACTATGGCATATCGAACGGGCTTCCAGCTGATGAGTTCCTTGGCCTTACAAACGTGTTAACCTTTCATTAGCGCTAGCAATGGGTAGAATAGTAGTGAAATATAAGGTTGCCCATGAAACGCAACTACGACTGTGGTACCTGACATCAAAGTTAGAAATTGTATTCTACCTAGTTCCAAGATGTTTGCAACGCTCAGAAGCACCTTTCGCAGGTCCTTATATGGTATTGCAATAGAGCGGCACGTTCGGCTGGTTAGTGAAAGCTCATCTTGTAGTAAGGGTGCTACTGCGCTATGCACACACGGACAACAGAAGTAGAAGTGCACAGCACTCGCACTTTATATCGTGATGAAGACAGCCAGCCAAAAAGGAGCCTTGAAACCCATTTGGTACAGTGGACCAGAGAACGCGACTGAGATGACATCGGTCGGCAACGTGGTGCCTTATACAGTCAGGAGGGTTGACGCGAAAGCGGCTGTGTAACGACCACAAAAGGAGTAAGACCGGCTTCGTGAACGAGAAGAAAGAAGAGGGACAAGGCAGAGAAGAAGACGCAGTAAAAATCTCTACGATTCTTAAAGATGGCACAATAAATGTCATGTTATACTATTGTAGGTGCTTTGTATGAAAAATGTGAATAGTTAAAAAAATATCTCCACATATTTCGAAGCCTCAGCGTCATAACTGCGAGAAGCCACAGTTTTAGTCGGTGCGAATGTATATTGGATATGTAAAGGCGGTGAAAAGTTAAAGCAAGGACTATGTTCTATCTTTTTTACGGAATTATTTAATGATGAAATTTAAATATACTATACGAACTAGGGAGGGTATCGAAGGAATGAAAGGTTCGATTTACTTTTCTAAGTACTGTTTTACTCTAGTAATATATCGAGTGGAGTGAAATGGATTGTTCACTCCGTCAGCAAGGAGATAGCGAGGCGTGCTTTTCACTATGTCCTTCTGAGAGGCAGTAGAGTGCCCGTTCTACTTTTGCAGCAATAGAGAACAAAACTTAGAATAAGCTTCTGCTACAACTATAGGAGGCTGGACCCGACCGTGGCGATGTATCACTCATGCACGCTGCGTGAAGAACACACCGTTTTGCTCCTAAGAGAACAGGCCGGCACAGCTCAAAGGAAAACGGGGCCAGCGTTCGCCTTTTTCATTCGGAGTTGCCCCACCGCGCGCGCGCGCACCGGAGAAAAATGATCCGTCCAGCGAGCAGGAACCAAGGCCATCTAAGGGATACCGTGTGTCATCCATCTCGCGTCGCCGCGAAAACACGACATTCGTTCGTCATTCATTGGATATCACAAGAAATCCTCCACGGTAAGTGAATGATAGCTTAGGTGGACATACTGTGTATGACATGCTATCGCAAGGAAGTCGTCGCCGCGCTTAGCCGACGCGATCGACCACGGACTTTGGAAGCACGCTGTCTCTCGATGTCAATCGAAAAAGCCAGTTGTCGCGATAACTGCATGTGATTGTATCACTTGCCGCTATCCTTAAGAGCTTTGAAAATCGCAAACGCTGCCAGAACCATGCTATGTTCAGTAATAACTGAGGCGAAAGGACGTATAAAATGGTTTGTTCACCAGCCCATGATTTCGAACATACGCGGAGCGTGCTTAGCGCGTGCTTAGCGCGTGTTTTGTGTGTTTTAATTTATTCAATTTGGCAGTATACTGTGTACGGAACGCTGTTGAAAGAAGGAGTCACATAACAGAAGGGGTCATTTTGCTGGCGACATGCAAACCGCGCTCTTGACGGTATCGCCCACGGGTAATCTGCGACCCTGAAGTTACATGCAGCGCCAGCGCTAGTTAGAAACATTGCCGCAGGCATTCGGCTGCATCCTGCAAAGATACAGCCGAATGCAAGGATGCAGCCGAACTAGTTCTCACGAACTAGTTCATTAGAACCGCTCGCGGCTCCGGAAGTGATAACACGCAGTAATTAAGGGCCTTCATTGCGCACACCCTGGTGCGCGACTAACGTCTTTATTAGATGCCACAGAGTCACTTGCAATTGAAAATTAATTTGGCACATGGGAAATTGTGGTTTCTTCTTTTGCCAAATAGGCATGTGAGTGCTTCTGGCAGGTATATTTGATATTTTCATTAGGGTAATTCAATCTACTTACCAACCAAGTATGCTAGTGGAGGCAGGAATGTGTTGAATACGAAGAACTGAGAGCATACGAAGAACTGAGAACACTTGTTCATTATTTAGCGGATGTGAACAGATAGTTTTTACCAAGCAAAAGCCCATTAGTTTGATGTCTTCTGCAGACATAATTTTTACAAGGCAGAATAAAATTAAAGCATCTTTGCACTTGTAAATTTCTGCACTTAAGATAGAATGCACAGTGAGGTGATGTATTAGTCTTCCCAGACACATCTATACTTGTTTTAAGACGAAGATAAGATTCTGTGAAGCGCGATAATTTTTCTTACTTTAGCCTACCTTAACCAATTCAATAAGAAAAAGAACATTGGTTTCAGGTAGCTGGTTCATTGTGCAAGTATATGCAGAGCCACAGGCAAAATCCACGTGCATGGAAAGGATAGGTGAAACAGAATGGTGCCTTTACTAATTTATATTTGGCTTCTTTGTGTATTTCGTGCACTTCCCTGCCTGTACTTATGCTTACGTCACCTTCGATGCATCATATTCATCACATAAGATTTTTGGTTCACCCCCGCCCCCATCTGAAGCCATGCCATACTTTAGTTAGATTGCATTTTCAACTATTTACAATAACTTATCATGTAATTATGCTAGCTGCTCCTCAGAAGCATAGGATTCTTACGGCAATGCGGAATGAAAAGCTACCATATATACCAAGAAATTTCATGCGGAAGATTTTAATGCCAATGCTCCTTGCAGTTTTATACTCATTTGCTACACACTAGATAATATTGCAAATTTAATTTTGTTTATTTGTGAGAAAGTGTAACGGATCAATCCCAACCGCCCCAGGAAACTACTTTCGTGAGGACGCCAACCGAATACGAAATATGATACACCTCGTTACCGCTTTATGACCGGGCGGCATATTGCTGCAGAACTACGACAAGACAGGGTTAGATACAATGGGGTGCAGTACATACATGAATAACTTTATGAGAAATATAAGCAAAGCTAGCTAGACCTGCGGCCTCACATGAGAATATACAACACATTTCTAGATGCACTATACTTTCACTAAGGAACAACCTTACACTGTACAGGGCCTTATCAAATCAGTGGATCTCTTAGAATATGACACAAAAAAGTTTCTTTCACTATTTACGTTACCAGTCCCATGCTTAGCAGCTCATCTGGTAACCTCTGCCATATAAGTGCCTGTGCTTTGTGCCAGAAATGCGTCTGCTGGCCAGTAATGTGGCGCATATTGCTCTTCAATCGTAGTGTCAATACTTTGTTAGCTTGCGCATGTTTGCTCTTTGTTTATTTTTCTATTGTATACTTTATTTTCGAAAAGATGGAGCCAATTGACATAAAAGATATCTCTACACTGTAATACTCAATAACATTTAGGGAATATACTTATGTTTTCTCACAAGATGTGTTGTAAAGCTCATGGGCATCACTATAATTTGATTTTATGTGTGTTAGTGTGTTACTCAAATTACTATACACTTTTCCTTCTGACTGATCAATAAACATTGTGATCTTTTGAGAGAGAAAATGTTTCATTTGAGTAACTAGGCACTACAGATTACATTCAATTCACCAAGCATAAGTGCAGTAGCTGCTTATGAAGGAATCAAGTATTCCCCACATGTAAGTCTTTCGAATCCCTTCTAACGTGGCCATGGCTCTGCATCGTGCTTTCACACTAATGAGATAAGTACTAGCATTCTGCTCCGAAGGAGTAAAATCACTGTGCTTAGGGGAAGAGAAACATTCGGCTTGGAGGAACAGAAGTACTCGGTTTGGAGGAGTAGAATTACTCTGTCTGGGGGAGTATTATTACCCTTGTGGGGAGAACACGAGCACTCTGCGGAAGAGTATTAGCCCTCCCCTGCGGTGGAGTAATAAAATTGTCAGGGGGAGTTATTCTACTCTCTCTCAAAAGGGCTCGATCTACTCTCGAAAAGAGAGTGAAATATGGGACAAGCCGATACGCCCTCGAGAAGCATGCCCGGAAATCTCTTTGTTTTATAGTCGACCTCACATTTTAATATCGTAAACAATCCAAGGAAATGTGAATTTCAAAATTTCGTTTAGGATAAATACACAAATACGACAATTAGCGCACGGAATGGCTATGTTAGAATGGAATCAGGATTCCAGAGTTTGCGGATGACGTCTGTATTACTATGACAAAATAAAACACCAATGCTGGCAGACAACGAAGGTGAGATGTTCAGCGAAAGGAAATAAGTATAACATCAGACATGTTGAGTTTTGATGCCTAAAAAATCTGCAACTTTTAAAGTGGGAATTACATATGATCCTTCCTGAATCTGGACAACAATCTAATTGCAAGCTCATACGTACTTAAACACGTTCTTCGTTTCGTTCAGGTCTTTTAAGAAAGAAGGCTCGAGATAACTCCATGGGAGGTTGTCATTTAAATAAATTTCCGGGACAAATTTGCTCCAACAAGGCTGAGAACTCTCCTTGAAACGCCTATGAACAGTTGCTTTCCTGTAAAGTTAGATTTATTTAAGAGTTCCTGTTTCGAGGCATAAGGCTTTGCCGGCAACATGCGCATGGCTAAATGACCCTGAAACTATCTGAACACAAATCCATTCATCTATTTTTAATTTCCCGAAGAAAAGACAAGCGCTTGGCCTAACGCTTCATCGAACGACCATGCATTTCGAAATTGGCTCGAAGGCTGCACCTTGCCAACATGTTTGGTTAAATGCTCACTTTTTTACTTCATTCATTTTGAAAAAATAGCATTGATGAAAGAATTTGAAACTGGAAACGCTATTAGATTTGCCTAGAACGCACTTACGATGGCAAATGTGCAGGTACACGTTTGTAAAGGTAATGGACTGTCTTGGGAATCTCTTTAGCTGTGGTTTTGAAAGCAAGCAGTTCCTCCACTTTTTCCAAGTGCAACTGGACAGTTACATGTGAATTCTATGTGAAGTGGCCAGCCTATGTTCTGCTGTGGAAAACTGATATGCAAGCGAGTCATCAACTAGGGCAGACATGGAGGACTGTTTTCCGCTGTCGGCCTTACATGGCAGACATGACTATGTTTCATGTTTTACGACCGACCCCTTGTTGCATATTCAATCAGTAATTCTAACAATCAGCGTTTCCTAACATGAGAGTCCTAACATATTGCTAACATGTTCGTTTCCTAACAGGTGACCAGAAGACCAGCATTGTATATTGAGGCCTCAACTTCAAGAGCCCAGAACATGCTGTAATGGTGGTGATGGTGAGCGGCAAGAAACGACAGCAAACCGCGTATGACACGGTACACTCACCCGTCAAAAGCCTACGAGCAGAATAGGGCAGTTTGCCACTAACTGCGAAAAAAAGTAGAAAAACCAGGCTTACGTAACACCGACGAAGGCACCAGTACTCGAATAAGTGGTTTTTTTTATATACTGGAGGATGATGATAATGCAGAGCTGAACACCAGGACATTGAGGGAAGTGTGCCCTGTAAAGACGTGACAGATTCAAAAGCTTTCGATGACCATTGTAAATTCGTGAGAAAAGAAAAAAAGAGGCAGTTGATCACAGCAGGGCTGCCTGCACACCAAATAACAAAATATCTGGAAAATTTACGCAAAATTTACGCAAAATTTACGCAATTTACGCAATTTAAGCTTACGCAAGAAAGTTAATATCAGCTATCTCAAACGGTGTGCGCTCCAAATTTTTCATTAAGCGTCAATGGAACAAGTGTTTGCGAAAATGTAGCAGTGGATGGTTCATCAAAACCGATGTTTCTTCTCACGTTAGTTCCTTTCCAAGAATGCGCTTGTTCGCGACACGCCCGTGCGCGCAGTTAGTGTTTGTCTGGTCCTCTAATAGTTGCAATTAGTCGAACTTTCTCAAATGTACGCCCAGTCTGCCTTTTAGAAGTGCTGCGACACGTTGCTTATTGGTATGGCATGACTTCATAGTGCTAGTTGTACTGCTCGGGAAACACACAGTGGTACGCTGGCGCGTAAATGCGCTAGTGTACCACTGAGTACAGTTCTTGTTCTCTTGGCAGATAGGTGCGTTTCACAAGATAATAGCTTTTTCCACTATGAAGTTATAAAACTACTCACGTATAACGGTACACCTGTCCAGTCCGTGAAAATCATAGGTGCGGAAATGCAGTACCATGGTAAGCCTTGTTAAGAGGGCGAATCAGAAAGTGTGCCCCTTTTTTTATTAGCGAAAGTAAGGTACACGCAGGTACTTACAAATATACGTACTATTCTACGTAACTTACATAATTTTTCCACATCGTCCCCACACTGGTCCGAAACTTGGTCCCATCGCAGCACTAAATTTCAGATTGCCCTGTGGTAGAATTCGTTCGGCTGACTGTGGAACCACCGTCTGACTGCTGTCTTCGCTTTATATTTGCACGTGAATAGCTATCCTGCCAGGAACTTCTTCAGTGGATCTAAAATGTGCAAATCACACGGAGGGAGGTCCGGACTGTATGGCGGGTGGTCCGAAACCCTTCTAGTGGAATGATCAGAGCTTGTTGGCGGCTCTGATTGCCGCTTGTGGTCTGGCATTGTTGTGTAGGATCAGAGATTTCACCACTTTCGACAATCACCACTTTGTCGACATCGAGAATCCCTAGGCGTTTTCACCCGATCGCAGCCAACCGACGTGACAGTGTCGAGAATAACTGACGGCATTGATCGTTGCACCTTGTGGCATCAAATCCTGCACGAACGGCCCTCGGCGATCTAAGAAAACCGTTAACATCACATTCCCAACAGCTGGCACTCAACGGACTTTTTTCTGTCAAGGTGAACCCGGATGTTTCCACACCATGCTCTGCTGCTTCGATTCCTGCGTGAAATGCAGTATCGACGTATTATCTCCAGCAACAATGCGGTCCAGGAATCTTTCACCCTTTTCAGCATACCGTGGCAGATGATTCAGTTCAGCAATCGTTGGCTTGCTTTTCATCATGTAATCTAAGGCACCCACCGACGTGAAGCTTTCCAGTACCCTAAGGACCCATGAACGTTGTTGTAAGCAGTCCAATACGACATGCCACGCTCCCCGGAAATGTTCTTGAGGTGCACACGCTGATCCTTTTCACCATTGCATCTACGCGAGAAATGTCACCAGTCAGCGACGCATTCGGACTCCCCGAAGGCTCATTGTCAGGCAAATTCTCACGGCCTTAAACGAGCTCACAACGCCACCACTTAAGAACTCTTACAGCGAGACGCGTCTCCCCATGCGTTGGCTGCATTTAGCAGTGGATTGCGACGGCTGTTCATCCCTTTCTCAATAGAAAACAAATCACACTTCGTTGCTCGTACGCCATTGACGTTTGAAACACAACCGCCATCTTCAACAAGTGACGGCAACGCCGTGCCGTGGAGCTACCGGCAGATAAAGCCGGGCCGATCCGAAGAAGGTCCACTGTTAGGAAGCGATATGTTGACTTGGCATTTACAGCCGTAATTTTAAAAAAATGTGCGAAAACACTTTTTGATTCGCCTTTGTATTTGCCGTTGATGTTTGCCAATGAGCTCGTTTTTTGCTATCATGGAAAATTCAACTCGCGTGTGGAAAGCGACCAATGAGGTAAGGAACAAAGGTTCTATCGCAAAAAAAATTCAATTTCAACATAGTGAATTATCTGATATTGAGGTTGTAAATACGTTAAGTTCTCATTTTCTTGATGCTGGTGCGTCTTCACAAAATGATACTCTGGTGCCCTCTTGCACGGAATATATAGTAAATCGATTATTTTCTACAGTTTTCTTGCCGGCTACTGAGCAGCACGAGATATAGGCCATAATTTTATCGTTGAAAGACAGTAATACTTCCGGTGAAGATAACATAAAAGTAAAGCCGCTGAAAGCCGTCAGAAGTTGTAAGCACTCCTCTTGCACATATCTGTAACTTTATTCTTTCTAGCGGCGTACATCAAGTATCATATATATTTTTTCTAAGGTTATATGTTGTCATTTTGCCGTTGTATTTGCTTTGGAAGGAACATTTGTCTTCCCAGAATGGCCGTGCAATATTGATGAATAATTTCTAAGTATGAAGTTGTGACACTGTTATATTTTTGTTATAGTATGGTTTAGTGGTATCAGCGCGTCCTAACCCATTGCGCGCAGGGCGCGGTTTTAAAGTGTTTGTTTGGCAATAGGAAAACCACGTTGCAGAACAAAATACGGAGATCAAAATCTAGCAGTTGAACTTCCTATCGTACTAAACGACTACCCCTTGGTACTGGACCTGGTAAGTTCTGGAATTTAAAAGCAAAGGTTTAACAAGACGGTAAAAAAATTGTTGCTATCTGAAGACTAATACAAATGTTCAACTACAAGGATAATCTTTCTTGTTTTTGTTTTTGTGTTTCAAGTGCTTAAAAAACTGTAAGATGAACCTTTCTTTCTTTCTTTTTACGTGAATTGTGTACTCAAGTGTTTAAAACTGTGTACTACTTTAATTTCAGGTGGACCTTTCTGAATGCCTGCCATTGCCACTTTGCTGCCACTGTACGTGTGGCACGGCATAGTCAGGCAAATATTTGCCTTTAACCGTGTCCCCTAAGGCAATCTGTATATTGTCTTTAATAAATCAAGAAAGAAAAAAAGAAAGAAAGAAAGAAAGAAAGAAAGAAAGAAAGAAAGAAAGAAAGAAAGAAAGAAAGAAAGAAAGAAATGGAGTGTTCGAAAGTACACACGTTGTTCTGCCATGGTTGCAATTTAGTGTTTAAAATAATTCGCTGGATGTCTCGTCTGCGACGGCATTTAAAGTGGAGGCAGCACTCACACAAAAATTTATCCGTATGTGTGATCAGAGCTGTGGTGAAGTGGTAGTGTCAAAAAGAATCTCAGTGTGCTTTCGCTCTGTGAAGAGGGATGACCAGCGAAGCTGTGTATGTGGGCCTCTTAATGGCGAATCGCACTTCCGCCGCGCGTGGGGCCGGTATTGCAGTGTCTTCGGGATCGGCCCACGTGCGGGGGCAGGCGGATTTGCTTACAAAAATTTCTTTGGGCGGTAGAGGTGTGCAGCTTCGCTGTAATGTTGTCATTCAAAAAGACGTAAGGCGCGCCCTGTGGTCAGTAAAATGTCACGACCGTAGAATGAGAATACCTTTGCAGTGCTATAAGGTAGAACAGTGTTGACGTCCTCTGAACAGCATACCTGCAGCACCCATACCTGCTTCAGGACGAGGAAGTATGGCATAGCTCAATAACAATAAGTACTTGAGCCTCCTTAGTTTCGGACACATTGTTTGTAGTGTGCGCGTGCGCGCGCGAACACTATACCCAAGCCGTGCCAGATAAAATATTACAATGTATGTCGGGAACTGGCCATTATTTGGGCGACACTTTGGTCGCAGCAGAGAAATACAAAGAGTGTTATGATAGAGCAGGGCAGATGCTCGGCAGACACCGATAAAATAGAGGGTGTTTAACGGGCAAATCGACATTATATCGCCGTGAATGACTTGCAACCAATTACCGAAGACACGGTGACAAACAATGTACCGAAACCAAATGATGTGACTGAGCTGAACTCATTTTTCCGTTGGTAAATTTTTATGGTAGATGTTTCACTTGGTGACAATCGTCGTGACGTTGGACGGCTTGAGTCATGGAGTAGAGATCTTTAGGGCGCGGCAAATAGTAATTTTCGAGACCTAATGAAATACGAATCAAATAGAACCAGAGAGAACTCGAATCGAGTATCAAGTACACAGTGAATTAAAAGCAGTCATTCTCACCCATAATATAAAACGAGGTTAAATGCTGGTATTCACAATAGTGGAAACATTCTGTCATTGCATAGCATGTTATGTGTTTCTTAAATGTGCAAATGAAGTACAGCGAAATAAAGGTAGTTTCTTCACATCTCCGGATTTCATAGAAGAGTGCTAACTATCACGGTTTCGAAGGAAAAGTTTGCCTCCCCGAGTGATGCACAGTACGCTCGACGAAACCTATCTTTCCGCGTTTTATATCTACTATGGCAACACGTTGGAATTTGTCGCACTTTTACTCCAATTTTATGATTTAATGAGCACACCAGCGGACCTGTACCATTTAAAAAGTATTTAAAGATATTTCACAATGCAGAATACTGAACATATCGGTCGAGTTTAGCATGATTCAATTAGTCATTTCAAATGACACTCCTACAAATTTCTCTGCGGTGATTCTTTTTGTTCGTTTTGTCCAGTGCTCACAATGAAAAAAAAAAAATAAAACTTCACACATTGCGCTACATGTAAACTGAACCCCCTGATTACTGAACATGGCTGCATTCCAGTTTGGAGCATTGAATATTGCTGCATTTGACCACCTTCACGAAGGCGCTGCTATACTTCTTGAGGTGTTCGAGAGGCTGCGTTACGTTAGTGATGGCGAAATAATTGCTACTTGCCTTTCGTAACACCTGCAGCCAATAACCAATGTGCTTTGAGTCGTGTTGAGTCAGGTTGGTTTAATAAAACGCGCAACGCTATTGATTATGCACTAAATCAATATTTTGTTAATATGTAATTACGAATACTCACTAGAATATGTACAGCGGATTTTCCTAGTGCCTTGGTTTTATTGAACGGAGTCTGCCGCACCCTGAACTAAAATTATATAATGTTTATACATCTGTAGCCAGTCCATTATATTTGCTGACTAAAAGGGTTAGACTGAAACAAATAGGTAGACATCACACGTACGAGGCAATAATAAAGAAAGTACTTTTGCTTCACGGTCGTTGTCCGCATCAGTTCAATTATATGTGAGAATCCTTGGTAGCATTATTTCATTGGGGATGCGAGTAAATCACTAGTAATTAGCATTAGTTCACAATTCAGCACGCCGATCATAAGGTAAGCGCGTAGATACTTGAAAACAATTATACTCAATAGAATATAACACAGTATGACGACTGTAAAGAAGATATATATGAACATATATAAACACTCGAATGCCACAATAGTATTATCCTGAAAAGAAAAATGCACATTAGCCCCGTTCATTAGAGAATTTCACGTGATAACTATAATTTTGTTGCGCTTACGGTCCAGTCCGTAACAGCACAGCAAAACAATCAGGTGAAGAAGCTAAAATGTACATAAGAGTGCTTGTACCTGGCAAATCTGCTAGTAAAATTTTAGGTCAGAACCGTGTAGACACAGGTACGCGGTGACTAGTTGAGTGAAGAGTGACAAAATTGGCGAGATACTCCAGTTTAAATTGAACATAAGAACTGCAAATGTACTCAGCATAGGAGAACGTAAAAAATTGAAATAACTTCTGGAGCTTTACGTGCCAAACTCACGATATGACCGTGAGGTACACCATTGTGGAAGCTCCGGATTAATTTTGACCACCTGGAGTTCTTAAAGCGCACAAATACACGGCACACGGACGTCCTCGCATTTCGCTCCTTTAGTAATGCGGCCATCGCGACCGGGATTCGATCCCGCGCATTCGGGCTTAGCGGCGCCAGCCATAGTCCATACGCCAGCACTGCGGGTAAACTTTATTCTATAGACAGAAACTCACCATGATACGTTGTGCGTGCGTCGTTAGGTCCGAACACAGCGGTACTTCTCAGTCGCACGAACTGGGCATTGTCTAAGTTGATGTTCTTGTTTCCTCAGAACACGGCCCACTTCCACGATGAGGATTTTTCATTCAAAAGAAGAGGACGTCTACAAAGAAGAGGTACTCAATAATAAGCACAGCTTTATTATTTGATGTGAATTTTTAAACGCTTGCGGCTGCTTGGAAAATTGGCATGTGCACGTTTGCATTACTTCTTTTTTTACAATGTATAATTAAATATGTCACATCATAGCAACACACATCATTAAGTTAGCTGAAGGAAGTAATTCTCATATGCTTACATAGCGAACCTTGTCCGGTCCACTCGCGTGGATCCCTGCCATGTGTTAAAGAAAAAAAAAACAATGAAAGAAACAATGAAACGGAGATGTTAGCTTACAGATTCGCGGCAGACCGTAGATACCGAGGTATTTGTGTAACTGTTGGCCCAACCTGTCAGGCTGCTTAGACGCCGCCTACTGCAACATAAAAGTTAGTAAGAGAAGTTTGTTGATATCGTGTCATTTTACGCATTCTTCTTGGTGGAATATGGATCTGGGACAAAGATGAAAGAAAACAGTATTATAGTGACATAAATCAGGTTTATTACCTGCCTGGCGCGAAGGGATGCAGATGACCAATGTACTTCTAGGTACATTTCTTTTATTGCAATAGCGATTATATGGGAACTCTAGGAGCACTTTTGCCGTCGCTGTCAGCATGGTCATCGCTATCGCCGTGGTGTTCCATACAGAGTGTACTACACACCAGCCCAATGGGCCCAACGGCGCTCAATCGCTGAGGCACCGCATGTGAAAATATTGTGCGAGGACGCTGCGGGTGAACTGAATTGGGGCGGAGACGCGCTTCGCGGCATATTCAACGTAATTTCGCTGCGGGCGCTGAGACCGATTGCGCGCTTACGCATTATAATGGGACTTTATGTTAACTGGAAATTTACATTGAAACTACTTGGCTATGTATACATATTTGAGGCGTGGGTTATACAACATGACGTCTTCAATTTTGCTCTCGTTTCCATGTGCGTCGACTGCTAACGAGCGTGCGTTCGTTGTGCGGACCCTGGCAGACGCCGAGTTTTTCTCGCAAAAAGTAAATGTTTTCCTGGTTTTGCTTGCTTTGGTGCACCTGCAACTCTTGTCGACTGGTACCAACGGTAGTTTTAGCCAGGTGAACTGTTAATTTTTACATTTTTTTTCTAAAAGTAACACGTAATTTTTACCACAGACTCCACCTACTGCAAATAAAACTTCGTAAGAGATCTTTGTTTATATCGTGTCATTTTACGCACGCTTCTTGGTGGAATATGGATCTGGGACAATGATGAAAGAAAACAATATTATAGTGACATAAACAAGGTGTATTAACTGCTTGGCGCGAAGGGATGCAGATGGTCCATGCACTTCAAGGTAAATCTAAGGGTACATAGACATATATGTCCGCAACATATATGTAAGCGAAAGAATGAGAGAAGATTCTAAATGCACTGGTTGAAGAAGTGAAAACTCCCGACCGGAATGAGGGCGCTTCTGTTGAAAGCTGCACCAGGCCCAGGTGAAAAAAAATCAAATTATGGAGTTTTACATACCAAAACAGTTATCTCATTACGAGGCATGCCGTAGTGGGGGACTCCGGTTCTTTAAATATCGGGAACCTAAATCTAAGTATACAGGGGTTTTCCCATTTCAGCCCCATCGAAATGCCGCCGTCGTGGCCAGCCTCAGGTGAACTAATCGACTCTCCGAGTAAAGGAATCATGACAATTATTGGATGTTAATACGAACAACACTGTTCGTATTAAACGATATTGCCTAAGTACTCAGACCGAATCGGGGAGGCCGGGAAGCCTTTACGAATGCAATCTCCGTGCCTTACCTGGCGATCTCCTTGAACGTGCCACCAGGCGAAAGGAAGTAGAAACATATAGTCTAATCGAAAGGTGTAGATTATCTGAAACTAAATGTTAACTAAAATGCTGCGTCTGCAGTTACGTATGGAGCTTGGGCGGCAAAAATCGTCACAGTTTGTAGCCTCGCGCCATAAGGACGCGCTTTGCTTATAGATGTAAGAAACCGTTTTCTGAATGATTGGAACAGATTGATCTAAATTTCTTTCATGAGTGGTGGCTATCCACTCCATATCACGTAAGTATCAGGTAATCTCTTTTCAACCCTGCCGTAATTCTTATACATTGTCACGTGGTGGTGACGTATAAAGAATGCAGCAGCAATACCGTGGAAGGCGAAATTAACCTTTATTCGGCGAAGCTGTGCCCACAAAAACAGGCTCCACTTCAAGAACGGCGACAACGGCAAACACAGTCGGCGTCGTCAAAATCTGACCAGCGGGTCAAGCGCGTCGGCTTTTATACATCAGTCGTCGAATGTTATAGAGTAATCGCTGGGACCCGCATGTCTTCCACAAAGTTCTACACACCATTCGCGTCACGGGATGAAATCAGATTACACAAGGTTCGGTAACAACAGACAGCGGATAGGACCATCGATAACTTTCGAGAAATTTCCGACACATGCAGGCGCGTCCTGCGCTGTGCGATAACATTTGTTAGGCGGTGAAACGCAGTCACCCCATAAAGATAAACACGTGTAAATGCCCCCGTCTTAAACAGCATCCACCCAATGCTGCAAACAAACCAAAGTAAGAAACAAAAACACCCGTAGCAAAGAAACAACACTATAAGGAAGTTCGTCAGCTTCCGTAAAAGGGACTTAAGACGCACCACATGGATCATTTCAGATCGTGCGCGCCGCCGCTGTGAATGCGAAATGCCGTCTGGCACAACTTCATAGGTCAATACGTCGGCTGATATTGTAGGGTCAGAAATAGCGTCGCAATGGTTTCTCACTGAGATCTCGTCGGCGTATCGGGGTCCAAAGCCAAACGCGGTCGCCGGGCTAGTACTCGACGTAGCGTCGTCGCAGGTTGTAGTGTCGGCTGTCGGCCCTCTGCTGGTTCTTAATCCGCAGGTGGGCGAGCGGTCGGGCGTGTTCGGCACGCTGTATATAGGTGGCGACCTCAAGATTCTCTTTGTCGGTGACGTGCGGCAGCATGGCGTCGAGAGTCGTCATCGCGTTCCTGCCGTAAACCAGCTTGAACGTCGTGTGATCTGTGTTGTTTCTTGCACCGTCGTGTTGTAAGCAAAGGTTACGTATGGCAGGTCGGCAACCCAACTCTTGTGTTCGAGGTCGTCGTACATTGCTAGCATGAAGGCGAGGGTCTTATTCAGGCGCTCCGTAAGACCATTCGGCTGCGGGTGGTAGGCAGTTGTCCTCCTGTGGCTTGTCTGGCTGTATTGCAGAATGGCTTGGGTGAGCCCCGCTGTAAAGGTCGTTCCTCTGTCGGTGATAAGGACTTCTCGAGCGCCATGTCGCAGGAGAATGTTCTCGACGAAGAATTTCGCCACTTCGGCTGCGCTACCTTTCTGCAGAGCTTTCGTTTCAGTGAAGCGGGTGACGTAGTCCATCCCCACGACGACCCACTTCTTTGCGGTTGTTGACACCGGAAACGGTCCCAACAAATTCATCCCGATTGGCTAAAATGGTTGGCAAGGAGGCTCGATCGGCTGTGGTAATCCCGCTGTCCTTGTCGGCGGTGTCATGCGTCGCTGACGGTCTCGGCATGTCTTGACGTAACGGGGAACGTCTGCGATCAAGTGCGGCCAGTATTCCCTTTCCTGTATCCTCGATAGCGTCCGGGAGAACCCGCGGTACCCAGCGGTCGGATCGTCATACAGGGCGTGCAGTACTTCTGGACGAAGCGCTGACGGTACAACGAGAAGGTAGTGGCCGCGGACTGGCGACAAAATACTCTTTACTAGTAGGTTGTTTTGAAGCGCGAACGAAGACAATCCTCGCTTAAATGCCCTAGGGACAACGTCTGTGTGCCCTTCCAAATACTCGACGAGGCTCCGGGTCTGCTCGTTGCTGTTAAGCGAGGTCTTCCAAACTTATTATTCCATGGAAAGCGTCGCCATCCTCGTCATATTAATAATAATAATATTTGGGGTTTTACGTGCCAAAACCACTTTCTGATTATGAGGCACGCCGTAGTGGAGGACTCCGGAAATTTTGACCACCTGGGGTTCTTTAACGTGCACCTAAATCTAAGCACACGGGTGTTTTCGCATTTCGCCCCCATCGAAATGCGGCCGCCGTGGCCGGGATTCGATCCCGCGACCTCGTGCTCAGCAGCCCAACACCATAGCCACTGAGCAACCACGGCGGGTTCGTCATATTGCGGCGGCGGGTCAATGGGGGCGCCCGATAGACACTCGGCATCAGAGTGTTTTCTGGACTTGTAGGTTACAGTGATATCATATTTTTGCAGTCTGAGGCTCTACCGCGCCAGCCGTCCTGAAGGATCCTCTAAATTCGCTAGCCAACGCAACGTGTGATGGTCACTGACGACTTTGAATGGTCTGCCATATAGGTAAGGGCGAAATTTTGCTATAGCCCAAACGATGGTGAGGCATTCCTTTCGGTCGTAGAATAATCCTCTTCCGCTTTTGACAGCGACCGGCTAGCATAAGATATCACCCGTTTAAGTCCGTCTTTCCTCTGTACTAGGACGGCACCGAGGTCTAGGACACTGGCGTCAGTGTAGATTTCGGTATCGAGGTCCTCGTCGAAATGCGCAAGTACCGGCAGCGACTGCATGTGTCGTTTGAATTCGTGAAATGCGTTGGCCTGCGGCGTTTCCCATTTGAACTCGGCGTAACATCTTGTTAGATGTGTCAGTGGCTCAGCGATGCATGAAAAGTCCTTGAAAACGCGCCTATGGTAGGCACACGTGCCGAGGAATCTACGCACTGCCTTTTTGTCGATGGGCTGCGGGAACTTTGCGATGGCAGCTGTCTTCTGCGGGTTAGGGCGGACTCCAGATTTGCTGATGACGTGGCTTTGAAACAGAAGCTCATCGTACGCGAAGTCGCACTTTTTCGGCTTCAGAGCATGCCCTGATGATTTGATGGCCTCTAGTACTGTCGCAAGCCGCGTAAGGTTATCGTCGAAATTTCCGGCGAAGACGACGACGTCATACAAGTAAACAAGACAATTATGCCACTTCAGTCCTGCTAAAACCGTGTGCATCACGTGCTGGAACGTTGCAGGCGCCGAGCACAGTCCAAATGGCATAACCTTGAACTCATAGAGGCCATCTCGCGTGATGAAGGCGGTCTCTTCGCGATCCCTTTCGTCGACTTCTATTTGCCAGTAGCCAGACTTGAGGTCCATTGACGAGAAGTATTTTGCGTTGCAGAGCCGATCCAATGCGTCGTGTATACGTGGGAGGGTGTATACGTCCTTCTTCGTGATCTTGTTCAGTCGACAATAATCGACTCAGAAATGTAGGGTTCCGTCCTTTTTATTCACTAAGACAACAGGAGACGCCCACAGGCTTTTCGACGGCTGGATGATGTCGCCGCGCAGCACTTGTCTTATTGCTTCACGTTCTCGCGTTGAAACTCGGTAAGGGCTCTGGCGGAGTGGTCGAGCGCACTCTTCGGTTATTATGCGGTGCTTTGCGACTGGTGTTCGTCAAATCGTGAATGACGTGAAAAAGCCCTCTTTGCATTGTTGGAGAAGAGTTTTGAGCTGTTGCTGCTTGCTCATGGGGAAACTTGGATTGATGTCGAATTCTGGTTCGGGAACTGTGGACGTCGATGTACATGCGGCAGAATCCGAGAGGACAAACGCATTGCTGGTTTCCACAGTTTTCTCGATGTACACGATTGTCGTGCCCTTGTTGATGTGCTTGAACTCCTGGCTGAAGTTGGCTAGCATCACTTGCGTTTTCCCTCCGTGCAGTCGAGTGATCCGTTTTGGGACACAAATTTCACGCTCGAGCAGTAGACGTCCGTCACCCTCGATGACGCTTTCTACGTCAGCGGGTGTTTCGGTGCAAACGGAAATAATAATGCTGTTGCGCGGTGAGATGCTCACTTGATCTTAGAGCACACTGAAGGCATGGTGACTACGAGAGCTCTCAGGTGGTATCGCTTGATTTTTCGACATGGTTATCGAGTTCGACTTCATGTCGGTGATTGCGCCGTGTTGGTTTAGGAAGTCCATGCCGAGAATGGTGCCTCGTGAACACTGTTGGAGGATAGCGAAGGTGGAAGGGTATGTGCGGTGATGAACGGTAATTCTTGCCGTGCAGATTCCAGTCGACGTAATGAAGTGTCCTCTAGCCGTCCGAATATGAGGGCCTTCCCACGAAGTCTTAAGTTTCTTCAACTAAGTGGCGCTGTGTCCGCTCATTAGGGAGTTATCGGCCCCTGTGTCCACTAAGGCGGTGACTTAGTGGCCGTCGAGAAGCACGTCGAGATCGGTAGTTCTTTGTCTTGTGTTGCAGTTAGGTCTTGGCGTCGGATCACGGCCTGTCGTGTTAAACTGAAGCTGAAACATCGCGTCGTTAGGTCGCCTTTCTTGGGCATATTCTTTGCTTCCAGACTTTCTAGGGACGTCGGCGTGTCGTTGCTACGTCGTCAAGATAGTTTCTTCTCCGTCCTTGTCGGCGGCGGAGGATTTTCGTCAGTTCGACGAACAGCTACCGCACTCCATCTGTTGATGCTTTTAGTTTTCTGGGTATGGGCTCGCAGGGTGGCCCCGGGCTGGCCCAGTGTATGACGGCGCAGCGGTGACAGGTAGCGGCCTGTTGATGGCGAATGGGACGGTCGTCGAGGGCTTCACTGAGTGGCCGCGAGGTAGTCGGCGATATCGCGAGGTCGTTCGCCAATCTGTGGTCGCGGCGCGTTAACGGCGAACCCTCGGAGTCCCATCTCCCGGTATGGGCATCGACGGTAGATGTGGCCCGCTTCTCCGCAGTGGTAGTAGAGCGGGCGGTGGTCAGGAGCGCGCCAAACGTCTCTCTTCCTCGGGTAGCTGCGCTGGGCGACGGGCAGGCGTGTTTGTGGCGGTGGGCGATAGAATTGCGGCGTTACAGGGCCCTAGCGCGGTCTAGGAGGGTACCTTGACGACGGGTGACTGCGGCGTAGGTCATCGCTTCCGGCACGGGAAGCAACGATTGGGGCTGCACTTCGGTAACGCCGAGTGACCGTCGAAGTTCCTCCTTGACGATGTCAGTGACACCTGAGGTTGCGTGACGCCTGAGGATACCTGAGGTGTCGACGAAGGAAAGATCTTACGCAGTTCTTCGCGCACAATGGGCCTGATGGTCTCTTGGAGATCACTGGAGCCCATTGATTGGATGGCGCACTACGGCATGAGCACGTTGCGTTTATATTGCCTAGTGCGCATATCTAGAGCTTTCTAAATCGGCGTTGCCTCTATCAAGAACTCAGCTACGTTCTTCTGTGGGTTTCGGATCACTCGGGCAAAAAGTCCTTGCCTCACATAAAGAAACGCACTTTTTTCTCTTCGGACATTCCCGGATGGCCATGCCGGAAAAGATGAGTCCTGCCTTCCGTGAAGATGGCGATGGTCTCATTGGGTAATTGGCCACGGGTTTGCATCAGAACTTATACCCTTTCTTTGTGGACAACGTTCGTGAAGGTCCTCAGAAAGTTACTGCGGAACAGGTCCCATGTTGCAAGGGTGGATTCCCGGTTCTCGAACCAAGTCCTCGCGGCATCTTTCAAGGAGAAGTACACATATCGTGGTTCATTCTCAGAGGTTTAGTTCTCGAAGGTCAAAATGTTTTCGAAGGTTTCGGGCCACGTTTCCGGATCCTTCGAGGTAGCTCCACACAAGGTAGGGGGCTCCCTGGGTTGCTGAAGCACGACGGGTGACACTAGGGCTGCCATGTGGTTGCCTTGGCCACAATTTCCTTGGTCTTCTCAGGTAGAAGTCCGTGCTCCGAGGGCAGCTTTTGCAGCTGGCGGCTTGCTGGGTGGTCCGGGACTACGTTGAAGTTTTCTTTGCGGTCCGGGCTTGGGTCACGGCTTGTTGGGGCGTCGGGTACATGAACGAAAACACCTCCACCAGATGTCACGTGGTAGTGCCGTGTAAAGAACACTGTAGCAATACTGTTGAAGAGGAAACTAACTTTTCTAGAGCGAACCTGTGCCACAATAAAAAGGCAACATTTATAGAACAGCGAGAGCGGCGAACACAGTTGGCGATTGTCAAAATCTGATCAGCGGGTCAAACGCGGCAGCTTTTACACATCCGTCGTCGAATGTTCGAGACTAATTGCTGGGACCCGCGTGTCTTCCTCAAAGTTCTACACCATTCGCGTCACACGATGAAATCAAATTAGACAAGGTTCGGTAACAACAGACCATGGATAATACCATCGATAACTTTCGAGAAATTTCCGATACATGCAAGCGCGTCCTACGCTGTGCGATAACATTTGTTAAGCGGTGCAAACGCGCTCACCCAACAAAGACAAACAAGTAGACGGTGTCAATAGTTGACACTTCCAGGTGTCCTTTTCTAGATATTCAAGAGCTCCAGAAGATATGTTCGAAAATGGCAAAATTTGACATTACTTGGAAGTAAACTGTCTTCAATTTAAAGCGGAAGAAACATGAACACTCAAAAAATGACATACTCATTTCTTCTCAGCAGGAATTCAAGATTGTTTTTTTTTATAGAGCTTGACAGTCGGTTCTCTGTAGAAGACAATGCTATAAAAATTCACATGTAACTCGCTGTCAGGAAAGAATTGGTACAGTAACGTTTGTTTGAATGCACTTACTGCTTTGGCACAAATTATTACTTCAAGCATGCAGGACCCAGACGTGCACAATTTTCGCGAAACAGAACTGAAAGATAGAGATTGGAAGCCCTCCAGAGAATGATAGGACGCGGGGTATTTTATTTGGCATGGATAAGAAAAAGAAGCATTGTATTTACAACCCATACTGTAGAAACAAAACTATATAAAAGACACCTCAACTTTTAATTGTTTAAAGTTTCCACTTCGCCTTCGTTTCATACAATTTGTCGTTTGCTGTTTTGCACAAGGGGTCTAGAAGCGTGTTTGCTGCTGCACTCAAAGTCTAATGCATGACTTCTTGTCGAGCATGGCCACTAACACATACATACAGGTCATCAATATCATTGAGGATGCCACACACAAGAGCCATTAATACTTCTTTCTGCTTATGAAGTGCAAAGAATTGAGCTGCTAAGCGTGGACTTCTAAGCATGTGGAGCACTATTTCTATGGCAAGAAGAGCATTTAAAACAAGTTCGAGCGGAAACTTCACCCTATTCCTGGTGATGCTCGTAATTTCCATCTCTGCATCATCTCTGGCCAGCTTTTCTTTGCATGATTGGCACAACAGTTCCTTTAGAGCTGCATGAGTGCAGTAACCCGCAACATATGCCACAGCTGGAAGCCTTGCCACTTTCTTCTAAATATCGCCGTTAAAAATCAAATATGGGGTTTTACGTGCCAAATGCACTTTGTGATTATGTGGCACGCCGTAGTAGAGAACTGGACATTTCGACGACCTGGGGTTCCTTAACGTGCACCTAAATCTGAGTACACGGGTGTTTTCGCACTTCGTCCCCATCGAAATGCGGCCGCCGTGGCCGGGATTCGATCCCGCGAGCTCGTGCTTCGCAGCCTAACACAATAGCCACCACGCAACCGCGGCGGGTGATATCACTGTCACTTATTATGATATCAAACTGGCTTAACAGCGTGTTGGCACAAATGATAGGAACACCGCACAGCATGTCGATGTCTGGTGACTCGGGCACTTTCTGTAACCGCAGCTTTGTAGCAGACTTGAAAATTTGTCTAATTGACACATTATAGTTGGCACCAGACAACTGACAGTATGGACCACAGCGATCCTTGGGAGAATCTATCTGAAACTTGTCAACCATAAGTTTTGCATGCAAAGTTCTTCAAGGCCGTAGATAGTGATCTCGTGGAGCGCGGGTGTTGTGTGACATAAAGGCTGAGTGTATTTTCCGTGTCAAATGTCCTGCGTCGTAATTCAAACTTTCTGAGGAGTCTAGCCACTGCATTATTTTCTCCAGAAACTATCACTCGGGGCGAGATGTCGAGATTACATGTTTTGCAGTTCGTCTGAAAACCGCTGGCCCTTTCGCAGAGTCTTTAACGTTGACAATATTCCACCATGTTAGCGTGTTGATGTACTGAGCCGTGGTATCAGCATACTGAAGGTTGCTATTATCAACTGCTGCCACAGTTGATGAATTGAAGATTTTTCATGCGAACTTTACATTTTGCCTCTCCATAGTAGAAGGATTTAAGGCCTTCAATGACAATGTCGGAGCAATTTTCAAAAAGCTCATTTTGTTCAGACTCATGCAGTTCACATAAAGTGCTGAATGATGCTGTCAAAACTTTGGATTTGGGGCCTGTACTTTTTCGATCTGGGAAGTACATCCATCTTCTTGCATAGTATTGGTTCATCCAGTTATTTGTGACACTTTTCAACAAGTGCACAGTGTCCACGCCAAAAAACAAAGGCCGTCATTTGTCAGCTGGATGTTGATAAACTATATTTAGCCTCGGGGGGCTTAAAAACAACGACATTGTTTTCTGTTGATAGAATTATTGTCAGAAATGATAGCAATCACTTTAAACTCTGTATGCACAAGCTTGAAAACTAGCATTCGCAAAAATTCATGCAAGTATTTTGCATCAATTGTAGCAACTGGCAAAATATGCACAGCATCCTTGTGATTAAAAGGAGACTGAGTCATAAAGACATTCGCTCTTTTTGCCTGGCTTGCAGTGTTGACTGCTGCGCCTGTTATTGTTCCAGCTTTGAAATCAAAGTATGACTGAATGTGCATCATTAAAGATACTATCTTTTCATGTTCTTTCACTGTGGTAGCAACCTTCTTAGCATATGACAGAAAACAGTTGTTCTGCTATTCTGTGGTTGGGTTAGCTTGTTGAGCGGAGCCGAGACGTCTTATTGTTTCACGATAAGGCAACTTTACGTTCAATGAGCCTCTCAGGAATCGATATGCGTGGGGCGAAATGGTGTAGAGGAGACTTGCAAACACCAGCGGCGTGCTCTAGTGTTAAAGGTGAGCTCCACTTGGGATTTTACGAACTTCACGATGCCCAGGTACCACCCATGTAACAGATGCTGCTAATCTTTGCATATCAAATCCTCCAACAGTATCATCACAGCTGCAAGCAGTTTATGAGCCCACTGAACATTGTTGGAAGAATGAAGAGTACGCAGAAACTCAACATGATGAAGGGTGTCCCTTAGTTGCCACAAGTCCTGCAACTGTGCAGGCAAACTGACACCATCCACAATGTGCGTTTCCCCAAATTACACTTCCAAACACATACTATCTCGAACCATCACTGATAAATGAACAGAGGCGTCCTGAACTACAATTAGATCCAGGAATAGAACCTTCGAGTCTATGTTGATCACAGGCCAAAATGGTGAAGTGTTAGAGCTTAGCAGAGCATGAAGAAATTCGGAAAAGTTTGTAGTTTTCTTCTGCTTATCTTGCTGTTGTTTTCTTCCGTGTATTATTCCATGGCAATGCGGAGCGATTCGTCCTGAACACATTTTTTTTCATCCTCCGGAGCCTCCCGAATGCATGCATTTTGACGAGCGAGGTATTGCGCGCAATTCAGGAACACACTCGGCACCGCATCCTGCTTCAGCCGGAAGACATTCACCGGCACTTCAATAATCCTCCCCGACTTGATGTCCGTGTACTCTGGCGTTTTAACGTAGTCGCTGGTCACAAACTGCAACTCGCAGAGCTGAAATACAAGAAAAAAATAAAGATATGTGGGAGCGCGTTTTATAATGTCTAAAACGTAAACGCCTTGGGCTTTCGATACGACAAAAGGAGTATGATCACGTTCAAGGCTCCAACAACGCAGGCAGGCCAATTCAGCCGGTGCGGGATACGTTCAGCCGCAAGAACGCGCATTGAGTTAGTAAAAAGCCCCTGTGTCGAATCATAGACCATATGCTACCATTGTGTTCTTCGTAGGAACAAAACCCTTTGGGGAAACTACTCTTGTCCATGCGGCCCGCCGCACCGCGTCGTTCGCAAACGCGTGGACTCGCACGCTCGCTTCTCCTGCATAGTTCGAAATGCAGTTGGGAGCACAACAGCAGCCGGGCATTCTCGCAGTTCATTCACGCGCAAAAAGAAAGCCCGAAATGAAAAATATACATCTTGCAGACATAAAAAGGACGCATTCTCACACGCGAGCGATCCAACGACATGTGAATGGGCGACTCCGATGGCCAACTCCGATCACTGTGACCAGCACGCATGAAGCGAAATCCGATAGACGCATGAAAATATGGCTGCTTAATAATGTTTAAAATATGTGGTCAAAAAAATATGTGGAGAATAAAATTGACTAATTAAAGCCGAATAGTTCAATGCTTTCAATGCAGCCTTTGGTATTATTTGCGCCCGAATTATTAGAAACACTAAAGAATGGCTTGTTTGGATTCTAGTTAAAGTCACCGCTGAAGTCACTGTGAGCCATCCATACCTGTTCTTGTCCGAAATTTTCCAGCCTGCCCGCTCAGTTGAGGTGTGCGCCGTGGCGTGCGTCTTAATATCGCACGAAAACCCTCACGTGACCTGATCCTAAGTGCTTAGGGACGGGATCGTTTAAGGACTTTTGAAGAGGCGCGATGATAACGCTCATGAGAGGCCCCACACACTTTCAAGTTCCAGCAATCACCACTGAGGACGAAAAATCAACCGCGGCGCGTTCCAGCATGAAGCGCGCAAGTGGAGCTACTGCAATTTGGTCGTTTACTTGAATTCAGAATTTTTCTGCTCTGGTCGGCGCTCAACGCCACTGAATATTCGGTTTGTACATGTACATATATTAACAGAGAAACATAGTTAACATGCAATTGCGCTACGAATAAGCAGAGCATTGTTTTATTGGACTTCTGTTAATAACGACTGTGATTTATTACTTGAATAAAGGCGTTGAGGCATCACTGAAGTGTGATAAGCAGCAGCCTACTGGTATCGATTGCAGTCCGTGCCGTTTATCGATTCGAATTTTACGGTGGTAATATTTGCGTACGGTGTGGTCGTTTCTTTGGGCAGCATCTCGCAGGTTCGTTTTAATTGGATAACAGTAATGTCTCAGCCTGTTTATGCATACAACATTCTAAAGCCGCCACCAAACGAAAGTATTTAAAGACGGTGAATTTTATCAGCTGCGGCGTTTGTGGCATAACGGCTCCATGACTTCCCTCGTTAGTTATCGGCCGCGTCTGGCCGCATAACGACGTGTTGCTTGAAAAAAATGTGCTAGCTAGCGTAAAATTCATCGCTGGAGCTGAGTACAGTCTGTTTGGAGATTACCCACGAAAGCGTATTAACCTTGCAGCCTCTGGGCTTGTGCACCGGAGAGTAAAAAAGCACTGATTCACATCCCGTACTTTGAATTTCTTTGCGTGCAAGGTGTATAAAACTGATTTCTGTAGTCATTTCTTAAAAGTGGAAAATACTAATAATTATAAAGTTATTGCTCTTTAAAGGCATTTCAAAAAGAGGCTCTTGTTATCTTGCCACTTTGCTTAAATTCCTTACACGGAGTACGGCGCAAACGATAAATAGTTTTGCCTGTTTTTGCACAAAGGATACACTGCGATAAATTCACTACACATTGGTGGAAAATGTACATCCAGTGATGCAGTTAGATCATTTAGTCAGGAGCACTTGAGACATAATGAAATGACTGCGTTTATTACATAGTATTTGGCAAGAAAAAATTTCACCTAATTGAGGCTTCACTATGCACAGCCCACACAAAGACACAATTGAAAGAAATGCGCGCAAAACAGTGTTGTGTGTATGTGCTCTTCTGTCATGGAGCGTTTTGTGCCCTGTTCTTAGTCATACATGGATCACAAAGTCACTTACACATACATCTTAGTAATTGAGGATCTTTTTTCTTTTGACTCCAGTCTCCAAGACGCTGCTGATTTTTCCTGATCATTTTGGACTCTATTGTCTCTGGCAATACTAGACATCAGTGAATGTTCCACCCCTGGAAATGAGATCAAGGAGCCAATGTCCTCACAAGGTATCTTTCTGAACACTTCAACTAGAACCATGGTTTGTTGATAAATTTGAGTAACTTTTGCTTCAAGATAATTGACTAGCACGTTTGTCATGGCTTCATTATTTCTCTTTTCAGGAAGACGGACAAAATAGAGATTATTGTTCTGCAAGCTGCCCACGCCAATCCATAAGAAGCTCAACGGTCACCATAATAACAACAGGTCCTCTTGAACTAAGTGCCTCGCCATGAAATTTTTGCAAGTTTACTAGATAGAGGGGTGGGAGCCCTATCAGGAAAGCAGCAGCCTGCAATTTTGTATCGTACTGAGCGGGATTGCTAAAATCTTACATACAAGCTTGCTTGAATTTATGGGCATTTCATGACAACTGGAGAAATAACATGTTTATTGCCAACTTCTTTCTTTTCAATTCGTTGTAGTGAAGATGACCAGAACAGAAACAATTAGCAAGCTTGCTAATGCACCAACTTTGTCATCTGCTTTTTTCAAATCAGCTTGACGGTCATTCCCACCAGGTATCTCATGCTCACTCGCAAGAATTTGTTACACGAGAATACAAAGAATTTTAAACAATCAAATGCACCCAATGCAATTGTCAGGAAATGCTACTTCATGTTAACTGAAACTCTGCCAGTCATTGGTCATTTAATTTTTTTATTTAAGATACCCTCATGGCCATATGGCACAAAAGAGGGGAGCGGTTACAAAGTAGTACAGTAAAGCAAACAAACAAGTGCAGTAAGTTCTGGTCATATAATAATTGTTCTGATTATACAATGTTAGCTACAGCTTTGTAAAATGTTTGTTATCGGTGATGACGACGATACTTGTTGGAAGGTACTTACATTACTGACATAAATAAATAAATAAATAATAAATAGAGACGCGCGAGACTACACTCATAAAGGAGGAAAACAAGTTTCTTTATTGCAGGAATTCTTATGGCTACTGAAATCATTACCATTATGTGGTTTCTTCAGCGCTCACAATTGGAAGAAGCCCCAGACGTCCCAGAAGCTACACTCCCTGTTGGCGCAAAAAAAAAAAACTTGCTTGCACTCAGGGACAAGTCTCATTACCGCCCAGCTGTACAACACCGAAAACCTCTTTTATCGCAATCGCCTGAGAAAACGAAAACCCGAAAGAAACTTGCCTCTCTTCCCCCACCCCCTGTTCCGCTTACGCATGTGGGCGCGTCGGCGATTTCTGTCTCCAGCCAATCGCCTTCGTCACTGACTATGCGAGATAGCGGGCCGCGCGAAATGGCATGCGCGAAGACGTCCCGCCTCCCTCTTAAATAGTGCAACAAAAAGTCCTCTATTGTGCTGTATGAAAAGTGTCGAGCGCATCAGTAGTCCCGCAGGTTCGCGAAATATCAATCAGGAACTGAACGTATTGTCACCCGTTTGCACGACGAATTTCGCGCCGTATTGGCATACATCGAAACTATGCATGGAAAACAAAACCGCCAAGGACTCCCTTCCAGTCACAATGTAGTTCTCTGCTGGGTGCAGCACTCGAGTAACAAAAGCCTGAGGGAGCAGAACATCATCAAACTTCTAAATGATTACAACTCTCAATGATAAGCGACTCACGCCGGTCTTAACAATGAATTCCCTTGGCCAGGTCAGGTAATCTGGACCGCGCTTTCACGGCAAAGGTTCGTGGCGAGTCGCGGAAAATCTTCTAGTGCTCTGGTTCCCAACGGTACTAAACAAACTCCCCGAGCAACTGTGTTAGCGGTGCCTGGATTCTCGCACAAAATGAGAAAAAGTACTGATAGAAATTGGCCATTCCAAGAAGCAGTGGAGGGAACGCCTTTGAGAGTCGTCTGTCGCTTCCAATGAGTTCGGCTTAGTGGAACAGCTTTTCATTGTGAACACAAGCCACTGCACTCGAGTTTGAAGCTTATATTCCTTAGCCGGATTTCGCGTCACAACCCGCTGCTTTAAGCGTCCTCATTAAGTATGTCCACAGTGAAAACTTCTTCCCTATCTTACGCCCCACGACCCAATAGGAAAGCCGCATTGCGTGACTCTAGGAAACACGGCCACATAACCCTGTGAAAACAGCATAGGGTCAAGGGACAGACGATGGTGCGCGAGCTTTCTCGCTCTAGCGAAAAGGCTCAGAGACGAAGGGCGCAGGAATTAGGAAAGCTACAGGCCGCGCCGTGAGTCGACGTCCAACCGGCGTTGTTACACTTTCACTAAAATGTATCCCGTCACGCATGAAAACACCTGCGCGGCCTGCTCTGTGCACTCCTCAGTTGATTGTCAGTGAGCCTGAAATTCATTCCCTTAGCGTCTGAATTTCCTTGTTTACTGCAAGCACTTCCCTTTCAATTACGCACCCCTGCCTTTCGTCTTCTGGCACCATGCACACTGTGACTGGCACCTCCTCCGAAATACTACGTATGTCACTGACCCCTTTGGCTATTTGCGTCGCGATAGCTGCCCCTTGTCCTTGCAGTACGTCAATGATCCTGCTCATTATCAACACTAACTGCCTCTCCTCGACTGTGCCCCACATGCGTTCCTTGGCTTTCGCTATCACCTCCCTAATCGCTTTTCCGTGAAGCCCGCTAATCTTCACTCGTTCGCCTGCAGCTGCTCTCTCCGTTATCGCCGGTTGTGCATTTCGCTTGTTTGAATAGCGAACAAAAACAACTCGACGCTTGTCCTGCTTCTCGTCGCTGACAGCGGCACATGCGGTCGAGACGCCATCTCCCCTTTCACATTCTCACCCTTCGCTTCGCTAGCGCCTTTGTAATTAGGAATGACGTTTCCGCCACTGCTTTCTGGTGTGGTAGTTTAGGCTTCCTTACCTGCTCTCACTTCGTTGGCAGTACCCTTCGCCGTTCTCGCATCAAAGCATTGACCATTTTGTTGCGGAATGGCGCCTGTCAGCTTCATTTCTACGTTGGCTAGCTTTTCTTCTACCTCCTTGATCTGCTTCTCTTCGCTCCTCAGTTCCGTTTCCACCTTTCCAGCCTGCTGAGCTATCTTATCCTTCTCCTGCTCTAGACGGTCTTGCCATGATCCTAGCGCGCACATCTTGCAAATAAAAGCAGCCCCGTTTGCTTCGCGTACTGAGTCCAACCGCGTTTCTTCCGACGCGTAAGAGCACACACGCTCAGAACAATGCACGCGCGGGTTCCTCCTAGTGCCAACCGTCACCTTATGAAAAGGTGCAGTAAAAATTCACCTTACTCATGCGAAAAACTAAGCAATAATCTAATCAAAAACCCTTGGAAACTGCAAAGTATAAAAGCAATTTATTGTGATTGCACTCATAATCGGACACTTCTATAAAGAAATGAGCGAAAGATCTAACAAAAACTCATCGGTTTGGCACGCTGCGCTTGCTGCGCTAAGAAGCCTCCTCCACTCGGCACGTGTGTTCACTTCGGCGTCGCTCACCTCCACGGATGTGCGGAGCCGAGCGTCATCAGCTGGTGCTGCGAGGAAACGAGTGGCGCAGACGGCACCCGCTTCCCGAGTGTTTGCCTACTGAGTTGTCACACCCATTGGGAGGTAAAGCTATACAGCTTCGCTGTAAACACATTCTAAGGCCATTTAGTTCAGCCGCCTTACAAACTGTACGAAACGGCCCGTTTTCGGCGCCAGGTCCAACAGCCAGCGGAAATGGCTGATGCCTTCTACACCGCTCTCAGGTCAATACTAAACCGCTGCTAGTACGCGACGCCAGAAGTAAAAAAAAATGCTTGCCCGTGACCGCTTCTTTGTTGGCTTGTTCAATCGCATTCTCTCCGACAAAAAAGGCCGAAGCTCAAGTCCACCAACACGAAGACGTAGAAAACGAACTCAGGCCAGGCGATTCTGCAGACGATTCTTCATTGTCGCAGGTGCCGCACGCGTTCGTAAAGGGAACGCTGCGTCATCGGACATGCCTAAACCGGCAAGCTGCGCTTCTTGCAGACACTCGTCGCACGAGCCTGCTGTTTGTACGGCTCGACAAACCACCTGCAATTTTTGCTTAATGAAAGATTATTTTGAAGTGGTCTGCTGGAAGAAAAAGCAGAAACACCTCGAAGCACACACGGTCTTCAGCATGCTCTACCGAGTTTCATGCTGTTGCAGGGAATCGTCCAAGCGCGAAGTTAATCGAGGTAATATCCAATGTCCAAAGTCTTTCAAGGCACATTCAGGTGCTGAAGTTTCCGTATTTTATGATAGAGCTCGATTCTCGACGTTTTGCCTCTACTCCAAGTCCCAGAAGGCAAGCTGAAGTGCGCCTGTAACGACGTTACCTGTCCTTGGTACGTACGAAGTCACGCTCACTTGGAAAAACAAGTCCGCGAAGGAGAAATTGTATGTTTTGGCTGCCAAAAGAGTTCCTCTGTTAGGCTTTACTGGAATTAAGACTCTGAGTTTATGCAAATTTTTCGGCTAAGTATCAAGCTCACAGGAGCCACCCAAGTATCTAATCTTGCCTGTTCCAAGGACTTCGAATGCTGTGAGAAACCTACAGGATCCGCCTGAAGCCCGGAGACACGCCATTGTCACCAAGCGCCCCCCCCCGCCACCTCGGCGCCTTGCATAACTTTTTCATGAGCCCACGAAGAACAAATTGAACAAGATGGAAGCATAGGGGCTGATCTGGCGCGTCGGCACTCTTACTTAGTGGTGTGGGGACTGGTTGCTGTCCGAAAAGGCCTGGGTAATTACAGGATCTGCGTTGACATCTCTCAGCCTAGCAAACCCGTTCTTCGCGAACGTCACATGCGGCCGGCTGGCGAACAATGCCAAGGCCTGCTTGGCCAAGTTTCTTGCTCGAGCAAGTCATGCTATCTCAGGATTCGCTATTGTACACAGCATCTATAAACCCGTTCGGTCACTACTACTTCCAACGACTGATATTAGGCATTAAATCGGTGCCCGAATACTTCGAGAAACAAATGTCCTGGATACTCGAACGCCAGGCCTGTGTGGTGAACATAATTGATGACAGCCTTGTTTTCGGTAAGTTTCGCAAAGAGCATTGTTATATAAGGCGTCGCTGCCTACTGCAGCGCCATTAGAAGGCGCGTGCTTGGAGCCGCCTGGAAAGAAGAAAAAGAGGATGGAATAAACGGAGAAGGACTGAGTAATGTCTCCATTGATATCGCACTGTACTGTCGTCCCACGCTCCACTATACAAATCTAGTTTCTCTATACTTCTAACCATACGGAAAACCGCCTGCTTCTTGGCCAATCCCCCATAGTGGGTACGCGCCACTGTCTGGGACACAAGACATCGCACTGAGTACGATGCACGATATACCATAATTGGTGACGAGGATTTAACTACCCATGTGCTACCGGCTTCCCCTTTGTCGGCGCTTTCGACTGCTGCATGTCACCCTCTACGATGAGTATTTCGGAGCTACAACCGGCACCCCCATTCCTGTCGTCACCTGGACACCCGGTCATCCCCTGGGAGCTATGGATTCGAGCGCTCAAGAACTGCATGGTGGTGTCGGGCGCCTCTGACCTACCTGCCATGCATCGGAAGGCAATTCTGCTGAACGGCTTGGGCTTGGAAGGACAACGTATCTGCCAGCGTTTCACGTCGGAAGACGATCCGCGCTTTTTGGCTTCGAGCGGATACGGAGAGACGTTGATGACTCCTGCCCCAGATTAGTCTGACCGCGGCATTGCGACGCTTGAAGGTTACTACAAGAGTTCTGTCAATGTCACCCACGGAGCAAGAAACATTTAGGAGTGGAAACTCCGCTGTTTGCGGCGACCAGAAAAGGTCACAAGCCCGCGGAGCCGTTATCGTGCTGGCGGCGCTTGGCGCTCTGGAAAGAAATTACCGCCGTTGAGAGCTCGCCGGAGCCGCCTGCCCGGGCGCTGCATTTTTTTTTCGCTGCGGCTTCTACGACGCGCCGCATGGCGCCGCCAATGTATACGGCCCCGTCGGCGCATACAACAATTGTGACCTTATCTGGTCGCCCGCGCTCGCGCACGATGACGGGAGCTTCACCTCCTAAATGTCTTTCTCCGTGATGTCACCGCAGCGCGTCACCGTTTCCGTCGAGGTGCACATGCCCCAGGTGAGACTGCGGTCGATTACATCACCGCGCTACGAAGCCTCGTAGGAGCGTGCAATTTGGGTGACTTGGCGGACGACACGATAGGTGACCAGCTTATAGAAAAAAATACTTGCGAATACTTGCGTGAACGTCTTCTACTCGAACAGTCTCTTACGCTTTCTCTGGCCCTTACCATCGCGAGGCAGCATGATCAGGCGACTAGAAAAACGGTAGAATTTGCACGACACGAAGCACAAGTGCATCACGTTAAAGACACAAGCACTTCAAATACGAGAGAAAAGCACTGTGGCATGCACACGGCACGTGCACGTGCACATCGTTGTGGTTCTTTGGACCATCTGGCGAATAGCTCTCACTGCAAAGCTAAGACACATAAGTTTCGCAGATGTGGAAAGAAGACTGACCATCTGGAAAAGATATGCAAGTCTTTCCGAAAGTCTGAAAAAAAATTCAGCATGTCACGGAAGACGACACAGAACTTTGGAACAGCTTGGCTGGTGCACAGCGATTCTCCAAGCTAGATTTAGCTTCTGCATGCCCTCAGTTACCGCTAAGCCCAGAGAGTTGTGATCTTACGACGTTTATAACGCACGACGGACTATTTCAATTTAAAACGGTTTGCTTCGGACTGGCATCAGCACCGTCAACGTTTCAGAAGATGATGAATATGCGTCAGCCTTTCAAAGGTTGCAAATTCGTCTTATTTTACATCGACGACATAATGGTGTATTGACGCACCCGAGCGGATCACTTGGTCAATTGGTACTGTTATAAAACGACTCTCTGATGCTGCCCTCAGGCTCTACCATAAATGTATTTTTGACACCGCAGAGTTGACTTTTCTAGGCCATGTTGTCGGCACCAAAGCGTTATTCCCTTTGATGTCATCTATCGAGGCGATACCCAAGACACCACCACCTTCAAATATCAATGAACTTCGCTCGCTGCTGGGACTCGCAGGCCTCTATTTCAAATTCTCCCCGCATTTTTAAGTTGTTGTGGAGCCAATGCGTGCTTTGCTTCGAAGAGGGATCTGTGGCATCGGGGGATCAACCGTTGCAAAGGAAGGGCATGACAGTCAGTATGGTAGCCTGCCATCTACACCCACATTCAGAATCTTGTCTTTAGCTACACCAAGTGTGCCGAAACACGTGTCCAACGCTCGGAGACCATGATGGCCTCAGTCATCATAAACCTTACTTGAGAAGGTGGAGGGGCCGATCTCTTGCTTCTGAAAAGCCAGGACTGTATTCTTGTGGTCGAGTACCAGTTCAGATTCCCTGAGGCTATAAGCATTGACTCAGCATAAGCAGTGACAATTATCACTGCCAAAAAGACCGCTTTTGTGCGCCATGGCATCGCCAAGCTACTTCGCATTGACAATAGACCTCAGTTTGTAGCCAAGAAATTCATCGGCTTCGCACAGTCCTATAGAATCTACTATGGCCTGCTGTCATACCACCAGTAGACCTCTGTACCCGCAATCAAATGGTGACGTGAAACGGTTGGTCCGAACTGTCAAGCACCTTCTCGTCAAGTCGGCTGACCCGTACCTGTCCGTGCTGTCCTATATAGGGACACCGGGCATCAATGTGGCTAGCCCTGCTTTAATAGTTGATTGGTAGACACCCGCATGTACGCTTGCCGAAGATAAGTAACCTCTTAAAGCCAAGTTAGCCGTCTTTGAACGACGTCAATCCCAGACACAACGCTAACTAGCAAGGACGAACGAGGCACTTGAACTGAGGGATGACGCCGATGAGCTCCGTACGCTTCTTTGTGGTGAACAGGTTTGGGTCATTGAAATCACGAGTCCGACGGTCGTCTTGAACACTGCACAACGTCCGCACTCGTATGTCAAAGATTCCCAAGAGCGTAGTGCAGCGCTACCCCATTCATCTCCTCCCGACTTCACCGAAGTCAGCAGCTAGCCGCTCCAGTCCAGTAGAGGTCACTGGAAGAGAGTCAAGAAGTCCTTCTGCTTCGTTAACAGAGGCGAGCCTCTCAGCGCGAGTTGCCTCATCATCCGCAGCTACTCCACCAACTGCACCAGAGTGCTTGGTGCGCATTTCGAGTTACGGCCGAACGATTCGTGTGCCAAAGAGGCTGGACTTCTAAGGGAACTTGGAAGGGGGAGGTATTGTGCCGCGCTTGACATAAATTGCACCAGAGTGCTATCATGTATCGTTGGAATAAACCGAGTTTCCGGGTTCGGGCAGTTTATCTACCGCTGCATGCGATTAATGTCAGTTGGGCTCCTGGGGCAGTGCTGTCACCTTGCAGATCCCTCAGCATACCCGCTTGGTCACCTTCAACATTATTTAACCGCTTCATAAGACCACTCGTCTGCGGTGGTAGGTGGTTGTCTTCCGTTGACTTGCATAGCTATATTGGAGGTTGGCTTGAGCGAGCTCAGCTGTAAAAACCGGCCTTCCATTGGTCCATGATGAGGGCTTCCTGGGTGGCATATCGCAGCAGAATTCTTTTTGACAAATTTGTACACATTGGCTGCGATACCTTGAGGCAGCGCTTTCCTTTCGGCGTAGCGACTAAGGTAATGGATGGCCATGATGACCCACGTATTTCCTCCTTTTGACGTTAGAAAGGATCCTAATAAGCGCATGCTGATCAGCTGCAATGGTGCGCGAGTAAGTACGCTGGGCTGCAGCGATCTCGTTGGCCTTGTTGATGGTGTGTTGAGTCCATAATAGCCTGAGCAGTTTTTGACGCAGTGAGAGACGTCGGCGGTGAGGAGTTGCCAGTAATTCTTCTGCTATATTCTCGAAAGCTTGACGGGGGAACAGAGGTGCCCATTGGTCAGGCACTCATGCTGCGTGCAGAACTTCTGGCAGCAACGCTGTTGGCACGACGAGAAGGTAGCTGGCGCGGACTGGTGAGAAGTTCTTCAGAATGATATGGTTTCTAAAACAATACGAGGAAAACTTGCGCTCAGGTAACTTTGCGACAAAGTCCGTTTTGCCTTCCGAGCACTTAGCAAAACTTCTCATTTCCGGGCCTGCGCGCTGCTGTTTGGCGAAGTTGTCGGTGCTTATTAGTAATAGGAAGGTGTCCTAGTATTGTTCTTCTGTGGTGGCAGGTCGATGGGTATGCGAAACAGGCTGTTGGTATCCGAGTGCTTCCACCAGCAGCTGTAGAAAATGGTGATGTCAAATCCTTAAAGTCCGTGGCTCCACCACATTAGCTACCCGGGCAGTTCCTTTAACTTCGCCAGCCAATCCAATGCCTTACCGTCCCTCATGAATTTAAACGGCCTGCCACATAGGCAATTCGCTAGAATAGCAGCTTGGGCCTGTTGGTTTTTCACCCTGCTGTCAACAGCGGAAAGTCAGCGCTTGTGGTGTCGTCTTCTCGTCTGGTGTCCCGTCTACGTTTTGCGCTGTTAACACTAGGCAAATAGGTAGGGTGTTAAAAATTCAATCTCTATAGCAAAAGAGAAGAGAAAAAAGAAGAGGAGCGCCAACTGGACCAAAGCTTCCAGCACGAGTTCCGTCTTCTTCATAGTTTTCGACATTCGAACGTTGAATAAAAAAACTGTCACAAACGGCCTCGCTTCTTGTAGTTGAACATCGTGATGCCGTTACCAGGATGCATTCTGTCTATTGTGGAAAGCCCTTCCTGAAGCAAGTCTGCCAAAAAGCCAAGTGCCACTAAAAATCAACATCGCAACGAAGCAGAGGAGCTATTCGAAGGTACACCTTGCCCACTCAATGCTTCACCATGGATCGACTCAAAAGAAAGCGCGGCTCTATCACAGAGTCTGTGATACGAATTGTCAACTTGATGATAGTGCTGATGGCCAGTACTTCCATCCTAGTCACTTAATTCACTGATGGACTTAATCTCTTCAGACCTAAAGGCACTGCAAGCTCAACTCACCAAGCTCAGCTCAGCAAGCTCGACCCACAGATATAAGAGCACGGGAATTACGCGGACTTCGATGAGGAGTTGAGGAACACGGATCAGCACCAGAATTCTGTAGTTTTGTCGAAATCTTGAGATAAACGACTCTTCTCAACTCTTTTACACAGCGCGTCAATGTTTCAACAAAGAAGCCATGCGCAAATGCTGAGAAGAGTTCAAATGAGGCTACGGAAGTGAGACGCGCAAATATTTGACGGAGATATAAAGTGGCCAGTGTTTGGGGTCAGTTTGAACTCTCTATCTATTTGAATGAGTCTTTAGCGAGCGTAGTTCAGCAAAAGTGTACGCGCAGCTACCTGTCCGGATCGCCTCAAAACGTGATGTGCGGATCGCCGACGACTAACGAGAGCTAAGCCGCAGCGCTTTAACTGCTGCACTATACATGCAGACATACGAACAGACATACAGAGAGATTACAGACCTACGTCGCTGATAATTAGTGGCCAGATGAACAAGCCTTCGAATCTACGCAAGGCACATTCATCTGTACATTTGAATGGACCGAGAGATTTCATGAAGCATTAAATCTCACGTGAGGTCGCTAGAGTACCTGGTCGTAGACATCAAAACGCATGGAGCTTTGTGGAAAACAGCGAGACCTTGCCACGGCAACTTGTGTGGAAACTCAGTCGATGGACCCTTCTGCTTGTGTAAAAATTACTGGCTCACAATAACAAAAAGTGAGTAAAACTGTTCAACATGCAATTTTATGCACGGATGTCCCAATCCAGAGCGCAGTAGTGTGACCACTTGGCCATGGCACACACTGTTTTGTTTATTGCAGGGAAGCTAACGCGTAGTACTTATACTAAGCACGCTTTCAGACAATAATCAGCCCAATTGTAACACAAATGAAATAGCTGAAATCAGTCGTAACATTCACTAGAACTCTCATACATCCCACGTAAAAATGATTTTTTTCATGGAAGATGTGCTTCATTGCTTAAGGTGGTTGAGCATGTCTGTCTATCATTCATGCTCTCTAGAGACTATCCACTGGCGAGCTTCTGTCTTTTGCCGCATCAAGGTACCTGATCGCAATGTCATTACCTTCTATTTCATTCTTGAATGTTCGCTGTAGAAAATTCCCAGAAGATACTGCGTCACTACAACCAAGGAAGCAGTGATGAATGGTTTCTGGCTTTTTACACAATCGGCAAGTTGTGTCCCACAGAACAAAATATCCTTTAGTCTTTTGTCCCGTCTTGATAGGAGGCGTTGAGGTATGACGCTTGAAAAAGAACGCTTTTCCCCGGCACAAACATACATTTTTAAAGGGATTCAATACATAATCGATGGTTACCAAATGTAGAACGGTATGATGTCAAGGGACAGCACAGGTGAATAACATCTCTAACCAACGTCTTACGACATGAGGTAAAAAAATAGGCTATTAAAAATAAATTATAAAGAAAAAGGCAACACGAACTATTTCTTTTTGCAACGGAGACACAGAACAATTCTCAATGAAGGAGGATATAAGAAGGGAAAGCAAATAAAATGAGAAGCGGAGCTGGAGCATCTCCGTGGAAACGGCTGGATAACATCGCGAAAGTATAGAAGAGGTGAGAATAATAGCCACATAATCAAGTGTGCAAGGCCAACCTCACCCCTTTAAATATGGAGAAACAATTTATCGCCCCGCATAGGCTGCCATTCACACTATCAGAAAAAGCGGGCGACGATTCTCTACAAGAGCTTATTATTTTTACGTTCATCGGGGATGACTTGAATAGTTAACTGTTGGGCTAGTTGGTCGTCCATATTTCAAGAAGTAACTTAGCGCGAATAAAACCACGTAAAAAAGAAAGACGGGCAAGGACAAACGCTTGTCCTTGTCCGTATTTCTTGTTTCCGTGGTTTTGTGCGCGCCAAGTTACTACTTCAAATATGGGGATGACTTGAAGCATATAAATCAATTTGGCCGAGAAGTGTTTCACACTGTTGCTTTTGCAAAAATTAACAATTCTCTTCCAACCCACGCCTTAGCTGCATGCCGAAGGCTTGCACCTCACTCAGACCAATGTGAGGTAAAGTTACGAAATGGATCTAGGGGTACGCCAAGGTCCCCCCCCCCCCCCACAAGAAGAACATCACTTTCCCAAGTAAAATACTGCTATGGAGTCACTGCACACTGACCATACCAGAGACTTGGAGACATCCTAAATAACAGAGGCACATCTGGCTGAACGAAGCGATTTCGTTAGGCACGCTACTCTTTTGACAATTTTGTTATCTGAGCAGATAAACGCGACAGCGTTCGCGTAAGCCACGACTTTGGCTGGTCATAGCCCACCACCGTATTCTGCAAACTTTTATTGGGACATTAAAGTTCTAGATAAAGAGTGGCTTAGCCATCTCAGTATTGACACTTGTACATGTTTATCCTTCTTGGAAGACCGCTTTTGTCCGTCTAACGAATGCTTAACATTATCGTTCAGTGCAGGACGCTCCTGCCTGCATCACAAGTTTCGCGAATGTTATCGACGATTCTATCCGTTGTATGTCGTCACTGAACTTTTTTGTAATCTTACTGCGTGCGCCACGCGAACTCTTCAGTACTTTCCGGAAGAGGCGCAGGCACCAACGATTACTATAGAACTTTCGATGATCATCTATACAAGCTGACGCACTTGACATAGTGATCAGATTTCGACGGTCGCCGACTGTGTTTTCCGATATGGTTGTGCTTTGAGTGTAGCCTGTTTTTGTTGGCGCAGATATGCGTAGTGAAAACTTAGTGTCTTTCTTCACAATTCCACTACTGTGTTCTTCACCGTCACTACAACGTGAGAATGTTTAGAAAATTCTGCTTAACGGAACCACGGTGAAGTAAAAGGATGGAATAACTAGAATATTTGTAAATGACACCCTCTCACCTCCCATATATGTTCACTCTTCTGGGAAATAGGGGTAGCCACTTTGGCCCATACTATTCACCACGACGCACAAGCGAAGATAGAGCTTACTTCGGAGTATTTATCTGCGGTCGCTTACTGCAGCTTACTTAAGTACACAAACAGCAATGCGCGTTCTCGTCCTTAGGCAAAACCACAATCAGTAGCAAGCCTCTGCTGTACAAAGGTCCTTGGTTTTTCTGACTGTACAGAGGTCCCTGCAAAACAATCTTTTGACGTCCTGGTCCTTCAAAGAAACCAATCTCCTAACATCCTCCTGTAGGTGCCGCGAAACGTTACCGTAAATATTTTTCAAGACATGACTGACCTTGCCATGCTAAACCTTCGCACTACCATGGCGGATACCTTTTAAACAGCTTCAAATAGCAACTGGTAAGGCCCCTGTCCCGGTCTAAAATTATTCGGTCACTACACGACTCGATGCCTCGAAGCGTGCGACGCGTAATGGTCGCTGAAGGCAACGCTTTATTTTTAAAGTACCGCACGCGCATGACGTATACGGTGAGCGCCTTAAACACCACTATAGTACACAAATATGAAACACCATACCACTTAAAATTTGGGCTTCTAGAAAACTTGAATTAAGGGATTCAATTTCGCAAATCTTTGGCACCCCTAATTTATCTGTTGCTTCAACTACCCTTGCGCTGCGTCTTCAGTATTTTACTGTAGTTATAGCAAGCAACTAATTTTTGTCTGTGTGACTGTACCATTTCTATTTTCTTCGAAATATGTTTTTGGAATTTCAGAGCCCTACTCATGAATTCATTACCAACAATTTCTCCGGAGTCCTTTACGTTAAAGCTATTGCAAACGGCTTAAAAGTGCCTGAATGCCTTTCATGACATCCCAAAGTCCGCGTACAGGGAAAGAAAGCGAGTATATTAGTGTGCATTATATAACATGACTCAAACGTATTAGTACCAACTGGTCTGAATGAAACAGTACTAATTGCGCAAAGTAATATAGTGATGAGAAATAAATGCACATTACCACTGCATAAGGACCAAACAACATAAATGCTAATGAAGCTTCATCGGCAACTTTGTGCGATTTGGCTCCCGGTGGGTCTGTGCGTGTTCCTCCTTCGCGTGTGTCCTTTTAGCGCCCTAAAATTCTTTCCGAAATAGCATAAAAACACTAAATATATCAAAAATACAATGGAACAGTATCGTAATACTCTCTTGGCAACATTAGTGAGAATTTATCCGCGATTTCTAGCCTACAGGCTGAGATCAGAAAAAAGACGCAAACCATAGAACAGTTCGATCGACAGAAATGGTGTTGCATCTCTCTCCGGGTAAAGGGAGCAAAATTCATCGGCATTCATACTTATTAATAACTGAAGGCGCAATATAGGCTACTTAATGCAATAAATAATTAGTACGTCTATACGGCACGAGCCACTTATCCTGGTTGCGAGTACGAGAGCCACTTAGCTGTCGTTGTAGCCGTGACAGCGACTTAAGAAATGACGAGAACTTACTTCACGAAAAAGTATCAATAGTGTAAACGAAATTCTTAACCGTCAGTCACTTTGGCGATGCTAAATTTCATGTAAGTGGTGCTGCTATGTGGAAGTACGGAACGCTAGCCATAATTCCACGTCCACGTCTCAGAATTTAAAAAAAATATTTCTGCGTGTTATTTTTCGTCGCGATGCTCCATATAAGTGTCCAATAGTCGATATGCGACGAAAATGGTGTCTGTTAATTTTCAACTTTACCTTTCCCTGAAAGAAATGACGACAGCGTGATAGTGCAACCATTGTTGATGCCAAGCATGGTTTTCTATCCATTTCTGCATAAAAAATCACACCAACTACTTGATGTTCCCAAACAATCTCGCTAGGGGCATCTTCAAGCAGTAGTTTATTCAAAAGCAGCCAGAACGACACATGAGAGTTTTCGCACTTAATAACCCGTCAAGATACGGCCACCGCTGCTGGGATTTGAACCCGCGACCTCCTGCTGAAAAGCCAAACCCTACAGTGAGCATGCCATGGTGGCGTCGCCTAAACCTAACGTGATAATTAATTTCCTTAATCAGGCGTCGTAATAGCACGATGCGATTTCATGAACATTACATCAGTTCTTGTAAACCGTCGCGATCATCACCTAAAACTAAGAGAGGTATTCCAGGTGACAAGCTTTCTCTGCTATCTTTGCATATTTAACTTACATTAGACCAACGTTAGAGTATGCCAGTGTCATTTGGGATCCGTTTCAATCCGGAATTATAAACCGCATTGAGAAGATACAGAGAAAATCTGCAAGGTTCATTCTTTCCCGGTATTATCGTACTGACTCTGTTCCCGAAATGCTTTGGTTGCTTGATTTGCCTCCACTGGCTCAACGGCGGAAGTTAGCTAGACTTAAATTTCTTTTTTTTTTTTTTTTGTTGTCGAAAGGCCACTTCAATATTGAAACCACGTCCTATCTTGCTCCCAGGCAGGCTAGAAACGTCAGATCAAGCAATCATTGCATGTTCTCAATTCCAAAAGCATATCTGGATATGTACGCTTACTCATTTTTTCCGCGAACGATTAAGGAATGGAACAGTTTGCCAGCGTCTGTTTTGTAGTCGAGTAGCATTGAAATCTTTGAGGAACACGTTAAAAACCTTTTATGAATTTTAATCTTAGTGGTGCCGTGCAAACATTGTCACACTATTCTAGAAATACATACAATAGTCTTTCTTTCATGCTGCTTCCAATATCACTGTCACAATGTTAGAAACATGTATTTCTTAGCCAAACTATTGTTTTTGTATTTCATTATTTGTTTCGCATTGTATTTCCAACAATCATTGCTTCATGTCCAATTTACGTTTGTAAAGTGTTTTCATCTTTTTACGCTATGTGCAAACCAGCTGTACCCACCCTGTTACGGCCAAGACGGCCAACAGTATTTGGAAATAAATAAAAAAAAAATAAAAAAATCTCTCGTGGTGAACACCACGCCGAGCGTAAAAAAAGTGGACTATTGCAAACGTCGAAACCTCACGCAGTTGTCCCACAAGTTAATATACGCCAACAAGACCAGCAAAAAAAGCATTAAAAAATATCACTGCGCCATCTCAGCAAAGTGCATATACAGTATTGCTCTTGTTTTACAGAGAAGTGGAAGTGAAATTATAAAAGTGCTGCAGAGCATACTTTTCTTATTTTCTTGTGAAAGTTGCACATCACGTTTATAGTTAAAGTATAAACGAACTAGTCGTGCGAGAAAGTATTATTGGAAGTATAAGCGCATGTGTGCGTTATATACGTGCTTTCCCGGAGCGCAAGGAGCAGTACACGATTCAGAGTGTTTACGTTTAGAGGAAAAGCGGGCTACATATGTTGAGTAGTTGGATGAGATTTTAAGAAAGCGTGGGTTATTTATGGGCTCAGCAAAAATTGCAGAGTCCTCCTGTTCTTTTTTTTTCTTAGAGTCGTATTTCGGAACGCTTGCAAAGTTTTACCGCTGCTGTAGAAGAAACGAACGAGGCAGAGTTTCTACGTTTGCGAGAAATGGGTACTGTTTCATAGATCGTCCGTACTGAAAGTTTGAAAAGTGTAGGCTACATAATATATTTGCATAAAATTACTTGTTCAAGCGTTCCGAACGTTTACAAGCATATTCTAAGATGACCACAGGAGTCTATTCTTCCGAAGGAACTTAACATTCAACAAAATTAAAATTTGGAACGAACTGGGCGTATTATGTGTGATACATGTACTTCAAGGCGTTTTACAGTTGTTATGATCTGTTTCACACTATCCCAACCAAACCGCATGCAAAACCTTAGGTTTAGTTAAAGTGGTAATCATAGAATTGTATGGAATTATTTAGGTGTAATGTGTGCCAAAGTTTAACGTTACTGCCCTGTGTATATGGTTCGCCAACAATTAGTGAACCCTCGCTTTCTCCCTGCTTTTTTTGGTTTCACTAGACACGTTCAAGTTTCACGGATGTCCTCCTTGTACTAAATGAGATTTGTAGTTGATGAATATGTTGGGTAGATTAGGGGAAACGGTAGAGAATATGTAGATATGCAGGTCAACTCTTGATTTTGCAGTAACTAGGTATTCAAAAGGTGGGGAGCGTTATAGCTATGCTATTGTAAAGCTGCGGAATTCAGCCGGCCGTTTGAGAGAACTATAACTGCCAGAAAATGAAATTTGCTGAAAAGCGCTAGAAGATAATGGCCATTGACCACGATTGGTTAAATTCTCGTGATAAGTTACGTCATTGGTAAAAAAATTCATTTAGAAAGTGATTAAAAGCGTTATACGGCCATTACCTGCTCTTCCTTAACGCCACGAAAAAAATCCACGTCAAAATGAACTCATATTTGTTGAAGGTAGTGTCTGTGTGCTCTTATGTAGAATATGCGTAAATATTTCAGCATTCCTTGAATAATCAGAAGCTTTTTGTAAGGTCGCTCTGATTGTCCGGGTTCTTAAGTGTCACGAATCAGCCACGTGCTTTGTGCATAGAGAGGGAGTTCACTTGCCCCCGTGTCAACCGGGCGACAGTTGCTGTGTTATGTGGGGTCACAGGCACCGCGCGGTGTTGGGTGACGCGTCGCGGCAGGTGTCAGGTGGGCGAGTGCCGATTCCGGGAAGTCGGCATTGTGCGCACGGTGTTGGCAGTCCGCCGACGGTCACACGAGTCCACACAGACCAGCCTTGAAAGGGACCGCTGTACAAGGTATTGTGGCTGTGGCTCCCGAGTGCCTGACTAATTGGAGGCGCCGCCGAGGTTAAGAAGGGCTTAGCAACGCTGACCCCATTCCGCATGCAGTGAGCAGGGACCTAATCTTCTACGCGTCCGGAACGCAATCGCCAGCCTTGTTGTTGGGTGCGGCTGCCGGTGTGGTGTCGAAGGCCAGCTTACAGTGCATGCTGTAGGAATGCGGTGCACACGTAAAGAGTGCATTCGGACGACGGCGTCTTGGAAACGCGCACTCGGAGAACTTTGTCTTATAGACAATAAGTTTGAAGGACAAGAAGGGCCATCAGTCTCCCACGCGGACAAACTTGGAGTACGGCCGCACTACGTGGTATCGATGCCCCTGCTTCCGAGACATTTGCGGCCTAGACGCCGTTGGGATTTGAAACGGTCTAGCGATAACTTGTTCGGGCCTGGCGTGTTTTGCTGACCCCGTCACTAACTACGGAGAAATGAGAGGGCATCGGAGTTTTAGGGAAGAAGGAAAATAGCTTTGTTTTCCAATATGTTTATTTTGAAGAGTAAGCCCATCCCTGTGGGTTGTGGCTTAACAAACGGTTGACTCTGATTGGCAACTGAACCTGTGGGACGGGCCAACGGCCCTACCGCCTTTTTTTGCTTTGTGTAATTGGGCTATAAAAATCGGGACGACATGCTGTCCCTCAGACTTGGCTGAAATCAGGATTACTGATAGATCAGTGAGGCTCCGTACCATGTACGTTAGACTTGGCTGAAATCAGGATTACTGATAGATCAGTGAGGCTCCGTACCATGTACGTTAGACTTGGCTGAAATCAGGATTGCTGATAGATCAGTGAGGCTCCGTGCTATGTACGTTAAAACGAGTCTGGGCTCTAACAGTCATTGAGACAGTCGAAGAGTGAGACTTTGTTTCTCAATTGTTCAACTTTGTAATGTATTTGTTTTACCTGCCATGTATATAGAAAAGTTTGCGTATAAATATTTCTTGTACATCTGATCTGCATCGCTTCCTGTCTGCGTTTGATCAACAACTGCCGATCATCGTCCGAGAAGCTTCAAGTTCCAACGGTGAAGCGAGGACGGAGAACGAACGAAACTTAACTCTTTTCAAATATTAACTGAACTCTCGGTGCTTCCTCATTTTCATGCCTAATATGATGCACCCGCGGTGTCTTTAGGGAACAGAACGAGTCACGTTGTTCATAATTTTTACTAATAGCGTGCCAGTTTTTGATGACGCTTGGACAAAGCTTACTGTGCGTGGACTATTTTCGACTTTGCAGAAAAAAAAAATTTTGAAAACGGTCCTGAGGGTTACAAGCGTCTTACAGAAACCGCGTATTAAACAGCTACTACTATTGGAAGAACTATGACAGAACAAAAGAATAAATTAGTTTAATGTGAAAGGAGCGAGCACAAGGCCTATGATGTATCAATTTAAATGTGTCTGGGCGAAGTATGGTCTTTGCTAAACGCTCCTTAATCAACTTCTCGGAATCGAACGTTACATGCGGGCAATATTTGAAACGGTAGAGTCATATGCGAGGTACTTTTGATAGTGTGGGCTCTGTTTATTTGCAATTGAAATTCTGAATTACTCGAAAGAAAGAGCTTCCCTGCAAATGTGGCTGGGGTGTGGCAATGTCGAATAGGTCTGCTGTGTTTTTCTGAAGCCATTGTTACTTGGAGTGTGTGATATCTTATCTCATTCAGGCCGCTGCGCTAGCAGCTCAAAAGCTATCTTCTGAACTACGGTACGACATCGAAAGCGACGCTTCCCACGACGTACAGCAGGCAAGAAGAAACCATTCTCTTCCTACATATGCCAACAGCGAACTACTCAGTCATCTAGAAAAGGTAAGAACGAATAAGCCCTGTGGTATTCACAGGGCGGACTTTCTAACTGGCCGACCCAGTGTCAGCATGGGCAATTGAGTGATGACGGAAGAAATTCAGGGCCTATTTTCAGAAAGCGGAAGAGCTTTTTCTCACACGCCTTTAGTAATACTACAAAGGCCAACCGATTTTTTTACGTTTTCTGGACTTGATTATAATCGCAATTTCTATTCGAAATCGCAACTTCAAAAACATATTTTACCGTTTTATTTCGTGAAAGCTGTTTCAGCTAGCTTAGTCGACGTTGTGGGAAACTCCCTTACTTACATAAATTTTCAGGTGGCGAGAGAAATTGGTGCTCCGTTAAGTGATTGCATATCATGTTAGTTACCGCCATTGAATATATGTTACCGCTTATATGATCACGTCATATTGTTATGACTGCCTGGCGAACTTTGTGGGGACAGTCGCTCACAAACGCATATACACAAACGCACAGACGGAAAAAAAGAACTATCGAGAGCTATGACTTTATTTTAACGCGTATATTCTGGTGCAGCTCGTATTGTCATAACTTCATGACTCCAACCACTATTGCCTCTTTATAGTACAAGCCACGGACATGGGGCACGATTATATAAGCATGACATGCCAACAGGCTAGTGGGTAATTCATAACTACACAACTGCTCACAACTACAGAAAAACTGCCCCATTATTTTTACTGGACTGTTCCCGGGAGCATCAGCTGCCAGCTAATTTCATTAAAATGTACAGGTACCCGCAGCGTCTCTCCACAGCACTGCAGTAGTGTGCCTTCATATTTGCAGTAATTTCCGGTGTAAAATATAGACGTATGTACCGCAATTCCATGGCACCGCAAGAACACGCCGTTACATTTACAGGAATATGTGTAAAATATACGGAAGGCTCTAATTGTATTCCTTGTCGCCGAAATAACAGCCCTTCTTATTTACAGCAATATCCTGTATAAATGCCTCTGTAATTTCATTGCGCGGTACCACAATGACGTGCTGTCATATTTACAGTAATTTCAAATGTTTTTCTCACTTCTTGAACTGTTATTATCTCTGAAAACTAACAGGCCACATTTATTATTCGCCATTATCAGAATATCCCGTTTAGTGGCAAGCGTCTTTTATTATCCTTGCTGCAGACCCTTATTGCTTTACCAGAAACAAGTTACATTTTAATTTACTAGTTATTCACTGCATCTTAAGAACGACAAATTGAAATCGAAGAGCTCTGCAATAGGTGGCTGGCAATAAAACTAAAGCAAGTAACAGCTGATGCAAAAATCAAATTGTGTTAGCCCTCATTTAAAGTATACTGAAATTTTCTGTAACTAAATAAAGAATGCACAAGCTGTCTGAACAAATAAACGAAGCAAACCGATAGAAACAATGACTGACATGTGTAATTGACTCGAGTTAGGCTGGAGTGTACCGCTAATTACTAATATCGCTGACTGGGAGACTATATCCGCTTATGCATTTAGAATCATGTGTAATGTGTATAGGAATAAACCGTAACCACGTAGTAACAAGATATCTTGGCTCATTGCTCTTTCTCGGCAGTAATATTACTTTTTCTTCGATGCTACAATACACACAAGTGGAATAGTGGACAGCAAGTTTTTGTAGTTGCGCGCCAAGAGAAAGTTTGGCAGCATGTCACAGTCCTGAAAGACGTGAAGGCGAAAGCCGGCTGCACACTTGGGTAATGCATTACGTCATACGATCGGAGGGGTCAGGCTTCTTGCCAGACATAACGACCCGCAACGTTTGGCAAGCCGATGCCAGCCAGCTTCGGCCTCCTATCTACTTTACCGTCGCGCATCGCAGCGTTGCCGCTTTCGCAGTCCGGCTTCTTCGGCTCCTCTTCAACGCCTCACTGCGGCTTCGCGCGCTTGCATAGCGCGGTCAGACTAGCGCCAACATCGTTTCTCTCCGACTTTACGTTGCATCCTCTCAGCAGGGGAAAGCATCACTCACGGTCGAATGCCCTGCTCCCGCCGCTTCGCACGTCGCACCTTATTTCTCGCTTGGCGAGCATTCTCGGCCGTAACGTACTTCCAAGGGGGTTATGCAATGCTTTATTGATGGTTCAGATGCTTGTTTTCAGCTTGTTTTTTTTATTTAAACGCATGCTGTTCTGTGTGTTGTATATGTGTGATTTCAATGAATGTATGCAGTGTTCGCTTCACTTTGCTGAGCACTTGCAGCCTCTGCTTTAAGTGGGTATGAGGTGTTCAATTGTTTGCCTTGCTACGCAGGTATGAGCCATTGATTGATTGAAATCTCATCGCCCTTGCTGTGCCAATTCTGCTAGTTGAACTTAATCGCATATGTTTTTATTTCTTTGTTGAGTCTGGCTAGTTCGCGCCGGATATTCCTGTTCCATCTTTGTGCCTTGAGTCTTTTCTCCAGGTTTCTCTTTCTGCTCCACATGTTCAGCAGTTTGCTGTCTAGTGCCGGGGGTGCGTCGTCATCTTCTACAGTTGTAGTCGCTTCCCCTATGTGCGTTTTAAGGAGGTGTGTCCACTCGTCGATGTTGTAGATATCGCCCGGCAGTGAGGCCTCCTTTCTTATCTCTCTGAATTTATCCCACTCAGTTAATTTCGGTTGTTTGATGAGGCGAGTTTTGACGCCTTTTCGTAGCGTGAGCGAAATAATGAAGTGGTCGCTGCCTAGAATTTGTCCTGTACTTTTCCATGTTACTGTTCGCGCCATATGGCTTATCGTGAGGTCAGGTGCAGTGTCCCTGGTTATACTGTTGCCTGTGGGCGTAGGGACGCATGCGCAAGTATGTAGAGTAAGCCCTAGCGTTTGTGTATCTTCCCATATTCATCTACCTTCAGGGTCCCAGTATGTATATCCCCATCCCTCGTGAGCCGCGTTGAAGTCTCCCATAATGATGAGAGGTCTCCCATCTGCGACTTTGAGTGCTTTGCGGAATAAATTAATGAATCTAATTTTCTTTTGCTTGGGTGTGCTGTACACATTCAGCAGGAATATGCTATCTCTATTTTTCTTCCCTGTGATAATCTCAGCGAGAACAGCCTCTGCCTCGCTGGGGGAGACATCATGGACAATGGTTGCAATGTTTCGCTTTACGAAGGTGGCGACTCGGCATTTATCCCCCTTGCCGCTGTCAAAGCTTTGGTAACCCGATTATCTAACAGGGGCCTTTCCCCTTTCCTTCACGACTATGGCTATAGGTGCTTCCTGTTGCAGCTCGAGGTATTGTTGCAGCAACGCTCTTTTGCTCTTGTACCCCCTACAATTCCACTGCCAGAATGTGGAGGCATTTTTCTTACCCGAATTTTTATCCATTTCAATTAAGAATCGCTTCTATTGCGCCGATTTTCTTGTACAGCCTAGCAATTGTCGGGCCTAAGGTATCCATAGACATGCTTAGGGCGTCTATCTTGCAAGACTGTTGGTTCACTTGCGCCTGTAATAGCGCAATTGCTCCTCCATTCTGTAGCTCTCCTGCTTTCATGGTTTCGTTCTCCTTGTCCATTTTCATCGGCCACGTTTCAATTTTCTTTTGCCAGCTCGCCAGCGGGTCGGTCTTCCTCCTGACCAGATGTAGCTGGCGCAGGAGCAGGAGGAGTGATGTGGGTGTTGCATTTTTTTGGGAGCCTCTGCAGGTACCTTCTCTGTTTTTAGCGTGCTCAGCTCATTTTGGGTTTCCCTCAGCAATCGTTCTAACCTTATGTTTGCTTTCTTCTGCTCCTCTGTTTCTTTCTTAAGTAAGCTAATCTCATGTTTTTAAGCCTGGGAGCCCTGGCTACCAAAGCTTACCAAGTGGGTATTTTCTTCTTTCTTCTTTTTTCCCCACGGGTCCTTGGGCGGCAAGCCGGGTCCCCGGCCCTGGTCAGCAGGCCACTTGGTTGGAGTCTGCTGGCGGCCTCCTGCGGACCACGAACTGGACCTCCCTCCGGCTCTCGAGCTAGATCTCGCTCTCGACTGCTGCCCCGCCTGGTGTCTGGTAGTATCACTTGCTCTGCCTCGGTGCTCCTCTCTAGGTGCCGAGGTGGTGGCCTGGGGCTTGCCTTGAGTCGGGTATTGCAACTGGAGCTTCTCTTGTTCTATCTTCTTCGCCCACAATTTTTTCTTGATGATGTACGGCATGCGATATATCTCCTGACACTTGTTGTCGCCTAGGAGGTGGGCTTTCTTGCATAGGAAGCATTGAGGCTCGCAGCTGTGATTTGGTTCGGGGTTTTCGGCTCCGCAACCCCGACATCTGACGTGCTCGGGGTTCGGGCAAACATCCGCCCGATGTCCAAGTTTTCCGCAGGTGACGCATACTTCATATTTTTTCTTGTATAGGTAGCAGTGTGTGCGGAAGCATCGGAGGTAAACTTGCATCGGCACTTTCCCGTCTTCAAACAGGATCAATACAGATTTGGATTTCGCCCCAAGTCTTCTGACTCCAATGATCGATGGGTTTTTCTTATTTCTTCTAAGTGCATCAAGGATTTCCTCGTGAGTTGCATCCAGTGGGACCTCGTGGATCACTCCTTTCACTCCGCTTTCCGGCATGGCAATATACGCCTTCATCTCGACCATCGATCCACCGACCCGAAGTGCCGTGATCGCAGCGTACTTAGTTGCCCGTGCTGCGTCTAGCGTAGCTATCATGATCGACTGCTGCGTCAGGTTTGGTGACGCTACGTCTTCGTCTGCAGCCTCCGGGTCGACCCCGGCGGCCTGGGCCAGGTAGACGTGCATACGCAATCTTCCAACTTCCACCAGGATGCGATTGATACCTCCTTTCGGGCGAATAATAATTTTCTCAGCACCTTCCGGAACCTCCGCGTGCTGCTTCTCGACCGATCTTGCTGCCAGCTTCTTCCCCAGCCGGGGGTTGGGCCTCGTACCGCTCCCCGTCGGCTCGCGCCCGACGGATGCCTCGCTTTGCTCGGGCATGAAACGGCCTTTTCTCCGAATAAACCACGTTCCCCCGCTTGAGAGCTCGTCCGGGGGAGCGGCATCGTCCACGGTCTCCATTTCCAGGCTCCTGTTAGCTTGCGAGCGCCGCACGGCCTCGCCTAGGCTTCATTGCTTACAGGCGTATGAGCCATTTAATCTTTGCTTGCTTAACAGTCTATGAGCTATTGCTGATGATCATTTTTGTACCATCCGCGTTTTTTTAGGTATGAGCTATTGCAACGAGCCGCTTATTGCTTTCGCCTCAATTAAAATCGGTTGGAGTGCATACGGCAGGCATTACCAAATCCTCACTGGGAGCATACCATTGTCCTTGAAAATAAAAGTGTGCAATAATTGTATTTTACTGGTGCCAACATATGGGGCAGAAGCTTGGAGCTTAACAAAGAAGCTTGAGAACAAGTTGATGACTGAGCAAAGAGCTATGAACGAAAAATATTAGGCGCAACGTTAAGAAACAGCAAGAGAGCGCTATGGATCAGAGAGCGAGCGGGAATAGCCGACATTCTACTTCGCAAAAATTGGCAGCATGTTACACTCTTGTAACACGTGAAGGCACAAGTCTGCTGCACGTGTGGTAATGCACACGTGGTAATGCATTAAGTTATACGATCAGAGGCGTCAGACTACTTGCGACACATAACGAGCTGCAGTGTGATGTAAACTTATTGTGCTTTATGTCAATTTCCTCAACTACACATGTGAGCACCTAACGCACTATCTAAAGGTTATTTAGTTTTTTTCTTTCCTTCAGTCTTTTTTGTTTCTTGTTTTCTTTGACTCTGTTTCTTTCATTATTTATTTGGTTGCTTCTTTCGTTCCTTTTCGTTTTTTCTATTCTTATTCAGCCATTGATCTTCGCTTGCTTACGGGGGTATGAATGATTTCTAATGTTGATGTCTCCTTTCTTTCTTTACTTTGTTCTTTTCTTTTCGTGTTTTCATTCATATTCAGTCATTGCAGCTTTGCTTGCTTTCCGGGGTATGAGCCATTCGAGATTATGCTTTTTTTTTTCGGATGCGAGCCACTACGGATGATGACATTTTTTGTACCACTCGTCAACATTTTAAACCACTTGGCTTGGTGATAATATTTTTTGAGCCACTTGACTAGACGCCGCTTTTTCCTGTTATGAGCCATTGCAATGAGCCACTTAAGGCTTTCGATTTAATAAATACTATGAGGGAGACAGAAGAAATGGGAAAGGCAGGGACATTGACCAGAAGGGAAGATCTGATTTGCTACCCTACCCCAGGTAGCACAAAAGAGATACGTAACGTTTTCGTAGCGTTTATCCAAGACGATAAAAACGGGTTAAAGAAGACACGAATGAGAGAACTTCGGCGGGAAAACGTCGTATATCTCTGCTAATGTCCTGCTTAATTACTTTCTTGAGACGATCTAGAACAGGTCTGCAAGACGTATTCGAAAAGCTGGTCTAGGAATAGGATTGGGAAAGACACAAATAATTCCTTTGCCAAAACTATTCGTAACCAATTTCTAAACGTTTTTAGGACGTTATCAAAAAGCTGGTCTAGAAGCGGTCTTGAAAGGTTTACGATCATCTGAAGCTAATTTTCGCGGGAGACGGGCGCGATCAGACATCGTTGTTCAAAACACGCGTTTAGTTTTGCCTCACGCGACTGGCCTATGCCGCGCAGACGTCGTCAGCCGCACCCGTTGGCACGGCCTAGGCCAATCGCGTGAGGTGAAACTGATCGGGCGTTTCGAACAACGATCTCCAATCGCGCCCCAGATGAGTAGAAGCGTCGGTGTTGACTGTAAGAGCCATGGCGCAGTGCCAAGCACTGTTCCCCACATGGCCGGCGCATCCTCTACCAAGTCGCACGAAAATGAGCCTGTTAGGAATAATAAATCCTTAATACCGCCTTTAGTAAGCTACGATGCTTACAACCACAATGGGAATGCCATCCTGCAAAGAACAAATGGCCACGTCTTGGCAGGTGGCCAGACCAAGCCCTTCATGCCAAGAGTGCATGTAATGAGAACATTGTGACAAAGCAAAAACACTTTTTTAAAATGTAATGCTTATGCAAGGTTCGAACAAACTGTGTGAGAAATGCAAATAGAAGTAAAAGTACATCAACAATGACAAAAGTCGCAGAAAGGATTCGTAACGAACTCGAAAGTGAACATTCACTAGCACATAAACAAAATTCCAAGTACACATACAAAAATGAACAGAAAAACCTGAAGTGTACTAAAGTGTCTAATTTATCATAGTAAAGTGCGCGTGCTATTAGATGGACTAGAGTTATGCAGAAGTGACATCGGAGCGAATGGAAGAAGTAGACTGAAAAATGCAAGAGTATGAATTGGATGGCAACTGCCTCCAAGCAATGTTACCAATCATCTAGAAGCTTGAAAAGAGCACAAAAAGAAATACCACCGTATACCATCATAAAACAATCCTGTGACAGAAATAAAAAAATGGGAACAATGCAAAATTGGAAATATTGCCTTTAGGATATATCAAAGAAGGTAATGGCGAGAAAAAATAACCATACAACAAAAAAGCAATAAAGTGAAATTAGTACAGTATACTTAAACGGGGGATTCAGTGTAACAAGTGAACACTACTGCAACACTTACATGACAAAGGGCAGCGGCAGTAAATGCAGAACAGTCGCAAACAGACCATAGTGCCATGCGAGTGCGATAACGCAACTATGCCCGGCTTCACGAATAACGTGGCCGCCTTGGTCACATAACAATTGAAAATACTACTGATTTTCAAATTAAAACCACACAAACATATCGCACAACCCAAACTGACCACAGAATATCGTTTTCTTGACAACAAAACACTGCAACACTTACATAGCAAAGGGCAGCGGCAGCACGTTCAGAACAGCCGCAAACACACCACAGCGCAATGCGAGTGCGGTGACGCGACGACGCCAGGACGACGCGACTACGCCCGGCTCGCCCGGCATCACGAGTCACGTGGCCACCTTGGTCACATGATTTGACGATGGTATCGCCACATTGCGCAGGGTTGGATCGCGTTGATGGGTTGTTGAATATTGTAGAAGCCGCTAAAGAGGCTGACGCGCCGTGGCGTGGCGGTGGCGTTTTGAGTCGTTTGCAAAACGTATTCACCCCTCGTTTTTAAGCTGTCTGGCTTCCAACGTTATCAAGACGTATTCACCCCTCGTTTTTAAGCTATCTTGTTTGGAACGTCTTTGATGCGTCGATTTTGGTCAAAAATCCGTTTCAGACGTTGAATCCCTTAATATGACGTTTTCAAGACTTTGTGTGCTACCTGGGACGTTTGGTAGAGAGGGGAGCGGGACGTAAACAAACAAGAAAGAAGAGAGAAAAAAGCGAGCACAGATACGCAATCACAGTCAGACACTCTCATTAGATACAATAACCGCACAGCAAAGTAGCACTTGTAGCGCTGTAAAGATCAGTTGAGGTTACCACCGTTTGTCTAATTCTGTTGTCTTTAAAAACTGAAACAGAGCACGAACAGGCCCCTTATCAGAAATAGTGGTCAATGATGTTTACTACAGAAGAAACGCTGCCGACTTGTAGTACTATGTTAAATAGGTAAGACAGTTCAAAGTAGCCGGTTTATTACACAAAGCAACTTGGCTGACAGTGTTGCTTAAAAAAAGGCCTATGAGGCTACAGATTCAATGTTGAAGACTATGCTCAAGGAAGACAGGATGTTAGCGTTGGGGCAGAAAATGAACACATACTAAATGTTCCGGGGCATGAACGTTTTAGTGTTTGTTAAATTGTGGCTCTGGTTTTATTTATTTATTTCGTGTACCCTCAGGGCCAGAGGCATTAAAGAGGGGAGTGGTTACATCAAATACAAAAAAAAAGTACAGTGCAGCAAAATAGTTAATAGTACAGAAATAGATGGTTCTCGGTTATACAATGTTATCTGAGTGTTCCTGGAGTGCTGGTCAATAAAATTAAATACGGTGCATGCAGTGCAGTAATACAGTGTTCCGGTAATACAAAAACAGTTATACAATTGGTAGTACAAAAACACGAATGAAATTCTCCAGTTATACAATGTTATCTAATACTGCCGTGAAGTGCTGATGGTCAACAATAGTAGCGGTTGAGGCTGGTAGGCGATTCCACTCGGCAGATGTACGCGGGAGGAATGAATGAGACATGACATTGGTTTGGCATAATGAAATTCCAACTTTGTTATTGTGATCTAACCTTGATGAAATGTATTGAGGAGGGGAGATAAGTTCGTCGCGAAGTGAAGGATGATGAAATATCTTATGAAAAAGTGAAAGTCTAAGGCCTTTACGGCGAGAGGCTAAAGATGGCAAATCAAGGTTTAATTTCATTACAGAAGTGCTGGCAGTTCGGTTATAATTAGAAAAAACGAAACGAGCAGAGTTATTTTGTACCATTTCTAAAGAGTGAATTAGGTTTTTCTGAAAGGGATCCCAAACTGCTGCGGCGTACTCAAGTTTTGAGCGAACTAGTGACTTGTATAACATTAATTTTAGGGAAGATGGTGCCTTAGTGAAATTGCGTTTTAGGTATCCCAGCATGCGGTTAGCATTTTTAATTACGTAAGAAGCGTGCATGGACCACGAGAGGTTTCTAGTAATATGGACACCAAGATATTTGTAGGAGGAAACAGAGTCTAAGGGGAGATTATTAATGCAGTAAGAAGGAAGCTGGTTAGAAGTTCTGGACACGCGCATAAATTTACATTTTTTAATATTTAATTCCATTGACCATGATTGGCACCAAGTAGAAATAGCGTTAAGGTCGGATTGAAGAGAAGATATATCAGTCTCACATATTATTTCCCTGAAAATTACACAATCATCGGCGAATAAGTGAATGTTAGAGGAAACACAAGAGGGTAGATCATTTATATAAATTAAAAAAAGGAGGGGACCAAGTACCGACCCTTGAGGTACGCCGGACTGTACTCTGCTCGTTTGAGAGTTTGAGTCATTAGCAAAGACAAACTGCGAACGGTTAGAAAGAAAGCACTCAAGCCATGCAAGCAGTCTGGGATCAATGTTAATTCGATGCAACTTAAACATTAGAAGGTTATGGCACACTTTGTCAAACGCTTTCGAAAAGTCTAAGAATATACAGTCGGCAGTTGAAGAGCGGTCAAGAATGACGTTTAGCTTGTGCGTAAATAAAACTAGTTGTGTTTCACATGAATACGTCTTGCGGAAGCCATGTTGCGATGGTGAAAAAAATGAGTTAGTTTCAAGAAAGCTAGCAAGATTAGAGGCAAGTATATGTTCTAACATCTTACATGGAATGGAAGTGAGCGAGATAGGGCGGTAGTTATATGGAGAATGCTTGTCACCCGACTTATGGAGTGGGATCACCTTCCCAATCTTCCATTCATCAGGCAAAGAACCCTTATCTAGCGACTGTTGGAAGATCATTCCTAGGAAAATTGAAGAGTAACAGCTAGTGCTTTTCAAAAATTTCGCGTTTATTAAATCGTGTCCTGGAGCCGAAGATAGCTTTAAAGATGAGATAATTGGCACGATGCCTGCTGGTTCAATGATTATGGGAAACATTGCTTGGTAATCGTAGTCGTGCGTGGATGGAAGAGTAATGTGTGTAGTTGATGAAAAGTTGTGCATGAAAACATCATTAAGCGCGGACGCACATTGATTAGTTGGAATAACATTTCCAGAGCTGTCGATTAAGGTTATTATGTCGTTCGCCTTGGGGTTAATGACGCGCCAGAATTTCTTGGTGTCGGTTTTCAGCATTAAAGGCAAGGTATTGCCAAGAAAGTGATCTTTGGCTTGCTTAAGTGCGGCTACATACTCATCTGCCGCCAGTTTGTATTTGGTCCAGCGGTTTACGCTAGGTGAACGTTTGGCTAATTTGTGCAGGCGTTTCTTTTTATTAGACAGGCGCTTGAGACGGATGTTGTACCATGGGGCGTTTAGATTACATGCAATGGTGCGCAGTGGGATGTATTTGTTTGTTAGTTGAGCAATTTTTGTAGCAAACATATTCCAGTTGGTCTGAACGGTACGGCTGTCGAAGTTGTTTATAAATACGTCTAGAAAAGCAGATAATTCGGCGTTAATGGCTTCAAAATTTCCTTTCGCGTAGTCTCGAAAAGATTTGAATTTTTTACCGGTTTTTGGCCGCAAAATATTTATGTCGAACGAAAGTGCTGAATGGTCGCTCAAGCCGGGTAAATAGGTGATGTCGGAAACTAGGTCAGGCCGCGATGTTAATACAAGGTCAAGTGTGTTCTCAACGGATTCGGTAGTGCGTGTGGGTTGAGTAACAAGTTGTGAAAGTGAAAAGACAGAGCACATGTCTAAGAACTCATTGGCTAATGAAGAAAAAGGGTATAAAGTTGGAGGTTCAGTATTCCATATGATGTTCGGTAAGTTAAAATCGCCAAGCAAAAATAAAGGTAATGTAGGATGACGAGATGTAACAATATTAATGACATCATGCATCTCATTTACGAAATTAGATGAATAAGTTGGGGGGCGGTAACAAACGCCAATGATTATCTTCTGGTGATTTATTTCAATGATGGCCCAAACCGTTTCGAGGTCAGTATTGACATGAATACACTGAGATGGGAAATCTTTAGAAATGGCTAAGAGCACGCCGCCTCCCTGACGCTTTGTACGGTCACAACGATACAGTGAAAAATTGTGTGCGGTTTGAAGAATTTCGTTATCGTGAATCTGTGAATGTAGCCACGTTTCGGTAAGCACAAAAATGTCGGCGTTGCAAGTATCCAATGCAGATGCTAAGGAAGTGCGCTTATTCATGACGCTTCGAATATTTGTAAAGAACACAGATACTATGCATGAATCTCGTCCACATCCCCTCACGTTTTCCTAACTGGGCACGTGCTGGGAATTTGGATGCCCGCCGTTATCTCGTGGTTCATATGGCGCATGCTCGTTGACGGTGTCTGTTGCCGGGTCATAGACGAACTGTTTTTTATTCATTATTAGTTTGGTGTACCTTAACTGGAAAGGGCATGGTTGGGGCTGGCTTTTAGCGTACTCAATTAGTTTTTTACGGATGTGACGGGTGGCGGGCGAAAAATCTTCGGAGGTAGAAATGCCCTTTTCTTTCAGCTGTGCGCGCATAGAAAGTACTTTGTCTTTTATTTTCGTGTTGGTGAATTTAACTACAATTGGGCGACACTTATTAGGCGTGTAATGACTAATGCGATGAGCACGTTCGATTGCCGTATCAGGCAGGCTGTCGATTACACCGGTTAGTGCTTCTCTTATGCGTGATTCGGACTGTTCCCACGATTCCCGAGAGTCACGGATGCCATGAAATATGAGGTTGTTGCGTCGCGATCTGTCCTCAAGTTCGTCAACGCGCATTAGTAAAGAGTCTAGCCGAGTTGTTTGGGCTTGAGCGGACGCCTGAATGCCAGTCATTTCATCGTGGAGATGGTCTAAAACATTTGTTTTTTCTTCAAGGTTGTCTAATCTTTTCTGGATACATTCCATTTTTGTTTCGATGTTCTTTTGACCAACCTTAATAGCCTTGACGTCGTTAACCAACTCGGCCTGACCCTTAGCAGATTGTACAGAACGAGCCTGAAGGTCTTTTAACAGCCGGAAAAGAACTTCCGTCTGCTCAGAAGGATTTGATGGCAAATTCTGCAGCTCGAGCAATGCCTCAGTACGCGTAGTAGGACCGGGATTAGTTTCCACGTCACCTGAGCACAATAACAGCAACGCCATAGAGAAACAATCTGCGACAATTTCACAGAGCACTTGTTGGCACGGAAGCAATAGCAAAAATGGGTCGTCACTTTTCTTAGCATAAAGCGAAACGTTTTTACAGACCTGCGAAGTCGAAAGGTGCGCTGTATGAGCCATGGTGCTCCAAATGCTGCTTCCGTGCCAACTAAACGGACTGACACTCGGACAGCCGCTTAAGTTGCCACTGCGATGTGACGACACGGTTGACGATGATGGTGCGCAGAAGGCTGGGCGCAGTAGTTGTAGTGGGTCGATGCGGAGATAGTTGCCGGTCTGCTGGTAGATTGTGGCCTTGCTTGATAGTAGTAGTGGTTGCGAAGGGTCATACTCCGAATACGCTGTGCACGGACACAGCAGCAGCAGGAACGCGAAGATCGCCTGCGAAGTCGAAAGGTGCGCTGTATGAGCCATGGTGCTCCAAATGCTGCTTCCGTGCTGATTTCGTGCCACGACCTGGATTGATTACCAGTACAGAGCATCTATGTAGAATCTAATGAGTGACCCTTCCGTCTTCCATGATCTTACTCCATGTTCATGTATTTCTTGAATGCACAGTGTAAACGTGTACGTCCTAGTAACAAAGCCTTGAACAATGTCACTTGTGCCACACTTTTCAACAATCACCCAACAGGGAGAGAACTCTCTTTACTACGTGTGAAGAACCTTACCGAAGAAATGTATATCTCACTTCTTGAAGCGCTGTAATGGCTCCAGCCAGTACAGTACCATCGTGGTTCTGGCAGGTGATAGATTGTGACACGTGTTTTGTAGAAGTTACCAAGAACGCTCTAGAAATACAGATAAACATGTACTTTTCAGAACTTCAGTGAAAGTGCTCATGTCCAGAATTTTACACTGATGCATTAAAGTCGTACGTCGGCCTTACTTCTTGTGTTATCGACACATCCTTCTCAAAATCCGGCTTTGTGTGCGCTAACATAAGCAACTTTAGGGCGGAAGTGCACACACTATTGTAGGCTGTAAGGTACATTAAATACCTAAGTCTACGAAAGGGAATAATATTTATAGATTCATCAAGCGTCGTGAAAGCCTTAATGTCTCTACAAAAAAAAATAAAAATCCTTTCTTTACCAATCTTTATTCAATCCTATGCGCTTTGTACGCATCTGACCAGCACATCATATTTGCTGGGTATCTGGCCACACAGGCATCGAGGATAATATGCTTTCCGACCGTACAGCCACCTCAGTAACTACCAAACCAAATAATTGTTCCATGGCTTTCTCTGCTGTAGATTGAAAGCCGTTCCTACGCAGGAAATTGAGGGGCCATTGGCACCATACGTGGGACACTGGAACACTTCATAAATTTAAGGTTTTAAGCCAAATACAGGAAGCTGGCCACCAAGTGGAAAAACACGACAAACAGATTATTTTCTGTCATCTTAAGATAGGCGACGCGTATGGCACTTGCTCCTACCTATTGACTGGTGACGATCATCATGTCTGCGATAAATGTCGTGAGACTTTTGTGCTCCTCCGCGTCTTGTTAGAGTTTCGGGAAGTAGAAGCACAAAGAAAAAAGTGCTTCGTCCCGGCATATAGACAACACGTTCCCATCCATCGGACAATGTTTCTGGGCATTGAACGACTTTTTGACAATAAGCAATTTTTAAAGTTTTTACAAGATGTTGTCACGTTTCGCGTTATCAGCCCACAACATTCGTATCCTCCCATTGGGGGCTGCTGCAGCGATAGCATTTTCAAAAGCACGTGCCTCCCAGCCATTGCGTTCGAGGGCTCACCGGTGAGGCACGAGTGCTACTCTCACTCACACGTTGACTGCACCATCCCTTTGTAAGAGAACTTTTATGGTTAAAGCGTGCGTAACTAGTCCGGGTCATTATTCTAATACTTGTTCATTCTACGAGCTTTACGTCGATTTATTTTAGGTCTCGTTACAGCCGCGTTAAATTAACTTTTAAAATTGATTTTTTTTCCCGTCGACTACCGACAATAACTGCTAGGCGCTCTTCGGTCATATCTGGCCCTTGCGCCAATAAGATGCATAAATCATCATCATCTAGACTGATCCCATGGGGTGTTTAGAAGGACGTAAAGCATATGGAAAATACAGCTCAAGCCGCGACAGGATTCTCAAGTTTGTGAAGTATGGTGCAATATGGTAAAATGTCAACCCTTGCATATCGACCCTGGTGAATAAGAGGAATGAGTCTGAAAGGTGCCACGAATCACTTACAAATAACAAACAACTGATGATGCCTAGAATGCACTGACCTCTTTTCAACAAACGTTGTTACGTTTAACCCTTGATTTCTGAAATGATGAACAAAAATCAGAAAGCACCTTCGGGTATACAAATTTTCAATAGCATCGTTGCTTTGTCATTGTTCCCACCAGCTCTATCATACATATTTACGTATGAACAACCACATTAGTGCAGTTGGTTTCAGGGAATGCGAAAAGTGTGAACAAGTCACTGCAAGATAAGACAAATCCGTTAGAGCAGGACGCACAAGTGCAAGGCGTTTATAAGTGAATAAGAGCTCTCATTATTGAATTGACGCGCATATCCTAAAAAAGTGCCTGCCTGAGGCTGGCAAGTTCCCATGATATTCCCCCGCGTGATATGAACGGCAAACTAAAGGAATCATGGATATATGCTCCGAGCTAGGCACTGCGGTACATAACCCGAAGAAACGAGAGCGATCATGCGTGCGGGCGAAATTTACCACAACTTTAAAAAAGAGAAAGGAAAAACGTAACAGAAGACGCATGCGCTACCTTACACGAACAATCAACAGCCGAGCATGGCACTGAGATAACGCCTCCCTCTCCGGCAACAATGTCTTCGAGGCACACAATACCATATCGCTGGCACCGAGGTTTTTAGATGAGCGTACCTCTAAAAACTATCAAACTCAAAGCGTACTCAGCGTTTGCCCAATAGGAGACACATTATATGTATGCATGTATGTATGTATGTCTTTATATATATATATATATATATATATATATATATATATATATATATATATATAAAGACATTGCTTCCTACGAAAATTACGGCACTATGCCTGCACGCCTGAAGAGACAAGCAAAAGGGTGAGAGCGTAATGCCTGTCGCAAAACCTATGCGAGCTCTTACAACGCGCTTCCGCAGTTTTTTCGCCACCTGCACTCACAGGCCTAGGCTCCGCGGTAGCAAATGCTGCAAGAAGCGTTTTGTGGTGTCTGCCATTGGGCGCAAAAGTGAGCGACGCAGTTATCAAGCAGTGACGGTGAAACAGGATATATATATATATATATATATATAAACGTGAAGGGGGGTTAACCGAGGGGCCTGATTTTTATTAGTCATATAAGAAGCCAACAAACACTGACACCAAGGAGATCACAGGGGAAATTACTGTGACGCGAAGCTAAATAGGTCGTGGCAGGTTGGAATAATAGGCTTTTATAATAACGAATTCGTAATTTGTAGTGATAACACGCTTTCGCAGGCGAGAGAACGGCGGGATGGAAAATAAGAGTGGCACCACCCATTTTTAACTATGGTACTTTTAATGTGACGTCAACACTGTAGGAGTCATATAGAGCGGCAGAGAGGAAGTTCACGAGAGGATTACATCAACTCGTGCGTTCTGGCATGGGTGATTCGAATTATGTAGCACCGCGATACCTCTGTTGACAGTTTTCTTCGCTACTAAATCATAAATTGACAGACAGAAAACGATTATAGATTCTCGAATTTATAATCTGTCGATTGAACTCGGTGTAATAAGTTTCCTTTTTTTGCTTTCAAATGGAACCATATCTTTTCATCAAGGCATGCAAATTTCTTTATCGCTGCATTGTCTTAAGATACTAAGCCAGCATAAATGAAATAAAGAAACGATAAATTAATGGAAATTAGAGTGGATGAAAAAACAACTTGCCGCAGGTGGGAACCGAACCCACAACCTTCGCATTTCGCGTGCGATGCTCTACCAATTGAAATGCGAAATGCGAAAGTTGTGGGTTCGGTTCGCACTTGCGGCAAGTTGTTCTTTCATCCACTTTAATTTCCATTAATTTATCGTTTCTTCATTTCATTGCATAAGGAGGGTCTCGAATCCAGCAACATTGATGCCTTCAGGTAGCATGTGCGGGTTTATTGACCAGTTGCCTTCACCCAAAAAGAACACGTTCTCGTGACGCCAGCGGCAAGAAGGACGTTCCATGTCCGCCGCCAAGTTCTGTGAGTGGTGGCGCAGGATAACACTCCCAGGGGTTCCACTAGGAAACATAAATATCCAAAAAAGTCGATGGGGAAACGGCGCTGTGGTAGCTCAAGCTCAATTGGTAGAGCATCGCATGCGAAATGCGAAGGTTGGGGGTTCGGTTCCCAACTGCGGCAAGTTGTTTTTTCATCCACTTTATTTGCCGTTAATTTATCCTTTCTTTATTTCATTTACTAAGCCCAAGTAATTTCCTCTGTGTTGTCCTTGTTGTCAGTGTTTGTTGACTTGTTATGATATGACTCTCTCTCTCTCTCTCTCTCTCTCTCTCTCTCTCTCTCTATATATATATATATATATATATATATATATATATATATATATGTGTGTGTGTGTGTGTGTGTGTGTGTGTGTGTGTGTGTGTGTGTGTGTGTGTGTGTGTGTGTGTGTGTGTGTGTGTGTGTGTGTGTGTGTGTGCTTGTATCGACGGATATATAATAGACTAATGGGCATTTAAACCTACAGTTTCGAGATCACCCCCGAATTTCACATTTCTCTAAAGTAAGCATTGCTGCGTGCGACAAAATTATTCTTTGTTAGTGTAACTGTCCAAATATTCGGAAGAATATTACGGCTTTCACTAACAGGTTATAGAAGTAACAGTGCGTTTAGTGAATTTATAAAGGGGGAGCACCGGGTACAGGAGCTCAAATTATCTGCAGCAGTGACGCATAGGCGAAGCAGAGAAAACATACTAGAACATCAGTAGACAAATAGTGTTGTCCTTAAGACAGCATTTACTGCCACTCTGTTGACTGTCGCACGATCGTATGAACCCTGCTCTCTTTTAAATAGAGCCTATGTAGCAATGCGCCGATGTCTTGCAAAACTGGCGCCAATTTTTTACTTGCACCATCTTTGTGGCATTAACTTTTCAGACTAGTTCCGCTTAGGAAATTTCTGTTCCCGCTGCTACTCGCTGTCACAGCGCGCCCCCGCGTTCGCATCGCATGCACGAGTAGCTCGCGACAGTGAAGCATCGTACGTGAAAGACCTTCGAACGCTTGTCTTTAGAAAGCCCACAAAAGTTACTCGAATTACACCGCTACAATTGAATTGTCTACGCAGGTGAAGATCATTAACAAAAAAAGGACCAACACAATGCCTTCGCTAAATAAACTAATTAGATTAATATTTTTTGCGTTACAAACGTCGCGGCATCAGCTAATATGGGAAAGTTGAAGGGGATCATTATAAAAGTGCTGTCTGTATGTCTATATTTCAAGATAGCCATGTAGATCGAAACAAGTGGCGCGAGATTACTCCTTCAATTCGTGTTATTGCACATGCGGCAACTTGTGGTACGGCTCGCCGTCAAACCGCTCTCGGACGTTCAAGGGTGGCGTACAATGGTGACGCAGGTAAGGACCTTCATTCTGCAGAGCATTTGCGTGTCCCGAGAGCGCTGTTTGGGTGGGTCACAGGGCGATTCAATTACGGGCTGACAACGCACGCAATTCGTCATGCAGGTTGGAACACCTCTTGGCCCTAATAGATATTTTTTCAAGCAATCGCGCTCATGACCACCGCTACCCGTGAAGAAAAATCCGCGGAGTTCTGTGAGAGCGCGCATGCGTCACCAACTCGAATCCAGCTGCCTTCGCATGCCTCCGCAGGAGAGGTCTACTCGCGCGCTCTACACAGGAATGAACCGCTTTGTGCAGCATGCCAAAGCTGCGGAAATTTCAAACCTCGTGTATTTTAACTTGGGCACAAAAAATTTAGAGGGGACCATCGTCGTCTACAGCATAATGACGGTGTGTTGCAGCTCCGAGCCATTTGTCGCAGCTTGCCACTTTGAAGGACTGTGCCAAGGTACCATAGCAAGATGTAAGTAATGTGACTTCGAAATGCTCATTTTCTGTTGCTGAAATCCTGTATTCGTTAAGAAGGATTACCTACACACTGAATGCACAAATACAGTCAAATACTGCGATGTCACAGTGGCTCCTTCGCATGACGGAAATCAGACCACGATTTTGTGACTACAGAGAGATGCTCGAAAAGATGAAGTTTTACTGAGTGAGGTGACAAGGAGGTTTTTTTTTGTTTTTCTTTGGACAGCAATTTAAATGTGGTTGCTATTATGCCACGCTTGAACAGAACTTATAAATCGGGTAAAGAATTATGACCATGACCAGTACCATACAGCAAGTATTTGTGAAAAACTACAATTGCGTCCCTATAATAAGTATTTCAAAAAGTGGCGTATATCTACATCAAGCGGCAACGAAAGATTAATTTCATTCTAAATTGAGTGGTAGAGGGATGGAATAATTTGGCGAAGGTTCAAATGAAAAAAGAAGCGTATAACACTTTCGAACTTTATTAACGCTGACAGTACATAGCGTGAACAAAATACGGAGACGAAAACCAACCAGCCAGGACAAGTGATGGTTTCGAAGTGAAGAAATTTACTGACAGGGGTGCAAGCGCGAGAAGATTTACATGAAACCAATGTGCAACGAGAAAGAAAACGATTAAAAAGCAACAAAAGCCAAAAAGTAAAATAGTTAAAGCTTAGACAATCACAGACTGTCGCGGCGCACTCTTCCGCCGGCCATGTAGCAACGGACGGTTTGCTCAGGAACAGGCATTGTTCCCTCGCCATCTGTGATCTCTCGCTCATTACACGCGTTTGCTCATGCTTACATTCACGAATCACTCTGGTTCGCTGAAATTGTCGGGTACATCCACACCTGCTGGCATGCAGAGCATAACAGCCTTCCTTTCCATTGAAGACATTATTGGCGTGCTCCCGCAAGCGCTCATTGACGCACCTGCCCTTCTTGCTCACATAGCACGCACCACAGGACGTGGGAATTGTGTAAACGGCACTCTTTACGCAGTACACGAACTGTGCTCTTTGCTTAACGGAGCATTGGCTTCAGCTTTTCTTAAAAGGGAGGTCCCTTTCGCCAACTCAGGCACTGTGGATGACCCATTCATCATTGAAAACTCAGGCCAGGTACTACAATTTTTGAGGCAGCAGGTAGGCACGTGCATCAAAGTTTTCTCAGCCCACATAAAATTCATCTGTTATTTCCTATCGCACAAAAATTTGCTGATGTGCTCTAGGAAAATAGTCATCATTATGGAGCTTTGCAATTCCAAAACACGGCTACTATGAGCTCTCGTGGGTTGACTGACCTCTTATCTTTGTACCTGACGTTCACTAAAAAAGGCGGGGGTTTAATTGGGTCTTCAATAACGCCTGTTCAAAGCGTTTTTTTTTTGCGAAATGTGATAGAGCACTCAATGAATATTTAAGGGACTTGTCCGTCATAAGGACATTCAGATACGTTGATTTTTTTTAATTGTTATTCGTAGTGATCCGCATATTTTCCAGCTGCAAGCCGCGCAGGTACTAGATATAGTTCGGGAATGCTTTAGTGCACTTTTGTTGGCACTCGAGAGGCTAGAAAATGACAGCATTAGGTTTTGAGATATTAGGATTGTGTTCACAGCGGGTCACGCGTGCTCGCGATATGAGCCTCACGTACTGAACTCAGTCTCTTCAATAACACCTGTTCATGTAAAATAGCAGAGACCAATTGTGCCGTTATGTTACTCAAGCGCTTTGAACAATCGCGGCCGCCATGCTCTGCAAGGCCGTTTCTTAGCGTAGTCGAAACCTTTAAAAGGAGCAGGTTACTAAGGAACTTTGCTTGACTCAGTAGCTGAGGCAATGCACCTTAAAAGAAAAAAAACCAGCGAGGCAGTGCTGCTGGCGGAGGAGAACAAAGGTCAGCCGTGAAGCGCTACAACGTCGCCTTCATACCGTACGTACACTGCATTTCCCATTGCTTAAGAAATAGGACAACGCTCGGACGTAGAAGTTGTCTTCAGCGCTCCTAAGAAGCGGTGGCAAGACAGTCCGAATTGTCAATGTGAAAGGCTTCGGTTGGTGGGTTAGGGAGCGGCGTGGCAGACGAAGAGTGCGACGAATCAGTGCTGTGGCCGGCAGCGAGTCAATCCGACATGATCTTGGTCGGAAATGCTACGTGTCACACAAGTGGGCGCCACTTGCATAACTGCTCGACGAGGGTGGTATGAGTGGGCGCACGTGCTCCGGTGCGGGTAACGTGAACAACTCGGTGCGACCCGGCAGACATTGCAACGCTGTGTGACAACAAGAATGGGACTTCTTGAGAGCGCACAGCACTGACTCACTCTTCGATGCTTACGTTATGTGAGCATCGCGGTGCCTAGCAATGGAGTGTTACGCATGTGGTGCGTCGGCAATGCTGCAACAGGCGTCGGCGGTGCCGGAGCAGGAGTCGGCTGCGGTGCGTCGACGATCAGTGTGTTCGACGATGTCGAGGCCTAAGATGTGAATGCGGCAGGGGACGGTGCAAAAAAGGTACTTGGTTATACTTGAAAGGTAGGCTCAAGGCCGTCGAGGTGACGGCCTGCACCTGACAAGTGAGGCAACGCACCTGGCAGCACGAAGGATGGCGAGTGACCGCTCGGCACGCCAGGCAGAGTGGGCATTGTAACCATAGCGTGGTCTGGTCGACCACGCTATGCGCATATTAGTTGGCCAGTCAAAGAAGCTGTCGCTGTTGCATTACAGAAGCCAAGAGGAGGACAAGGACATGTGGTGGCATGCTAGAACGCGTAAGTTAATTGAGGTCAAAAAACGACAGAGGGTCCTGAAATGTTCTTTAGGAGCAGGCACCTGTGTGGACGACCGCGACGACATCACTGGCGGCCGAGGACATGACGCATGTACAGCTAAGGCCGATGGAACTATGTTGCAAAGGGATCCTGTGTTGATGTCAGCCACGGCCAGACACAGGGACAGAGACTCTGCAGGGACAGAGTCTGCAGGGAGCACGGCGCGGGTGCTGACGGAGAGGCGGGCTCACAGGACGGCGTGGACAGAGTTGTGTCGGAATGAAACCTCGAGCAGAAATACAAGTTGCGATCGTGTAAGGAGCCGATTAGTGGGCGAACGGCAGGTGACGATGTTTTGGCGATAGACACGATCGCCTGCGTCACGCAAGGTGGCGTTGGATCTGCAACCTCACCGCTGTCATGTGCCGTCGATAGCGGTGAGAAAGCGATGACGTGGCCAGAATTATTTTCGTGCCGATGCTCTCCACAAGAATGTCGTGCGCTTCCTCGCACTACGGAGACCACTGGTGAAAGCCTCGGGCTGGAGGCTCCGCGGTAGCCTACGTCTCGGTTGACGGCGCAGTATCGCCGTAGGTCGAGGGAGGAAGGTTTACCTGATAACGGAAGCAGCCAGGCGCAAAAAGAGACATCGTCGGCGCTAGTGTTGAAGCTGTTAGCGGAGAGAAACCGCAAAACGGGTACGTCATGGTCGAGCTTTGGGAGCGGGACATAACAGACTCTGTAATGAACAAGCGCAGAACGGCGCAGAGCGTCGTAGGGCTCCAGGCTGCCAGACGAGACGTCGAAGAAGGAATGAATTTCTGTCCGGAGGGTGTCAAGGATAGCGAATTTCAATAGTTGCACCGTGAGGTCCTTCAGCTCGTGGATCGCGTCGAGGTGGACAAACCATCGTCGGCGCGAAAACGCTGCAACTGATGGTTAGAGCCTTGGAAGGTCCATGGCAGTGGGCCGCTCGGCGATACGCAGGGTCTCCCGGTTCACCATTGTAGGAAGACTATATGGCGGCCAACGAACCGTACCGTCGTAGCTACATTTATTTCAGTCGAAGGGCGAAGAGAGTCATCGGAGCTGTGGAGACTAGCGCTGCCAAGCCACGCGATATGTGCGGCGCGATGGGATGTGCGTCACAAGCACAGAACGCGCTTTCAATGTGAACCGGCCTGCTCGCTTCAGCTTATACTGCGCTCTACCAAATAAATTTAGAGACGATGACAGGCCTCGTAGGCCACCGTTGCGTCGTCATCCTATAAGACGACACGACCGCGGCGTCCAGTTCGAACAGTGACTGAGACTTGAGCCTTCGGTGCAAAATACAACTAAAGCGACTCATACATAATGCTCTGTTCAATTCTTACCTACGTTTCTGTCATTTAAGATGAGGTATTAGTACGCAAAACACACCTCATAAATTGGTTTCTCAGTAGAGAAACGCCTAGTGGGTATGTAGTTACTCGTTTGGACTACAATGCTCACACAGCTTGTTTATTCCTTAGCTATAACGTTCCCAACGTGGCAATATTGAACGACTGCAAGCCATTACCTACATTCAAGGCAGAACTTCATAAACGGTGTTATAACCTCAAAATGCGTGAAAATTTGTTGGAAAACAAAATACGCATTATCTTCAGACGACAGACTGAATATTATATCCCAAGGACACGTACTAACTACAGCTAGCCGCACTTGAATATTTTTTTGCCAAACATGCTCAATGAATACAAATTAGCTTAAAATTTACTTCGTGTATTGGCAAAGCAGGGCTTATTTGTTATATGCAATGCTATTGGTTTCAATGTATATACATATTTTTAGAGTGCTCGGAAAATGCTTCTATCTTATGTTAATTCTTACACATCTTTGTATTATACTTGTTCGTGCAAGCTGCATTCTTCGCTATGGTCAAGTGGTGCTCAAGCGCATATAGGTTTTCTAAACAAATAATAATAATCAGGGAAGTGGGTCTGGTCAAGCTGCTTGATATGTAACCATCACCTTGACTTCCTCTCAAGTTGAACAGAAAGCCACTGTCAGTTTAGCATACGCTAAGAGGAACAAGGCGAACGCCTGCGCCCTTACGAGACATTCATGAGATTATATTTTCATCCTGATGCGTTGTTACTTCCTATTCCTTCTCCCACCCCCCCAAAGGCTGTGTGTTCTAGTGCCCCAACTCTGCCTTAATTAACTTCGCCCTTATTAAGACCTAAGGTCGTGGGTTTGACTCCCACAAAAGGTCGTGAATTCGAGTGTCCTAATTAACCTTTGCCTAATTAGCTGTGCCTTAATTAACACCAAAGGTAGCGGGTTTGACTGTCGACGTTCAAGATGTCAATTGAAACCCAACCTGCAAATATCCAGAACCAGAAAGGTATCGCCGGTTCACTCGTATCTCCATGTTGCCTTACTCGGCTTCGCCCTAATTAGCACAAGAGGTCATGGGTTCGACTCCCAGCAAAAGTCAAGGAATGGATCCCCAATTTTAGCGCTGTAATGCCTGACGCCGAAGTTTTCCTGACACCAGATGGTAAAATTTTCTCCCATGAGCTGCCTACGGCTTTCACCTACATGTGCTCTTGTGAGAAATAAAATCAATATCCCTGAAGTGGCTACGATCGTGAATAGGGCAGTGAGAAGCTAGCTCGCAGTGATCGATTTTTGGTTTTGTTGTTTGATACCCACCTACAAGTGCCCAGCTAAGCTGCAATGTATCCGGGCGATGATTCTTCCCGCGTCAAGTTGCGCCTCTGCCACAGCCACTGACTCCTTTTGAAACCGAAAAGCTTATGACGGGGTGCGGGGGGGGGGGGGGGAGGGTGAATGCGTCATTTTACTGACCACACTGAGTAGTTTCTGCCTTCTTTTACACTCACTATCAACAAGCGTTATCTGCGTTTCCGGACATCTTTCGCAAATTTTTACGGCCTGTTGCATGCACCATGAAGCTGATTGTCTTGTAAACATCGAGTATATCTTCTTGCCAACAATACACGTGCCTGTGCTCCAGTGGGTGGTTGAGCTGCCGAGATAGTAGCACCGTCCCACGTCATACTTCCTGGGCGTTTTCTTCGCCGTCAGTATTCTATTGTCAGCTTATGTTCCTGCGGGAAAGGTGAGCTGAGCTCTCGCGTTCATGCCTTCTTTTTCCTGGCTCGCTTTCGTGTCGCTATGGCGTGGAGGATATTATGAAACAGCGTAGACTTGCCTTAGTATATTGTTATATATAATTTTCTTGTTCATAAATGAGGAGCACAATATGTTCATAAATATCCGATGATCCCTCATTTTAATACATGGTTATTTGTAAAATAGCGACAGCAAAAGTTTCAGCAACAGTCGGTCCGTTGAGGAGATGGTGGCGCCTCTGCGACCTATATACTGTGAGGATGAAAAAATTTTTCTTTTTCGAGGGAACACCGTGATATTGTGCAATAATATTTTAGCGTGTTCCAATTTTACCATGGCCTCTGGAGCAGAGCCTCTTGTATTTATGAACCTGAGGAGGCGAGATGCTAACGCTTTTGTACAGCCATTTCAATGCCTCTGAGGAAAAGGCAACTGCACGCGAACCTGAGGATACAGCAGCCGCGCATCGCCGACCTCATCGACCGCGAAACTGAGAGGTTTCCGAAAGGAGATGCGCCCAACTATGACTACGTATGCTTGATTTTTAAGGAGTGGTAGTATGACCTACAGACATGGCTTAAATCGCAGCTGTTACTAAAAGGGGCGGTTGCCTTTCGCAACGGCCTCTTGCCAAATTTAGGTTGAATCCGGGCATGGCTGGGGAAAGATATGTCAAATCATCTCATGACACAGAGATTATTCGACGTTCTAACGAAGTACTGGGTGTTCATTACGCAACAAAGTATGGCCCTGGTAAAACTTAAACCGGACCAATTCAGATATGTGGTGCAATCAGCAGTTTGTTCGTGCCACGTATACGATCGGCATGATATGCTGCTCGGCGCCCCTATCATAAAGCGTGTTCGCGTGGTATTTTATTAAGTGGTTCTACAATAGCATTGCTTCGTGCGTGAATGTTTCAGATCAGTTCCAGTATGTAACTTGCAGATTCTGCGCTGAACAAGATGGCACATATTGTGTGGACGCAACAATATTGAGAAAAATGCATCGCGCAATATCTCTTTGGATGCCCGTTCGTGGGTTGAGCGTCGGCGTAAAGATCGTCCGAAAAAGCGTGCGCGTCAGCCAGCGTCGACGGATGTCGGTGACGCCAGATTCGTCACTTTACGTTGGCGAGAAAAGCGACCCGGCTATTGCGAGCATTGCGGAAGTAAAAATATAGAAGAGAGCATCACGTCACGCAGTCAGCCTTGGCATGCGAACGCTCCGTGAAGCCACAGTGGTGGCCCAACACGTGACCTCTTGCGTCAAGATGACGGAGCAAGAATCGATATTTGCTGAGACGTTTGGTTCTCAGTGGCTATGCAAATAGCTTTTATTCAGTGCACGCTTGTTCAGTTGCCTAGCCGTGACTCTGCCTACAAAGCGGGAACACTAAAACCAACCGCGCACTTTGACGTGCGATAACGTGTTCGGCCATCAGGTTGGTTTAAGTAGCCTTGCGGTATGCTGCCTTCTATCTGTTTTCATTCTGCATGGCTGTGGGCGAGTTCCAAGATTGGAAAAGCTGGCGCTGTCGTCAACGTTATGCGGTGTGAAGGATCACATGGACACAGCGGCCTCCACTTCGGCTGCTGCGAAAACGCCGAAGCGAGCTCAGCACGAAAGTTTAAAGGCCCACCTGTGCTGTGGTTGTGCTTACGTGGGGTATTCCCAATTCGGCGGCGTTTTTGACGACACTGGAAAGCCCTATAATATGTAGTGGCTGCCTTTCAAGGCGTCCAACATTTTAGGCTACTGCACGGTGCCACACTGCCAGACGTACGCGACGGAGCCCGGTGTCAGCCTTCACACGTACCCGCAGGACAAGGAGCTGCTCGCAGCTTGGATGACTAAATTTAGAAATGGTAAGCAGCCATCGGCCACTACTTCGATGTCAAGCAAGCACTTACACGAGGAAGATTTCAGCTACGGCGTCGCGGCTGCGATGCTCGCAGTGAGCAGCAAGTGCGCACTGAGACGCTTGCCCGCGCGCGCTGCCCGGGTAATGACACGAAGCCTTTGTCTATGAACTTGCTTATGCTAGACACTGGCAAGTTCACTGGAATGGAGAGGGAAAGCTAAAAATGCAGATTAGAAATAAGGCACGGCATATGCTCATGCTTGTGTAGCACTAAGCAATCAAATGTACTGGATTAAGAAAAAGAATCAGCGGGAAGACTACTGAGAAGACCGATAGGCACGCAGCGCGACGGAATTTGTGAAGTAAAGATATTTCAAAGTCCGAGACATTAGAAGAAAAAAATGTTGAATCGTCGCGACGACACATTGCACGGCGCCATCGTAGGCGTCGAAGTCCTTAGTCAAAACGAGAATATTTTTTCAACAGCTGCTATTGTGTCTACGCAACAATTGTTGCTTGTGTACTGTCCAATGCTGGTATGCTGGGGCCTAAAACTCACGGCACGGCGAAAGCGAAACATTGTGCGCGGACATGGCATGCAGATGCGCAGTCTGTCACCACAAGTCACCGTGATCTCGGTATTGAGAGTTGAATCTAGTATGCTCCATTCGGCTCTCAGCGACTGCCGACCTTTCACGCAAGAAGCCGGTTCTGGTGACTCCATCACGGTGACTGCGCGCATTGGGCGTTCATTATATGTATTTGATAAAGAGACAGTGTTTGTAAAACATTATGTGCTTTCTGTTTGCCCAAGATTATTATTGTGACAGTAAAAGAAATTCCTTCGTTTCGAGAGTATTTACAGAAATGCCCAGGAAGGCTCCCGCGTGGCATTATTATTGAGCGCCGACAGCCAAACCTATGAGGAGCGCGCCGTGGTATTCCTCATACTACTCAAGCGAGGCGCTTCCGACAAATGGCGACTCCGTAAGTCCACGCGCCCAATAGTCCACCGAGTACCTCTGCTTTGTACGTCATGCCGAAAGGGCTACTGAGGAAAGCGTGGAGATCAACCTTGGAAGCGATCAATGTAAGGTTAGCGAACGGTATCCCATCAACCGGCTAGAAGAAGGAACAAGCGCTTCTCAAGCATATCAACTGTACCCTATTTACACATGAATGAAACCAAAAACACCTCGGGAAATCGGAGACATCGATGAATGGGTAAAAAGCCCATCGACGACACTAACAAAACCACTGTAAAATTGCCAGCAGAGGAGGATGGGCTGGTAGCGACAACAGGTAGCGACAGCAGGTAGCGCGGAATGGCTCAAGAATAAATTCATTCTGGATCTCAAACGTCAACTTGCACAACTAGACTAAAATTTTCAAAGATACTCTGCGGAGCTCAGATCAGCCCAATGAATGCAATTATGCGAGCGGCTTAATGGACAGCTGGGATAAAAAAACATGGTCACTAAATAAACACCTACTAGACTCGTGAAGTATCAAAGGGGTGTTACGAAGGAGAATTCAAAAGCTAGTAGGCGCACTTCCGGAATCGGAGGAAGACATCATCCGTTCCCTCTGCTCCATGTGCCTGAACACAGATAAAAACGACAATACGTACGTTCCGTACATAGGACATACAAAAGAAATCGTGGACGAAGACATCACCGAGGCGGAGGTCCGAACTGCGCTGGCCGACTTGAATACCACCTCCGTAGATGAAAAGGATGGAGTAACCAATAACAGGCTAAGAAACTTAGATGACAAATTCATCCAAAGTGTCCAGCCAGATTTGGCACTCCGGCGTTATACCCAAAGAATGTAAGGAGGCGAAGGTGGTTGTTATTCCCAAACCGGGCAAGCCTCTAAACACAGCAAATCTTAGACCAGTCACTGACTTCATGTTTAGGCAAAGCCCTTGCACATGTCTTCCTCATTAGACTGGAGGAATACGTGGCAACAAACCAGCTATTCCCGCCTTCGATGTTCCGTATCCTGCCAGGGATGTCCACGCAAGACGTGTTGTTGCAAATAGTTGCAAACACAACTAGAAGTATACCGGACCTGGACATTAAAAAACATTCGATAACGTGGCCCACAAAGCTGTCCTTCAAAATCTGTCTAACATGAATATGAGCGAGCGCACATATGACTATGTGTCGGCCTTTCCCCAGGTCCGTACGGCCACCTTGGAATTCGGCGACATTAACAGCACTGAAATTCAGGTAGGTGCGCACGGCACGCCTCAAGGAATGGTCCGCTCCCCATTTCTCTTCAATTGCACTACGAGAGGACTCCCAGGCAAACTCGACCACATACCGCATATTACACATGCAATATATGCCGGTGGCGTGACTATCTGTACTAGGTCGGGCTCCAGAGTCGAGATCATAAAATCACTCCGAAGAGCTGCATACGTTGTGCAAGCTCATCCCAAATGCAGCAGATTATTATGCTCATCGGCAACTTCAGAGCTCTTTATGGACAATAAGATACCTCAAGCAGTCAAAAACACTTCCACAGTTACAGTCGATTCTATCGTCCCAGTGGTCTCCATCATATGGGTGCACAGGCTGCTGCTACAGGACAACCTATTGAATCAAGAAACGATTAAACCACTACAGACCACAAGTACTCAGGTGACGGGGCTACTAAGAAAAGTGACTGAAACAAAGTTCGGCCCCAAGAAGAAGCATGCCAACAGGCTGGCTCAAGCCTTCCTGATTTGTAAAATAGCATATACATGCCCATTCTTCTACCTTATAAAGACCGATGAAAGCCAAATTAACGGCATGATAAGATCAGTCTACAGAGTTACTCTCGGGATCCCGAGCTGGACCAGGAATAACCACTTATTGCAGCTCAGGGTCCATAACACCGTAGAAGAGATTATCGAAGCGCAGAGAGCATCGCAGGTATGGCGCTTCTCCTACACTCAGCAAGGACAACAAGTCCTTGAAAACATGAACCTACAGCCGGTGTCAGGCCTAGCTGAGAGAATCCGAATTCCCAGTCACGTCAGGGGTAAAATAAATATTCCCCCTACCTAAAAATATGGGAAGCCATAACATCGCAAGACGAGAAGCACGCGCACCTTCACTACTGAAAGGACTGCAGGACAAACCTGCAGCTTACGTTTACGCTACTCCCAAGGCAGACCAGATATACGCTATAGCTGCGGTTGACGTCCTCGGCCGAACGCAACCGTCAATGAAGATTCCAGCAAACTCAATCACGGAAGCTCAAGAAACAGCAATTGCTCTAGGAACGACCATCGAGGGAACTCAATGTCCGCCATAAAAAGTTATAAGCCTGGATCTATCAGCCCAAGTTCCCAAAGCATACTAAAAGCACTCAAACAAGACATCAAGCGCATCTGAGTGCCTTGCCACACGGGAAATCCGGGAAATGAAGCGGCCCACCTAGCTGCCCGAGCAACAACCAACCGGTTGGTTGGCCAGACTTACGAGCCGCACTCCCAAAGGATAGCCCTGAGCTACGATTATTGGCTGAACATCTACAGAGAGCAACGTCGACTCAATCCGCAACCGCACGACTCTCTTACAAGTGCGCAGGCCACAGCCTTAGGCGGGCGTCAAGCCATAGTGTTTTAAGCCCCAGCTGCCTTGCTGTCATCACTAAAGATGGCAATATATCAATGTGCATATATTGGTGACCTGGCAAAGGCGAGCTAGGACCACAGTGTATAGGAATATCCCAGCAATCCGCCCCCTAGAGAGCTCACGAAGCACGCTCCCTCACCAGAGGTGTGGGAATTGACACTCCGATCAATGGACCTGGTCACTCAAACCTGCCTGGCAGAGTGGTCAGCTAGTGTTGCGGCTCCGTGGTTCCCGACCTAGTCCCCCTGTCCAGCCTGGACTTCATTCTTCGCTCGCTTCTATATAATAATGTTTATTGCTGCTCCTCCCTAGTCCACCGCGTGCGCCGCGGCGCTTAGACGCATGGACATTTTATACGTAACTAAGAGTTTCAATATTGTAACAAAGTGCGAGCTGATTGCAATGTGCAGGGGAACGGGCCGCCACCATCGGAGAGATGCGGCTGTGGTACATTCTGGGTGACGAGGCCGGCGCGGAATCGCAGAATAAAGATCCAACTTGAGAAAAGGGAAACTGTAGCTTCCACAGTGGTACAAAAATAAAAAAACGGTAGTGCATGGAACTTACCGGGGCACCCGACAGATGGCACTGCTCAAACATGAAGCGGAAATGCATTTCTTTATTGCAAACTCTAATATGGCGCTTTACACCGGTCGCGCTTACGCTGGTACACGGTGTGTTCGCCCTGTTGGATTTGCGGTACGCCTCGGCTGCTACGTAGCTGGTGTGTTCTAATTGCCAGGAGACCAAAGAACCTCTATTGACGCCCATACAAACAAGCCACAAGTTAGTGAATAGGACGTACGGCTTTATTGGCAGAAGACATGCAGTGCGCCTTCTCGTGTACGAGCATATGGATGGAAAAAAAGAATTTTTTTTATTGAGGTGAGCTGAAACCATTAAAGTGAGCTCGCAATCTGCTTACCTTCGTCTGGTCTGGTAACGAGCGACAACCAGCAGCGCAAGCACACTGGACAGTGCCCACGTGTTTGCACCGAGAGTCACCGTTGAAGATTACCAACTTGCACGACGAAGCAAACGTGTGACGGTGGTGTCTGCTGCCGCACTCAGCACAATAATATGAACTACTCGGCATTTTAGAAGCATCTCCTTTCCAACCTGCACGTTTCTTTTTGTCTTTCGGGGCCACTAGAGTGTCCTTCACACATGGTGCCCCATTTTATTTCAATATCATTTCGGGAGCGTCACCTTCGGCAGCCTTTGCTGGCGGGCCTTTCGACCTGTGCAGGCCTTTCCACCTGTGGCTATCAGCTTTACGCATCTAACTGTGTAAGCACGTATACTGGTTTCCGTTAACGCCAAATCTCGGCCGAGGAAGTTCGTAAGCGTGGTTTGCCCACGGCCGTAGCATGAAAGAATGAACGGGAAGCACCAGTTAGGGTTCGTATATATCGGGAGTCTGTGCCGCTGTGAGTACTGCAGCAGCAGGTGCTTACTTAGAGAGACTACTTTCAAGACCACCTACCCAGGCTCCCACATCCGAGAAACCTAACACGGCAACCACGACCAAGTGCGGCAACAGCGAAAGCACATTCTTCCGTCAATCACTTCAGTGCAGCCTGTGCAAAAAAAAAAACAGAGTGAGGAAGAAGAGCAAGCCTCGATGAGAGTAGGAATTAAATATGGGAATGAGAAAGATTGCATTGCAGACGGTGCAAAGGTTAGTGGAAGACACATGACGATGAAGCATAAGCTATTTCGGGAGAAGTCCACACGGCAATATGCACTAAAATATACGGCTAAAGGTATGTTATGCTACCAGACAGTGACTGGTATTAAGTATTAGCAAAGAAGCGGTTGACATTTATGTTGGATGAGGAAGAATGAACTCTAACAACAATGGGGAATGTCATTCATAGCAAAAAATATTATACTTGGCACAAATGGAATTTTATGAGTCGACAAAGTTGATTGAAGAAGCGCAAACTGAGAAAACTCTTTTGGTCAGCGTTGTCCGCGCTTGTTCAGAGGTTGCAGGTTTATCTGGACAAGAATTTTCTTTGTTTAGGTACATGCATGTCCCAGACGATGTCTGTGTTGTTAGAATGATGGCTGAAACTCTTTTCAGTCTTGCCACAGTCCTCCTTGTGCTTGATATTGCAGACAAATACTTCGGGAACCGCTTTATTTTTTGTTGTGGAAAAGCCTTGTGCATTCGGCTCAAATTCTTTCTTGTTGGTACAGATTGGGGCTTGAGTGATGAGGACCAAGATGCGCTTGGCCCGGACTCTGTTGGGGCAGAACAGTAACGCATGGGATGCAGCGCAAATTAGCCATGTCGATGTAGTTAGTGTATTCTCTTGTGTTTGAACCAATTATGTTGAACGATAAATGCGAACTAATATTCATATTATTTGCTACAAGCGAATGCCTAGCATGCCAATACAGCATATATTAGGTATATTTCTTTCTGAACACCGTGTTGTTTACCTTGTAGCAGTAGCAAAAGCCCACATAATGACCTTGTTGTAGCAAGCAGTATCTTCTCTTTAGTGTGTGAAATGTGTTGCTTTAGAATGGTGGCGTCCTCTTTACTGCATGCCTGGAACTGAAACATTGGCTGCATCAGAAATTGAATAAGCACACTTTTTCCATATGAAACACAAAAACCTATGACATATATATCGTAATGGTTTGTGATGGCACAAGACATGCAAATGTACACTGTTTGTAATATGGTGCTTAAGGAGAACATTAGTTAACTACTGCTACTGGCCATAGAATTGATGTCTGCCTAACTAGTATTATTGCGATCAAATATGAGAACATTTTTGTGCTCATATATGCGCTAGAAGAGATCACATTGCTCGTTACACAAACAAATGGATGAAAAACATGAACCAATTAGAACTGATGTGTACTTTTTCGGCACGAACGTGATGCACCGCTTCACTACTGCAAAAATAAATGCCTTAAGGTAAACCAATCTTAACAGCAAGAACGTTTAGAACCAACACGTACGAAATATGGGGGAATTACCATACGTGCAACTGTTCAATATATTAAGTTTAGTTCATTCGCTAAAATTTACGAAATGGTTATTAGGTTTTGTGGACGAAAGAAGTTGCCGGAAGACTTGGAAAAAAAAAACGTTTTGTTAAGGCTACTCAATCACCCATGGCCGCGGCTTTGACGACATGAACAATGTGAAGCGCGTTCCGATATCACTCTGTCTTTCTTGATTGTGTGTATAACCACGGCCTCGCAATAAATGTTTGTTTCGGAAACAGCGACGGAGGGTCGTGACAGCCTATGTTTAATGCAGAATTTAGCTTATTAACTTGTCTCCGAACTCTCGCGTTGTCTCTGCCTGTAAGTTAACGAGATTAATATTACGTAACGATTCCAGCAGCGATGTTAAAAGAGTCACTGGTATTGCCGTCCTCATTCGCAGCAGAATCCGGCTCCCGTTTGGATGCAGACGTGTTACGCATACTTCATCACCAAATCCTAGATTTCGGGTTACATCATCAAACACGTCACGCCAAACCAAGTTAAATAACCCGAGATAACGGAGCGCAATAAACTGATAACAGCACAAGGTATAGCAACCAGCTAATGCGTACGAACCAGCGAATGTGTGCCCGCCGAGCACGCGAACATGAATGCGAAAATTTAAACTGAAGCAGGGTGTGAGACCGCGCTAGTTGGTATTCCATGCAGAAGTGGCTAGCGACAGGGTGGACACGGGGCACAAAAAGGCGGCAAGGACAAGCGGAAACCTCCAACTGGTTTAATGCAAATGTCATGCACTCTTTGAAAGAAAACAAATAATAGCAACCAACGGGAAGGGAAATGCTCGACACATCATTGAAGCAGCGGCTATTGCAGAAGGCAACTGCCTTAGGAAACCGTTCCTAGCATCGAGTGCTAAAGAATTCGCATTCCTGGGGTTTGTGTGTGGGAGGCCACCTTAAGCCTTGGCCCGGCCATGGTGCGCTCTTGTTTATTTGTGGTGGTCACGTTGTCTTGCACGATTGTGACTGATTATGATCAGGTGTGCGAGAGTACATACACGTGCCTTTTTGTAATAAACCCCAGTTGGACGTTTAGGCTTGTCCTTGTCGCCTTTTTGTGTCCCATGTCCATCTTGCGCTAGTCACGTCAGCATGAAAATTTAAATCCTGGCACGAGGTCACGTGGGTGGTCGATGATGCTCAACGTTATTTTGCGTTTATAATGGAAAAAAGTAGAGTAAATATTCAAGAGTACTTTGTGTAATTTGGAATAATAATTTAATTCTCTTTGTCATGTAATAAGAACTCTTCGATTAGTGTGGCAGAAAGTTTGCAGGTTGAAATTGCACTTGCTACGGGGCCTCTAGCGGGAGGTATTGCGTTCACGGGGGCACCTTTTAAGTTCATGTACTGTGCTTGTTTTCTTAGCAGCTAAACACTATGTAATTGCTCTGCCGATGGCGTAATTCAGGACGCAAAAATGACGTAATTGCTCTGTAGAGTGCATTGGTCTTAAATAAAGGAAAAATATGAATGAGCAGGTCACTCGGGAATAATACAAGATGACTAGAGTCATGGGCACCTCTGATGATAAGCACGCTTCCCTCTACACGAGGCGTGCCTTGCTAATTGCGGCGGTGGTCATGTTGTTGTCTCTCATAAGCTACAGATCATTCCTGATGTCTAGCTGCTGCCTAAATCAGGTGCAATTGACAGCAACTTTATTTTAGGTGACGTAACATTAAAAAGCATGCTGGTGTGAAGATAGATATGCAACATCGGCAACCGGGTAACCGCGGCGAGTAGAATAAGTGCAAATAAGACATTACCCTCGTTTTCACTGTCTCCTTTTGCGGCTTCAAACTTTAACAGAGGATTTTAGCGCGTTGAAACTCCACAGCAGGTTATGAGGGAGGCCATAATAAAAGGCCCAGGATATTTGACAGCCTGGACTTGTTTAAAGGCTTCCAAAGCACAGACGTGATTTCAATTTCCATTAAGCAGTGTCTGTGTTGGTATTTAACAATCCACTATTCACGTGCTCCGACGGCTGCAAATAAGTGTATTGATTCCGCATTTTTAACAAGCCAGTCGTCAAGAGGCTCCAGCGGCACGCAGTCAGCTTGGCTGTAAACGACAAATGAACAGTGCAGACGAAACATGACGCTTCGTTCAATCGCTTTCGAACAGTAGGGTGGTCCTCATTCAACCAGTGTCACTCGATCAAATCGTGTCTTTTGATGAAGCGGCCTTGGATGAATGCTGACCACCCTACTGTACAAAGCCGATTGAGCGAAGTCTGAGGATTCGTCTACAATTGTGCGTTTTGATCATGCGGTCGTTGTTTCACATTCCGCTTCTGGTATGACCATCGCGGGCGCGCGCACTGGGTTGGATTCTCGCGTTTTACGTGCCAGAACTGCGATGTCATTATGAGACGCGCCGTAGCGGGGGAACTCCAGGTTAATTTTGTCCACCAGGATATCTTTAAGGTGCCCCCAATGCACGGGACATGCGTTTTTTTTTTCATTTTACCCCCATCGAAATGCGGCCGCCGCTGTCGGAATTGGATCCCGCAACCTCGTGCCTAGCAGCGCAACACCATAGCCGCTAAGCCACCGCGTGGCTCTGTGCAAATTGTTAAGTGATACCGGTCTTAACCGGGCAGAACATAAAGCGGTCTGCTAAATTATCTGTGAAGTGGATCAGCGCTAGGGAGGTGTAATAAAAGCACTCAACATCTGGGGCTATGTATTGCTTTTCCAAATATTATATTTCTGCACTCTACCAAATGCGGTAAAGCTGTTATGTGGAACAGCAATGCAATTCACGACACATGCTCAATGCGAATTACTCAAAACTGCTTTTACGCACACTTTTCAGGGAAAAGCTGACGGACTCATTTCTGCAGTTTCGTCTTTCCGTCTAACGACAATAACTAGAAAGTCAATTATCGACATTTCATTGCGTATTACTACTAACACCACACGGCATTCTAATTTCTAAATCGTTTGTGGTTATAAAAAGTATTATCGTGAAAGTATCGTCTCCTAGAATAAACGTTTCCTCCCGTAATATCTTTTCGACTGAGTGATTCTGGGTGACTTTCGTGAATTTTCCGTAGGCGTATATATCTATTATCTTAGGATGCGCGATATTTCATAGGATGTAGTAAATATACCGATGCGGATATCCGTCTTATTCAATGTATCGTGATACGGTTACAAGGTAACTGAAGGGTATCTTAAGATAGTATCAAAAGGCATGAATCTTTGACACCACCCAGGCCTCAAACCGGGCCCACTTTACCCATACAGAAAATTTGAGAAGGCACAGAGGGCAAGCGAAACGACCTTACGCAATGACCGATGGGCTGCACAAGTTATCTAGCTGTGGAGATTAGCTCTTATGCAAGTTTGCCCACATGCATACATACGTACGTACGTACGTACGTACATACATACATACATACATACATACATACATACATACATACATACATTCATACATACATACATACATGCATACATACATACATACATACATACATACATACATACATACATACATACATACATACATACATACATACATACATACATACATACATGCGTTTATGTCTACCTAATAGACTCGGATGTATTTGCGTACGTACGTGTGTATGTATGTGCGTATGTATGTACGTACGTACGTACGTACGTACGTACGTACGTACGTACATACATACATACATACATACATACATACATACATACATACATACATACATACATACATACATGCATGCATGCATACATACATACATACATACATACATGCATGCATACATACATACATACATACATACATACATACATACATACATACATACATACATACATACATACATACATTCGTGCGTTTATGTCTACCTAATAGACTCGGATGTATTTGCATGTAATTGTTTTATTGTGAATTAAATTTTATGTATCTTTCTACTGAAACAATTACTTTTCTTTGTAACGGTCACAGATTCCAAAGTTCAAATAGTCTTTTTCTGTAAGCAGTTACATGTAGCCAGTTGCCTTATTGTAGCAAAAGACTCCGATATGGGTAGGCTCCGATATGTGTAGGCCACGCGTCATACGTAGTCCTGGGGAGCAGGCAGCTTTCAATGTGCAAGGGCGCGAAAACTGAGAATGAGCTCAGCTACGCCATGCCGATGCTGCAGCCCGGGCTGGTGCAGCCGAGCGCCAGCAGCACCTGCGGATCTAAGATGCGGCAGCCTACGAAGCCGTCCTTAAATGAACCGTTGGGATTAACACAGTGATAAACGCCATGACCGCACGTTTCACCTTGGCTGGTTAGCCATCTGTATGGAGTGCTCGGGCGGTGATGTTATTTATTCCGATTAAAAATTTAGCCACCTTTTCGATAAAAGAGGGAACTTCGATCCTCTGGCGTCCCTCGCATTTCCTCGGTTTAAGTCTAACTTTCTTACGAGTAAAGGGAGCCGGCTAGAGTATGACCAGATGATGACCAATGACTTGAATCGGGACTGCTAAAAATATACGATCACGTCGCAAGCTGTTGCGCCCAAGTCACCCACTGAATATTTTTACATATTTTCTGCAGTCTTTTCCGAGCTCCTACAACAATAAAACTTCATTGAATTCTAGTGGCTAAATGCAGAAGTATGGGAGGATCGGCTACGTCTTGCCCCGCTATTAAAGCTGTTATATGCGTTACACAATATAAGAAGGAAAAAGAAACATTTCAAGAGAGAATACAGACACATGAACACAAGCGCACAAAGATTGTCTCATCTACGGGCACCAGCTCCAGCACCAGAAGCGAAACCCAGTAACCATAGATAGTCGGTACGCCCACCAGCACAGTCCAGCAACCATAGGATGGTCGCAACGTGCACCAGCAGAGTGCAGTAACGATAGTATAGGCGCTACGCACAACAGTACAGTCCAGTAACCATAGGACGGTTGCTACACACACCAGCACAGTCTAATAATGATAGGATGGTCGCTACGCGCACCAGCACTGTTCAGTAACACTAGGATGGTCGTTACGTTCACCAGCAGTCCACTAACGACAGGATGATCGCTATGCACACCAGCACAGTTTAGTATCCATAGGATGATTGCTACGCGCACAACAACAGTCCAGTAACCATAGCATGGTAGCTACATGCACCAGAGCAGTCCAGTACCGATAGGATGGCTGCTACGAAGACCAGCACATTCTAGTAACAATAGGACGGTCGCTACGTCCTCCAGTAACGTGCAGAAACCATAGAATGGTCGCTGCGCGCAGCAGTACAGTCCAGCAACTATAGTATGGTTGCTACGCGCACCAGCACAGTCCAGTAACTATAGAATGAGAATGCTCCACTTCACAGAGCACCCAAATGGGCAGATCTCTCCCGGATGTTTGCCTTTGATTCAATACCACGATATTGTGGCCAAGAAACTATGCAGCTTGCCAAGTGCTTTGCCAGGACCTTCGAAGGTATAGCTTTGTTGACGTGCCATCTGGAGTTAGCGCTCGAAGCTGTGTACCAAATCTTTTGCAAAGATTATGCTATAATTTATTCGCGCTCTTTATTACAGAAGTTTTCTTTTCATAGAAGCACTCTTTTTTTGCTGGACATTTTTTCACATGTCAGCCACCTATTTCGGTCTAATGTAAGAGCACCAGAGGCTTATCGGCCAGCATTTCACAGATCACTGTGATAGCGAGCCAGTGTTCAGTTCCTTAAGTTCCTGAAGTTGGCTTTGCGATGAGATAACACCCACAGCTGATAATTGAACTCAAGCGAATTCGAGTCAGATTGCAAGGTTGTCATGACAGCCATTTCGTGCCGTTTTAAGCATATACGGACGGATAATAGTTTGCGCGTAGGAGACGAGTTTCTTTAATAAAAATGTGTAACAATAGTAGGATGAACGCGCTAATATTAATTGAAAATATGTCGCATGTCGGCGGATCCGAGAGAGCTCTTTCGCAAAGCCGCATGCCGCGAAACTTCGCAGTACAGTTCGGATACATTGATTGGAATACGTACAGAGTTGTCCATCATACGCAGATACTTTGCCGGGATCATATGTGCTAAGTGGTATTCTGCACAAGCAAAAGGGAAATCTATGTGCAGTAGCTCACTTAGTGGTAATAAGTGCCAGCATGGCTGAGGACTCGCTGTTTTAATGAAAGCTTGAGGCTTTAAGAAGTGATGATAGTGGCTCTAGGATTTAAATACATTACATGCAAAATGCTTCAGCAGAATATACGTAAAGTGCCTAATAATTTACCTGATACCCAAATCACCTGATAGGAACCCGGTCACTTTACAGGTAATGTATAACGTTGCAACCACGAGTACAAAAGGAGCTACGCAGGTAGGAAAAGAACGCCACCCAAGTGGCATTCTTCTCTTCTTAAATACTCGTTTTTTGTTTTTTTTTGTTGTTGCAAGGTGTAGAGACTGTGATTTATAGATCCTTTTCAGGCCATCATTATCCGGTGTGTTGGCTCACATACAGTAATAAAAAACGCTGCAACAAATATCGTGCAAGGAAAAATTATTGGTGTTGCGACAGAAACTTTGCATGTGATGCTAGGGACTCGGGTTCGACGCAAAGTCTCACTTCTCTCGCTTATTGTTTTTTTCTGTTCGGCGACACCTTCACTGGCGTTCCAAGTACCTTTTCACCGCAATCGACAGCATGCAGTACGTCCTCACTATCATTCGACAACTATCGGGTCACTACGCATATTCCTCTGTTTCTACTTGTGTTCTCATGCACAAGTAAGAAAGATTGCGTTTATTTGAATGATTTTACATGTGTTCTCTTGTACAAATAAAAAGAGCGCAATAAACTTCAATGGGTTACCCGACATTCCAATGGACATGGCTTTCCGGCAGCAGTAAAGACGCACTAGTTGCTGTCACCGTCATGGCAAGTTAATTGACGCAGACAAAAAGCCAACAAACGAAATAAAAAAAAAGAAATTGTTACTTTGTACTGAAAGCAGTAACAGCGTAGCAACCCCTGGAGGTATTAGCGCTTGCTAACAACGGGTGACTTACAGTCGACGGTGCACTTGTTATAGTAACCACTGACGGCAAGCCGCTGGAGCGTTCTGCCGCATACTTTTTCTTTATTTGGAGGTTTCTGAGGGCCAATTCTCGCGCAATTCACCTGCATTCTGTTCTAACCCTTTATCTATAACGTATTGAGCGCCTGCACCAACTTCTAAGCGTCTTCTTTGCTACAAAAGCTAGTCCTGGGCCCCGCTGGCACTGATTGCCAGTGAAGTGAGCCACTAGACTACATTACCACCCACGTTAGCGCAATAAAGCATTCGCTACTTTTAGTAGAGATAAGAGCATGACGGAGGGAAATGCTTCTAAACGTATCGTTCCTATGACGCCATAACAAGCGCTACCAACTTCTAAATTTTGGTGGCCTGCAAATCGGCATGATTAAATATTAAAGCAATCGCATTAACACGTGTCAAGATAATTGTTTGTGAGAGAACAATCAAATGGTAGAAGGAGCATTTGCGCTAGCTTGTTGATTACTACTGAAGGCAACTTGAAGAGCGTTCAGCGGAGCTAACTGTTCGAAGAATGGCTGCACTTCTCCGCTTCGATTAGTTAACACTTCTGCTATTTTCTGGATGGCAGATTTGGTTTGGCAATGTGCGTAATTGTGATGCACTGACGCATTTCCAACATTCATTCAAGTGGACTGCAAGCGGAGCTTAATTGTACCATTCGTTGATTAGCAAGAAGGAAGCGTTCTCATAGCATCGCGCTCACAGGTTCCGAATGAAATGCTTTTTTTTTTCTTCCTGCGCCAATGAACACTCTAAACGTTTGTGCAGTTATTACAGCAGTGAATGAACATGCCACTCTCCACCGATAGAGGTAACACAGGCTCTCTATACCACAACGCCCACAATATGAACGTTGACGTGTAGAAAGAGTGTGTTTATCAGTTTCGTATCTTAAATAACGTGAAACATGGTGAAACTAACCAGATACGTAGGGCCTGTTTCCGTGAAAAACCTGCCGCTTATCAATTTAGTATATTAGATAGCGTGAAGCATGGTGAAACCAACCAGATACGTAGGGCCTCTTTGCGTGAAAAACCTGCCGGATCGCTCTGACGTGGTCGTGAAAAAAAATTCAAGGGACACGTCGGACACACCTTTAGGCACAATCTTCAGTAATACAAATGAATGAGTTGTTCTTGCGGAAACTACTGTGTTATTATGCCATATAACTGATCTTTGTGGCGTAACCTTTTGACTCATTCCTGGCAATTGCTTATTTCTCTACAGGGCAACCCTCGGTACTTCCGGATGCCATTGGAGTTCAAGAACTGCATTTTGTATACATATAACACTGGCACTTCCTTTACGAAATGCGAGCAAAGATTGAAGACGGCGTCGTATACTCACCGTTTCCGACGGTCAATACACCATGCTGTTCATTTTACCTTGCTGCAAGAAAGGCGCTTCTGGATCAGCCAGAAAAGCTGGCGTTAGTAAGTGCATTCCAAACTTTCTGCGTGCAGAGCTAGGAATATATAAAGCAAGCCATCCCTGAATCAGAGAATCAATGTACAACACCCTTCCTTAAAGAAAAGAGAAATAAATTTAGCTGCGTGAGCTAATTACGCCTTCTCACTACGAGAGTAGATCGTGGTGAGCAGTAAAAGACGCAGAAGTGCAAGCCGGGTAGCTTCTCCGCCGTGAAAATCCAGCACCAGCTTGCTCCGACGACGTCAATTTTAGCTGTCCACTGCGGCCGAGTTCGTTTTTCATTGTTAAAGATTTACTGCACTGTATACCAAAAGACCCGGACACTAAACCTAGCAAATTTGAAGAACAATTATTGAGTCACAACGGCCTTAATACAAAAGAATACACAGAAATCCGCGACATTACACTGACGTATTGACGCTACGGATTCAATGCTAAATTTGAGAAACGGAACTTTGACTTCATTTTCGCTTCCAATTATCAACCTATTACAGCAAAACTACCAAAATTGTCACTACTGAAAGAATACCCAATAAGTTTAAATTGCTTTGGTATACTTCTACGTAATGGCAGGGAGTTTAACAAGAGGGGAAGATCCGGTTTGTTACCCTACCCTGGGGTAACAAACCCAGGGTAGGGTAACAGAGTAGAGGGGAGGGGGAGGTAAAATGACAGGAAAGTAGAGAAAGATAGCAGTAAAGGGAGCACAGATAACCAACCAGAGTCGGTAACTGTCATCGTATACTCTCACCGCACAGAAACATAGCATTTATAGCACTACAAACATCGGTTGAGTATAGAGCTGCTCGTCCAGATCTGGAGCGCCATAACATAAAGCTATTGGAAACTTTTCTATTCCAATTCTGCAACCAGCCCTCCGCGATTGGCCGAGAGCTTTTTTGGACCACCCCTCATGGCCTATCTGCCACGCGATGTGATATGGCGTGATAACACATCGCGATATCTCTCCATCTGATATGACGTGTACACACTGATTATGCATGGTTGAACCGAACAAAATAAAAATAGTTATTTCTGATCCGACTTATTTTCGCCATTAGCCTTCGGTTACTGGTCGAAAGTTTTTGGACTGCACCCACTTCACCTGCCTGTCACGCGACGTCACAAAACCGTGGAAACTCACCTCGTAAAAGGGATGTGTGCTCGTTAAAGGTGCATTAATATGCCGAACAAAAGTGAATTTTTATCTGAATACCCACAGGCTGTCCCGTTCTGAGAGGAATAAAAGATAGCTGCCACCGACCGCTCAGGCACTGTCTACTCGCTTCTGCCGGAGAGCATGGGTTTATTTGCGTACAATAATACCTTTTACGTGGCGGTGTAGCGTTCTGGAGCACTTTCGGCTTGTTTACAACCTCGCTCTGCCAACTCTTCTTTGCTGAGATTCCTTTTTAGCGGCATTCTTAACCTTCAGTTGCATGCCGCCGCGATTTTCGACCAGCCACCGCAAGCAAAGTAAGAGAAAGCGGACCAATCGCAGACGCCATATCAATCGGTTATCGATTTTCAGTGCACTGCCTGGGCCCCATAGAACTCCTCTCCCCTCGAACGTGCTGCTCTCTTCTATGAGCCAATTTGATAAGTCGAGCCGCTCAGTGTAGGAAATGTTATGCGTTTTCAAAGCAAACAACAGTGAGTTCCTATAAACGGGGAGAGCGTTTCATTGGTATCTTTAGACAATCCTTCGGGTCACTGCCCGATGCTTGCGCCGGCGGTTACGCAACTTTGACGTCAGGAGATTGCATTAAAAACACATTAAAATAGTTTTATGCTATAGGGCCGCTATTGTCCATAAAAACTGTAACAGTGCCCCCGTGGCGCTCCATTGCGATGGCTTGTGTTGTCGGCATTCTAAAATGATTTCCTCTGTTAAAGGTCTTTGCTGAAGAGCCTCCCCGCTACCATAGTCATAAGACGAGACGTCTTCGGCACATCCAATTCAGAATGATAAATGCTTCATAAAGACCACTCTTTAACCATATTTGAAAAAGCAGCGTAGCTTCGCGTCGCTAGCTTCACGTCCAGGTGGAATGCGAAGGTAGAGAAAGGAGAGTAGGTGGTGCAGCCGGTTGCTTCCAAAACTTCGTGTGCTCCACATGGAGAATGTGAATTCCCGGCTGAGCCTTCTAAGTTTTTTTAGCGACATCTGTCCTTGATAACAGTTTCAACTCCTCTTTGTCGCCTTGAAGAGTCAGCCGAGCAGCATTATCGGCGTGCTCGTCATCTACATGACGCTGATATGACTTGGAAGCCACTGAATTGTCACCTGATGTCCTTTCTTAATCAAGTTATTGATTAGATCTTTATTTTCGAATTCCAGTTGCTTGTGTGAGTCATGTCGGAGGGTTGAAAGGAAAGACAGCAGTGCTGTCGTCGAGTCACTGAGTATTGACCATTTTGAAGGATGTTCTTGGCTGATGAGATGAAGTGCAATGTGAAGAGCTGCAAGTGCCGCAGCCATAATGTCGTTGGGCGACACGTTTTCAAACAGATAATGGTGGCTCTAGCTGGCGAAACCATGGCTCCAGAAGAACACTAGGGACTTGCTGATCCATCGGTGCAAATATGCACGTAGTCGGCATTCATCTCGTGCAAAAGGCGGAAAGTTAGCTGTTTACGAGCAGCTGACGACAGCTCAGATTTTTTTCTGATTCCTGTGGGGTGAGGTGCACTGCAGGTCGAGCCAAACACCATGGATGAATCGCTGGCTTAGTCGTGGGGGTGAAGAATGAAGGAAGGCGGGTGTAATAATCCAAAATCTTATCACAAAATGTTTTCGGCCGCCTTTCTGGCGGTATTGTTGCAAGATGATGGGTACGTACTAGCGAAAAGTGCATGTGACCTACTTGAAACAGCGCCTAACAGCAATGTCCCAGCTTTTCAAGTTTCTGGATGGACCGACTTGCAGAATGTCGGTCCATGAATGTTGGGATACTACAGGGCTCTTATTGTGGGCTTTCTGAGATACCAGTTTGCCCATACTGATCAACACTTGCAGGGACAAATCTTCGTCCTCTAGAGGCTACTGAAGTTGGGCTCTCAGTGTTCGTCTCGGTTTGGCAAAATGCACGTCAACAGTGGCGACTATTGCAATCGCCCGGGACCAACTAATACCAACACACTTTCTGGTATAAGTGCTGCGAATGCGCATTTGTGTCCCTTATTTTTATACTCGCTTCAAGTTGCGTAACTACCAGCGGCTAATACTCACTTGAAAAACACAACAGGAAATTTTGAGTCTGTCGTATTTTGGAACGTTGTTTCTGTCGTTCTGCTGTCTATAGTTCTGTTGTCGGACGTTCTGTTGTCTGTAGTGTGACGTGCTGTAATCGAAAGTTCTGTAGTTCCTGATCAATATTTAATTAAAAATTGACAGAGACCACTTTAAGGATATGTAAATTTATTAGCACAAATAAAGAAAAATAAGAACTTCCCACCGGGATTCAAACTTGGGACCTGAGGATCCCCAGCTTAGCATCTTACCACCGCATCACGCCGAATTTTTCTTTCTTCATTACATGGAAAACAAAACTTAAGGTGTATTACAAAGGGGACACAAATACGCCCTTAAAACTCAGGCAAACACACACATGCATGCAACAAGTGCAACCTGTCTGGCGGAGCCTCCTGCGCAGCGTACACACTTCTCAGATAAGCAGCACTTTCCCTAAAGTAGGATTTGGTGGATCGCGGGCTTTCGGCATGGCGCTCACACAGGCTACTTCTCCATAGACTATATAAGCCAAGTACTATGAACATGTCAAAAGGAGGACCACCCGTAACATTAAACAGTAGAAACCTAATTGAATATGGAGTCATGTCAATGTCTTGTTTAAGCATCCGTTGGAGAATGTCCCAAAAAAATACAGCGTCCCTACAGTCTATGAAACAGTGATCTATGATTTCAGCTCCTGGACAGAGTTGACAGTTTGTTGAGCACGGCACAAAGCAACACCTCGAATTCAACCAAGTTTTAACAGGGAGCGTTTCCGAATGTAATTTAGGGAAAATGTTTTCATTCCATGAGGTACACACATTTTTCGGGCACGCTTAAGTACATCCTGATAAGGTCGGCTTAAATACGGTGCACGATACAAAGGATCTGGGAAAATAGAGTCCCCCAGTGCCGCATAAATTGCTTTTCGACTCGCAGTGAACACCTACTCCCCAGGCTGAATCTAACTTTCAAGAAAAGAAATGTGTCAACAACCTCCTTGAGAAAGCCCCAAGGAGCCTGTGGGACATCTTTGGCATTTGATGACACTAGTATATTAGGAACATAATGAACTAAACAGAGTTGCAACATTTCACACAAGAACGGATGGTCCCTGTCTCGAAAGAAAAACAAGAGACAAACAATTTGCCTGACGAAGAGGTGGACAAATCCTAGACCACCACGTTCAAGGGGGAGGAACAGATTGTCGCGCCGCATCCATTCACAACTCGAACTCCATATAAATGTTGCAAATATGCGATGCAGCGCCCGAAGGCGAAGTCGTGAGCAGTGCAGTACTTGCAGCACATACATAAGACGGGAAGCTAAGAACACATTGCACACATCAGCACGAATAAACAATGACAAATTCCCCCCTCGCCATGAATTCACTTTACGTTGAATTTTGCGAACTTCTCCCGACCAATGAGCGTTGCTATTTCTATACTGTGAGAGAGGCACACCTAAGTAACGCCGATCTTCTTTCCATTGAATGCCTGCGTAATGTGATGGCATTGTAACCCATAATCCAAAAAAAAACCTGAACTTTCTTCAATGTTAACGCTTGCACCAGAAGCCGCACCAAATTCTCCTGCAGTCTTTACACTTTCTTATCGGTACAAAAAAAAAGGCCACGTCGTCTTCGTACGCAAGAACCCAAGCCTCATTAGTCAGTAATTTAAACCCATGGAAATTTTGTGCCTTCAGAATGCTCATACAAAGTGGCTCTAAATACAAGCAGAACAGAAGCGGTTACAAAGGGCATCCTTGTACTGATGATACAAGCCTAATCGGATTCACCATTCACTATTCACTATTCACTAGCCATTCACTATGAGCCTCGTGGAGCCATTAGCGTAACATATCCGGACACCTCTAAGGAGCCGTGATCCAATATTTATATGCTCTAGTAAAGTAAACAGGAATGAGTGATTCACCCTGTCGAACGCCTTAGCCAGGTCTAGGTATACGATTGCCACCTGTCCAATCCCCTCAGCTACACGCCCTAGCACCGATCTCGCAACATGAATGTTGGTCTGAATGGACCGGCCCCTGATGCCACGTTTGATGATCACCGACCATCCACGCCGAACATGTCTGTCAGAGTACATTTTGGCTATGTCAACAGTAAAAATCGCCGCCGCATTGCTGTTTACGTCTGAATTTTAAAAGCCAAGATGCGCTTTCACTCCACCCGCCGTGGTTGCTCAGTGGCTATGGTGTTGGGCTGCTGAGCACGAGGTCGCGGGATCGAATCCCGGCCACGGCGGCCGCATTTCGATGGGGGCGAAATGCGAAAACACCCGTGTGCTTAGATTTAGGCGCACGTTAAAGAACCCCAGGTGGTCAAAATTTCCGGAGTCCTCCACTACGGCGTGCCTCATAATCAGAAAATGGTTTTGGCACGTAAAACCCCAAATATTATTATATTTCACTCCACCGCATCTACTGCCGCATCTCTAGCAGAGCAAAAGTGTTGTTACCATCGACAGGTACATCGTGGAGTGCTAGAACATTGATTTTGCTGTACGATATCCATATTGAATAAGAAATTCAGAAATAGACAACGGTGACCGGGGACACTGTTAGGGTTGTTACTGCTCAATTCGACAGTTGTCTCTCGCTCTTTACACATTTGAGCGCGCATATAATTCGCGTTTTCAATGCAAAATAGCTGCATAAACACTCGTGGATGAGTCTTCATTCTGACAGCTTACTGGCTTCTCACGGCAGCACTGTACCAGATTAATGAGACCCGAGCGAGACAGCTTTTCACGCAACTTTCTGGAACAACCCAAAACTTCTTTTCTCCTTCGCATAAGCTTGTGCAATATTTCTGAGAATTCAACTAATGTGTCAGTGTAACCGCACATGTAAGTGCACAGGCCTGTGTGCCACATCTTACCAAATAAAACAAAACGGATACGCATCCATTCCAGCAGATGGTATGGTTTTGATCAGCGGCAGATGTTGAGGAGGCCGGTAGAACGTTGGTGGTTCCGCGTCGTGACGGCACAATTATAACAATTGGTCAGGTCGACTTTAATTCCGGTGTCTGTGCTATCAGCATTGTCGGCTTCAGAGAAGCACGATTAAATACCGCGCAAGAGAAAAGTACAGTGTACACCACCAATGCGAAACTGACATACAATTTTAAAGGGCCGCGACGAAAAGCGCTTCTGTTGCGACTTCAGAACTCTTGGCCGTCAGAACCGAATGTTTCTGTTGCGACTTCAGAATTGCTGTTGTAACGTCACAGTCGCTGTCACGATAGAAAGCTGTTGTTCCGACTTCAGAACTCTTGTCCTCGCGACAGAAAGTTTCTGTTGCCACTTCAGAATTCCCGGTCTTCGCGACAGAATGCTTCTGTTGCGACACCAGAATTTCTGTCGTAACGTCAGAAATGCCTGTCGCAACTACAAAAACGTCAGGAACTTCTTTAGTACAGCAGAAATTTCTGTAGTTGGGACAGGAATTCCTGTTTTCTTTTTCAACTGGGCACTACCGAAGCTTGTCGCATCGCATAATTTCAGTGCACTTCTGTTGTCATCATAGGACACATGTTGCGAGGATAGGTTTCTGTCGTACAACAGAAGTTTGTCGCATTACTTGAGGAAGACTTCTGTTATGACAATTGGGGGCCTGTTGCAACGATAGGTTTCTGTCGTACAACAACATTTTTCTGTAGTAGAACAGAAGTTGGTCGCAGTACTTCAGGAAGACTTCTGTTGTGACAGTTGGCGTCTGTTGCCACAATATGTTTCTGTAGTATTTCAACAGCTCTCTGTAGCACTACAAAAGTTTGTCGGGTTACTTCAGGAACATTTATGTTGGGACAACAGGGTGCCTGTTCTGATGACCAATTTTTCTGCAGTACTACAAAAATCTGTTTAGAGCTTCAGCTTTCTGTTGTAACAACAGACATACGACCGAGTGTACTTCTGTAGTCACAACAAGAAATGTCTGTTGTACAACAGAAAAGTGTGTCGCTCCATGAGGAATCTGTAGTTACTACAGAAAGATCCTGTGGTACAACGCAGATTTCTGTAGTACTGAAGGCAACCTCTGTTGTCTTATTCAACTGGGTATGTTGTTCACGTTCCTAATGTCCACCATCACAGTAGGAATACTGGCCTGCTCTACGTGAACCTAACGTATAGCTCATCCCGCCAAGTTCCCACTGGCAACTTTCCCCTCAGCCTTCTGTTTGGAGCAGAACCAACGCGCCTTTTAACACACTTCATCCAACCCTCTCCAGTCGCTGAGCCAGTTAGCTTGGTTGCGAATAAAGGTGTGGGTGACCTTGTTCTCCTCTGCCTTGCGCATCGGCGCACTTGTTCTTCGAGAAAACGCGCTTGTGGCGCAGTGGGGTCCTCTCTCGCTCAGAGTCGGGCAATGCAACACATATGAGAAAGCCTCGCCCAGTCTCGCCTCGCTTTCCTTCCACTAACGTCGTCCACGCTTTCTCCTACAAGTTGTACTATTCGCCAACATTCTAGAAGATGCCAGGTCGGCGCTTTCGCTGCCAGACGTCAATGCCACAGTGCTCAAAACATTGAAAGAGAAACGGCTTTGCTCATAGTTGGAATGGAGACTAATAGCTCCATGAATTACAGAATATCCGCCATTTGGTTGTTACTCTTTACTATGTCGATAATTTAGAACCGCATTTTCATTTATCGGTGTAACCGTAACGTAAGCATACTGTTTTGAGCTTTCTCGTAGAATCAGGTGGATATTTCTCGTGAAACGTAGTCGTAAATAAGTGCGCCAGTAGATACTCTTTCTGAGATGTTGCATACTGGCGAAAGGGGGGCGGTACTCCAAAAATGAATCTGAAATGCAGGCGGACGGTTCCGTCGCCGTGACCCGAAGCGAGCTCTTCTTCCTAATGCAACGCTATGCGGCGGGCTTCCAGAGACATGGTATACAGCCTGGAGACAGAGTCTGCGTGCACCTCGGAAACAGTGTGGATAACTTTGCGGCCATGTGGGGATGCGTCTTCGCCGGTGCAAGTGTCATGCTTGCGAAAACATCCCTCACCGCACGTGAGTTGCCCGTCTGTGACTGAGGTTTCCAGTTCTGTTGACCCCAGCATAATTAACACTTTCAACATGTTAAAAAAAGCACAGTAAAATGTACGAAGCAAGTATAAAAATTTAGAAACATCCTACTGTTCCAATTATTTTGGCAGATCTTGTCGCAGCTATAGTCCACATAATTACTGTTGCACTACACTACACTACAATTAGGGCTCTCTACATAATTTACGCATGGTTTAGGTGGTATAGAGACCCTTGCCTCCTTATGAGTAAGCACCACAGCTCGGAAGATTGTATTTCATCTCAGACAAGGATGCAGAATATATAAACTTCGTAGGTGCAATCACCAAGAACGTTGATTATTCGATCCTGCACATCTCATTTCCCGATGAGAAGGCAAATTCTGAAACAAACGTTGTCTGAGTTCTTTAAATATTGTGTCCTGTTGACGAGCATGTTTTCACACGCTTCTGGACGCACCTAGAAAGCCAGAAAGTAGTTGCCACTTCCTGCCGACATGAAAGACAATCATGTATATTTACTCATGCTTGGTAGGTAGCCGCCCGGTAAGTTCTTGTGAACAAACACTGTTCATTTCAAAGGATACGAAATTCGCGATTTTACATCAACAAAATTAGATCAACTTTTTTCTCTTTCGTGGCGCTTCTGAGTTCCTTGGTAACGTTGGTGCAGAGGCCTGGAGGTGACCAAGTTGATCAGCGGGAAGGATTAGGGCAGTAACAATGCGACGTAGAAAAAAATTACGCAGATCCCATGTACTGCGGGAATCAAACTTAAACGATGAGTTTACCAGTTAGCTGCATATTCCATCGACCCTGCGGTGAGGCGCCTCATCCGGCTCTTTGAGTCTCTCGATGACTTCCAGCAGGTGCTCATTATGTAATGCGAACATCCTGAGGGTCCGAAAAGATATCGGCTTGCCTAGCTGCTCAGTGTTTGCGATCACTGCCTTCCTCTAACTGATCAAGTAAACCTCTGAGCAATAAAATATCTGAGTGGACATATTTCTCAGCGAATCTGTGGACTTCCTTTGTTAGCATCAGGAGGCAGTTGGCGCGCACGGAGTGGGAAACTTGCCTTTCAGTCGCGGGTCGTGCGGAGGCAACCACTATTCTGTGTTCCACAGGCGACAGACTCAGATTTTGGTCGGCGCAGGTAGCACGCGACAATCACAGGCAATGGTCGGGGGACGGAGCTCAAATGAAGACAATGACTCGACCCCCCGGCAACGCGAACATGAACAACACCTAGGAAATTTAGTTGGTAGCCGCCACCAGACCCGCCTGCGTAGGAGGATGGATGGATGGATGTGGATGGATGGATGGATGGATGGATGGATGGATGGATGGATGGATGGATGGATGGATGGATGGATGGATGGATGGATGGATGGATGGATTGATGGATGGATGGATGGACGGATGGATGGATGGATGGATGGGTGGATGGATGGATAGATGGATGAACGAATGGACGGACGGGCGGATGTGCGGACGGACGGACGGACAGATTTTAAGTGCCTGAAATTCGCAAAGAGCGCTTCGCATTAAAAAATAACACAGTCAGCTCAAGGAGCTGCCTCTGAACGAACGGCGAAAGCAAACACGAAATCAGTACTGCCGGCGAGGCGCACTGGTCTTGGAGCTTCCCTGCATTGCATGACGCACTGTCCGTCATGCAATGGCAGGCCAGCTCGAAACTCTCTCACTCGCACGCACGTGGTGTCGGGTACAAGGAAAGAGTGAAGGAAGATTTTGTGCTGGAACACAAACGCACACACCTACGCACGCGGCCACCACACACGTCCAAGCTCGCCACTGGCAGAAATTATTAGCGTGCGTGCGAAAATCTTTATTGTTCATGCGATAGTTTTAAGCAGTCGGCGTCGGTCTAGTCGCTTGAAACGAACACTGGTGCTGGTTGTTTGCTGTAACACCACGCCCTCCCAACAACAGCTCAAGTTACGGTGGCATCCTCGAGAAAAAGACGTGTGTGAATCACAGCTACCACTTGGAATCTTCGTATAATTCTCACGTTTGTGTGAAAGCAGCACAAAGGGAAATATTTGCTGACGGTTAGTTATGTACCGCACAACAGTTCACTGATGCCAGCGTTTCCAGGGCACAGCAAGTACACATTTGGCCAACGCACTGTGATGCGGCCATCAAAGAGCAACCTTGGCCAACCGACTGGTCATACGTTGAACCGCAAATACATTGGAGGCTTTAGCGCAGTATAATTGGACTGTACTCGCCCTGCAGGGCCCGTAAAGGCAATGGCGTCTTGGAATTGGTTACCCTCAAGGGTTTGGTGGACATTACAATGTCGGGCGTATCACCATTTGTATTATAGTGAAGCTGCGTGTGGCTAAGCTTCCGTGCATTTTCCGTGTCCGTCAACAAATCTGTGTCAGCAAAAATTCTCATCAGCAGCAATGGCTCGCGCCACTGCTTGCGAGGTCATCGTCGTGTTGTACCGCAGATGGCTCGTTGGCGCCCCATGCCACAGTTTCCCACATTCTTTTTGGCTTACTGGCAGTCGATGCAGGGATTTCGGCCTCGAATTCTCTGCCTCAGTATATCGCAAAATGAGAACACGAATGTACATAACCAACGCGTAATACGAATGAAGGTGGATGCATAAAAATATATGTGTCCGTACCTCTCGTCAACGTCACCACCGATCATGACAATAAATGTGTTCGTACCTTTCTTCAAAATTTTGTTTCACCTCTTTGTCGTGTCCTACATAGCTTCGGTAGTCATCCACCTTGAAATATTGGAATAGCTCCTGATTTTTTGTGCTCTCCGTCCGGGATGCCTCGGCCACGTACACGCAGGAAGCCTTAAAGTTTAGCCCCGAAATGTGTTGTCACAGGACCTGGCTGAGGCACCTGGCTTGCATCTCCAGCTACATCAGCAAGACACTAATGTATAGCTATGAGCAAGAAGGTCAAACTTGAAATCATTCAGAACAGCAAAGACCAAGAAGATTACGGCTTACTGTAACAAGCGTGAAAGATGGGCAAGGTGGTTTATGTTCATTGAGAAATACATTGTGTTTAATCTGTTCTTCTGTGTTCAAGTGGCACTGCATTTCACAAAGAATTATAATTTCTGTTTCTTATTCGCGTCAAGGGGAACTGCACTACCAACTGACAGACAGCGACAGCACTCATATTCTCACGGAAGACGCTTTTGCTGAAAAAGTACTGAAGGTGGCATCTTCACCAAAGCTCAAGGTAAGGGAAGGGAACAATCTCTCGTGGTGACCATGTTAAGGAGTGTACCTAATTTTATGCTTTCTTCTTTTCTATATGAACTAACCAATCCCTAGATAAATGTAGGCATCAGTTTCTGCAAGGCGCTAGAATATTTCATCTGCATCTGCTACAAGTCTAAGCAAGGACAGTTATTAGAGTATTCTAGGGACATCACGCCTTGTTTCGCCACGGGAATTGTGATTAGAAGGGTACACGCTTTGCCGCATCCTTGTGAAGCGCCAGAATATCCCAGCTAATGCCCGCAACTCTCGGTAATGTTTAAACGTACATTTTACTGCGAGATCAATTATATGGAAACTCTCACCTTTTTTCCGTCACCAGCGTCGTCGCCGTGATGTTCCGTATTAAGTCCAAGCACAATAACCCCGTCACCGCGCGCCGCATGCTGTATGTGCTAGTGAACGCATGTCAGGGGAGCGGACAATTGCGGCTTAGTAGAGACTTTTGGCTCAGCGGGTTTACGTTTCGCTCCGCTCGCGGTTTCCACCGTGGCGCCAGCGGAGCGGCGCGCGAAAAGAGTTTTAGCCTGGCGGATCACTCACCCGCTCGAGCGGAGCGCTTTGCTGCCGCACCTAGTGGTCAGAAAAGGAGAGTCTGCGAAATGAATTTGAATTACGCTTGTTTTTATAATGCAAGAGATGTTGAATAAAGATATGTTACATGTTCTCAGTGCATTATTTGTTGAAAGTGGTGTTTGCGATGTAATAGTGACGACGTTGTATTACCAAATATGTTAGGTACTGCGACTGCGCGATCAAGCCGAAACCATCGAGCAAGCCCCTTCACGGTCCATTTTCACAAAAATCGCCGCGGCTTCCTGCTGTGCACGATGCCGATACTGCAGGACCCGCCACTCCTGTCACGACTGTCACGACTGTCACGACAGTTCCTCCACTTCGTGGAATTATGCGCTGTTCGTAGTTAATCGCCCGGGCATAGTCGGAGAGATCTTGCAGGATCTGTCCTTTCTCAGCATATTGCTCCTCCGTGCCAGACCTTAATAAAGGTAAAAATCGTGCACGTCACGTTAACAAGTGCAGAAGCACGCACAGCATTTTGGCTGTATCAGAAAGCAAAATACTCACGTTTTAAGGTGCTTGGCGTCCTGTTGTCGCCAGTGCCCTATTCGGAGATCCACACGATCTGTCACGCCGCGCAGCGCGAGCTCGCGTCCCACTGCTTGCTTGACCGTCGCGATAAATGAAATCTATTTAAGATCATCGCCAAATAAGGGGGGGGGGGGGGGTGCGCCTGTCGCAGCGACTTCACGCAGCAGAGTGAGGTCTTGCTGGGCCGTATAACACCTTCGGGCCTTTTTTGCTCCCAGACGGGTCAGCGCCGCAGTCGTCGTCGTTGATGCAGAACTACCGGTGTTCATGTTCGCGGCCGCCATCTTGCATTTCACATACACGTCCGCGCGCGCTGACGCACGCTCGTGCGCTGCGTATACCCTCCGCTGGGGAGTGCTTTCCAGCGCGTGTAAACGCTGCTCCGTAAAACCGCTGGCCGCATCAGCGTTGTGCGCATGCGCAGTCGCGTCTCCGCTCATCCACTCCGCTCCGCTGGCCGTAAACCCGCTGGGCTAAAACTCTCTAATATGTCGCGCGCTAGGGAGGGAAGCGGAGCAAACGCGCCGTCTTCTGTTGCGCGAAACGCCGTCGGGATTTTGAGGGAGGGGCCGAACGATCGCAGCTCAATCGGGCCTGTGACAGGTAGGAAAGCGGGGAGGCTGCGCGGGATTGAGGAGGGCCGGCTTCTACTCGGCCAGCAACTGCGTACTTGCGCGGCCGCGCGGTGGCGCGTGTCCTATCTTGAAAGGGGTCTGCAGACGGCTCACACCTTTGTGCGTGCTGTGCCTTCGCGGCCCAGTTTTCGTTCAAGCGACAGACAGCACGAAAATCACGTCACTCGCTGCTACGCTGAGTCACACCGGCGTAGACTGCGAGTGTCCACTATCATCGAATGTGAGGAGTAGATTTTAATGGAGAGAAAGGAGGAGAGGTCGGCCTGGAGAGCGTGTCTCTAGCCTGCTACTCCTCACTGGGGAATGGGGAAGTGGGAAATACAGGGAAAGGTAGGTGGCGGATGATTATGATATGGTACAATGAGATACTATATACACGTTGGCCAATATGCGGATGCGCACTGGAGACGCAATACACTAAGAGTAATCTTGTCCATACAAAAAGTAATCTTGCCACAAAAAGTTTTTGCGCAAACACATTTCGCGCTGACTACACGTCTCACAGCTTCTAGAGGCGATCGTCTAAACCAGTCTCACTTAAAAAGTTCAAAAGTGCTTTTATGACACGTTGGGCACAGTCAACACTCCTCCACGCGCCCAAAACCTTTTCTTCTGAAAAGGGGCGGGAGTCCAAGCTGTCAACTGTAGATTTGAGTTTTCTGCGTTCGGCCGCATATTGAGGGCACACGCAAAGTACGTGAGCTATTGTCTCGAGAGTGTGACAGACGCTACATTCAGGGTCCCGTGTTTGTCCAGTCTTATGAAGGTATCGATTGGTGTATGCCACACCCAGCCGTAATCGATGAATGAGCGTTTCCTGGCTTCTCCGCAACCGAAGTGGATGCCGGAATTGTAATCCAGCGTCAAGTCTATGGAGGCGCTCTTGTCGATGTTCGGGGTTGTCCCAATGTTGCGCCGTAGAAGTTTTAAGGGAGGTATGGAGCAAGGCGTTAATCTCATACCGGGAAAAATGAATTTGTATAATAGTTCCGTCAGTGTGTGCCTGTTTTGCTTCTGCGTCAGCCTGTTCGTTTCCAGCTATTCCACAATGGCCAGGAATCCACTGCAGCACGATGGTATGTCCGGAATGAGACGCCTCAGCAAGCAGATACATGATGTCATAAACCAGGGGACTATATGCGGTTCTGTCACTCATATAATTGCTGATGAGTTGCAGTGCTGGTTTTGAGTCGTAGAACACTGTCCACTTCTCGAGACTTTGTTGCAGTATGCAGCGAACTGCTTCTCGAACTCCGGTCAACTCAGCTGCTGTAGAGGACGTCCTGTGTCCTATCTTGAACCCTTGGGCGACCCCATTCCTGGCACAGTGTAGGCCGCCGCGGAAGAGGTCTGTGTCACAGAACCATCTGTAAAAATATGTTCGTAATATCCATACATGTAAGTAATGTATGATAGCGCGAAATGCTTGAGGCCAGCAAGCGGCATCTTCGACTTGCCGAATGTGATGCGTGCATGTTTCCTTGCGGGCGCTGACACCTTGCTTGTTAATTCAGTCAGTACGCGACTGTTTCAAAGTTTACATGGCCGATAACACTACTATCCTTACTTCGTATAGCTGTCTACTAATTTTCTATCGCAATCCATGCTTCGCCTTTCGGGTAAAACGTAAACTTCTTCTACGTTTTAAGTCTACTCCCGTTCCTGCTTTTGACTAAACTGGAAAGCAGTGATGATTCTTGGAGTTTATCGGCACAAGGGCCGTGGCCATAGAGCGCCAGTAGAAAGCAGTTGTAGATATCACTGTGAAGCGCTTGCTTCAGAAGCGTTGCTACTTTACCGTATACTCGAGTCATGAAAGCACGTTAGCCTTGGAGATTCAGATAAAAGTATCTGGTGGCCGAGGATCCGAAATATGCCTTAAAATGGTCAGACTAAGAAATCTGCTAAGTAGTATGCGACAGGAGCAACGTAAAGCGAAGAAGCTATAAAAATAGATCAGCATAGCTGGTCGTACCCAAGAGTTGTGAAACGATAACGCCGTGAAGGCGAGGCTTAGGTTACGTTAAGGGTAGTATCTCATCAGCTGTTTTTTGAAGTACACATGGGTGCTTGAAAGTACGATAACTTATTACGGACAGTAGCGCACCAATATGAATACATGGAAACCATTCCTGTAAATGTTTATGAATGTTTTAGGATGTCTTCTTATACATCCTAGTATTTATTGATTGATATCTTCATTCTTCCAGTATAAATGTACTATGCACTTTAATACTGCATGTGCAAGATAGCTTGACTGGTACCTCTTTTTTTAAAGGTGGTTTATTCAGGTGCTAATAAATTGTACTGCTGAATACAGCGTCGCACGTTCTACTTCACATGAGGCACCTGCATTGTAATATGTACTAGACGCGCAATATTGAAACACACTCGTATACTGCCTTCGGCTGTGCATTTACGAACTCTCGTCCCCCCCCCACAGGCCCCCAGCGTCACTAATCGTAAATAATTATTAGATGTATTTATATACTCAACATTGATTCAGACACTAGAGGTCCTGGGGCAGTATAACGAGAAGCTATTCCAAACGTGTCTATTCCAATTCTGCAATCAGCCCTCCGCGAATGGTCAAAACCAATTTTGGACCACTCCACGTTCGCTCTCTGTGACGTGACCTCACAGAGACCGCGATAGCTCCTCATTTCATATGCCGTGTACACACTGATTATGCATGATTGGACCGAACAAAAGAAAAATAATTATTTATGATTCGACGCCTTTTCGCCATTAGCCGTCGACTATTGGTCAAACGTTGTAGGGCTGCACGCACTTCACCTGCCTGTCGCGCGACGTCATAAAAACGCGAAATCTCACGGCGTCAGAGCGATGTGTACGCGTTAAAGATGCGGTAATAGGCGGAACAAAACTGAATTTTTTTGCGCATTGTGGTGCCCTGCCCCGTTCCGAAAGGAATCAATGATGGCCGCCGCCGATGGCTCAGTCACTGGCTACTCGCACCTGCCGGAGAGCATGGGTTTATTTGCTTGGAATAAAACTTTTTCCGTGGCCATGTAACATTTTCAAACACTTTCGGAATGTTTACGACCTCGTTCTGCCAATTATTTTTGCTGAGGATCTGTTTTAACAGCATTCTTAACCTCCCGTTGCATGCCGCTGGGATTTTCGACCAGCCACCGCAAGCTATGTAAGGGAAAGCGGACCAATCGCACACGCCGTCGCCACCCTCTTCATGCGATTATCGATTTTCAGTGCTCTGGCACGGCCCCACCGAAACCCTCTCCACTTGACCCTGCTCCTCGCCTCTTGTCAACCAATTAGACAAGACAAGCCGCTCAGTGCAGGCAATGCTATTCGTTTTTAAAGCAAACAAGAGTGACCTTCTATAAATGAGGAGAGCACTTGCATAGCCTCTTCAGACAACCCTACGGGTCACCACCCGATGCTTTTTTTGGTGGTTACGCAAATTTGACGTCAGGAGAGTGGAATAACACATATTGGAATAGTTTTACGTTATAGGGCCCCTAGATCGCAAGAATAAAGGCGGGATCTTGTCGGCCTGACTAAGGCTTTGTGACCCGTACATTGTTCAACGGTCAGTTAGCGCAGCATAAAATATAGCATACATACATATCACTAGCATATATTATGCATGTATGGCATAGATTATAAAGATACGTGCATTAAATGCCTGTATCATTATGCAACTTTCTAAGTAGGAGCAGTTTAGGTTGAACAGAGTAATGTGTTAAAGGCGCTGAATGTTGGGCTAGTTGGTTTTTGACACGAGAACCATCTTGAAATACAGTGCAACGGGACGGCACCACGGAAGCGAATACAAACACCAGGCGCAAACTAACGACTGATTTTACTGAAGCAAGACCTACAGGTATGCATATCCACAATGCGCGCAGACGCACCTTTACAAGGACAAGATGGAATTCCTCGAACAGGAAGTGATTAAACCAGGCGGGCAAGGATATACAAGTAGAATGCAGAAATGAAATTCCTTTCGTGCCTGGTTTAATCACTTCCTGTTCGACAGACTGCATTTTTTACTTGTAACGGTGCCTGTGCTCAGCATGTGGATTTATGGCGGTCACTGGTAGAGTCGACTGTTTCATCCCATCAAGATGAAACAACATTCCTCGCTGTTCTTGACACGCCCACCGTTGCACACCAACAACGCGATGACTCTGAGTCCTACCCCACATCGGATTGAACTACTCCAAGCATGTCACAACGAGGTAATTTCTGGCCGCTTAAGCTACACACGCACACTGAACAGAGTACGACAAAGGTACTACTGGCCAAGACTTACAGTGGTCGTGAAACATCATGTACGGACTTGCCTCGATTGCCAAAGGCGCAAGTAGCCCCCAATAAAACCACCGGGCCTGACACAACCCGTTCGGTTCCCACAAACACCATTTGACCAGATCGGAATGGATCATTTGGGCACCCATCCTGTGTTTACTGGAGGAAACCGCTGGCTTATTGTTGCGACTGATTGTCTGACTCGCTACGCCGAAACAAAGACTCTTCCGGCCGTGAGGCACAGCAGCAGAGGCGGCGCGAATTTTCATAGAGAATGTGTTGAGACATGGCGCAGCGAACATCGTAATCACAGACAGAGGAACCGCATTCACGGCAGCGCATTCGGATAATGTCCTTATGCTCAGTGGAACGACTCACTGCAAGACAGCAGGCTACCATCCACAAACCAAAGGACTAACCGATTGCCCAACCAACACTCTTGAAGACATGCTTTCCATATATGTGGACGTGGAAAACCAAAATTGGGACGAGATCTTGCCTTATATAACTTTTGCGTACAACACTGCCAAGCACGAAACAACACGGATGGCTCCGTTCAGATTGTTAATGGATGAGAAGTACGGACAATGCTGAATGCAATGCTCCCGTACGAAGGCGATGGCGCTGACACGGATGCAAATGCGTTTACGCAACGCGTTGAAAAAGCTAGACAGCTTGCACGTGTGCGGTTCTTTCAAGAGCAGGACTACGACGCAGGCCGCTACAACACTCGCCATAGACCAGCAACCTACGAAGTAAAACTCTTGCTTGGGCTAGTTGGTTCATGCTTGAATGAGTAAAGGCAATGCGCAAAAGACCAGGACTGAAGAAGGATGCAAAAACACAGGACCGGCGCCAATCACAACTAAGTTTATTTCCGCAACAAGCCTGCCTTATGTAGGTCAAGCAAGCCTAATCACACACGAAACGTTAGAAGTAAAATACAGCAATCCATCGACCACTCAGGAATCATATCTGGCACAAAAGATCAAATGAGCAAACAAGAACCACACGTGGAGCAGCACGGGAAGCCATTGATCGAGCACAGTCTTTACCAAGCCAATGGGGAGAAAAAACGAGACATTAAAAAGTACCGTCTACGCTTCACTATCAAACTATCCAAAACATAACACCGTTCAAACGCCCAAGGCCCAGTCAATGATAAAACCTTCACGACTATGGGAATAATGACCAAGGATTAATACGGAAAAAACATGAAGAAAGGGCGTCTAAGTACAGCGTCTGCGTCAAATCTGAAATCTCTAATGGTCACTTACCTGAAAAAATTGATAAAACGTGTGACCGCGCGAAAAATAACCATGTGACAAACAATGAAATGGACAGCACAGTTGAACGATAAAGGGTATAAGAACAGCGTCTGCGTCATAAAAAGGCGACAAAACCTGTAAGAGCCACAAGAAAATCGTCAATAAAATAAATACTAGATAAATAAAAGGAAGATAGACAGAAAAAACTAAATGAAATCACTCTAACATGAGGCCTAAATGAAACTTTCTAAAAAGTAGTCTCCTTGTCACTAAGCACAATGGACGGCCTGCTAACGCATTTGTTTCCCTCTTTCTTGATGAAATAGGCTTCCACAATCTCCCGCTCGAACCTGTCTTTTCCAAACTTCAAAATTTTGTCGAACTTAGGACGGCAATTAGTGCAGTCTCTGCAATGCTCTGCAAGGAAGTTCCCTACATTTTTGCGCACATTACGACAATGTTCCATTGCACGCTCATTGAAACATGGACCTTTTTGTCGGATATAACTGCGACTACAGCTTAGAGGGATTTGGTACACGACACGCGTCCTGCATTCAGTAAACTTCTTCTGATGCTGAATTGAACAAGCCGGGCGTTTCTCTCGGTTCATGGCACAAAGCTTAGACAACTTGCAAGGCGCCGAGAAGACAACCTGAACATCATACCTGCTCGCCACTTTCTTCATGTTGTGCGATACCTTATGAACGTACGGAATTACCGCAACAGAACTGCGTGAAACTCGCTCCCTGATAAGAGGCGGGTGCTTGAGTTTTTGGAGCATCGTTACGCAGACAGCTGAAATTAGACATGGCCGGAAGCCTGCCTGTTGTAGTCGTTGCACTTAAGCGCTAAAGCTACTTGACACCAAATGGACACTGCACTTAGTTAAAGCAGTTTGCAGAGAATTGGTAGCAATTGCCCACTTTACAATCCTTCGAATGGGCGCTCTCAAAGGGTTGCAGGCCTTTCAAAGAACTCGCATTGTACATCTAACAGATGCCTTCTATTGGAAACACTAGCCTGATATCCAAAAACTGGAGTTGACCACTATTCAGACCTTCCTTGGTAAACCAACGTCTCTTAGCGGCGGTCAGGGACAAGATCCAATAAACTGGTGAAATCGGTTTCCAGAATGCTGCAGGCGTAAGCGCTGACAATTTCATTTCCTTATTAGAGTTCTACCTGAACTCAACCGCCATTTTGTATGAAGGAAAATTTTATGTGCAAAAGGAAGGGATATGCATCGGCTCTTCTGTATGTCCTGCCCTTTGCGATATCTTTCTTTCTGTTGTAGTAGCTGAGGTCAGTAATAATATTCGTGAACCTCATGTAGTGTCCATATACAGATATGTTGATGATTTCTTGGTCATTTTGAAGGATGTCCCTCAGTACGAATTAGATTAGACTGTTGAGAGAACCATGACTGTCTTCTCGAACCACAGCCAGGGTCTCAGGAAAATGCCGCATCTCTTCATGTCTACAACAAAGCCTACAAAGGGAGCTTGAACAGACTTCGTCTGTTGCGTCGGCCTAGCGAAGATTAGAAGAAGTCATCTCTAAGCTCTACTACTAAAACGAGCTGCTTTCTTGGTGTTCTCATCTCCTATCTTCCTTGCACCGTGACAATATATGCCTGTGGCTTCAATAAAATCAGTCCTTAGTTTGCGCTTGTGCTTTTCTTCCTTTCTATGGTGCTGTTCCGTTGAGCTGTATTTCAAGATGTATTTCATGAGTGCAAAATGTGTAACAAAAACATTGATAAACATATACAAGCACCATATGAAATTGACTTAACAAAAATATATATGAATAAAGGAAACAAGAAACTAATTGGTACAGTCTCCGTCAGAAAGGGAAAACGAATATGTTCACAGAGGATTTTTAAAAGAGTTCCATGGTCAGAAATTCTGCGCAATAGTGATTTGATTAGGATGTGCATTTCTGAAGGGTGGGCTAATTATGGTAGCTGGTTTGTACTGTAGTTCTTGAAATGAAACTCTAAAATGGTCATGCCTTAAATTGTATTGGGTGTTACTTTAAGGTTACTTTGATAAAAAAATGACGGCGTTTTCTCGAGTTCACCTAGTATCTATACAAAGAGCTTAAATTCATATAGTTTAATAATTTTTCAAAGGCCATCTTTCAAGAAAAAAAGGTGTCGTACGATCACGGGGTCCAAGTATTGCAATGCAGTGACGAGCTTGTTTTTGGAGATATATCAGTCGATCCAATTCTTATTGGCATGTGGTCTCCCATGCCAACAGGCAATAACTAAGATGGGACTGAATTAATGCTTAATACCAAAGGCACTATAACGAAGCAGGAACAAGGCACCTAATTCTAAAGAATAGGGCTATAGACCTCAGACTCTGCCCAGGCGGCGCTGCGGAAAAGCCCGTCAACAGCGCCCCCATCGCAGCCTTGGCGCTAACTGAGTAGTGCAAGGAGAGCTGTCCGTAAGCGAAGGTGCGTAGGCTACAATGGGCCCTTCTCTTTCGTGTTTGTTGAAGCACGGTTTCCTAAAAGTCAAGGACCTGTAATGCGTCTTCCGCCCATCCACGCTTCGGAAAGGAAGTTCAGCAGGGAGAAGTACGTGTACAATATAAAATAAAGTTTCAACTGTTAGCAGGAGCTACAGCATCGCTCTGTACCTTAATTTGAACTTTTCGCAGACGCTTCGTGCAACAAGCGCGCACAAATAAATGCAAATAAACGCGACATTTTCTCTTTACACGCGTGCGTTACTTCGCAATTACTCATCCAATGCTCCTACAGCAACTTTATTGCTCACATTTGAAAAACGCAGTCGAGCAGGCTCAGCACATTGCGAAGCATGCTTGTTGTATCGGCGCAGGACATACAAAATACCGAAAGTAGAAATGAGCTCGCGATACAACGATGCTCTAGAACATGATTTTGAGTTCATAAACGAACCAAAATGTTTGGTTAAGCTGACCTGCCAGATCTCTCCGTTCCACTTGTTGAATCAAGCGGAGGCGGACGTCTGTTAAAAGGTGGAGATATCGATGGCACATAAGCAGGATTGCTCGCAACGTTGTTTTTTCTGTCACCGACGAAGTGGCGGCTGCAGATTCTTCAGTTTTCGCTTGGTTGCCACGGTCCTCCGTCAGGGATACGCAACACAATTACAGAAGAACGAAATTGTCGCACTTTCTCATGCGAGCCGCTGTGTTGTGGGGAATGCAAGTAATCCGATTACCCAACAGGTTGAACGGCCCGTATCCAGCGCTCTCGCCTTTCCCCTTCATACGATCGCGACGGAGATCGGTAAAACTGAGCGTTGTTATTCCGTCCTTCACGTTCATGGCAATTTACAACACAACAGTAGCGTCAATTGCGGCGTTTCTTCGTAGCGCGCAGAGCTATCGCGGTTGCCGTCGTTTCTGCCATCAGTCTGAAGAGTGAGCGAGCAAGCGTTTTATGGCAGTTCGGCGGCGCGTCCGACTAGCGTAGAAATTCATAGGTCTTTGTCTGGGTGTTAAATGCGCAAAACACTCGCAATATGGAACAAAATCTAGTTAAATCGTTGTTTCGCAGTTGCTAGCTGCATAGGCAACGTAGCCAGGGAGTCGGGCTTCGCACTACTCAGTTACTGCCTCTTCGCAACGGCAGGTGGCGCTACGCGTCTTGCAAAACTCCAGAGTCTGACGTCCATTGACCAAGAAATACTCGAATAAATATTCGTTACGTGCGGTGTAAAACTCAGGTTTTCATCAAAAAGTACACCTAAACATTTTAAAGTTGAAGTCCGCTCGATTACGCAAGTATTGAACATGATGCTGATAGCACAGTCACAAGGCTTATTTCTAGTTCTAAAAGCAACATATTTAGTTTCATTGACGGTTAGCTGTTTCCGGTTCTCTGCTAACCAAACTAAAACTTGATCTAACCAGCTATTAGCTGCAGTTTCGAGCACACGTAGGCTGTTACATCAGAAAAATAAACTTGCGTCATCAGCATACGAGGCTTTAACTGGTGTAAGCGGTATATTTACAACCTCGTTTACGCATAGAAAAAAGAATAGTGCTATTTCCTTGTTTTGTGAACAATACATTTTATAACGTCTGTTGCAGTGCAGCAGTGAAGTAATCTTCAATCAGTCATAGGGCCAACCAGCGTATTCAATAGTATGACAGTTCATTTATTAGGATGGTATCTTCAGTGGAGTTGATAGCTTTTCTAAGATCTCGGAAGCCGCCGACCTTCTTTGATGTGTTCTCAAGATTACTGAGACTTTCTCCTTTGATCTTTTGGAAGACGACGCGAGGAGGTAGACGCCAGAGCCACGGTTTATTTAGGCCGGCCAGCCATGGTGCGGAGCGATCGCGGCAGCGGCCGGGGCCGCTCAGATCGGGCGCACCAGCGTGTTCTCGCGCTGCCTGCACACGTGAGCCCATCTACACCTGCCTTGGACGCGATGGTCGCGCCGATAGACTCTTAACAGGCGCCATTCAGTAGATCTGTTATCGCGGAAGTGAAATTGTTCGTCCACAAGGGCGTGCATTTCATCCCGGAATTTAGTTAGTCTGCACTTTAGGAGTCGTCCCGGCACTTTCGAGACAAGAGGAAATGTGGACGTCGATCTGTAACTATTTAAATCTGCGACGGCGCCTTCTTCATGCAACACAATTACTCTGGAGATTTTCACAGAATCGGGAAAGGTGCCATGCGCTAAAGCACTGTTAGAGATATGGCATAATGGAGTCGAGAAAATATGAACAACAGCAGTGATTGGTGCTGCTTCTTATCATCAGTCCTTGTTGTAGTATCCTTTTTCAAGGCCTTCAGCACGAAAAACAATTCCATTTCAGTGCAAGATAGTAGGAAAATAGAGCTCTCAAAAATTAGATATTTTTTAGATTCCATTGTTGAAGCACAAGAGTGCGATGTCCCAACATCATGTAAAAAGTGATAATTCAATTTGTTAGCCAAAGAAGTTTCACTGTATTCACTACAGTCAATCCTTATAGTATAAGGGTTTGCGTTTTACTCATTCCTTTAGACCTGCGAACTGCGTTCCACAATTTCTTTGTGTCGTTAGTACCGTGTGAAACATGTGTTATAATACTTTTTAGTAGGTTTCTTGAGGCCCGCAGTCAACTTGTTTGTTATTTTCTTGTATGTAATTAATGGGAAGATACCTTTAGCGAATAAATGTATCAAATATTTTTGACGTTCCTGCATTCCTTTATATATAGGTCGATTTACACACGGCTTCCTAGCCTTCTTGTACCCCTTAATTTGTTCTAATAGGACAGCAGCATTGTAACACGAAATTATTAGCTCAATAAACGTACCAGACCAAATATTCGGATCATTCTGACAATACACCATTTGAAGCCACTTCCAAAAGCGTCCTTCAAGGGATGCTCGTTGGCGGTTTTACTTTAGTAATATTTCTAACAAAGCGACGTGTAAAGAACGAGCAGTAGTGGTGAGCGTCACAGCACGCGCTAAGGCTGCACTTTATATCTCGGCAATGCTTGTTCGGACACTAATAGAGCGTTTCTGCAGGGAATCTTTACCATGGGCGTCGCGGAACGGTTTGTATCAACGGCCCCATTTCGCGACATCGAAGAGGGCTCGTATCGTGAGGTTCCCGTCGAAGATCCAAGAAACTGCGTGCTCGGTATTTGCTACACGTCTGGCACGACAGGTCTGCCCAAAGGCGTGGTCATCACCCACTACGGCTTCGTCGCAAATATGGCGATTGCAGGGTACGTACATTCACGATCACTGTAGCTACTACTTATGTCACGGGGACAACTTATCTTGGCATGAAGCGAAGGCTAGTCGGGGGAGGGCAAGGGGGCTGGCTCACTTTCTGCACAATCTTACTTTGCTGAATAGTACGGCCGCTTGCAGGTGGTCCCAGTTTTTGGTTTCCTTGCACGCTGTGTACGCCCTATAGCTAGCTAACTTCACAACCTCCAGAATTGCCCTGAATCTTTGTTCAAATTTAACGTGACATTTATTTTACATTTTCGAATGATATGAGTGCCGTATTTGCAGTAGCGAACAGGCGTGGCGGTAATGTGGCGCGGTCCAAAAAAATAAACAAAAAGAATAATATACGCGAAAATATGGAACAAATACTACACGGAAGTGCACAATCATTTAATATTATGTGTAACTGACGACATAATTGACATCATTGACATGGTAATAATAAATCCAGTTAAACTCATTTGAGATAGGAAAATGTGAAACATAAACATATATTTAGGGAACTCTTTAAGCAGTGCATAAAGAGACATTTTGTCTAGGTCCAGTAACTTCCATGGCAGTGCCAAGAAAAGTTATCCCCGTATCTATTCAGGCACGTTGCCTTTGAAGCAGTGCAGTTCATTGCTTTGCTAAAGTGTGAACTAGAAACCATGCACTAAAGACAGTGCAATGGTGACTCTTTGTACACAAAAGATATTTTCGGCGACTTTCCTGTATTTTCTGATTTCGCTTCGCACATAAAGAAATCAATACAGGCGAACTCAAATCGTAGTGTTCCTGCAATAATTTAGGTAATGTGAGGCAGCCGGGATACCCGATTGGTGAAGTCACAGCAGGATGCCACATTTAATGGCGGTCGAAGTAGGCCGCCAACGCGACTGTGATGAGGACATTGGCGTTGACTTGTTGCTGAGCATGCCTTGTTTTTGCGAAACATTCAAAGGCATGCGCGAACGCCACAGAGGAGCAGAAGAGTGGCACAGTCCACCATGTACACTTTCTGTTTCATCCTTGCGGCCCACGTTGATAGTGTAAATATTTGCCTCGTCTAAGAATAATCGCGGCCCTACGGTGACGTCAGCAAAGAGACTCGCTTGTGCCGTCTTCTATGCTCGGGATGCTCATGCCTTCCTTCTGCGCTCAATCTCTCCGGTGGCATGGTGCTCTGAAATTGTTCTCTGTATGCTTGCTAGTATTTACTTGTTGAAATAGCTTTAGTAGATCAGCGAATTAATTATTTTTAACCGCCAATCCCCAATATTGTGACTCAATGGCGAAATATCACGCCAGACTGGTTACAATTTGATGGACGCCGCTTCGCAAACAAACCGGCATTTTTTAGCTGAATCCCCAATTCACCTATGAATAAGCACGGTTTCATAGACAGTAATTAGGGCATTACAGACTATGTCTTCCATGTTGTCCAAACGAAGTTGAGATGATACGGATAAACGGATTCCTTGGAAGTAATTTTACCAAAGCAACGTACAAGAAAGAATGGCGCGCGGTCATAATTTAACGAGTGTTTTAAATGTTAACCATTTCACATACATGCCTAACAAAAACTAGACGGTGTATTTCGTCGCGAGGCATGGATCCTTTTGTCTGAAGTTCGTAACCATTGCCAGCCTTGGGAAAAGTTGAGTCTCCTCATTTCTTTAGAATAGGGAATTTCGCCCAATTTCTCCCCCTAACTGAAACTAAACTGCACAAACGCATATAACAGGGCTCGTATAAGACATCGATGTGTACAGTAACAGTTCCATCCACACCGTCAGTAGGGCATAAAAATCGTGAAGGGGTAAACTGGCTCACTCATGTTGGTCATTTGAATGGCTTAGCTGATTGTTCCGTCTCCTGCTCAATGTGCGTGGAGTGCATATGTAGAGACGAAAAAAAAAAGGGAGCGGCCTCATTCCACCCTAATCGGCGGCGAGAATATCCGAGTCAGACATTCAGGGTCAAGAGAGAGATCCCCCTGTGAGGTGTCTGTACCATCACTGGAAGCAGAGTTGCTTCCAGTGATGGTACAGAGAGTTTCACAAGCGAGCGCATAAATTCCGCCAATATTATAAAATAGAATCGTCATAGAAAATTAGCGTCGGTTGTACGAACAATTGAGAACAATGTCGACCTCTTTCTAATATTGTTAAGTTATACGATTTACACAACAAATATATGTGCTCTACTAGTCGCCTGTTTTTAGTTCCGGTAGACACCAATAATATATCGCATTTTAACGCGATGGCGTTAAGGAGCCCGCGTCGGAGAAAAATCTGGCGCCGGCAGCGACGGTGGCGTCCCGCATCGGCGTGCGGCATCGGACGTCGGCTCAAATGTTTTCGAACAACAGATACCCAGGCCGTTCATGTAACGTAAGAAATTGACTGATGTAATTGAATTTCTCAAGCTAAAATACGCGGAAACATCGTAAACTACAACTTACGCACAACCTACAGACATGATAGCACTCGGATTCTAGTTTGAATTACGAGAAAACATAATCCTGTTATGCGAAAACTCAAACAAAGCCCTTTTCCAGCGTTTCTACAATGCACAGACCGGAGACGTAGTCCGCCATTTGCGTACGCTGGCGCGTAAATATTGTCACGTGGTAGTGGCGGTTAAGGAACCTGCAAAACTGTGATTAACGAAACGAGCGTTTTATTGGGCAAACTTGTGCCCTCAAAAACAGACTACACTTATAGCACAACGGTAGCGGCGAACACACTCGGCGATTGTCAAAAATCTGATCAACAGGCCAATCGCGTCGGCTTTTATACATGAACCGTCGAATGTTCCAGACTAATCGCTGGGACCCGCGCGCCTTCCACAAAGTTCTACATCATTCGCGTCTCGCACACATGCAATCAGATTACACAAGGTTCGGTCACAGACAGTGGATGGAACCATCGATAACATTCCAGAAACTTCCCACACATGCAAGCACATTCTGCGCTGTGCGATAACATTTGTTAGGCGGTGAAACGTGCCGCCGGATGAAGACACGTACACGAGTACCCCCCTCTTAAAGAGCATCGACCCGATGCTGCAAACAGACGAAAGTAATAAAGAAAAGCGCTTGCAGCAACGAAAAAAAAAGACAAAATAAAGAAGTTCGTCAGCGTCCGTAAAAGGCTTTAAGACGCACCGCGTGGGCCACTTCAGATCGTGCGCGGCGCCGCTGTCCAGTGCGCCAAAACATCGGATGACCTTGTAGGGTCCGAAATAGCGTCACAGTAGTTTCTCACTGAGTCACTGAGTCCTCGTCGGCGTATTGGGGTCCATACCCAAACACGGTCGCCGGGCTGGTACTCGACGAAGCGTCGCCGGAGGTTGTAGTGTCGGCTGTCGGTCCACTGCTGGCTCTTGATCCGCAGGCGGGCGAGCTGTCGCGCTTCTTGCGCGCGCTGGAGATAGGTAGCGACGTCAAGATTCTCCTCGTCAGTGACGTGCGTCAGCATGGCGTCGAGTGTCTTCGTCGGGTTCCTGCCGTAAACCAGCTTGAACGGCGTGATCTGTGTTGTTTCTTGCACCGCCGTGTTGTAAGCGAATGTTATGTACGGCATGACGGAATCCCAGGTCTTGTGTTCAACGTCAACGTACATTGCTAGCATGTCGGCGAGGGTCTTATTCAGCCGCTCCGTAAGACCATTCGTCTGCGGATGGTAGGATATTGTCCTCCTGTGCCTTGTCTGACTGTATTGCAGAATGGCTTGAGTGAGCTTCGCTGTAAAGGCCGTTCCTCGGTCGGTGATGAGGACTTCTGGGGCGCCATGTTGCAGCAGGATGTTTTCGACAAAGAATTTCGCCACTTCGGCTGCGCTACCTTTCGGCAGTGTTTTAGTTTCAGAGAAGCGGGTGAGGTAGTCCGTCGCCATGACGATCCACTTATTTCCGGTTGTTGACGTCGGAAAGGGTCCCAACAAATCCATCCAGATCTGCTGGAATGGTCGGCAAGGAGGCTCGATTGGCTGTAGTAATCCGGTGGGCCTTGTCGGTGGTGTCTTGTGTCGCTGACAGTGTCGGCATCTCCTGACATAAGGGGCGACGTCGGCGGTCAGGCGCGGCCAATAATACCTTTCCTGCATCCTCGATAGTGTCCGGGAAAATCCGAGGTGTCCAGCGGTGGGATCGTCATGTAGGGCGTGCAATACTTCTGGACGCAGTCCTGACGGGACAACAAGAAGGTAGTAGGCACGCACTGGTGAGAACTTCTTTACGAGTAGGTCGTTTTGAAGCGAGAACGAAGACAATCCTCGCTTAAATGCCCTAGAGACAACGTCGGTGTGCCCTTCCAAATACTCGACGAGGTTTTCCAACTCCGGGTCTGCTCGCTGCTGTTCAGCAAAGTCTTCCGCGCTTAAAATGCCAAGGAAGGCGTCGTCATCTTCGTCATCCTGCGGCGGCGAGTCAATGGGGGCGCGTGATAGGCAATCGGGATCCGAGTGTTTTCGTCCGGACTTATAGGTTACAGTGATATATTGTTGCACTCTTAGGTTCCACCGCGCTAGCCGTCCTGAAGGATCCTTTAAGTTCGCTAGCCAACAGAAGGCGTGTTGGCTAGCGCGGATCATGGTTTATTGATGGATCAAGGATTAGCGCGGATCATGGATGGATTAGGCGAACGCCTAATCCATAAGAAAGGGGACGCCAATGACATGAAAAAAATATAGGCTGATCTATTTACTAAGGTAACCGCAAATAGAATCAGGAACACCTTAGACTTCTGCCAAACAAAGGACTAGGCAGGATTTCGTAAAGGCTACTCAATAATACACCATATTCACATTATCAATCAGGTGGTAGAGAAATGTGCGGAATATCACCAATTCTTTTATATAGTTTTCATTGATTATGAGAAAGCGTTTGATTCAGTCGAAACCTCAACAGTCATGCAGGCATTACGGAATCAGAATGTAAAAATACTGAAATATATCTGCAGCTGCTTCACAGCCACCGTAGTGCTCCATAACGAAAGCAACAAGATCCCAATAAAGAAGGGTGTCAGGCAGGGAGATACGATCTTTCTAATGCTATTCGCAGCGTGTTTCCAGGAGGCATTCAGAGACCTCGATTGGGAAGAATTGGGATAAGAGTTAATGGAGAATACCTTAGTAACTTGCGATTCGCTGATGATATTGCGTTGCTTAGTAACTCAGGGGACCAACTGCAATGCATGCTCACTGACCTGGACAGGCAAAGCAGAAGGGTGGGTCTAAAAATTTATCTCCGAATAGCTAAAGTAATGTTTAACAGTCTCGGAAGAGAACAGCAGTTTACGATAGGTAGCAAGGCACTGGAAGTGGTAACAGAATACATCTACTTAGGGCAGGTAGTGACCGTGAATCCGGATCATGAGACGGAAATAAGCAGAAGCATAAGAATGGGCTGGGGTGCGTTTTGCAGGCATTCTCAGATTATGAACAGCAGATTGCCATTATCCCTCAAGAGAAAATGTATAACAGTTGTGTCTTTACCAGTACTCATCTACAGAACAGAAACCTGGAGCCTCACGTAAAGGGTTCTACTTAAATTGAGAACGACATAACGAGCTACGGAAAGAAGAATGAGGTGTGTAACGTTAAGGGATTAGAAGAGAGCAGATCGGGTGAGGGGACAAGCGCGAGTTAATAACATCTTAGTTGAAATCAATAAAAAGGAATGGGGGGGGGGGGGGGCATGGGCAGAGGCATGTAATGAGGAGGGAAGATAGCCGATGCTCATTAATGGTTACGGACTGGATTCCAAGAGTAGGATAGCATAGCAAGGGGCGGCAGAAAGTTAGGTGGGCGGATAAGATTAAGAAACTTGCAGGAACAACATGGCCACAATTAGTACATGACCGTGGTAGTTGAAGTATGGGATAGGCCTTTGCATTGCAATGGGCGTATCCAGGCTGATGATGATGATGATAGTCTATTCTTTAGTGCTCTTTGTAAAAACAAAGGTGTGACCCCCCCTCGCGCAACGCGCGCTAGTCGCAACCTGCAAGGTACCTGTATAAATAAGTGCAGATCTCTGCAATCAATACTACACCCATTCGTTCCCACTACACGTTTAGAACCCGTCACTTTACGAGGTAATGTAATTCCAAAATACTTCGGAAACTACTTGAGTGGTGGCCTTCCAAAATCGAATCAAATAAATAGCGCATACAAATCACTTCAAACAACAATTTGTTGGATACGCTAATAATCGCAGGCCCTGCTTTTCCTGGGACGCCAGCGACGTGGTGCTCATTGCGGCCCCTATTACACACGGCTCCGGCTTCGTATGCATCACTTTCGGAGTCCTACTGGGCGCCACCGTGGTTATGGCAACACCAAGCGCCAATCTGACGCAAATCAGCCAGCTCATCACCCAGTACAAGGTAAAAGGGCGGTAGCGATTTGCGTCTGCCTGATGAACTATATATATCTGGCAACATGCTTCACCTGCAGCCTAAATTTCTTCTGATTTATTTACTAATTTAAATACACATAGCACCGCTTGGACGTTACTGTCGGGTTGATACAACGCTGCTTAAATACAAAGATGATATACATTGTCTTTGGGTAAATTAGTTCAAACATGAGTTAAACAAATTCGTTCGGGTTGCTGTCATCACACATGCATACATATTAATGACTCGCTGTAGTAATTGACCAAAGTATCACAAAAAATATACTAACTTGTTTTAACCGAAGGGTTCAGATGAATGATCTGTACTGAAGGCATTGGGCAGTGGGCATAGTGCTGATGAAAAGAACGACGAATACCAGAAGCGCTCGCTTGCCCGTTTCGCTAGCACCGACTTGTTTCAGTTTCAGTCTTAAGTTTCAGGCTGTAAACCAAGAGCAAGTGCTGCTAGGTGAACACCCCCTTTGTATTTGGTGCAAGCGCGGGGTTTCTCTTCGACATCCTGGAACGCCGCAGTCGGACGCTAACACCAGCTATTGAAATCGGTGATCCGCGACCGTCCCAGGCTGCTGCTCCCGTGCCGCCGGCCGTCGTCTGCTCTGGCGTCATCCAGCAGGGTGATCTGCTATGTTTAGCGGCACAGACGACCATTACGTGGAAGACTAGCTCGCCGAATATGACTGTGTAATCACCTATAATAAGTGGGACGACCGCGCCAAGCCAACTAATGTGATCTTTTACTTGATTGACGTGGCCAACCTATGGTTCCGCAATCATGAATCCGATCTTACCACCAGTCGGCTTTCACGACAACTTTGGCAGAAGTGTTCGGCCGTCCCACCGTTTGGCGGCTTCGTGCTGAGCAGCGCTTGCGTGGCCGAGCTCAACGCCATGACAAGAACTTCACCAGTTACATTGAAGACGTGCTCTTGCTCTGCAAACGCGTCAACTCATCTATGGGTGGAGCTGACAAGATCAAGCACGCCATGAAAGGCACTGATGACCATGCCATCCCGATGCTCGTCGCGAAGAATCCCCGGACGATTGCCGAGGTCATACAGCTCCGCCAGCAGTACGACGAGCTGCGCAACCAGCGTGCCTCAACACACACTGCTGAGCAGGACACCGCGGATCTATCTCCCTTGGATTTTGGCCGCGACGCTGCCGACATCTCTGCTTTAATGCCGGAGATAAAGCAGTTCTTCCTCCAGGAAGTCGCACGCCAACTCTCTCTCGCAACTAGTACACCCGAGCCGTCGACAACCTTGGCTCCTTCGCTTCGTCGCGTCATTCAGGCGCAAGTTGCCGCAGTTCTGCCACCTGACCCTTCTCCGCAGCCTGCTCTTGGACCGCTAACTTACGCTGACGCTGTCGCCCAGCCTTACGCTCCTCCGGCTCCTGACGTCCACCGGACCACTGGTACCTTCCTTGTGCCGCCACCACCTTCAGGTCCGATTCTCGTCCCGTACTCGGCCGCTGGAGCCCCTGTCGTCTCCCGTGGCGAACACCTGATAACAAGGCTATACGCTATTCCTGCAAATTTCCGGGTCACGTGGCACGATTCTGCCGCCGTGGCATCCTCTGTTTACTTGTGAGTGGGGGCGCCTCAAGCTACAGGGCTGCTCGACTTCCGCGTTCTGATCCATCCAATCTGCCTCCAGACTCCTCTTACAGTCGCCGCCCCTTCGATTCAAGCCGGTTGCTTTCCCCAAGTCGCCGAGCCACTTCCCCAATGGTTCGCCGACCCAGCCCTGCAGCCCAAAAGGAAATCTAACATTTACGTTTTACCTTTTTTAGCGCACGAAAAGGGATGAGAGACAGAGGTATGACGCGGACACTGTGTCCACGTCGTACTTCTGTTTCTCGTCCCTTTTCGGGCGCTAAAAACGTAAAAGTTATGGAATACCTACATGCCGAAACTTACGCTCTTTCAAGTTAGAAATCTAACAGTCGCAGTTCCAGAGGCAAGAACGGTGTTCACGTCGACTATTTCAAGATCATTCCTCTCCGGCGAACGAAATTGAACTGTCCGTAGACGGCGTCACCGTACACGCACTTACTGACACTGGAGCCGACGTTTCTCTTATTAATGAGTTTTGCCGCAATCCGCCTCTTTCATGGCGCGACGGCGCTAGCGCCCTCCCCTAGCGGATTAGTCGCGAAACGTTTTGGAAAGTCGCGCGGGTGGCCGCGCGCCCGAGAAAAAAGAAAGCGCTCGGACGCGCGATGCTTCAAACACTCATGCCGTGTACCGCGTTGAAACTCTACTGGTAGCTCGACGTCGGTGCGGCGCCGAAAACGTGCGTAGCGTAAGATCGCAACTCCACTTTAAAGGAGAAAGCGGCCAGGGCATCGTCCGAGTTGTCAGGACTGCACCGTGAGCCAGGTAGTTGCCGCCTTTCATTGAGAGAACGCTTTAGCTCGGGCCCAACTCCGACGCGGCCTATTCAAGTACACGTAAAAACGCAAAAACATTTTTCTGAGATAACCCCCGGACCGATTTTAATGAAATTTGGTGCATCTGAGAGAGAAAGTTAAATTCTAGTGACTGTTGGAAGTGGAATTTTGAGTTAGGGCTGGAAGTTTGTAAAAAAGATTTTCAATAATTCAGAAGTTTGAAAAATATAGAAGCACGAAGTTTACAAACTGCATCAATAACAGATATCGCGGTTCTGTAAACGGCATCCATTAGATCATTCAAAGCGGACAAATTTCATATGTTATTTTACATATTACGTGAATTTGTTACGTTGTTTACGAGGGTTCTGTAAAAGTTGTATTTACATATTAATAATTTTTTTCATATTCATGTGTAAGATGTCAAATTTGTCCTCTTTATATGTGCTATTAGGTGCAATTCACAGAATTGCGATATCATTTTTCCTTACTGAGTTACAGAGTTGTAAACTAGATAATTTCGTTTTCGGAAAATTTGCGATTTTTGCCAATTTTTAATAAGGAATTGACAACCTAAATCGAAAATTACAAACCAACAGTCACTAGATTTTACGTTTTTCATTTAAATGTAACAAACCCCGTCAAATTTGGTGCAGTGGTTGCCGAGAAAAACGAATTTTCCTTTTACATGTATTTAGATAGTAGCAACCGAGCTAAAGCTTCCTCATAATGGCTCGCTAATTTAACGAAAAACCCGTACGTTTAACTTGGGCGACACTTAAGTACATCACGTTGCTGACGAAGTCTTTTTGCAGCGTCGGTCCTCATTTGCTGGTGGTGGCAGCGCGTTCCTGACTGCACGTACTCGTAAGGCGTGGCAACACGGGGTCGGTACGAGACCGACAAGACGCTCACTGCAATGATTGACCGACTATTGTGCGTCTCTGAAACGTTTTTATCATACCAGGTCGACAAAGACGCAACCGACGAGCGCGAGGTGTACTGGGACAGGGTTTCTTACCGAAGGCACCGGGAAAATCAGCGTGCCAGCCATCCATCGCTCGACCGAACCCCGCACGATCGGCCGTCGAACCGACAACACGATAGCGACAGCGTCTTCGTTTGTATATATAATTAATCGTGCTGAAGATGAGTCGAGCACGCCTACCAAGTTGAAATGCACAAGCGTTAACCCTCTCAAGCGGTGCTCACGAAGCTTGACCCAATGTCGATCCTGTTCAGCGAAGGTTAACCTGGCGCAGTCGAGTTCGTGCACTCGCTACTGGTGGACCTGAACTGAAATGCAAGCAGTTAGGTGGAACTAAACTGCATTTATAGTTCAATTCTGGCCTTACCGATTTGAAATCAACTACACTTCACTTCGCACGGCGCGTACACAATAAGCAGTAAGCGGCGACACAGCGCTGTGCCAACATCGATCTGTACGTCCCCGTACCTTTAGGCTTTCGGCCGCATTCGCTGCGTACATGGATGGGTCTGCACGTGTTGCTTTGCCGACACATTTCTCAATTTCAGAGATGCACTGTTTGCCTCCGCATTAAGCGGCAAACAAGAGATGGTGTATTTGGTATACAGCAGCATAAACAACCGTCTCGTTCATTTATACCAACGCCGTGTGAGCGATCACATCCGCACGTTTTCGTGAGAGAACAACATGGCCTACAAATGAGCACTTGTGCGAGCACAGTTTTCTCTAATAATGCTCTATAGCACGCTAAAATTGTAAGTGTAAAGAAAAGCGAAAATGAGTTAATTAACAGCCCGTAATATATGTATATGGATCACAGTTGCCGTTGTTTAAGTGGTTCGGCCGTTCATATTGAGTCGTCTCAGGGTGCAACAACGTGGCACATATGCGCAGTTATGCATGTTTTGCTACATTTTGACACTATTTCATATCAGCGATGGACCTTTTCTACAATATTTGACGATAACGACCTGGAGCTGTAGATGTCGATGTAAACAAGGGAACCTCTTTAATCCGACGTAGAAGGCTGCGCTCGAAGACTTTTTGAGTATGCGAAACGTCTAAATAATGTGTAAAAAGAATACAAAAAGTGATGTCCAAGTGCAGAAACCAGTGAAAAATTCCAAGGCAGCCGTGCCGCCAAACGGAACTCAGCGCGCCTTTATCGGCTGCACTGTTCGCAGAACAGCGCGCTCAGGACTGCTGCCCCAGTAGTCATTGAGTGCTACATGGCTTCAGGAACGACATGCTGTCCCGAAGAAGCCATTAATAATGATTCGCGATCCACGAAATGCACAACCGACGCGCACTGAACGTGGGCGTAGGTGCACAAATCAACCGACGAAAGCCCCGGGACCCTTCCAAAACGTTTTCAGCGGCTTCCGGCAGAGGGCAGCACAGGAAAATGAAAGAGGCGGATTTGAGCAAAGTGACCACTTCCCTTATCTCTCTTTCTCTGCGTACGGCAAGCTCGCATTTTATTTAGCCTTCATCTTCGTGCACAGCACGGGTCGTCATTCAAAGCATTGTGTATGTTGTCGAATTCGTTGTCCCATCGCGTTGCTCGCATGACGTTATCCTTGGATAGAATTTCCATCAGTTAATCAAGTGCTTGTCGACTGCGCTCGTGCCGAACTTACATTATCACTGCAGTGCTTCGAATCTGAGAATCACTAAAGTTTTTGCCGCCTCTGACATGGAAATCGCACCTTTCTCCGCCACTCTGGTTCGTATGTCATGTAATTCTGCTCCGAACTCATCTGCTTTGTTTACGCCATCGGCCTCTTGTGCACGCCGCCGAAACTTTCTGCTTCCGTTTGCTGTCATCATTTTTTTCCATGGTTCTGCTGCCATTCATGCATACAATCCCTCCGCCTGTCCATCATCCCTAATCCGTGGTGGGTGCCTGGGTACCTCTGAAGCATTCGATTGCGTTCTACCATATTTGGTGATACGGCATTACTTCCAATTTGTGCTGTCGCTCCTCCCGCCGCGACAGATGTCCCTGTAGACGTCTTCGATCGTGCCGTCGCCGCTGAACTCACACCTGCGCAGCACACAGAAATTATCAAGCTCTTCCAGCGTTTTCGTGCCTCATTTGACATTGACCAACCATCCTTGCGCTTAGCGTCCGAAGTAGTTCACCGTATTGACACCGCCAACAAACACCATTGTGCCAGCGTCGGTATCGTGTGTCGGCCGCTGAACGCCGGATCATCGACCAGCAGGTTGACGACATGCTAGGGTGGGGAATGATCCAGCCCCTTAACAGTCCCTGGGTATCTCCTGTTGTCCTCATTAAAAAAAAAGATGGTTCCATACGGTTCTGCGTCGACTATCGCCGCCTTAACTTCATAACGTGCAAAGATGTCTATCTTCTGCCGCGCATTGACGATACCTTCGACAATCTGCAGGGAGTGTAATTCTTTTCCTCGCTGGACCTGCGCTCCGGGTACTGGCAAGTGCCAATGGCAGGGGCCGATCGCCAAAAGACAGCTTTTGTAACACCTGATGGGCTATATGAATTTACTGTCGCACCCTTCCGCCTCTGCAACACGCCTGCCACTTTCGAGTGAATGACGGACACCATTCTTCGAGGGCCAAAGTGTAAAACGTGCCTTGTTATTTAGATGACATCGTGGTTTTTTCCACCGACTTTGCGTCGCACCTCAGCCGCCTCGAGCGTGTCCTCTGCAAGACTGCGACTAAATTTGAAGAAATTCCACTTCGGCTTTTGCACGCTTACTATTCTCGGCAATGTATTTTCAGAAGTTGAGATCCTCCTGAACGCCACGAAACCTAGGCCGTATCCGAGTTCCGTAAACCAATCAACACGAGAGAGCTTCGCAGTTTCATCGGCCGATGCTCATTTCCGACGCTTTGTGCGTAACTTTGCCTCTATCATCGCCCGCTTGACGTCACCGGCAGTTCTGACCTATCAGCCTCGCCCACGACGTGCGACGACGCATTCCAAGAACTGCGAAACGTTCTCACCTCGCCTGCAATACTGCGAAACTGCGATCCCTCTGCTCCTACTGAGATCCATGCGAACGCTAGTGGTGTCGGGCTCGGCATTGTTTTTGCACAACTCAAGGATGGCTTTTAAGGGTACGTCGTCGCGTATGCCAGCAGCACCCATACCAAAGGAGACGCGAACTACTTGGTTAACGAGAAGGAATGACTGGCCATCATTTGGGATATCGGAAAAATTTGTTCTTATGTGTATGGGCGTCCATTTGACATCGCGACCGGACATCATGCCCTATGCTGGTTCTTTTCACTAAAAGATCCAACTGGTCGGCAGGCCCGTTGGGCATTGCACCTGCTAGAGTACGACATCCACGTTTATCACTTAGGCCGAAAGCATTCAGACGCAGACGCTCTATCCCGGTCACCCATGCCTTCTCGTCCTGCCCACTCGTCTATTTACACCTGCGGTGGCTTCGCCCTCAACATTTCCGACATGTCATCAGAGCAGTGCAAAGACCTATGGATCTTTTCGCTTATTGACTTCTTGTCTAGCCAGTCGCGAGCGCCGATCTCTCGGACGCTCCGTCGCCTAGCCACGCTCTTCATCATTCGGGATAACCTGCTGTACCGCCGCAAATACAATTCAAGCGGTCGCAAGTGGTTGCTTGTTATATAGCAAAACCTTCGCTCCGACATCTGTGCCACATTCTACGACGACCCACAATGTCGCCACGCTGGCGTATTAAGGTAGTACTCTCGCCTGCAGCTTCGGTACTACTGGCGCGGTATGTACCGTTTCGTTCGCCAGTACGTCCGGTTATGCGACATATGCCTACGACGCAAGACGCCGCCTCAACATACCGCCGGCCCCTTGCAACCTTTACCATGTCCCGTGAGAGCGTTCGACCGCGTCGGCATTGACCTATACTGTCCGCTTCCCAACACTTCAGGCGGCAACCGCTGGTTTATTGTTGCTATCGACCACCTCACGCGGTACACTGAAACTTCAGCTCTAGCATCTGCCGCAGAAAAAGACGTCGCTTGTTTTATCCTTCCAAACCTGATTTTACGCCATGGAGCACCTTGAGAATTATATATACATATATATATATATGTATATATATATATATATATACAATGGTGGCAGTGCGTGCGTGAGTCACCCTTCTATTTCTTTGCATAAGAAAGAGATTAAGTGCCATAACAGTTATCTCTCAGGTAGACTGGCACATCTACCTGACTGACACGTGGTGATACCATTCCTTAGCTTGCGCAGATGAGTTTTGTTTCTTCTTTCTTTTTTCGCCTCGGTACTCCCTTCAGTTGATAGGCGGCGTTTGTGTTGTCCACTACTCTACTTTTGTATCCTGTCTGCACGCCTCACCTCTTTTTTCCATAATGAAACACATGCGCACGTTCACGACTGCTTTATTTTGGAAGGTGCTTGAAACAAATAGCTCACTTAGGTACACTTGTCAAGATATCTGCGGCACAAAGAACGGGGCAGCATAAAATCACTGTAGCTCACAAAAACAAAGACGAACATTTTCAATGTGCCGAAATTCAACGTTTCGTGCCGCACAGACAGGGACACTCCTTATCTGTGAGGGCTATTGATGGTTGGCTTATGCATTCTTCCAAGTTTCCTAATGAAGATGCTTGTGCTATCTTGCGGTTGAGTTGTTCTCTTTTCCTTTTGAGGATCCGTGCTGCGCGAACGCTGGGGTGCATCCCCACTCTCTGCAATGTAGTCCGGACAGGTCAAACCGAGCTTAGTTTCTCAGGGACAGCTGGTGTTCCCGAAGGCGTGTGCTAGCGCACTTTCCACTTTCCCCCACGTAAGATTTTCGGCGTGATAAGAACATCCGGTAAACGATGCCTGCATTAGAAGGAACGTAGGAACAAGTGTAGTTCACTTGACATACACCTACAAGGGTGGAAGAGGCAGTTTCGTTCCCTCCTTGTTGCGGTACTTTGAAAGCTTTCCTGCGAGTGAGAGTTCGCATTCCTTACCGCAGGGCTATATTCTTTAGTCCGTGCGATAATCCGTGCATATGCGGAATTACAGTGAGCTTTTTCTGTAAATGTCGTGCCGAAAGTATTACGTATGGCACAGTAGAATGTGCGTGAACACATGCGTTCGAGTACTGTATACTGCCCGAAAGTATAGACGCACCCCAACGTTTTCCAGCGCATGGAACATTACAAGGGGAAGGAAAGAATCGAAGTGGGAGATATCGGAAGCGTCGTCCATTAAAAAGCTAGAAAACTATTGCCTCATCCAACTGGAAATAGCCCTCCTAGACTAGTTTTCGTGTTATTTGTGTAGCACGGTGCGTTGAAAAAATATTCCGGAAACCTAGGAGAATTCATTCTTGTCAACGTCATTGCACTGGGTTCAATCAGCAAGGACTGAAAAAAAAATATGGACGTGTCACCACCTATGTGGGGTGGCATCGTCAGTACATAAATTTTCCAATAGAGTAGAATATTGTTACGTAAGAAGACGCAGATGAAAAGCTATATACAAGTATATTTACAACGTAATACGCCGCACTTGGCCAAGAGGCAACAGCCCGCGCTAGCCTCTAAACATCGTCGTCTTCTTACTGCTCGCCTCTTCGTCATTGGTAATACTATACCGTAGCACTACCCCCGGCGGCAAAAGCGCCGTTCCGGAGCGACTAAAGGCCGGACTCGGAAGCAGTGTAGTAGGCCTTGAGCCTACTGACGTGCACGACATCACTAGATGCCAGAGTAGATGACGAGGTTGAGCTCACAGGAGCAATTTCGTACGTCACAGGCGTCACCTGGCGCAGCACGCGGTAGGGCCCTGTGTATCGCGAAATGAGCTTTTCTGAAAGTCCGACGTGACGAGAGGGCGACCACAAGAGCACGAGCGCACCAGGCGAAAACTGTACGTCATGGTGGCGGGCGCTGTAGTGACGCTGCTGAGTGATTTGCGAGTCCGTCAGTCGAGCACGGGCAGGCTGGCGGGCATGGTCGGCGAGGGCGATGGCGTCGCGCGCATACTCGCTTTTTGAGATAGAAGCAGGAGGAAGTGCCGTGTCAAGGGGCAAGGTCGGTTCGCGACCGTAGAGTAGATAAAAGGGAGAAAATCCGGCGGTGTCGTGCCGGGAAGAATTATAAGCAAATGTGATGTAAGGAAGGGCAATGTCCCATTCGTGGTGATCCTTCGAAACGTACTTGGACAGCATATCGGTAAGAGTACGGTTTAACCGCTCTGTGAGGCCATTGGTTTGAGGATGGTATGAGGTTGTCAGCTTGTGTTGAGTGGAGCAGGAACGTACAATGTCGGCGATAACTTTCGAGAGGAAGTTACGACCACGGTCAGTAAGGAGCTGTCGCGGGCCGCCATGAAGATAATGTCACGCAAGAGAAAATCCGCGACGTCAGTGGCTCAACTGGTAGGGAGAGCCCGCGTGATAGCGTACCGGGTGGCGTAATCAGTTGCGACGGCTACCCATTTGTTCCCAGAGGATGACGTGGGAAAGGGACCGAGGAGGTCTAATCCAACGCGAAAGAACGGTTCAACAGGGACAGTGATCGGCTGGAGATGACCGGCAGGTAGCACCTGAGGTGTTTTCCGACGCTGGTAGGTATCACAGGCAGCAACATAGCGTCGGACGGAGCGAGCGAGACCAGGCCAATACAAGCGGCGGCGGACGTGGTCGTACGCGCTGGTTACGCCAAGATGTCCTGCAGTAGGTGCGTCATGCATCTCAAAGAGCACAGTCTGTCGTAGATGTTTTGGCACGACAAGAAGAAGATCAGATCCGTCAGGGAGGAAGTTCCTTCGGTACTGAATGCCGCCCTGGAGGACATATCGGCAAACGGACGCGTCGGTAGGTGTAGAGCGCAGGCGCTCGATGAGTGCTCGCAGCGGCAGGCCTCGGTACTGCTCACCGGCGATGTTAGCGAAGGCATACACAGAGAAAATGCCGTTGCCGGTACTACTGTCGGCGCCGTCAGGCTCGTCTACCGGGTAACGAGACAGGCAGTGAGCGTCCTTGTGTAGTCGGCAAGATTTGTAGGTGACAGTATATGAATATTCTTGGAGGCGTAAGGCCCAGCGACCAAGTCTTCCTGTAGGATCTTTCAGTGAGAATAACCAGCAAAGCGCGTGATGGTCTGTGATAACGGAAAAGGGTCGGCCATATAAGTATGGGCGGAACTTCGCAACCGCCCAAACTAGGGCCAGACACTCACGCTCAGTAATGGAATAGTTGCGCTCGGAGGGTGAGAGGAGCCTGCTGGCGTAAGAGATAACACGGTCGTTGCCGCGCTGGCGTTGTGCCAGTACTGCGCCAATTCCATGACCGCTGGCATCAGTACGGACTTAGGTAGGCGCAGAAGGATCGAAATGGGCCAGAACGGGAGGCGTTGTGAGAACGTCTATTAGATGCGAGAATGCAGAGGCCTCGTTATCGCCCCACTGGAAAGGGGCGTCTTTTTTCAAAAGCTCGGTTAGTGGTCGTGCTATGGCCGCGAAATTTTTCACGAAACGGCGGAAGTAGGAACAAAGGCCGATGAAGTTGCGTACATCCTTGACACACTTCGGAACAGGGACGTGCGTAACAGCATGGATCTTGCCTGGGTCCGGTTGCACTCCGTTCGCGTCAACGAGATGCCCAAGGACAGTAATCTGGCGACGGCCGAATTGGCACTTCGATGCGTTCAGTTGCAGACCGGCGCGACGAAAAACGTCCACGACTGCCGAGAGGCGCTCGAGGTGCGTAGCGAACGTTGGGGAGAATACTATAACGTCGTCCAAGTAGCACAGGCATGTGGACCATTTGAAACCATGAAGAAGGGAGTCCATCATGCGTTCAAAAGTGGCAGGAGCGTTACATAGACCGAACGGCATCACTTTGAATTGATAAAGACCGTCCGGAGTTACAAAAGCAGTCTTCTCGCGGTCGAGATCGTCCACGGCAATCTGCCAGTAGCCGGAGTGGAGGTCAATAGAGGAGAAGTAGCGAGCACCATGGAGGCAGTCAAGGGCGTCATCGATCCGAGGTAGGGGATACACGTCCTTTTTGGTAACCCTGTTAAGGTGCCGATAGTCCACGCAAAAGCGCCATGAGCCATCCTTCTTTTTTACCAGTACAGCAGGTGACGCCCAAGGTCTACATGACGGTTCTATGGTGTTCTTGGCAAGCATTTTGCGAACTTCTGCGTGAATAACTTGACGCTCAGCCGGTTCAGCCGGTGACACTCGATACGGGCGGCGATGAAGAGGAGGGGCATCGCCGGTATTAATGCGATGTTTAACAGCTGTAGTTTGGGCCAAAGGACGATCGTTAAAGTCAAAAATATCGTTGTAGGTAAACAGAACGCGGTAGAGCTCACGAGCGTGCTCGGACGGCATGTCGGGCGCAATCATTTTCTGTAAGTCGGCGATGGTACAATTTGTCGGCTGCGATGGTAGAGGAGGATCGGCTGAATTGTCGTCTACCTCAATAGATGCTATTGAGTGATCCTCGAATGAGCAAAGCTGGGCCACAGACATCCCGCGTGGCAGCACTTGTGTCGTCAAGCCAAAATTGACCACTTGCAGGCAGACGCAATTCGCCGTACTAGATAAAACGGTATGAGGTACCGTGATCCCGTGTGTAACGAGGACGTCTTGCATAGGAGCCGCGATATAGTGACCGTCGGGCACTGGTGGGGATGACACTAGGTCCACGTAAGTCAGTGCCGTAGGCGGCAAGCGAACGAAGTCGACGGAACTGAGGCGACTGGGGTGTGGTTCAGCGGGATCCAGAACAGGCAGGTCAAGGCGGAGAGTACTGGCGGAACAATCGATGAGAGCAAAATGTGCGGAGAGGAAGTCTAAGCCGAGGATGATGTCGTGGGGACAGTGGGCGATGACTGTGAATAGCACAATTGTGGATCGATCAGCGAAGGAGACACGGGCGGCACACATACCAATTACGGGGGCTGTTCCGCCATCGGCGACACGGACAACATGCATCGTGGCGGGCGTGATGATTTTTTTCAGGCGGGTAGGAAGGTCAGCGCTCATTACCGACAAATGCGCCCCAGTGTCTATAGGAGCAGATACAGGAACACCGTCTAGTTTCACGTCAAGAAGATTCAGATGAGTGGGCAACGTCAGTGGAGGATTTGGCGGCGTAGGGAGCAATGCAGCGTCACCTCGAGGCGCTGCATCATCTAGTTTTCCGGCTGGGAGCGGCGTCCGAAGGGAGTCGGCGAAAAGGAACGACGAGGCTGAGGAGAGTGAGATTGTCGTCGTTGGGGCGAAGGTGAACGAGAAGAGGGGCAGTTCGGCGCAGGAGAGTCAGTGGCGGCATTATCGGAGCGTGCGGCATAGGGACGAGAAAGGCCACCTGAGGGGCGAGAGTAGGCAGTATAAGCAGACCGGGTCGGGGACGTCCAGCGACTTCGACAGTGCCGAGAAATGTGCCCGATGTGACGGCAGTGAAAACAAATGGGCTTGTCGTCCGCAGTGCGCCATTCAGATGGGTTGCGGAAACGTGGTGGGTAAGAAGATGCGGGACGGGGCGGAATCGAAGAAGCCGGATGGGTATCAGGGCGATGGGCCGAGCAGATGGTGTGAAGGCCCATGTTTTCGAACTGCTGGCGGACAACTGCCTGGATCAGGGAAACGGTGACTGCAGGTGTGTTGGTGGGGCTGGATTCGAAGGCAGCCGGATAGGCGGCCTCAATCTCACGCCGGACGATCTTGGTAATATCGCCAGTGTTGTTGGGGCGAGGAGCGTCGGCACAGGAAGATGTCGCTGGGGTGTTGGGCAAACGGGCAAACTGCTGGTCGATACGTCGGCTTTTAACAAGTTCCAGGCGGCGGCACTCTTTTATAACAGCATCCACCGTCGCGACGTTGTTGAATACGAGCAACTTGAAGGCGTCATCGGCAATGCCTTTGAGGATGTGAGATACCTTGTCTGACTCAGTCATGTGTACATCAACTTTGCGGCACAGAGCCAAGACGTCCTGAATGTACGTGACATAGGGCTCTGTTGGCGTCTGCACACGGCCGGAAAGCGCCTTCTGCGCGGCAAGTTTGTGACCGTAGGGGTGGCCGAACAAGTCTCGGAGCTTTTGTTTGAGCGAATCCCAACTGGTGAGCTCATCTTCGTGCGTCCGAAACCAAACTCGAGGTGCGCCACCGAGGTAAAAGACTACGTTGGCGAGCATGATAGTAGGGTCCCACCGGTTATTGCGGCTGACATGTTCGTACAGGCTGATCCAGTCGTCGACATCTTCCCCATCTTTGCCCGAGAATACGCCAGGATCACGAGGAGCAGGGAGAGTGATGTAGGTCGTCGAAGTGGCAGCAGGTGTCGGGGGCGGCTGAGTTGAGTCGTCATCGCCGGGAGCCATGAAGCTAGGCTCGACGTACCGTCCACTGCGAAGCTCCGTGACGAGGTACAGGCAACGTCCACCTCCACCAGATATGTTACGTAAGAAGACGCAGATGAAAAGCTATATACAAGTATATTTACAACGTAATACGCCGCACTTGGCCAAGGGTCCACAGCCCGCGCTAGCCTCTAATCGTCGTCGTCGTCTTCTTACTGCTCGCCTCTTCGTCATTGGTAATACTATTCCGTAGCAATATGTCCAAATTGGTCTACGAAGCAGCCGTAGATATCCGGCAGAGGCCACTGTTAAAGTACAGGCGCCGGATTATGGGGAATAAGCCACGATTTGATAAATTTTCTGGGGCCCTGTGGCTGCTCCTGCGCCACCGTCTTGACATTATTGAAGACAAACAGGTGTGCTTTAGTTAAGTGATGATCCCCCACTTACATCTTTGCACGTGTCATGTGCTGTCTTTGTGGCGCCCTTCATGTGTGCGCTGAGACATGTAATGCGTCGCTGCCCAGACCCGTCAAAGGAGCTGGCATTGAAGTCCGGACAGTCCACCTTGTGTGCCAATGTACGCAGGGGCTTCAACGCAGCTCCAGTTCCCGACAGTTCTAACACGCAACACCGAAGTGCTTGCGCTGAAATGTTCCCTGCTGGTATGTTCTCAATAATCATTCATCAATCGACCAACGTCACCTACGAGCATTCTGAGACAAACGGTGAATTATTCGCAGGCGCTTGTTTAACCATCTTGTAAGTAGCTCGATTATAATAAATTGGAAGAGAAGCGCCTCTTTGGCGACGGCATCGCGGTCGTATAAAGGGCACTCCAGTGCATTCAACGGCCATTTTCCCAATAATATCGACCAGCAAAGCGCTGATGGTATCTGCGAGCACTTCGGCGCAATATTTCAGTGCTAGTGCGAAAAATCGCAAGGGCAGTGCCAACCATTTTCCTTTCCTCCATTTCAAGGGCTTACTCCGTAATATTATTCCTTCCATTCAGGTGACCGCCATTACTGTTCTACCGGCACACCTACGGGCTGTTCTAGCCGAAATGAAGAGCACAGGAAACCCGCTCAGAGGCGTCCGCCGCATCGGCCTCGGAGGCAGCACTTTTCCGGAAGCCCTTTTCAAGGAAGTGCAATCCGCGTTTGGCGACTTCGAATGTCTAGTGAACGCATACGCTCTGACTGAGTCTATGGGGATCCTGTGCTCACCATCCATTCATGCGGTCACTGGCATGGACGTTGGATTCCCTGCTCCATCATCGGAAATCAAGGTGGGTGCGACTAAGTAGCGTAAATTACGCCTTTTAAGCACTCAATAAAAGTATCATCATGTGCTTGTTTTGCGAGTTGTAGGCATTTAAATGCAATACCCATTTCTTCTCTATAATCACCTCGTAGTTGCAGGCGCTCCTAGCTGCAAGTAGTGGCTGTAATGGCTTGTTCAATTCCACTTGTAATGGCTTAATGTATCAAATGTGCCATTCCGCGCTTCTAAGAGGCCTTAGCATTCCAGCTGTAACCTCATGTGCACCTGTAGCATTCACGGCATCTTTCGAAAGAAATAGCCCTAATCTGCATTAGTTTTTAGACAGGCTTTTGTTAATGAGGCGTACGACGAGATCGTGAGTGGTACCTTTAACTGCTTCGAGGAGGAAATGGACGAGCGTGGAGGAATGGAAGTGGTGGTGAAAGATGATGCACTGAGAGAAGTTTGGCCTGGCTGAGAAGCTCACTGAACACTACGATGTAGCGATTGTTGACGTTTATTGAAAACGTCTTCACGAGGCTAGCTAACAAGAAATGTGCGCTGGTGAACGACACCAGTGGAGAGCGCTGAGTGAGTTTTACTGCAAAAATCACGTATGCAAAGCTCACAAGCATGCCATATCTTCAATGCGTTTCTCTTCTCTGAGCCTTGGTGAATAATACACGGGTACTGTAGAACACCTGGTCAAGTACTGCTGGCAATACCGTGTTGTGGAGGATGAAGCGAACAAACGTAAAGCGGGCACATGCGACAGACACACCTGCAGTACCTGAAAGCGGCAGAAAGTAGCTATTTAATTGCCATAGCAGGCCCTTCCGGGAACACGTGCAGTAATCCTTTGGTTTGATACCGCCATGCTGGCAGCATCGAGTGGGAATACGACTGTACCACTCCGTTTATTTACATATGTTGTGTAGAAGTATAGCCTTAGAAATGCCGAGACGGTTCATGAGCGGGCGGAAGTGTTTGGGCAATTACTGATGTTCACTGCCTGTAATTATATTGCACCCGGCTAATCGGAAACTTTAATTTTTGCTACTTAATTATCGACAATCGCATAAGAGGATGTATAGATGTACGTACAAGAGCTGCAAACAACAACAACAGCACAGAAATTATGAGTTGCACACAGACTTCGCTAGAAATAAGAAACCCTGTAATATGAATGGGTCATCACCTGTTAGCCAAAATGCGTGCGTGAACACAAGCATATCAAGTTTATACGAACGCAATTGGAAGTCCAGCCACAGAAGCAAGGAAGTCGTTAAAGTTCTCTGGAGATTTATTGCTATTATTATTACCGAGCTTTAACTCGTTATTGAGAATGAGAGAGGAAAAAGATACAATGGCACAATGCCAAAATGCACCAAATTACTGTAATGAAATGCGCTGAAAAAAATTCATGATTACGATACTCCCAAATGCAAACTTTGAGAGCAGCTCTATGCGTATTTTCATTTCGCGATGTATTGGCTGTCACAGACAACATATAGGGCGGCACGTTGCAAACGGAGCGAAGTGTGGCACGTCTGCCTCGCTAATCGGGAGGTGGCAAGAGACAGCGCGTGGGTGACGCGTGGAGGCGATTCAGAGCAGCCGCCGCAAGCAGACCGCGGCTAATGTAGCGCTTTGTTTTCATTTATAGTAACGCAGGACGCTCTCGCGTGCATGCGATCGTTGAACACACGACGTGTGCCACTCCGGCACTCCCGCGTACCCACCGTCGCCGCGGAGCGGCTATACGCTTTTCTTCTCACTAAAGCCCCTTACGCTTCGTAAAGTAGTGCCACGCTTTGAACAATGCCGCCTCCTCCATGCGCGCTCTGGCCGAGGCCGACGCCGCGTCGCTATTGGCCTAATAGCATCCCGTGGGCGCTCGCGCCGTGCATCAGCGCCATTTTTGCTCGAGAAGCGTCTACAGAGTGGCGAGAAGCGTTTGTTGGCGCCGTTGCTACGCTCTAGTAGTGTAAGCGGCGCCGCGGTCGAGGAGGGAGCGTTAACGAGAGGACAAACGAGGAGGAGTGAAGGCGGAGGAGGAGAGTGTCCTTACTTTACGAAGTTTAAGGGGCTTTACTTCTCACGCTTTCGCGAACCAGAAGAAGAAGACCGCGTGTGAAGAATGAAATCCGATGGGCTCCGCCTCTTGGAACACCTCACAGCTGATCTTTTGCGTCTACAACGTGCTTACCACCACCAGTCGACGGATCTTAACGGGTGAAATCTTTTGAGACCAAGATCCCCCAGATCCGGTGATAACTTTGCCCTTGCACATTTCGAGGCGAGCAGGCCGCAACGCTAGGCCTAACGTAGGCGCCGCGATTACGGCGTGACAGCATCGCGTGCCGCTCATGCCCACTGCACTGCTACCGTGACGATGACTGCCCGAGACCCCCTGCCTGCCGCAGCATTGGACGAAACCACACCAGCCGCCGCTATGGATCAAGAACCGAGTCAAGACAACGAAGACGGGACTTGTTTTCTCGCGGCCCGAAAGCGCAAGAAACAGGTCCAAGCTACGTCGAGCTTGCCACCCAACACCGAACCCGCACAGCAAGACCACCTACATCTGATATTGCGCAATAAGAGCTCGCAGCTGCCCCCGCTACCGATCGACCACTTGAAAGTGGACTTCCCACCGAGAGATGGACTGAATCTCGGTGAGTGGCTGCAGCACACTACAGCCAAAGCTATAGGCACGACGGCTAAATTAAACGAGAGCACGCTCCACCAGCTACCCATCCGCATACGCCGAAAGCAGAACGTCGCAGTGGTCAGCACACCGGGCAAAGAACTAGCGCAAAGAATGCAGTTGATCAAGTCTATATGCCTGGAAAACAAGCAGTACGAGGTTCAGGCCTATGTGGCTGCTCCGGATGCTTCCTGCAAAGGAGCCATCTCCGGCATAGAAAAGAACACAACGCCGACAACGCTGATGACAAATAACCGATCACCGATGGCTCAGGTCCTGCATCCAAGAATGATGGGAAATTCAGCCACGGCCATCATCACGTTCTCTGGCATTCGGTTTCCCCTGAACATCTACTATTACGAGGCAGAATACCGGTGCTACATTCATAAACCCCGACAGCAGCTGTGCAGCGTGTGCCTCTCCACAGGTCATCGAGCGGATGTTTTCCCAACCCACACGCAGTTGCGCAGTTCCGCAGTTCCGCACTTCCAACACCTCCAAAGGACATGATTGCACGCTGAAATGTTTTCAATGTGGTGGTGAGCACCCCGCCACTGACTGTCAATTTTCAGTAAGGCAACGTACACCCTTTAACAAGAGCCACGTTTTCCGAGAGCAGCAGAAAATCACGCAGCAACAACTCCAGCACGACCAGAAGTCCAGTAAGGTAACGACATTCAACGGTGCGGCACCTATGACTACTGAAGCAACACGTGGTCGTCCCCGCTACCGATCACTGGGACACAGCCAGTACCAAAGTCGCCGTAGGTCCAGGGTCCGCAGGCCTTCCAAGGACCAGAATCAATCACGCGGTCCAAGCCGATCTGGGAGCCGCAGCCTTGCGCAAACCATCGAACGCCCGACCATTACACCAGGAAGGTGACAGCGGTGAGTTGGTCAGCGCAGTTTCCCTCTCTTTCCTCTTCCCTTCCTTCACCTCTGTCCGCACAGCAAACAAACAAACAAAACAGTCTCCCACAGCGACACTCTTACTCCCCCAGAGACCCATACTCGCACCTGAGGAACTCCCTCACAATTCCTGCACCAAACAAGAAGCGTGCGAAATGATAGAGGAAATGGCGACTGTTTTGAGAGCGTAGATGCGAAAATTCAGGTAAGAGATCATCTGATGTGAAGCACATGCTGCAACAGGTCATACAAGATGCCATGACTGACATGAAACAATTCATCAGTGCAACTTTTAGCTAAACTTTCAGCCATCAAAACAACTCACTTCCACATGCACTGACGCCACTCGAGAACCAAGAAGGTTACACCCTTATACCCGTCCGGCTCGTACAGCAACACGTGCCCTCACCAGGGAGGCTGTATCAACCAATCATGGCCAGCAAACTTTAGAGGCGCACTACCACCACCTTACGGGTGTGGCCATGGAATTGTAGAGGGTACCGAAGGAAGAGGGGTTCCCTCACACCTAGCGACACATCCTCACCTACCAGACATTATAGCACTTCAAGAAGTACACTGCACTCCCACACTCACTAGATACAGTGCATACACCGACAAGCATGACACCGCCACTAGCTGCCACCCTGGTGTCCAAACAAATCACAGTGATCGAGCGCACCCTCGACAGATACCATATTGCGCACGTGCTCTTAAACATTGTACCTAGGAATCAATATAAAACCAGCTTGTTTTTACTTAATATCTACAGTGCACCCAAATCGCGACGAGACGACTTCGGACAACTTTTTTCGGCCGCCAGTAAACAAGCCAAAAAATTGATTATTCTGGGAGATTTCAATGTGACCCACCCTGCCTGGGGGTACCAAACAGATGCTCAAAAAGGCCGCCGTCTAGCCCACGCCATGAACCTTCATCAATTCACTATGCTGACAGAACCTGACACACCAACCAGAACGGGCAACAGCGTAAGCAGGGATACCTGCCCTGACCTAACAATGGTCAAGGGGTTGACTCAATGCTCCTGGAACAACCTAAACGTCCAATTAAAATAACGAACTGGGACGCTTTCCGGCGTAACAGAACCAAATGTGAACAACACGACCCGCAATCTCTACGCGAGTGGACACAACAGCTACAAGCAGATTTTAAAGCAGCCACTAAGCAACTTACTGCAACAACGGAGACACCGGATGTGGAGAGACATCTGCTCCATCTCTGTGATCCTCGAAGAGGCCTGACCAAACGATGGAAGAGGCAGTGGCACAACCGTATGCTGAAACAAAGAATCTCCCGGGTCACAGCAGAAGCTGAAGAATACGCCACCAGCCTCACTAATAGCAATTGACACAACCTCCGCGACCGCCTTAGTGGCCCACTATGTAGTTCCAAGACGTCGTCCCTCCTCAGAGCACTACTCAACCCAACGCACACAAAAACGCACACAACGAACACCGTCCGCACTATCATCCACCTAGAACAAATGCATGATGACGCGCTCCTCCAAACACTGCAACAGAGATACATTGCTACAGGCCACCGACTGGAGTACAAAGACTATCCACAGGAGGAAGAAAGCCAATTGGACATCGATATTACAGAGACAGAAGCGAGGGCAGCCCTAGACGGCATAAGACGTAACACGGCCCCCGGAGCAGACGGCATTCACTATGCACTGCTACGCAACCTCGACGACCAGGCAATACGGCAAATCACTGCATACTACAACGACAATTGGAAAAAGGGAGCGCTTCCACAGGAATGGCTACACGCCGATATCACCTTAATTCCGAAACCCGGGAAACCGCTGTCCCTCCAAAATCTCAGACCCATTTCCCTGACTTCGTGTATTGGCAAAACTCTTCAAGCACATAGTTCTAAATCGCCTCCAGCCTCACCTCGAAGCGAACGAATTCTTCCCCAATACCTTATTCGGCTATCGACCAGGCCTGTCTGCGCAGGACATACTCCTACAACTTAAGGAGGATGTTGTGGATAGTCCAAGTAAAGCTCAAACAAGAGTCATTCTGGCATTGGACATCAAGAGGCCTGCGATAACGTCTCACATAACCTCATTCTCCGGATGCGGAAAACGCATCTATGACTATGTCGGAGCCTTTTTATCTGACCGCCCAGCCACCATTGGCCTAGGTGATATTCGGTCGGATATCATGTATCTTTCTGGCAGAGGAACTCCCCAGGGTTTGGTTTTCTCACCCACCCTATTCAACGTGGCCATGGCAACGCTACCACCGCTCCTCGACATACTTCCGAACGTGCAGCACGCCCTGCACGCCGATGATTTTACAATCTGGGTGACCACAGGGTCAGACGGCGCCATTCAGGACACACTACAGGAAGCCGTAAATTTAGTACAAGAGTATGCAACAGCCGGATGACTCACATGCGCAGCTGAGAAGTTGGAGCTTCTGCTTGTGTTCAAAAGACGCAATAAGGCCGATATTCCACCACCCATCACATTGCATCTCAATGGCAACGCTATTCCAAGGGTAGACTGACTACGTGTACTAGGCCTTCACATACAGCACAACGGGAAGGCCACACATACCCTACACGTGCTCAGCCAACAACTTACCCATGTAACGCTCATGACAAAACGCATTACACACCGCCGACAAAGACTACAACAAAATGACGTACTCCGAATTGTGCGAGGCCTCATAATTAGCCGATTAAACTACCACCTCCCCTATCATAATCTGACTCGGACTGAGAAGCACCAGATGGACACCCTCCTCCGTACGGCACTAAAGGCAGCGCTGGGACTACCCCAACATGCGTCTACGCAGATCCTACTACGCCTGGGATTGCACAACACCATCCGCGAACTAGTTGAAGGTCATCTTAACAACCAATTGCAACGTCTGCAACGAACAATGCAAGGGTGCCGCATTCTATCCCGGCTAGAATACCAAACACCAAGAAAACCACAACAGGAAAGCCGCACACTTCTTCCGCTTAGCATTCGCAACAAAAATGACGTGGTCCCCGTTCCCCGGAATAAGCACCATGACCTTCACAAAGGTCCAATAAAGGCAAGAGCACACGCCCTGGCTCGATTCTTTGGCGATGACACATCGAACACAGCGGTCCTATACACCGACGTGGCCCGCTACCCACTGAAACGTGCCATATCTCTAGTCGTACTAGATAGTGCAAACATCCTGAGGGCTTCGGCCACGCTCAACACTGTGGACAGTGGCACGGTGGAAGAAGCTGCTATCGCCCTAGCCATCGTACTCTCTTCAACCATGCCGGCACTGGGTGGACCCATCACAGTGGTCACTGATTCACAGACCGCCTGCAGGACTTGGCACAAGGGAGGGTGACACTCTACACACACCGCATCCTTACATCATTACACCGCACAGCGTTACACAGGGTGCGTATCGTCTGGACACTTGGACACGCCTCTCTCCATGGTAATGAAGGCGCTAATGCGGTATCCCGAGAGCTCGCTAACCGCGCGCCATTGGAAGAGCTGTCCAACCGAGACGACGCACCGACAGAACCACTGAACTACACTGGAACTCTACAAGATTACAGAGATACCAGGAGACACTTCCCTCAACCACATAATTCCATTAATCAAGAAGATGCCGTCACGTGGTGACAGCTTCAAACTAATTCATTTCCCTGCCTCTTTTACCTTCACCACTTCCACCCCACACAATATCCCTCATACTGTCCCTATTGTGGAGCAAAGCCCACTGTATATCGTTGCACTTACGAGTGCCCACATCCTCCGGACTACTCCCCTATTCCTTCACCTTCACCTTCCTCCTGGGAGACTGCGCTGACCAGCTCAGACCCGCAAGAGCAGCAACGGTGTGAGAAGGTGCACTACAGGTTTTCTCTTAGTGGAAAGGCGCCTGCTCAGGACGCGATGTAATGTACGCTTTAGAATTTGTCTCTGAAAAAAGAAGACTAACATACGAAAGGAATTAGCCTCTTTGTTATGTACTGAAATTACGCTACAAAGTACTCTTGAAAGACCTTTCTTTTATTACAAGGTATTAGAAAAGTGTAGCGGTCTCAAGTAATTTTGTTACTTGTAATCAATTACATACAAGTTTGATTAACAGTCTTTCCAACTACCTTGATGAGGACGTCTGTTGAAGTCTGATTTTCCCTCCGCTTGCTCCAAGTGTAGCGCTCATCACTAGCTTTTGTTGCGAGAGACCCACAGAGGCCGTGTTGATTGGAACATTTAGGTGCACGTTCTTTTCCTGACAGTTGAGCAACGAGTCTATGCGTACGCAACAAGGCTTGCCTGATAATGCTGGTGGCTGCCATTAAAGCATTATCAGATTTATTACCTGAACGTAATTGGACCACTATACGGAAGGCAAATCTGCAAGTAGTAAATATCCCGGTGATTAGGCCTAAATTGGCCACCGAAACGCAAACATGGGTCTGAGTGACGGTTTCGGACGTAACGTCTTGTAATAGTGTCGCGTCAAGCTAGCGGGCGAATCTGTCCATGTTGATCGAAATATAACAGAGCCCCTTGGAAGGCGCGAATGATCCTAAGGCGCTTGCATGGACGGAGGTGAAAAGGGTATTGGGAACAGCGAACTGCTCCAATCGGGTAGAAGTATGCCACCGCTAGCTGTCTATTGGCAGCACATATATGAGTGGGCCCAAGTACAAACGTCGTTGCTGAATCCTGACTAAACACGCCGGACCGTGACGAAGTGTTGTAAAGCAAATACCCTGGGATGTGAAAGCGACCGCAGGGGCGTCTGCACGAGCAGGCGTTTCTTGTGTTCAGGCGCCACGTTTTCGAGCACGTGAGGATTGGAGCCTATCGCGTGCAGCCGTGCGCGGCTTAGCCGTGTTTGGGGAAAGCAGGATCATGGGGATTTAGCCAGTGCCTGCTGCTCGAATTTTTAAGGCCCCCGGCTGAGGCAACACAGCTTTTTGGCCTCTGCTGCACAAAGACACAGAGTGACCACCTGGAGAAAATCGGCAGTCGTCTATTCCTGTCCCCCTCTTCAAGTTTTCTCTTCCTCTCTCGCCTTTTCATCGTTCCTGTCTTTTTTTTTACTTCTCACTTCCAAATTTCTGGAGGTCAGGGATTAATCTGGTGTACCTATCCAATCTTGGATATGTTAGATTATGTTCGTGCGGTAACGCATCGCTGGCATCTGCTGGTATCCTTCCAACCTTGTAGCGTCTCCTTGTGCTCGGTGGTAGGGGGCTACCATCGCCGCCGAGTTTTCTAGCGTTTAGGAGGCAAACGCTTTTTCCTATTACCTCATCGCTCCCTGAAGAGGAGGCGCACCGACGAAACATTGAGTTTCATTTTGCAACCAAAACTGCCCATTGCCACGTACCACCTTGTGAAAGTCAGCACAAAATTACGTCCGAATGATCTCAGCTCTTCTTCCGGCAAAATGTCTCATGGAAAACAATCAGCCCAGGCTATGATGTAGCGAAAACGGGAAGCGGCGATCTTCTTCTCGAAGTTCACAATAACAGCAGAGTATACCAAACTTAAAACTTGTAGCGGTTGGGGACACTACCGTTTGAGTGGGCCCACTCAGGTCGACGAACACAGTGCGCGGTGTCATCGGGGAAGATAAACTTCTGGAACTCAGTGAGTGAACTACTGGGAGGATGGCAAAACCACGACGTGCTCAAGGTGCAGAGGATGGCGATAACGCGAGATGACAAGAAAATACCAACCGAGCACGTAGTCACTAACTTTAGAACCAGCAACCTACCTGAATCAGTCTAAACCGGTTATGTAAGTTTCGTGTCAATTCATAATTTCCTACTGCACATGAATGCTTCAAGTGTGAGCGTTTTGGGCATAGGTCGCAAAGCTGCAGATGGCGTGCTATTTGTGCTAAGTGTAGTCCAACTCAACACTTTTTGTCATATACATTCAGCCACCCACTGTGCCAACTTTCACGGGCCCATCCCGCCTACTAGCGATCGTACCTTTTGTGGAAAAAGAGAGGTCATAGAACTGAAAGTCAAACTAAAGGTAAGCTTGTAAGACGCACGTACGCGTTTTTTCTTTACGATCAGTTCGCTCCTTTCTGCACCGATGTGACGCGCTTGGGGGCAGCGCCACATTTTTCGGCGGCCACCCAAGTAAGAGGGCGGTCGTCGAAACAGGGTAGTACAGCGGTGACGCCATTAGCCACCTCGGCAGGAGAACACATGAAGGGCCAGCAGACTTCTGGGCCTGCCGTCCAGAGAGGCCCGAAAAACCCCCAAGTGCGCCCGCTGAGCAGGCATCATCCAGCGCCTCCAAATAGGCGATGGATGCAACATCAGGCATATCAGATGTCGAAGCAACGGCGTAGCTCCTTGCTGCTAGTAACAGCGCAAAATGTAGACAAGGGCTGTTACCCACGAGGTCCCCACGCAAGGGTCTTTGAGATTCCTTGATCTCCGACTCGAGCTCTCCAAAGGGAAGGTCTGCTGGGCCTATGAACCCAGAGGCGACAATGCGCCACTGCCATTCGAATCAGCGCATTCAAAAATAGTGAAGAGAGCAATTGCAAACCTTTGTCTAACAAATGCGCTCAAAAAATCGTGCATCCACGCAATGGAACAAAGTTTTCGTCGGCAGGTTGACCGGCTTACTAGGGCTGGTTACCCGTCGCACCTTCTTGTGTCCGTTGCGGAAAAAATGAGCAAGAACCTAAAACTCAAGCGTGCCCATGGCGAGCCAGGTAGCGAGAAGCCAAAAGAAAAACGACGGACCGTGGCCCTGCCATACGTGCACAACTTATCTCACCGCCTGAAAAAGATTGGGCGCAAAGCTGGTGTTAATGTAGTGCTTACTGCCCCGAAAAAACTAAAAAGCCTCTGCCGACGCGTCAATGCTGAAGAGCCGAAAAACCAGGAAGGGTGCACGACTAATCACCAGAATCGTTTTGTGGAGTGCACGGAAGCCGTTGTGTATTCAATACATCTGAAATGTGGAAAAAGGTATGTAGGGCAAACTTCTAGATGCACAAATGAGAGACTGAAGGAACACAAACTTAGCGTCGAGCAGGCTAACAGGAATCTAGGCACACATATCAGGGATTGCCCCTGAAAAGATTGCGCCGCAGAATTTAGACGCTGTAAAGTGCCGAAGAAACACAATGACCAGCTGGTCCGGGAGATAACTGAGGCGGCCGAGATTACCAGACTTGGTGACCAATGCGTGAGCACGCCGTCCTTGTTACTGACAAAAAAAGAACTTGAGCTTTTGCACGTGCAACCGCTATCTTGGGTGTATAAACGAAAAAAAGTGCTTGTTTCACATGATGTGCGATCACGTGACTGCGACACGTGAGGGCAATGTTTATAAGAAGCCGTGTTTCTTTCGGAATAAACGTTGTTGAAAGTCAGCGCTTGTGGTGTCTTCTTGTCTCATCCCTTGTCTACATTTTGCGCTGTTACTAGCAGGATGGAAAACCAACAAGCCCAAGCTGCTATTGTAGCTCCTTGGAGATCGCCAGCAAAAAAAATGAAAATCCCATATCACGGTCCCTGCAACGGTTCCGTGAGATAACCTAATCTGTTTCTCTTGACACACAGCACAAACACTTCCAATATTGCTACTCGGACACTACAATAGGATGTGAGGGGTCTACACCACAATCTGGATGACATAAAGGAGCTCCTACATATGATCAATCCAAGGGCGCTGTGTATGCAAGAGAGACACCTCAATTCTGCACACACAAACTTTCTCCCGCAATATGCCATTTACCGCAAAACCTTAACAACGCTCTCACCTTATCGGGCGGTGTGGCCATAATAGTCGATAAGGGTGTCGCCTGCCAAGATTTATAGCTACAACGACCCTTGAGGTAGCTGTAGTCACAACAGTGCTGTTAAAACATGAGCATTCTTTGGCCACCCCTGCCACGCGAGAAGTGCAATGGCTTTTACCTGTACAAAAATGTGTAATTTGCAAAGTTAACACTTGTAGTCAATATAATAGTGTAAATGTGGATGATTTGGATGTGGATGATCGCTTTTAAGCGATCAGGAGCAATTTAAAGCAAAAAATTAAAATAAAAAGAGAATGCCCATAGAGATACATAGGCCTCCTTAGCAAATACATAGGCAAGCTTGTAGTAGGGGTGGGCCAACTGAACCTTTGGGGTGGGTCAACTTCAAGTTTGGGTGTCTGGACCAACTTGAATTTTGTGGGAGGGCCAACGTAAATTTGTGGGTGGGCCTACATGGGATGTGGGGTCAGCGAACTTAAATTATGGGGCGAGCCAGACTTAATATTCCGGTGTGGGCCACCTTGGAATTTGGAAATCGGCAAAATTAAATTTGGGGTGAGCCAACTTGAAGTTTGAATATGGGCCAACTGAAATTCGGGGTTGGGCCAAATTGAAGTTTGAGGGTGGTGCAACCTAAATTTATAAGTGGGTCAAGGTAAACTTTGGGGTGGGTAAGCATAAGCTTGGGGGTGGGCCAACTTAAATTTGTGGGTTTGTCAACTAGAAGTCTGTGGGTGGGCTAAACCAAATATGGGAGGGGGCCACTTTAAAAGTGAGTGTGGGCCAAATTAAATTGAGGGGTTAGTCAACTTGAAGTTTCGAGATGTTGTGGCTCCACCAAAATGTGGGCTCGGGCCAACTTGAAATTTGGGGGTGTACCTACTTAAATTTGGGGCTGGGCAAAGTGGAGATTTCGGGATAGCCCGATGTCCGATTGAATGCTGCTGAGTGTCCTTCGAGTTATGAGCACTTCGCGGGCAAACCAGCACATTGAGACGCTTCGCATGTTTTCATTTGGCATTACTGAGGCAGTCATAATGCAGGCAAGAGCTTGCGTCGACAAGGAACGGGCGCATAACAGAGGCTTGAGAGGGCGACAGGGACGGTGACATGGTTTCGCGCCGATGTACTCTCCCCTGACGCAATGCCTCACTACTTAGTGGCATTACGCCTCACGGTCCAGTGCGGCCGCTGGTGTCCCCTATTGTGCTACGTCAAAGCGCGCCCGTGGATGGCGTTCCGGCCCAATTGCTACGATTGCAATCAAGGCGCAGGATGCGGCGAGATTATCTGACAATTGTCTACTACAGCCAAAACATTCCTTGCCAGCGTCAAGGCTATAGGTAGACTCGCACAAACTAGGAAAAAAAGTGAGCGAAACTAAGCAAAAAACGAAGTCATAGAGCAGCCAAACAATGTTTTCGAATTAGTAGACAATTCTCCGAATTTCCGTAGCTTTTTGATAAGCTGTTGACAGTTACTTTATACATCCCTCCCAACTACCAACTCTCTATAACGGAATTCGAAATATTTATTCCACATCTACCGGAGCGTTATATTGTCCTTTCAGACCTAAATGCGTATAATAGCCTGTGGCGGGACTCTCAATGTGTTGCAAGAGGGTGGCTGAAAGAAAACTTTCTCTTGTGTACAGGTCAGGCACGAACCTAGGATTTGTTCTTCTTTTTTTTGGGGGGGGGCAGCCTGAGGTACCATTTTTATGCAAATGAGGGGGTACCTTTACTAGTGCAGATAGGAATAATGCCCACCATTCGCCATAAAGACACGTAAAGCCGTAAAACAGAAAGGAAATAAGGTGTATCTCACAAGCACGCCTGTGAGATACACCCCTCTTTTACTTGGCAAATAGGGAACCACATCAAATGGACTCGCGCATGAAAGAGGTGCAGGAAGAACACTGCCAAGAACAATTCAACAAGCGACGGTGTAAAATACTTCTAGAATAGTTTTTTGAATTAGCACTGAAATAATTATACAGAACCGTATCACGGGCTTATGGTTCCGAGGATCTGCCGGCGTCGCAGTGAGCCGTCATTCGAGGGAATAATGAAGCAAAAGCACAAGTTAGACGTAACGGACGTTGTCTCTGGCCGTAGCTCGTTCCACGAGCATACAGACCAGCTGAGTACGAACCAAATCCCTTTCCTTGTCCCTGGATCAGTCTAAACGAATAAGGTTCGACTAACGAATCAACAGCGATACGTGCGACCGTTGAATAGACGGTGACAACTTAACGCATATTGAGTAAATCGCGCGGGCACCGAATCGATGAAAAAACTTCTCTTCACACCCGGGCCTCCCCGGGCCTCCCTGGGCACCCCCCCCCTGGTTACGTGCCTGGTACAGGGGCATGTTTAATAAATAAAAATAATAATTCTTCAACGTTGCAAGCAATTCAATTTCCTCGGTAGATTCAACCATCGGAACAAGTGCAGTCGTGCCATAATTTTAGTGGAAGGCGCTTAAGAGACAACACAGGAGGACCATTTCCCAATTACTTGAAAATTGGGACAACTGGATGACTGCCCTCCACATGCAGCGCGATGAAATGTTGACTCAGTGTAGATTTACAGAAAGCTAGCACATTTGACCTGGGATGACGTTTTCACGCTCAGTACTGACGACGCAGTTCCATATTTACCAGCATATAGTGTGAATGTGCCTCAATATGTATCTCACGAAGAAATGAATCACCTTCTAAACTACATGTTCTCCGGTGGACCGACGAGCGTAGGGAAGCGGAAAAAAACAATATTGGAGTGAACTCCGTGGCTCTCCGACTACTGAGAACCCTATCAGCTTTAAGAAAATAAAGCCTGAAAGCAGCAGAAGGCGCCCTTGTGCCAACAGGGAAAGCTGGCGAAGATCAAATCAGCATCAAAATCCAGCATTGAGTCTTGTGCCGACGAAAGAAAGGTCTGGAACAGGCTGAACAAAATAAAAGGCCGGCAAGCTCATCCTCTACCACTAGAAAATGCACAGGGATACATCCTTTACGACCAGGATTATTCTCTTGGCGCACACTGTGAGCACACTTCCAGTACATTCTATGACATAGAAAGATTTCTAAGATACGAGCCCCAAGCAGAGCGACTGCCACTGAGTCGGTAAACCACAACCGATCAAGTATAGAATCGTAAATTTAACGTGGCGGAACTTCAGCCTACATTGAATCGCTGTAACAAGTCCGCTCCAGAAAGTGACCGAATATTGCATGAAATGATGAAACACTTACACCCTGAAAGCTACAAGACACTAGTGTCAATCTTGAACTCCATGTTCTCTGGCTGCAGCATTCCGTCGGCCTGAGAAGAAGCGATCATAATACCTATTCTAAAACAGTTACAGGCCTATAGCTCTCACAAGTTGTCTATGCAAACTCTTTGAGAAAATGATTAACCGGCGGCTGCTCTACTTTCTTGAAACCAATTATACACCGCTTACAGTGCGGTTTCATCGAAAATACATCCACAACAGGTCACATTGTCCGCATCGAGACTGATATCCGTGATGCATTTGTGCATAAATTCTTGTTATCAGTGTTTTTAGATATGGAGATACCTTTAGGTATTCTCTCCGAGACTAGAGTAACCTTTATCTCCTACCTGAAGTATCTTAAAGCGAAGTGCCTCAACACTATGAATGTGCTGAACCTCTTGCCACGCACATCCTGTGGAAGTGACACACCTTGACCACAGAGCCATACTCGGGTACGCCTGGTGCTTTAAAGTGTTAGGTCCTGTACACCACTTCAGTATCCGCCCTGATACAATCTACAAAGAATATATTTAAGCTTCTCCTACACCTCTAAAGTCAAAACAGATGTAGATCATCCATGTAATTCAATTATTTGCGACTTGCACACTTCCAGGCTGTTGTATAACCACCACGCCACTAGGTCTGTTCTGCTATTCCGGTTGAAATCGCTCCCAGAAAAAACAGGTGTCCCTCGTCTATAAAATGTCCTAATGGCTCCTACTCGACTTCCACTGCCTTGAAAGTGTCAGACTGTGCAGTGTGACCTCTTTTTCGTAGAAATATGAAAAGAAGCACCTGAGAACACATACAAGTTCACAATTTCTTGAACTTCATAGGAAGTATTCCTGTACAAAATTTTTACCAGTGCTTCTAAGCCTCCTGCTGGTGTTGCTTACGTAGCTCTGGGAACATACTTTTTTAATATCCGGCACATTGAATACACAAAAATATTTTTACGGTGGAGGCATACGCAAAACTGTCTACAGGTAAACCCATAAAGCTAACGAATCTCACTATGGCTATTGTTTTCAGACTCATCGAGTCTGAAAACAATAAGTTTCAGACTCATCGACAATAAGTATCAGACAGTATCAGACAATAAGTATCAGACAATAAGTATCAGACTCATCGAGTCTAATAAGTTTGCGAAAACATAAAAATATATTGTCTTTAACGAATTACTTGCATCGCTATGCTCAGCTTATATGGGAAAACAATACAGCGTCCTGTGTTGGCTATGTGGCCACAGTGGCATGAATATCAATGAAGCTGTCGACAAGAACGCTGTAGCTTTCAGCGAAACTGATATACATTCCAGCCGCAGACCTTAAAGTATAGCAAACTTGAGGACGCACTGGCAGAAACACTGGGATACCCAGTGTCCAATAAACTACACTTGATCAAACCTAAATTAGGGGGTCGGAGACAACAGTACAATACAAAGAAGTGCTTCTTGGGCGATGAAGAATAGCCCAGACCTTCGGCACTCACTTTTATCTACTGGCAAGAAGTGATCCTCCCTCACGTCGAAGGTGTGGTGCCTTCTTTCTCCGTGTCCTCGACCAGAGGAGAGAAATAGAAACTGTGCATAAAAAGTACGCTCATTCCCCGTATCATCAGCACATTTCACTTGACTAGGATTATTTCATTAATGAGCGATATCCTTAAGCGTACAAAGTTTCACGGTGTAGAAAATTCTACGGATCCCACGCACTGTGGGAATCAATATAAGCGAAGCTCTCTGTGTTGCTTGCTTTAATTGGCGATAATTAGTGGTAGTGTTGACTGCGAACGTTTCATTTCTTCAGCGTTTGCTGTAATACGAGAGTAGTGGGTTGATGGTAAATGTTACCTTGCCTGTACAACTGCTGTTTCTGCACAACTTAGCCTTTTATGATATTGCCATCAATACTAGGGTTCCATGGGCATATTCCTTGCAGCCAGACCACTTGCCATTTTTATTCACGTTGTTCTTTTCAAAAGCAAGCAGTCTTAAAGTTCCGATGTCAATATAGCAGGGAACGTGTGCCACCGAAAGTTTGCTAGGTCACAGAAGCGCTGCATGATGCAATGATGGTGCTGATTTAGCGCGTCGATAACGTCAAGACAATGCACCGCCTCCGAAGCAAGGAAGACAACAAAGGTGAACTGCTAGGTAGTGTTGATGGTGCCATCGTGACGAAATCTGGGGCGGTTATATTACAGCCTGAGGTGATTTTTTCCGTTGATTGTACTTTCAGAAAGAGATAATGGTATAAATGCAGTGTCATCCATTCTTGTCTCATAGTTTTAAATATGTGTTTAACAAAACTGTATCACATTCGTCCCCAAGAGTAAGGTTAAGCAGGGAAATGCTCGGTCGCTAGCTCATACACACATACACACACACACACACAAGCATGCACGCAAACGCACGCACAAACACACATAAAGATCCGACACATGTTTGCCCACAGACGCACAAAAATGTGCGCACGCACGCACACAAAGACGCGTGTATGCTCGCACGCGCATACAAGCACTCATGCGCACGCAAATTCAAATGCGGAGGCACAAACAGACGCGCATGCGTAAATGCAAGTACGCACGACGCATGTTTAAGGCGTGCACTCGCATATACGCATGTACGCTCTCTCTCCTTCCTTGCTGCTTCGAAAAAAAACATCTTGTGCGTGTAGAGTGAATGGCATTCGCTCTGCAATTACCGTTCACACTCCAGCTGTAGTAAGTAGCGTTACGTTTGAAATTTGGCGCTTCTTCAAGACTATGCGAGCTCTGCCGACAGGGTGCACAACGATATGCTCTTGTCGTGTGAGATAGCCGCCCATGCCTGACCAATACACTGCTTTAACGCATCACTAAAGTTTAAACTAAGTACCGTAAATGCATACTTTCTTAGAAGGGACTACCCTCTTGGCGCAGTCAGTTGAAACTTGCTGATACTCGTCTGATAATATGAAATAAAATTTTCTAACATTTTGACCATTCAGTTACGTATGTGCATTGCCTTGAAGTTCCGCAGAATCTGGAAGGTACAATCTACAGAATTACTGAGTATGTCTATGCTACAAGTCATGATGATACTTCTATTTTCTTTTTTTAACGTAACACAAAGACATGAGCATCCTTGTTGTTACGTTGTCCAAGAAATAAAATCTGATTATAAAGGTATGACTTAACAAATGAGCAATACATTGCTATGTTTTAGAAGGAAAATTAGAAAATGTAATATGTGAAGAGTACCACTGAAAAACCCAAACGACATATTGCGTCTTGTGTTGCTGCAATCTAGTGGGACAGTGTGGAATTAAGTCCTATGTGGTTCAAAAAATAACGTCATGGAGCACGGTATAGAACCGCAGCCAGCACGACGCGGGATAAGAGGCGCGTGCAATTAAGCTACTCGGCTACAACTGCCGATGTTTCCGCAGTGATACACTTGGATTCAGTAAGGAACCACGGGAATTTGCACGACGGCGTTTCAAGAATCGCTTTTGGGAACATTGTTAAGCCATGTGTAGAGAGTCGAAATCAGCATTAATCGAAAGCTGCGTCCCCGGACTACATAGGCACAAGCGGCTATTGCGATAGGAGCCGTAGTATTATCACGGCTACCGTTCTTGTGTCAAAAATTGAATACAAATTTTCTTTGTTTCCATAGGCTTCCATTGCTGAATATTTAACCACTCTGGGGACAAAATCCTGCATTTCCACAGCATGATCACTGCATTTGTCTGGTGTGGATTATCTTCTGGAAAATGTCCGCCACCTGCCTTTTTCAATAATCGACCTGCACTTTTAATTATTCGCGAAAACCCCGCTTGTTCCAATAAACAAGCGCTAGCTCGTGGCGCGGCTGCGTTTGGCGCTAGTTGGTACGTGTCCAGAAAAGCTGGATATGAGGCAACGCACAGAAACAACATTTTGCCAGAGGGACTCTAATGCTTTCGCATTCCCACATGTAAGCAGTCTTAAGAGTATCTGTCAAATTTTTTAGCCCTCTTTGCAACCTTATTACACTTATCATTTCCAAGTCATCTGAACATTTATTACAGAACACGTAGACAATTCAATACCATATGTCATGGCGCTCTTTTCGCCATAGTTGGCCCTTGCAACCTCAAACACCACACAGCATCATTATCATCATGGGATGTGCAAGCCTGTGATGTTCAAAAAAAGAGGAGGTGGAGATACGCCCAATGACGTTGGCGGCCAGAACTCGCATTTACGTCGCAGAAATTGCGAATGTCTGAGTCACGAATGCATATGCATGGACGAGCGATGTGTTGACCGGACAGCACGTATGTGTTTCTCTGGTGCTTATAAATCTTCAAGTCGCGCAAGCAGGAAGAAAAAGGTATCAATATCAGCAGATGCGGTAAAAGTGTTAGCAGGTATGTTTTCAGCGCATTTCATGCGATGAGTGTTGGTCGGGAATTCTCATGTTAATGCTACATTAATACCATAATATGCCATATTATTACCATTAGTCTTATTAATACAAGATGAAAATTCTGGCACAAAATCAAAGTCGTGCGGGAGGAGGATGTGAAAAGGTGAAATGCATGTGATCAGCATAGTTAAATTGTGACTCTACTTATTGCGGCAATGGTTGGAAGATTATTTACATCATAAACCGAATCACACTGAAGAGGGGCAAGCTGTCGGTGTTGCCTTCCACGTATCACGTGCTGCGTGTTTCGCATGATATTCGCAGGCTATTCAGTAACCAGGCAGTTCCAGAGTGAAGCGGAGTTAGCTCCTTGAAATCACTTTTACAACCACTAGTGTTGCAGCGAGCAAGCGTGCAATCACGCGGGTTTTCCTATTCCTCGCGCTGTAAGTATAAAACGTACAAGAAGTAATTACGAAGGCCAAAGCTTAATCAAAATTACTAAATGTGGTGGTTTAAGGTGCAATAATAGTTCTACCAGGAAAGTACACCCTGTCTTGAAAAAAAATGTAACTCCTCTAAAGAATCTCTCGATAGCCGGCTAATTGGGTAAGAAGGATAATTCTCGTTGTTGTAAACAATAGATGACCGTAGGTCTCGTAATTATATATAGTACAAATTATTATTATCGGCTTGGTTAAATTTAGCTGGGACCGCCTCACAGAGTGCGGTCAGAAGGCTCTCATGTTCTGTTCTACTTATACCTCTCTTGATGGCCTGAACAAATTTATGCACATGAGGATTTTGTACACAAAGATGACAAAAGTGCGCCCCTAAAGATATTGCCATTAATATTTATTTCTATTTCATTGCACTTCAAATGAATACACATTCACCACTACATCTGAGCACAATCTCGTTATGGGTTAGCATGTAGACGAGCGAAGTTGTCCGACAATCATCACTGGAGAGCACCTTGCAAAATTTGTTCAGAGCGAGAGAGCTTCATATTTATTTTTTGCATCAAGCTATAAAATGTTATCTCGCAGGTTGTCGACCTACTGACGCGAAAGAAGCTTGGGCCGAACCACGTTGGAGAAATTTGCTTTCGCATTCCGACGCTAATGAAGGAATACTACAAGAAGCCAAAAGAGACAGCCAATCTCTTCGATCAGGAAGGCTGGTGCAAGTCAGGTAGAGCAATTAAGTTTCATGCACTCCGAACAGCAAGCATTTTTAACTGATGCGCTAGCTTAGACAAATATATCTATGCAACACACATATTTTTTTGCCTGTGAAGCTAGTTCAGGAAGCAATATAATGAGTTAATTTTTTGAATGAGCATCATGCGCCTCTCTCTCGTTGCGACAGGAATTTCTAGAGTGCGGAGCAAGCTGTCAAGTCGGATCACTATTGCAATGGCGAGGCAGCACTTTTTTTGTGCCGCTTCACTATTTGCCGAAATTGAAGTGCTGCTCCGGGTACATTGTTGCTCGTCTGAACAGCACCGCATAATGATAGCGGCGGTACAGCTTCTCCAGTTCCTTTAGGCCGGTGTTACTGCATGCCATTGATGGATGGATGGATGGATGGATGGATGGATGGATTGATGGATGGATGGATGGATGGAATAACGTTACTTAAAGGCCCTGTGAGCTACGGGGCGCCATATTTTCTGTATAGGTTTATTCATTCCCGTCTGCCATTGAAGACGCGAATATATAACCCTATACTGAGAATCTCGCGTGACCTAAAGTGACGCAGTGGTAAAAGTTACTTCACATTGTCGTCTGAAAGCATATCTTAGCAGAAGCCTGAAGAAACAAAGGCCGGGAAACTAAAGAGACAACAGAGCTCTGGCCTTGTGTTTGCTTTCTCATCTTTTGTTTCGCTACGCTGGACCTAAGGTGCACTGAGAATACATGGGCCAACTTTACCGATATTCCATGTTAACATTGGCTGCGTGATTCCTTTACCGTTGAGCGTATCATTCGCTTAACACAAAATTTCTTTAATCGTCATTTGGACCGAGTATACTTGTCATCAGCAAAAACATCCTTTTTGTGCAGGAGACGCCGGCTACTACGATGAAAATGGCAGGGTGTACATTGTACAGCGGCTAAAAGAAATGATCAAGTGCATGGACAATCAGGTGGTGCCAGGGGAACTCGAGGAGCTCCTCTTTGAAGAGCACTTGGAATACATCTCCGAGGTTGTGGTAGTAGGACTGCCACATCCAAAGTACGGGCAGGCACCGGCTGCGGTAGTAGTGCTCAAGCAGCCAACTATCATTGAAAATCAGGCTCACGACTTCGCCCAGAAAATCAAAGCAACAATTTCAGGTTGGTCGCTTATGGTACATAGCGCTTTCCAGTTTTAAAAAATTACGGTATTTCTAAAACATGATACAGGTGACATAAAGTGTAGCCCTCAATGTTTCCAAAACAGTGCTAATGTACCGTATTTGCGTACCGCCTACTTTACACCACTGGATTTCGTGGCACTTATGGCGTGACATAATCGGCGTTTCGAATGTCCTTAATTTTGTTTGGTTCCATCGCATTACTCAGATCAGAAATTTTCCTGATAGCAACGATTCTGGCGTACAATGCAATAACCACTCCGTCTGATTTCAAAGTATGAATTTACACATCAGTGGACAGTTTTAAGATGATTCTTGGGTAGATGACTGACACAAATCTAATTAACAATATTGTCAAATTTATAGAGAACAGAGCCTCTGGATTTGCCACTTCTGTTTGTTTCCTTACTACCGCCTTTCTCACCACAAAGACGGATTTGAAATGTTCGTTTCTCGCCTGCCCATTATAGCAGTTTTCGTGCGCTTTACAATACGGTGCGTTCTGATAAGCGGCTTGTCAGACCTGCCTGCGGTATCGCCAGATAAGCCATGTCGACATAATCCACCAACACCCTGAATTCACGCTTCGCTTGAGACTAGAATCCGCTTTCTTCAACCATCGCATCTCTTTGATCAGACAAAAGCCAGACTTATAGCAGTGCTTCTAATAGATCAGGAAATGCCTTATTAAAACAGCGAAAATTAGCGCGCGGAAATAACCACTTTAAGACAGACGTCATAGTACGTATCGATACCACAGTTCACATCAGTCAAAAGAAGCTAAATATTACGAAGAGCAGCATTACGACTCGTGTCGCTTGTTGAACACAAGTAAGTTTATTCGTTGCTTCAAAAAGTCAGTCAGCTCGACTTAGACAGACAATAGAATTTAAATAAAAAATTACATTGTTGGATTTGATTTTCCTCGTGGTTTTCACTCGGTTCTTCAGCGTCAAAACGTGAATCTGGCTATTGTTTCCCGGTGACTTGTATTTGGGGTATGTAGCACAATTTTGGAACTAGAAACGAATGTCTTACAAATGTGCTTGTTATTCTCTTCATGAATCTAAATCATAGATTACGTTTGTCAGATTTTGAAATCATAGTTTATTCATGTTATCGGATGGCGTCCCACCTCATTCACATTACTGCACTTGCTGCAAAATGCCGTTGAAAGAGAAGCCCTATCTATGACGGAGTAATATAGCCCTGCGGAATTCTTTGCCGATCTGCTCGTCGAAAATATGATTCAACATATTCTGACTTCTGTCGCACTCAACATACTAAATTTCTGATCAATTTTGTCTCACAGTTCGTGATGGAGGTTGTTGGGAAGCCAGGGACTCCAGCTCCAGTACATGTTGTGGTACCCAACTTGGGGCACATGTAAATCCAAACTCTGGCTAGTCACATAATTTCCGATACATGCGCAGGCATTTTGACGGTCTGCTTTAAATTCAGCAGCTTTAGTTAGTGTAACTTTAGGTAAATTGCTATCTAGATAATAAATAACCTGTCGGTGCGATGCGTTGAGGCCCTTTCTATACTATTTTATAGTGCCTGTAAAAGCTAAACCACAGACTCGTTAGGCGTGTGCGGCGCCTGCTGTTCCAATACCACATTTAACAGTACGACCACCTCAGTCGAAGGCCTAAAAAGGCAACTAATCAAACTTTATTGTAAATGCAATAGTGCTTGCACGTAAGAGCGTATGAAAAAAAAGGTCCCACAGGTACAAACTGCAAGCGATATCTCCTATATTAACATATTTCAAAAGTAATATATCGCACTAATAATAGAGAGTGAAATACGTATATTAGCAGCCACAAGGACACGACTTACCTTTTCAGTAGGTAGACTGAAATTTCTGAAACACACAATTTCAATTAATGGAACAAAGCATTTACTGCATGTCGTAAACTGCAGCTGATTTCCGATGGAAAGTTACACCGCATATTTGTTATCCTCTTATTTCATTACAGAAGTGAAACTAGTGCAAAACGCAGGGGAAGGAAAGTGCTCGTGTTGTCCCTGTCTTTCTTTTCCGGCCGTGTCTTTCGCGCTAGTCTGACCTTGTTAATTATGTAGCAACTGGCTCGATCACCTACCATTCTGGAGCTCTTTAATTTATTACGACTCAAGTCGTGTGCTTGTCTCTGTTGCAGCTACGTGTAACGCGGGAAAACGACCTATACATGTCGTAACGTTCGTCTCTATTTCGTATCTGTGATGTTGCCTCTGGTGGCCTAGTACGTTTTGCCGCGCCGTTGTCACAAAAATGTGGAATTGGTCGGCGCTGATGAATTCCTCGTAGAATAAATTTGAACATTAAGCATCTACCTTTTTATGACAAAAAGAAAAGACGTTGTGAAACTATAATACGGCGTTTACCTTTCTTTCCTGGCAGATAACTTGGCTGTGCACAAGCGCCTTTACGGAGGCGTGTTCTTCGTGGACACACTACCAAAGACTGAAACCGGAAAAGTCAACCGAAATTGCCTAGTCGAAGAGTGCCTACGTAGAACGGCGCTTTGAAGTTATTGTAACGTAAGCATGATGGCAGCGCAATAAAGGTTGACGACGCTCGTTTTGACAAATATAGTTTTGTGACCTTGGAAGGTGTGGCCGCGTGTCTGCGAGAATTCTTTCATGTCTTCTATTTAAAGGTGAGCATGTTGTTCGAGTGCTTAGCATGAAGCCCATGCCACAGCCAGTGACTGCTTCTCACCCCCAGGGCTGTTTCCTCAATAACATATTTTTGAAAGCCTGCAATAATGTATTCATCGTGAATCACGCCTACAGCATAACACTTTGATGACACTGACACATTTGTAAATTTTCACAGTATGAAACAAGTAATTTATTTGAGACCGGTTGCCTGTTACCCTAAATATAGGATCTAGAGGTTCTCGTCAGCCTTCCAACTAAACAAGAAACAATTGAAACGTTAAACACTTTAGACACAATTATATCTCCAAAGAATGTAAGCGCGAATACAATATAACAGTGGTCACTGCTACAGGTTTTACATAATTTTCGAATATTATCTCTGGCGGACAACCTAATTTTAGTCCTTGAGCTGTTTTTTTACAGACACGGACATTGCTTGCATGAGCAACTGAAACAGATATCTAACTAAATAAAAACACTTTAATTAGCTTAGTTAATTCCGGTCATCACGTTATTATAGGATTTGATTTTTTTGAGCAAGTAGTCCCCGCGGCTTTTATTTCCCTCACGCTCTCCCATTACCAGCTGGTGAGTAAGTAGCGGAGAGTTTCCAGCAAATGTTCTCTATAATTGGGTTGCCATCGGAATTCGTGTGTGATAAGCTTTCTTGTTTTATGCTTGCGGTAACGAAGGAAAACAATGACAGGCTCGCAACGAAATACATCAGCCCTATTACCTCCCTTCGATGTGCAACGCAATGGTCTAACGTTCTAATGGCAGGCTAAAAGAACTGCTGCGGAAGTGTGTCAGGAGCAACCCAAGAAGTGGGATCGATAACTCGCTTCTTTTCGCATACATAAAGATGGTTGAAAAAAATATCGGGTTCTCGCCATTCGCAGTGACATACGGTCATCAAGCTAGATGATCACTCAGCGTGCTTAATCAGCTAAAGACAGAAGGAGAGCTTAGTTAGCGAGTTCAAAGGATATACAGATATCTACTGTACCTCGCAGAACGGCTGTAGCAAACGCTACAGCTTGCACATCGGAACCTGGTCAAGGCACAAGAATTCGAATACTGACAAGTGTAGTTGTTTATATTTTTCGCGTGACCACTTTCCACCAGCTAACAAAGGTTAAATGTTATTGCTCAGCAAAGGACGCGCCTGCATGTATCGGATGTTTCTCGACCATTATCGATGGTTCTATCGTTGTCTGTTGTCAGCGAAGCTTATAAAATCTGATTGTATGAGTGATGCCAAATGTCTAGTACTTTCTGGAAGACACGTGGGCACCATAGTTTACTCTGGAACGTTCGATGACTCACGCACAAAAGCCGACGCGTTTGACCCGTAGTTAGGATGTTCTGCAACCGCTTAAAGCGCGTATTTTCCTTGAAACTGAAACTAGCATTCGCCTTCCGGAGGTTGACGCAGCCGTGATCCGACGCCATGACCAAACTACAACGCAAAACAAAGAAACAGTGACCTCGACGTGCTTCTCGACAGCCACGTAGTCACCGCTTTAGTGGACACAACAACCAACTACTCCGTTATGAGTGGACCCATTGCCGCCCAGTTGAAGAAAGTCAAGACTGCATGGGGAGGTTCTCAAAATTCGGACGGCTGAAGGGCATCTAAAATTGCCGACTGGACTCTGCACCACAAGAAAAGTACCATTCATGACCGGACCTACCTGCCACCTTCGTTATACTAACATTGCTCACGAGACTTCATTCTCGGCATGGATTTCTTGAAGCAACATGGCGCAATCATCGACCTGAAGTCGAAGTCGATAACACTATCCTAAGATCAAGCGATACCACCGGAAAACGCTCGTAGTCGCCATGCCTTGAGTGTACTTGGGGACCGAGTCAGTATCCCACCTCGCTCCAGCATTGTCATTTCCTTCGGCACTGAAATACCTGCAGGCGTAGAAGCCGTCATCGAGCGCGACTAACGCCTACAGCTCGACCATGAAATTTGTGTCGCAAGAGGGATCGCTCGACTGCACGGAGGGAAAGCAGAAGTGATGCTGACAAACTCCAGCCAGGAGTTCAAGCACATCAACAGTGGCACGACGATCCCATACATCGAGGAAATTCTGGATACCAGCAATGGGATTGTCCTATTGAATTCTGCCGCATCTTTTTCGGCGACCATAGTTACAGAACCAGACTTCGACACAAATCCAAGTGTTCCCATGAGTAAGCATTAACGGCTCATAATTTTTCTTCAACAGTAAAAACACTGCTTTTCGACGTTGAGGATTCGACCAAAACCTATTACAAATTATCGCATAATAAACCAAGAGTGCGCACGACCACTCTGACAGAGCCCTTACCCAGTTCCGACGCAAGAACGTGAAGCTCTCAGGCAACAAGTCGATGAAACGCTGCGCGACGATATCATCGAGCCGTCGAAAATCTCCTGTACCCTTTCTGAAGAAAGAGGACGCAACTCTGCGTTTCTACGTCGATTATCGTCGACTGACCAAAATCCCGAAAAAGGGCGTATACTCCTCCCACGGATAGGCAACGCATCGGATCGGTTCCTCAACACAAAATACTTTTCGGTGATGAATTTGAAGACTGGCTACTGGCAAATAGAGGTCAACGAGAGCAATCGCTAACAGATCACCTTCATTAGCCGGACGGTCCACGAATTGATCACGAAGTTAAAGTAGCACAACCATTTTCACGCACTAAACTATTGCAGTTTTCACGCCTGCACTTACCATTTCGGAATGGAATAATCTTCCAACTAGTATAGCAGAAATAACTGACCCTCATATTACATTAAAAATAGACTTATGAAACTTTCGAAATTTAACAAGGCGAAACTTTGAGATTTCTTTTGTAGATTTCTTGTTGGATTTCAATAATACAAAAAAAGATATTTTATAGCCTTGCTATAACCTTTATTATCGTTATTCTTATAATGCCAGAGGATGTAAGATTATTGTTTGTATATTGTCAAAATTAGCGTTGTCGGATGAGAAAGCGTACATAAGTTGTACTCCTATGTAGCCTGTACAACTTCGTATAGGATGTTCGACTTGCATGTTTGCTACTTTACATTTTGGTATATCAATAGTTATCCACCCCGTATGTTTTATTCTATTTATTTTATTTGCAATACTCTCAAGGCTCATTGGGCGTTAGAGAGGGGATGGTTATAATGTACATAAATAAAAAATAAGAAACGACAAAACATTCAAACGAAAAGAAAAAAATTCTAAAAGAATGTTACAGACAGCGCGCGACAAGTACACTCAAATAAAGCAAATGAATAACAACAAGCTCCGAACAAAATATTAGTGAAGATATGTTACTCAACTACTGTGAAGTAGGTAGTCACTAATGGCAGCCTCGAAAATTATTATGTCTTCTATGCAGGTGATTGATGAAAGAAGGTGGTTTCACTCGGTACTTGGGCAAAAAAGAGTCAAACAATGTATTTGTTCCACTAAAGGGAACGAAGACTTTTTGCGGGTGATCCACTCTGGAAGACACATAAGCTGGTTCTTTCAAAAGTTCTTGCTTTAACAGTTTATTCTGAAAGAAAAATTTGTGTAATAAACAGAGGCGAATTTTTCATCTAATTTGTAAATTGTTAAGGCCCATGCTTGACTTTATTGAGGAAATACGAGCTCCGAGTGAATATATTAGAAACAATGAAGCGATCTGCTCGGTTTCTTTCTGGTTGAACGCTATCTGTTATTCTTTGTAGTCCAAGATCCCATACACATGAGGCATACTCTAGCTTCGGTCTAATGAGTGTTCCATACAGAAGCAGGTTTATGTGTTGTGGGGCTTGAGAAAAATGCCTGCGTATGAAGCCTAGCATTTTGTTCGCGTTACTGGCGATTTTGGATATATGTGCATGCCAAGAGAGATTATTAGTCACATGGACACCGACCGACATACTTATACGACGGAAGTCTTCCAAGACAAATTTTGTTTACTTTGTACTGCAAGGGGTTGGATGGGTTAGACTGCCGAGAAAAGGCCGTTACTTTGCATGTGGTTAAAGTAAGGACCATTTCACACTTGTAACACCAGTTGTAGATCATGTCAAGGTCAGTCTGCAGGATGAAAGAGTCCAGCGAATTTCTTATCTCATGGCAAAGGATGCAGTCGTCTGCGAAGAGTTTAATTGGAGAGGTAATTGCACCGCGGAGGTCTTTTTTATATACTAGAAATAGCAATGGTCCAAGACGGAGCCCTGTGATACACCTGATTTAACTGCGCAATTCTGGAACACTGAATGATTTGCAGTAACAAATTGCGTACGGTAAGTAAGGAAGCAATCAATCCACTTCAGTATGTTTGGATCTACATTTGGGGCACGAATTTTAAGGAGTATCAGTAGGTGTGGCACCTTGTCGAACGCCTTGGCAAAGCCTACGAAGATGGAATCAACTAGTAGCCCTTTGTCTAAAGCGCAAACTAAGTTAATAATGCAGGCAAATAATTGTGTTTCACAGGAGCAACTTTTACAAAAGCCATGCAGGGAAGGAGTGCGAAATGAGTTTGATTTTAGAAAGGAGACAAGGTTCGAGTAGATTACATATTCAAGAAGTTTGCAAGGAATGCTTGTTAGTGAAATAGGTCTGTAATTAAGAGGTGAATGTGGATTAACAGATTTAAAGAGACTGCCAGATATAATTCCCAGACTGGGTATTTAGGGTAAATAAATGGAAAAAAAGGAAAAGAAAGTGTTCAAGGTGATTCCATTCGGAGTGTGCTCGGCGCCTGCAAGGTTCCAGCGCTTGATGGACATGGTTTTAACAGGATTGAAGTGGCAGAACTGTCTCATTACTTAGATGCCGTCATCGTCTTGGCGAGGAATTAGATGATAACGTTAGGCGGCCTCAGACAGTATTAGAGGCCGTGAAGTCATTAGCGTTCACATTGAAGACGAAAAGGCGCCGCTTCGCTTACCACGAGCTTCTCTTCTTGGGCCACGTCATCAGCAAATCTGGAGTCCACCCTGATCCGCAGAAGACATCTGTCATCGCTAACTTCCCATAGCCCACCGACATGGAGGGTGTGCGCGTATTCCTTGGCTTGTGCGCCTGTTACAGACGCCTTGTCAAGAACTTTTAGGGCATCGCCGAACCATTGCCTTCTCTCACGAAATCACACGTCGATTTCAATTGAGAAGTGCCACAAGCTGAAGCTTTCAAAGAGAACAAACAGCGCCTTCAGTCACCACGAGTGCTTGCCCGCTTCGACAAAAAAGCCGACACATAAATCCACGTGCACCGACGCAAGCAGCCTGGGCCTCAGCGCTTTCCTAGTTCAAAGGAAAGACGGATCTGAAAGGTTCATTGCTTACGCTAGTTAGACGCTGTCGAAAGTGGAAGCGAGTTATTCGACGAAGGAAAAGAATGCGTTGCCATAATTTTATCTGCCACGAAATTCCGCGCTTGCGTTCATGACAGGCCCTTTAAAGTTATAAGCGACCACCATGGCTTGTGTCGGCTGGCACATTTAAAGGACCCTTGAGGACGCCTCGCACGATGGAGTCTGACACTCCAGGAATTCAACATCACCGTCGTCTAATGGTCGGGACGGAACCACTCTGATGCGAGACTGCCTATCAAGCGCCCCCATTGGCCCTCCGCCGCAATACGACGAAGGTGACGACGTTTTGCTTAGAATAACAAATGCGCAAGATTTCGCTGAACAGCAACGAGCAGACCCGGAGCTAAAAAGCCTCATCAAATATTTGGAATGCATCACCGACGTCAATCAGAAGAATAAGAATGGGCTGGGGTGCGTTTGGCAGGCATTCTCAGATCATGAACAGCAGGTTGCCATTATCCCTGAAAAAAGTGTATAACAGCTGTATCTTACCAGTACTCACGTACGGGGCAGAAACCTGGAGGCTTGCGAAAAGGGTTCTACTTAAATTGAGGACGACGCCACGAGCTATGGAAAGAATAATGAGGGTGTAACGTTAAAGGATCAGAAAAGAGCAGATTGGGTGAGGGAACAAACCCGAGTTAATGACATCTTAGTTGAAATCAAGAAAAAGAAATGGGGGGGGGGGCGGAGGCATGGACAGGATATGTAATGATGAGGGCAGATAACCAATGGTCATCAAGGGTTACGGACTGGATTCCAAGGGAATGGAAGCCTATAGCATGGGCCGGCAGAAAGTTAGTTGAGCGGATGAGATTAACAAGTTTCCAGGGACAACATGGCCACAATTAGTACATGACCGGGGTAGTTGGAGAAGTACCGGAGAGGCATTTTCCCTGCAGTGGGCGTAAGCAGGCTGATGATTGTGAAGATGATGAGCGACGTTGTCCCTAGCACGCTTAAGCGAGGATTGTGTTCGTTTTTATTGCAAATTAACCGACTCTCAACGAAGATTCTCACGAGTCCGCGCCAGCTACCTTCGAGCTCTTCCCTCAACACTGCGTCCAAAGGTACTGCACGTCCTACGTGCCGATCCGAACGCGTGGCACCTCGAATTCTCCCGGACGCTATCGAGGATACAGGAAAGGTATTACTCGCTGCTCCTGACTGCCTACGTCGCGCGTTACGTCAAGAAATGACGAGACTGTCAGAGGCGCAAGACGCCAACAACGAAGCCAGCGCGAATACGACAGCCAATCGAGCTTCCTTTTTGACTATTTCAGCAGATCGGGTTCATTTGTTGGGACCCTTTCCGACGTCAACATCCAGAAATAAATGGGTCGCCGTGAAAACGGACTACCTCACCCGTTTCGCTGAAACGAAAGCTCTCCCGAAAGGTAGTGCAGCCGAAGCGGCAAAATTCACGGATGCAACACTATATCCATGGAATAGACATACAATTTACATTAACGCAGCTTTGGTAGTGGTTTACAACGCAGGCAAGCTAATCACCTGCGCAACTACACGTAGCGCCAGGATAGTGGAAGCGGAGGAGGTCGCTGTTGAGCTGGCAGCGGCTGAGGGCTGCCGAAAAGAGAAATCAAAGGTCATTTTCACGGATTCAAAAGATACATGCAGCAACTACACAAAGGGTAGTATCTGCAGGGCTGCCTTAGCTATCCTCCGCAAGGCTGAACACCTCAGACACACCGCAACCCACAAACTGATCTGGATTCCGGCACACACGGGGATAGAAGGAAATGAAAGGGCGGACAGCTTGGCTCGCGAGATCACGTACCGAGTCGAGCGGCCACACACTCTGGAACAGCACTTCACCGTGGAGATCGGCTAGTCAGAGTTACTGAACTACCACAGAGGCAAGAGAATTAGATACTCCCTGCCACACAAAGCCTTAACATAGCAAGAAGCAACTAGTTGGCGTAGGCTGCAAATGGGAACCTTCTCTAACTTACATATACTAAGCAAGATGTATCCTACAAAAATTAGGAACACATGCCCGTGGTGCGGGGTAACCCCCACGCTTTACCATATAACCTGGGAGTGTGAACGTAACTGCACATTCCACCAACACAATACCGCGAGTGCGGAGCAGTGGGAGAGCCGGCTCACCAGCTGCGAGCTCGTCGCCCAAAGAGCAATGGTGCAGCACGCAAGCGAAGCAGCGCGGCTCAGTGCAGCCCTGGACTAGGGGCCCAACCCTGCTAAGAAGGTCAAGCGTCTGCAGCGATGAAGACGAAGACCCAACGCTAAACCCTTAATGGACCAAATAAAGTTTTATCTCTCTCTCTCTCTCTCTCTCTCCTCGAGAACATCCTGCTGCGGCATGGTGGCCCAGAAGCCTTCATAACTTATAGAGGAAAAGTCTTTACAGCAGAGCTCAGCCAAACCATTCAACGATACATCCAGACAAGTCACAAGAGGACAATTGCCTACCACCCGCAGACGAATGGTCTTACAGAGCGGCTGAAGAAGACCCCCCTCCCCCCATCATGCTAGCAATGTACAACTACATCGAGCGCATGACGTGGAATGACGTCCTTTGCTTATGAAACAGCAGTACAAGAAACAGCTCAAATAAACCCGTTCAAGTTAGTTTACCGAAAGAAGCCGTCGACGACTCTCGACGCCATGCTGCCGCACGTCATCGGCGAAGAGAATCTCGACGCCGCTGCCTATCTCCAACACGCCGAAGAAGCCCGACAGCTCGCGTGCCTGTGTATCAAGAATCAGTAGAGGACCTAGAAACGGTACTACAATACAATGGAATACAAGACTGTCAGCCGTGTTTGGGTTCTGACCCCGATAGCCCAACGTGGACTTGGTGAGGAGCTTTTACGCCGCTATTTCGGACCCTACAAAACCATCCCACGCAATAGTGCTCTGGACTATGAGGTTTTGCCAGATGGCATTTCGCAATCACGGCGGCGCCGCTCACGACCTGAAATAGTCTATGTTGGGCGGCTTAAGCCGTTCTACCAGCGCTAACGAGAGACAGAAAGAGAGAGAGAGAGAGAGAACTTTAATGATACGAAGTGCAGAGAGGTCGGCCTGAGGTATATTCCTCTAGCCAGCGCTAACGAACTTTGGCAATTTGCATAGCTGTACTTTACTTTCTTTCTTTGTTTTGTTATTTTTTCTATAAGTGTGCTTTTTTCAGTCTCCTGTTTGTAGCATCGGGACGATGCTTTTTAAGAAGGAGGCATTGACACGTGTAATTGTTTATCTTATTCGGATGATCGCTTTTCACCGGCTAACAAATATTAAACGTTATCGCTCAGCGCAGGACGCGCCTACATGTGTCGAATGTTTCTCGAATGTTATGGATTGTTCTGTCCGTTGTCTGTTGTCACCAAAGCGTATGTAATCTGATTGCATGAGCGACGCGAATCGTGTAGCATTTTCTGAAAGACACGCTGCGCCAGCAATTGCTCTGGAACCTTCGATGACCCATATATAAACGCCGACGCGTTTGACCCGGAGATCAGATTCGACGATCGCCGACCGCGTTCACCGCTATCGCTGTGCTTTGAGTGTAACTTGCTTTCGTGTTCATAAGTTCGCGCAATGATAATTCAGTTTCGTCATTCACAGTTTTCTTGTATTATTCTCCGTCACTACTATGTGAAATATTACTATTATGCCAAAGTAGTTGTAGACAGCTTAATATTGATGCGCGAGCATTGGTATCACGCCCGGAAAAACACAAGAAATGGTTGACGGATTGGAAGGGGCCTTTCATGTTCACTGCAAAAAACAGCTCTGACTATTTGTTGGATGTTCGAAACACCATAAATTTGTTCCACGTCAAAAAGTTGAAGCGCTACTAAGCGCAAGGTGTTAACGACATTCCAAGCGTCGACATTTATTGTTGTTGAAGAAACGGAGACATATTGCCTGATTCGAAGTCTTAATAGAGTATAAGAATCTAAAATCGAATGCATCCAGTGTTGGAGAAACTGAACGAACCACAAACGTCAAAAGTAGAAAACTTGTCGCAATTGTATAAGGATATTTTCTCTGAAGTCCCTGCAAGAACAAACTTGTCGAGATGTCGACTCGCACTGACGACACAGAACCCTATTCATACGGCTCAAACAATCCCGCCTTGTGTCATCCCGGAGGCTGTTTTAAAATAGGTGAAAGTAATGCCGAAATTTAGCCGAAAGAATTGTTTGAATCTCCCTGCGACTCTCCTCTGACCCTCGTAAAAAATCGGATAAGACCTATAGGGCTTACGTCCGTTTCCGGAGTGTGAAACCCGTTCTCGCAACGAGTGCCGAGCCCATTAGTAGAGTGGGCATGAAAAAATACTCCGTTCCGACGCTTCGGACGAAGGCGTAGGGCACATCCACATGCAAAAACATGAGGGCGTTCCACAACTCGTTTCGTATGCAAGCAGATAGCTTGCCTGACGTCAAATTCAATACTAAGCAATCGAGCACGAGTCACTGGCCCTGGTGTGCTCAATGGAGAAGTTTTATCTTCTTTTTGTCAAAGTTCATTTATCATCATCATCATTACGATCGGACCATCTTACTATTGAGGCGGATCACAAACACTTACTGCATTTGTCTCAGGCTGAACACCCAAAGTATTAAGAAGGATGTGTGGCGTAAAGATCAACGCAAACAGTTAGAGACATAAGGAGTAAACAGCATCGCCACTGATTTTATGCCAGGAAGCACCCAATGAAGTTTTGTCACAGAAAGCGGAAAGATTTACGTCCCTTTCGTTAGGCTCCCTGCTACGTTGTGAAAAGGACTATTGCTACTGTGTCTTCATTCGGCGCTACTCAAGTCATGCGAGCTTACACTGGGCAAACGTTTAACTTACCGACCTCGCGGCTCATTGCAGCCGGTTTTCCAGATCGTCTTGATCACTGTTTCTTAGTAGTTCGTTCAGAAGCTGAAACACGTCAGCAGAAGGCTGGGGCCCTTGCAGTGAGAGAACAAATGAAGACCACAAGTTGTGTCATATATCCACAACATATTATAACCAGAAAACGTTGCAAACCGGCCCGAAATACCAGTGGTATAGTCTGCTCCAAACAAAATATCGAGACCCTGCGTCCGCATTTGTTCTAGAAGTGAAAAACCTGCGTGCAAAAAGAAAGCAGGCCAGGTTTTTTCTGCGGTGCACCGTGGGCACAATCTACGACATACCTCGGAGATGTGGCCGAATGTCTATTGGCCAAACAAGACGCTGTATAATCTGCAACGATGCTGCAGGACGCTGCAATTAATGTCTGAGGTGACAAGTTTATTGATTAAGAATGCAACATGGCCACACATGTCCTTCTACTGGGCCTAGCACGGCTAGGTGCCGCAGACCAAATGTCTTCGCGCAGGCCAAATACGCGGAAGTTTTATGTTACTGCAAGCTAAACAGTAATTTAGGACACGGGATGTTCGGGCGGGTTGGTTTCTTGGACATTAGGTCCGAATTCATAAACTAGAGCTCATTGAGGCCGGATGATGTTCTTTATTTACTTTCTTTCATTTTATTGTACACTCAAGAGCAATTATAATTTGTGAAAGAGAGAATTGAGAAAGCACTTATGACGGCCAAAAGCGGAGGAAGTTGCAGAGTTTTTCATTCAAGCTATGCTTGCTGTACAACTGTACATACGGGAAATAAAACCAACGCCATTGTGTTGAAGAAGTTGAAGTGATTGAATAAAGGTTTCCGAAAGCAGATCTCAGATGGAAGAAGGCTTATGCATTTTACTCCTAATAATGTATAAAATTGGCTTTAATAATAAAGCAGAAGTGAAGTATCGGCGAAGGTGACGTATCGTGTGGTTAGTATTCTTGATTACGTTATTGACGTGTACAGAGCAGAAAAGTATCGAGGATATGTAGACGCTCATGCACACTCTTAATTAGGTCCTAGTTAACGCATGTCCTAAAGGAGGGATGCATAAAAACTCAGAACTCACGCCTAAAGAAGCCATTGGAAATTAGTTAGCCGTGACATGTCTGAAGCAAAAACGCGCACCTTTCACGCCGTCGTGTAGACAGCCTGAAACACAACAGCCTGACAGCCTGCGTGCCTGGCAAGAGAATAGCGACGCCTTCGGAAGCAACTTGACTGTGAGAGACTATCTTTCTCTATAGCGAGAGCACTGCTGTGCTCTTCGTTCTATTACCAGACTAACGTAAAGACTCGTCTTGTCTTGGTTCGGTGGGAATATCATCAGAAGCAAGGATCGCCAGTACTCAGGCATCTCAGTCAGGGTCAATGAGGCCGGGAACATCGACAGGGTGGCCTGACGAGCGATCTGTGTCTTGGTGCAATCGTCCAGATTTGTAGTGCACAACAAAAGAGTATTCCTGGAGCCGTAATGGGCCGACGAGTATTCCTGGGTCGAGACGTCCAGACGGGTCCTTAAGCGACGAGAGCCAGCAGAGAGCATGGTGGTCTGTAATCAGAGAAAATGTTGCGCCGAACAACTAAGGTCCAAGTTTCGTGGCAGCCCAAGCACTCGCACTCAGTGATGGAATACTTACGTTTGGACGACGAAAGAAGGCGACTGGCGTAGGCGGCGGCACGTTTCTTGCCGTGCTGTTTTTGACCTAGGACTGCCGCAATTCAATGAGCACTGGCATCGGTGCGAAGATCTGTGGGCGATGAGGGGTCGAAATGGGCCAGTATTGGTGGTGTAGCAAGCAGATGGACGAGAGCCCTAAACAAAGCTACTTCTTCGGGCCCCACACGAAAGGAACGTCCTTCAAGGGTTCAGTGAGAGGGCGGGCGATGTCCTTAAACTTTCGGATAAAGCGACGAAAGTAGGAACATAATCCTACGAAGCTCCAGACATTTTTGGCTAAGCACGGCACGGGAAATCGTTCCACTGCTATCACGTTGTCGGGGTCTGGTTGAACACCGGGAGAACTGACGACCGAACATAGTTACTTGGCATCGCCAGAAACGGCACTCGGCAGAGTTAAGCAGAACATTGGCTCGAAAGGAGACCGAAAGAACAGCCGATAAACGGGTGAGATGGCTGTAAAATGTTGGCGAGTAGACACTGACATCGTCTAAATAGCATAGACAGGCTTACCACTTATATCCCTGCAGCCGAGGGTCCATCGTACGTTCGAGAGTTCCTGAGTCTGGACAGTCCTAACGGCATGACCTTGAATAGGTACAGGTCATATGCTGTAATAAATGCAGTTTTTTTTCGCGGTCCATAGGGTTAACTGAAATCTGCCAATAGCCGGGCCGAAGGTCGATGGACGAAAAATATTCGGCTCCATGAAGGCACTCGAGGGCGTCGTCGATGCGAAGCAAATGGTAGACGTTCTCACGGGTTATTTTGTCCAATATCCGATAATGAACGCAGAAAGTTGCCAACCTTCGTTTTCACGATAACGACAAGGAAGGCCCACAGGCTAAACGAAGGTTCGATGACGTCTTTTGCTATAATTTTGTCGACCTCTTTCAGGATGACTTGAGGTTCATGATCGGATACTCGAAATGGTTGCCGGCGTATAGGAATGGCGTCACCAGTGTTTATTGGATGAGTCATGGCAGATGTTTGGCCAAGAGGGCGACCGTCAAAATTGAAGGTATCACGATAGAAGGCCAGAACGTGGTTGATATTTTGAGCTTGGGCCTGGGTTACATTGGGAGCGGTCATATTATTAATGTCGCCGAGAGACGAAGGAGCGAAGTTGGCGGAGCAAGAAGGCGGCGAAACATTTGCATCCAAAGCGACAATCTTGCCGGGATCAAGCGCGGAAATGGTGGCCAGTGACATGCCTTGCACCTATACTTTAGTCAACAGGCTGACGTTGAGAATGGGAACACCCACTGTATTGTCAGCAATGAAAACAATGGTGTTAGCAGGGAAGCCATCGCGGGCTAACAGAACGGCGTTAATCGGAGACAAGACGTAGTCGCCATCAGGGATATCACCTGAAGACGTCAATGAAACGTATGTAGCAGCTGGCGTCGGCAAGCGAACGTGATGGCGAAAGCATAAGCGTGGTGGTATGCCGGGTGGAATAGCGGGAAGATGGGGCAGCTCAAGCGGAATAGCACCGGTCGCACAATAAATTAGGGAATAATGACTGGACAAAATACCTAAGCCGAGGATTAGGTCGTGGGCGCACTTCTCAATGAGGGCAAATTGTAGTGAGGTTCGATGACCAGCAATGCAGGCGCAGGCGGTGCACACCCAAAGAACGAAAAGAGTGTCTCCATCAGCGACGCGGAGGATGCAGGAGGTAGCAGGTGTGATTTTTGAAGGCGACGACGAAGATGTGCACTTATTAGAGAGTATGCACCCCTGTGTAGATGAGCACAGAAATAGTGACGCCATCAACATCAAGGCCTAACAAGCTTCGTCTAGTCGGCAGCGTCAGAGGAGCATTCGTGGTAGGAGTTGTCAATGCAGCGTCACCTCCGGACGCTGCACAGCTTAGTATTCCCGACAGGCACGTGCAGGGCTAAAGGGGGACGACGGGCGGCGAGTCTGCGGTGAGCGAGACGACGGGCGATGGCTTGGAGGCGAGCGTGACTGGTGACCACGCGGCGACGGGGAGCGACTATTTATTCTTGTGGGAGCATCCGCGTTGCGAAAATACGACGGCGTCGAAGGTGGGCAGCTGTTTCTGTCTGAACGGCGGTAAGGAGAAGACGGCGGTCGTGGCGGCGAGGACGGCGCAGTAACTGGCGTCGTGGCCGATACGGTGGCACATAAAGCATGTCGGTGGATCGTTAGGGGTTCTCCACGCAGCAGGGTCGCGAGATCGCGTAGCGAATAGCTGCTCTCGATAGTATGAGAGCGGACGCCATGATGCTTGTGTTGGGCTAGCCACGGTGCACATTGAGTGAATAGGCGAGCTCCTGCCGGACAATGGCTTGGACGAATGCAGTCGTAATCGAGTTCGAGTCACCAGCGTGAAGTGGGGCAGGGATCATGGCCTCAAGTTCGCGGCATGTAATGCGTGCCACCTGTTCTGGTAGAACTGACGGCTGTGCTGCCGTGTTGTGGACTTCGCAAGAGGACGTCGCCTCCATGTTGAGATGACGGGAAAACGCATGGCCAATGCGCCGGCTTTGGCCTGCTCAAAACGGCCGCACTCCTTTATATTAGCGTCGACTGTAAATACATTTTTGCACAACAAAAGGTTGAAGGCGTCTTCGGCAAACCTTTTCATGAATAACGTTGCTTTCATTATTATTATTATTATTATTATTATTATTATTATTATTATTATTATTATTATTATTATTATTATTATTATTATTATTATTATTATTATTATTATTATTATTATTATTATTATTATATGCCCGCCCTTGTCGCCCTCCGGCATCTCGGCATCAGCCGTGCGACATACCGATAACACATCTTCAATGTTCGGGACGTAATATTCTGTAGACGTCTGCGCACGTGACGCGAGCATCTTTTTCGCGGCGATCTTCTGGCCAACTGGCTTCCCAAACAAGCCTCGTAGTTTGTCCTTGCAGGTGTCAAAGCTCCTGATCGTAGGTTCGTGGTTATTGAACCATACTTTTGAAGTGCCTTTGAGGCACAAAACGACATTTGCCAACATCAGGCTAGGGTCGCATCGGTTGTTAGCAATCACGCGTTCGTACTCCTCCAGCCAATCTTCAACGTCCGCTTAACCGGAACTGCAGAACGCGCCAGCATCACAGGGTTGCACCACCGTTGAAGTGGCGGGCGCTGATGTACAGGCGCCGCGTCTTCCGCCGTTGCAGACAGATATCCAATATGACGGCCGCAGCCGATTTCTGTTGCGAGGCGTAACGTACCCCGCACTTCCACCAAAATGTTACGGAGGCGAGATACAGGCGAAGGATATAAAAACAAAATATTTACGAAAAAATCTAGTGTCAGAGATGATGTCTAGTTCGGCCCACGTGAAAGCGACCTTATCATCGTCTTCATCGATCCGCCAAATCTGCGTTCATCCATGTATCAATCTCTCCAAACCAATATTTTAGCTATCTTAACGTCGTCGCAGTGACTAGAGTCTACTAGACAATGGTCGAGTGGGCAGAACGACGCTCTTACGCCGAGGCGCCGCGTGTGGGAAAATTGCGCTAGTGCGCTGCGAGCGAACTGAATTGGGGCGAAGACGCGCTTCACGGCATATTTAACGTAATTTCGCTGCGGGCGCTGACGCCGATTCCACGCGTACGCTCTTATAATGGTGGCTTATTTCAAGTGGAAATTTACATTGACACCTTTTTGCTTTGTATATATATTTTAGGCGTAGGCTATACAACATGACGTCTTTGGTGTCGTTGCTGTCGTTTTGATGTTGTCGAGTGACTCGTCTGCTAGCGAGCGCCCGGTTTGTCCGCGGACGTTTGCGGACGCCCAGTTTTTCTCGCAGAAAGTGTCTCCAGTACAAGTTTCTATGGTTTTACTTGATTTGGTGCGCCCGCGACTTTTGTCGGCCGTTACCAATTGTAGTTTTAGCCAAGTGAACTGCTATATGTAACATTGTTTTCTAAAAGTAACATGTCATTTTTGACACAGTAGCCGCTTATCTACAACATAAAGCTAGGTAAAAAACTTTATTGTTATCGTGACATTTTAGCGTGCCTCTTGTTGGTGGAATATTGATCAGGGAATATCATCAATAAAAATTATTATAGTGGAATAAACTGCGTGGCGCGAAGAGGTGCGAACGACCAATCACTTCTGGGCAATTCTAAGGGTACATAGACTTACATATCCACGACATATCTGTGAGGAAGTAATAATCAAATATTCTAAATGCACTGTTCAAAAAAGTGAAAACTCCCAGCCCAAATAAGCATGTTTGTTTTAAAAGCTGCACCAGCCCCCAGTTGAACCAATCGACTTTCCGAGAAAGGGAATCAAGGGAATTATTGAACGTTAATATAAACAACAGTGTTAGGGAAAAAAGATTGCCTATGTACAGAGACTGAATCGGGGAGACCGGGAAGTATTTACCACTGTTTTCCCTGTGGCTTGTCTGGTGATTTCCTTCAAAGTACCAGCGTGCGAAATGTAGTAGAAACAGTCTAATCGAATGGTATTTGCTATTGAGATCGTATTCGACTTCCGAATTTGCAATTAAATATTGTCGAAAAGACGTTTCCGTCCAAATGTAACGCATAACACCCCTTCTGAAGCCTCGAAGGCGAGGTGTGTACGCATGCGAGCACTCTTATTCCGAATGATTTTTCAGCTGCAGGAGCGGGGCTGTTGCGCTAAGGCGCACCAGTTCCTGAGAGAAATCACGCTCGGGTGCTAATCGGTTCTGGGGAACAAGTTCCTAGCTGTCATTCAATGTAAACGCCCCGTTCTTGTGCAGCCTGTAAATATGCTAATTTGATTTAGGCAAGGAAAACTTTTTTGACAGCCTCACCATGTCTCGAAACCATTAAAGCTGGGTGCCTAACGTGGTAGGACAAGTATATTTTTCAATGAACACAGCATATCTACAAACATCTCTACGTGTATGTGAAGCATGCTGTTCCTATAATTGCTTCATTATCGTCAATATTAGAGTGCATCGGATAACTGAAAGCTGCCGTTTATAATACAGAATCTGCTTAGTTGAGTGTATTTACAGCTGGGAACGGCATTACATATAGGTGTGAAATATAACATGAGCGTAACGTGTTTTTCTCAAGAAATCAGACTTGAGAATAATTTCTTTCGTTTACAGCCCTAAAAAAGCCCAAGCACGCAGCTACCTTCTGTTTCTTTTTTTACTGAAATTCTGGTGTTTTACTTTTAGTCATATGATTATAAGACATCCTGTTCAGTTATCACCACCTGGGTTTCTTCAACCTCCACCTCAACATAAGTACACGAGGGTTTTTCTATTTCGTTCCCATCGCATTCCGCGACCTGGATTCAGCCTTTGAGCTCGAGTTGAGCAGCGCAATGCCATATCCACGATGTAGCTGCTAATTCGGCTACTGGGCTGCTCTTCTTTTTTCTAAAGCATGGACAGTACCAAAAATTTCACATGGCTTGCGGGCCAAATATTAGCATATATAACGGCTGCCTAAAGCTGTTTTCAGCGCCCGAGGTCCGACTACAATAAAGAAACCCGTACCAATTACTCCACATTCTGTTACGCGATGAAGACGGAAACATTATTGGAACGTTGCGTTGCAGCTTTTTTCTTTCTTTTTCTATAAGGGTACGTCCTGTAAATCTGAGCACAGGGCGCCGAATGGGGCAGGAATGTGGAATTTATTTGAAGCGCAACCAGGAAGCTTACAGCTGTTTTTGCGTCTGCGTTTCGCAACACATACTGATGCAAAACTATATGCGCAGAAATACAGACGAGATAAGTGCTGCGTCAAGAACAACAGAGAGAGAGAGAGAAACAACTTCATGTAGACGCCTGCAGAACGACACCATGACTAAATGGCTCCGTGACGCGGGCCCTGACGTCTTCTGAGCGGGTGGTCTCTACTCAACTCCAGCGCGTGTTACTCCCGCGGTCGGTCGCCCTGAGGGGCAACGTTCCGTCGGTTTCGCTCGGCCTTTGTCTTTCAAGAGCCGCCGAGACCTGCTGGACGGCCCATGTTTGGCTTTCGTGGTCGTAGCTTTCCGCCGCAGCCACGAGTCGTGGCGGAATCGTTGTACTTGTCGAAGCTTCGTCGGGGAACTTGGTGCAATCCCATAGGATGTGCGTCAGGGTGGCCCTCTCGCGCTGGCACACGCGGCACACATCACTCACATGTAATTTCGGGTATAGATGAGTCATTAACACTGGGGTGGGTAACGAACCAGTTTGCAGTTGTCTGAACAGCACCGCCTCCGCTCGGCTCAGCCCCGGGTGCGGGGGTGGGAAAGTCCTTCGAGCCAGGCGGTGGAACTGTGTAAGCTCGTTGAACGTCGTCATGGAGTCCTTGGCACTACACCAATGTTGGACGGTCGGTTGCAGTGACGCGGTTGGTTAGCGCTCGCGCCACTGCTTGTGCCGTCTCGTTGTGGTTATCATGCTTCTCCGACGCATCGTTGCCCGCGTGTGCGGGGAACCAAGGGAACCATGCAATAGTGGTATGAAAGCCGACACTGAGGCCTCAATGCAAGCGCAATCACTGAGCAGCATTTAAAAGAAAAGAATTGAAATAAAATTGAAATAAAGAAGAGGAAAAGAAAGACATGTATTCCGAGGGCATAAATACATGTAATATGCAATTATAAACACCGTTTGAGCTGTGTGAACGCATATCACAGCGCATGAATTACTACGAATGACACCTTCCGAGAACTATCGCCAGCAGTTTCCAACGGCATCCCCTTGATGCGGTCCAATCCACTTCGATCGCAGCGCCGCCACAGTATTTTACAGCGAAAGATGTACATGACTAACCTTCCGTAGTTTCTTGGGCCTTCGGCAACACAAACGGACTTAGCGATTTCTAACAAATCCATACGGGTGCAGTGCGGCGCAGATGTCAAAATGCAGAACAGATTAGAGTGCTCGCCGTGAATAATGGCGTGACGTCAAGGTTATCGCAGTGAATAAGCAGGAGAGGTATCGGCGCGGAAAACATCTGCGTTATCGATGGGGTCGACATCTATAGTTCGTACACACGAAGTGTGTACGAACTGTGCGCACGAGGAGTGCCAAAGGGAACCGCAACGAGAATGCAAACGGCACCAGCGCAGAAACGACCACCGACGAAGAACGTTCCCGCGATGCGGAATGAAAATGACAATCGCGAACCCGGGCACCTCCGAACGAGCAATGACGCCAGACTCGCAACGCAAAAAATGACAACCATTCTACTCTGTGAAGATGCAATGGCAGCGAAAGCACTTTGCTTTTCGTTTGAGAGCTCTGACAGTCATCAGCTTTCGTTGCCATTCCATCTTCAGAGTGGAATGGGTGTCAATTTTTTCGTCGTTGGGCGCATCACTGCAAAGGAAGCGCCGCCCCACCTGTTCGTCCCACTGAGCCGTATTCTGCTATACTAAACATAACGTATCCGACTTCACCGGCGGCACGCTGGGAGCGCTGGACTCGCCAATTTCGCTGTGACAGCTATGCAATCCTGCATGGCTTGCCACCGCATCTGCACCATTGCCCCCTCGTCGCCTTCCCCTTCGTGACAAATGCAGCATGCGGTTCCTGCTCGTTTCTCACGCTGCGCCAGAAAGGATTTCGTTCGGCTATTTCGACGTGTCCGATGTAGAAATACCTTGAAGATGGGGCGATCTGAAATGATCGCTCGAGAATATTGCCGTTGAATACAACTTACCGTTGAACGTTACCTTTGGTGTTCGTGTGCCATCGAGGCCTATAGTACTTCTAGACACCCCGAGAAATCGTTTGCTAAGCAGATTTTGATGGCTAAGTAGCTGCGCTGTTGAAATGTAGCTTCTTCACCTGCGCCAACTGCCGCTTACATGCATTGTGTGCGTTGCATGGTCCGCGTCGCACTAGCCTGCTGGGCCGCAGCGCACGCTTTCGCTCTGAAAGCTGGGACAGGAAAGATGTGTTCAGGCTTCCGCTACTCAGCGTTGTGCACGGCACAACACTTAGTAGCAGAACGCATTCTTGCCACAGCTAAAATTACGAGCGCAATAGGGAGAACGCACGCCGAGAGAGAAGCCCGTCATCTTACTAGTGATGAGCGAGCAATTCACTAGGTTGCTTAGGCGCAATTTGGCGCGACTGAGAGTTCAACACTTGTGCACGGTTCAATATTCGTCATATCCGCATTGCTACCGCTTTTCGCCATGGTGTACGCGTCACCTGCATAGGCGCGATTTATTAGCTGCTACTAACGAAATTAGGCATTTACCAGCTCTGCGGCTTTGCCAAACTACTATACGCTAGGCATTTGTGGTCAACTTAGCCCAAGCGAACATTTGTTGCAATTGGCCTTTTACGCTGGCGTCTCTCGCTGGACCAAAGTGAAATTCGCCCGCCGACGTCGTTCCCTTTCTGCGGCGCCTAGCGAAGCAGTTTTCTTAGTAGGTGCTATCGCAACTGAGCCAGTAGCCAGCGCGGAGGCACTTCTGATGCATGTTGAACCCGCACTCCGTAGGCGACAAGACGTCACAGTCTAATCGGACGCGAAAGACGTACCATGTAAGGAAAGTGCGTCGTCACCTCAGCGGAAGGCCTGTTCCGCCTACACCGGGCTACACCTCGTTAGAGCTTCTGCTGCGCCTAGACTACCGAAGCGCTCACTATCGGCGCTCGTTAGTGTCACAACGCAATACTTCGCTTTACCGCGCCTGGATGCCGGCGCCATTCCAGCTAAGACACAGCAGAATTTACGAGTACGTGCCGACATCACATCCGTTACAGGAAGCTGATGTTGGACTCCGGTATAAAATACTTTCATTAGATAATGCGTGAAACGGGAAGGATTCGTGCTGGACATTACCCAATTCGAAAAGCCTTCTCCTTGCCTGCCGTGTTCCGGCCGAGAAGTCTTCTGACACAGACATTTTGCCAGCTTTCAGCTTATTGCGCGATGAAAGTACGTTTTCTCTAAGTTTAAGACTCCGAAATTTCATTATACCCGAACAGCACTTTACATTTGAACGGGGCCCGATACGTCGTGCATGCTCGACTGAGTATGGTAGCAAGTCACGCAAGTCACTTCCCATCGCAGACGACAAGGTGGTGAATGTTTTCTGCTAGGTTTGGAGCAATGATTCACGGGAATTAAGTACCCTAAGCGAAATTAGATTGCAGTACGAAATATTATATTGCTTCACCTTGATCTCTCTTCCAAGTCGTCTGCGCGTGCATTTAAGGAATCTTCCAATTTTTTTCAATTGCTGCGGTGTCTTTTGAACATTTGCAACATCACTGGGAACATTGTCAAGTGTTTCAGATTTATTTCAAGTGCTTCAAGGCGGCACTTAGCTTAGCTTAGATTTATTTCAAATGCTTCAATGTCCCATACCTTCCTTGCGATAGCTCGTTGGCTATATTTGACGTCTTTCGCGTCCCATTTTAGGTGTCTAACCATTCGCAAACTCAGCTCTTGTTTTGTTTATGTTCTTAAGCATTTACGAGACCACACTAATCTCTTCTAGCAGCTTCAGCAACACTATTCGAGGCTGGAATGTCTTCGCTAGAATTTTGAGGTATTTTACGGAACTGTATCGAATAAGTAGTAATTAGGCGTTTTCGCAGTCTTATTGTCTTCAGCATCTAGAAAAGTACAAATGCTTCGAAATTTAGTTTATGAAGCCAGAGAAGGCGTAATAAACAAAGCCGCAACAACGTCTGACACCGCAAGCACGAGGATCAGACATATCCATGTACTGTCATTGTCATGGTGGATGAGCGATCGCAGCGCCAGAATTCCGCGTAGTAATTATTGTAGGAGGCTATGCACCTCTGGCTAAAGCTTAGCAAAGGTGGCCCTAAACCAAAGGTGGCTTGCTAAGTTAATGAAAGCATCAACTGGGATTTCTTAATGTTGGATTCTTCTTGAGAACCGGCGGCAAAATACATCTCGTCGCTATCACCACGACGTTGCAATTTCGTACTCATGTGGCGTCCTGTCCTCATTTTATGCTCGTGGCATTGTCGTTTTGTATCTGCCGCGTCATTGTCCTTTCATTTGCAAATAACGGCATGGAACAGCAGAGAACGGGGTTTAGAACGGACAGGCCCGTCTTCGCCAAGCCGAAATCTGCTGATGGGGTCCATTGAACAGTAGCAGTCGAGGAGGGCACTTGCGACAGCTTGATTTCTCAATGAAGTCATGCCAAACTGTAGAAAAATTCATGCGGCTACTTCCCGTCATTGGTGCTTGAATCACTGCAGCGCCAGATTGGGCTCTAGTAGTTCTAGTAGCAACCTCTGAAATAACGATCGAGTCAATGGACGTACATGAGCACTGTGTACTTGTTGAGCGCTCCAAGTCGCCGTGGACTACAGACGTTATCCGATACTCACCACGATGACTCCGTGGCCCAAGCAATTTGCTGCTGCTGAGAACAAGGACGCGGCTACAACTTCCGGTCGGGGCGGCCGTAATACGGCGGAAGTTGAACGCTCGTGCACCGCTCCTTTGTGAAACACAACAAAGAATTCCTGATCGTCAAGTCTAATGCGCAGACGATTGCCTCGATCGCATCAGCTATAAAGCAGGAAAAAAAATATACTTTTTATTCAATGGCGTTTTCTGGTTTGTTCCACCTCGTACCTTTACCAAATGGTATAATGTTCCTGTGACAGAACGGACTCTTGTGCGTGAAAATGTTACCACAACGTGCAGGTGAGACCCTGTTGTCCTTTCAAGTCGCACGAGAACGCGTCCTCGAACCCTTTCAGCCCCTGCGACGACGCCGTGCAACGACCCTGTCCACCACGTCGTGCGATGCAATCCTGCGCATAGGCTAATATTGGGGTTCACCCGACACACCTAGAGACACACACAAGCTTAAATACGAGGCAGTTAAACGCAGCAGATACGACAAAAGCTTACCATAATGTACAATAGAGACTATTTTTGAGAATTCAGGATAGATCACACAGGACTGCGAGCCTTACTTCGCGTCTGTAGTACTTCGCTATCACTGCCCATGCTTCGCCCCAAGGCGAAACTGCGGCTGTAAAGGTAGTGAGGACCCTTTATTCGAAACAATGCTGATATTCCCATAATAGTGGGGCAGGCTGACTGCTGAATGGTCGTCTCCGGTTTGTCAAGCGCCATCTCCTCACCGCCCAAGATCGAGGCGTGTCCTAGGTGGTGACATTACCACCCTTTACTCCGGCAACCTCTCATCTACTATCTACCGTACGGTGAGCTGTTTCGAACTGTCTGTTTCTCAGAATCACGGCAGCTTTAGTATTTCCAGCCCAGTGTTTGAGCAAAACGAGAACAAGGATGTTCGGATGTGATTTATATGCTTGAACGTTCCTTCTGTAAGGAACAATATATCGGTGAAACGGAAGAATCGATGAACGTCAGATTAAATGGACATCGCGCGGACACAGCTAAAAAGCTTCCCAAAGCCGTCGCCGAGCATATCAACCAAGCAGGTCATACCTTTTATGAACTCTATGTCTTGGAGTCAAATTTCCGTTCTGAACGAGAAAAAAATACAGTGAATCATACCTTATTAATAGGTTCAAGACATTGCAACCAATAACCGTAAACGTTTCAAAGGGAGCTTCAGAATCTATTCGCTATGCTAAATTGCAAGCTATAGGCAACAACACTTAGTTCGGTTCCTTAGCGTCATTTTTTTATTGTCGTTTTGTTTCCGTTATTTCGCATTTTATTAATTAATTTATTTATTTATTTATTTCAGTATATCCTTTTCTTTTTCAAGAGCACCTGTTTCTACTTTTTCGTCTATATCTCTGCCAGAGACACGATGGCCCACGACCACCAGCGAAACAGGTGATAGAGGGCTGCTGTGCACGTTGTTGACACGCCGGCTGACACACGGGCGTTGACACGTGATTGACAGACGGCCGTGGTCCTGGCCTTGTGCACAGCACTCCTTTATTCTCAATTCGACACCTTCGCCGCTAACACGCCTTCGCTCGTTGCCGCACCCGCCCTCCTTACGCCCTTTCCCTTTTAAAACCCCACCTATATATACTGTGGTGAGGAAAGCATGTGTCGCCTTGAAGAAGGCAAGTCCCCTTGACGAAACGTTGGCTCTTGCTTTCACCTTGTTTTCGTTTTGCTCATCGTCTTGAATTTCCATATCACGCCTTCTCCGTGTTTTCCCTAACCTAGTGCGTTTGTCATGTTTCTTACGGTCATGTGTTGTTGTAGTTTATATTTTTGTAGTCTTCTTAAATGCAGTTTTATTCTTGTAGTGTTCATAAATGCAGTTTGGTTTTCATGACGAGTTCGACTACTTTTCTTCCATCCTTTTCTCATCGCGCGGCACGACAGCCAAGTGTAACGAAAATCCCGTTATTTCTTTACATTGGTTAAAGGCATCAATTCGTCTCTCTGGGCTACGTCACTCACAGACATTTCACAATATGCCCGATGTAGCCTGGAAAGTCTGCAGTATATACAAAAGTGTGTATCAAATACACTAACAAACACAGGCAAGAGCGACTCTGAAGTGTGTACAGCATGCAAAATTTAACAACCCGCCGTGGTTGCTTAGTGGCTATGGTGTTGGGCTGCTATGCACGAGGTCGCGGCATCAAATCACGGCCGTGGCGGCCGCATTTCAGTGGATGCGAAATACGAAAACACCCGTGTACTTATATTTAGGTGCACGTTAAAGAACCCCAGGTGGTCTAAATTTCCGGAGTCCCCCACTGCGGGTGCCTCATAATCAGAAAGTGGTTTTGACAAGTAAAACCCCATAATATAATTTACAAGAACAGCTGCATTTTATAAAAGAGTGCTGTTGTGAGCACAACATAAGAGATAAATTATTGAGTTGTTCACATGATGCTTGCGTGTTTAGTGCAAGTTAGCGGCTGCCAGCAAGATTGTCGCTGCTTTTAAAAGCACAAGCCGACAAATCTGCGTTCAGTTTTTCAAGAAATTGCTATTTCATAAAGAGCTAATTTGAGAGACTGAAGATGGCGTTCCGTTGATTTTGCGAGCTCGCGGGGTGACAATCTTGTTTGCCTCAAATAATAGCTGGTGTCTTTTATTCAGCAGGTAATATCGAATTGTTCACGCTTCAGATATCGTAGCTGGAATGCCTCGAGGGGGAAACCGGGCTTAAACAATTGTTCACTTTACAGTGTGCTTAATCTAATAAAGTAAGGTTTCGTGTGGTAAAGCCCATGTAACATATCAACCCTGTAGCTCTTTCTTGCAATCCTAATAACAGGTTAAGGTTATTTTTTGACGTAGTATCCCGGACCACAAACCAATAATATAAGCAGCAGTGTTTCACAAGTATCAAACTTGAACAAGAACCGCTTTATGTAATTGCGCTTTTTCTGTAGAATCCTTTTCAATGCACCTGCGCCACAATCATCCTATATCTTCGTGGTCCACAGCTTCACATCCGCCATAAGGCGAAGAAAGAAACATTACTTTCACCATACTTGGAATCTAACTTACGCCCCAAACGGCAAAATACACCTGGGAGCTGGCCGTGCTATGCACCAAGCTACCACCCGGGCTTTGTAACCCACAAACGCACAATGGTGAAAAAAATTTCCCTTAATGAGGATCCGGGCTGAGGTAGCCCACACCTCTGCTGTCACCTGCAGAACGTCACCTGCCCAAACTGTACCAACCTCTGACAAGACATCGATGTGCACTACAGCGCAGCCGGAGAAGGTAAAGTTGCAGATATAATGCGCCTTGTTTGAATCGCATCTAAATTATTGTGCGCTTGTATGGGCTACCACCACGAAACGTAACCTTCATGCGTTTCTTCATATTCAGAAACTTGCACTTTGACATGTAGCGAATGTAGCTCATTTCCATTATACTGCGCAACTTCTTGATAAATATAACATAATTTGAGTAACCAGTTTTTATGAATACCGGCTGCTCTATCCTTTCTCCTTCAGCTCCAAAAATTGTAGACCTTTTTAAAGTAAATTATCTATCGCACTAACTAAGACACACCCTACCTTCACTGTTAAATAAATTTTGGAGCGAAAATGTTATCTTAAGAACCTTGACTGGAAAACAAATTAGAGCGTATTTTTGTAAACTAGACTGAATACACATTAAAGTGAAATGTAATTTATATTTCACATTCTTTATTATATGTAATATCCGCTCACACTCAGTATTTCATAATCCAATGTATCATAATGTTGTACGTCCTAGGCATGTTGACTCCAGCACTTACTTTTGAAATGTTGTCTTTTCGAATATATCATACAATATGCATCGTAGGTTTGTCGCTCACTAAGCGTAATTTATTTTTATAACTGCTTTATATATATCTGAAAAGATGAATCTTTACATGTCGCACATTTTTTATGCTACACGGTACTTGTGTATCCTAACAGATTAGTGTTTCGTATGTTGTACATTTGTCGATAGGAGACTTACTGCTGACATAATAGAGCCTTCGGGCACATTCAAACTGTATGTCGCACCTTTTCGCCTGGAGGACCCCGAACAAATTGTTGGAGATGAAAACATTTCTGATTGTGATAGAGGATGACTCTCTTTACAAAGCATGGAAGTTTCTGCATAATGCAGGGCTACATCTATTCATGTTTTTTTTTCATTGCGCTTGAAGTCAGGCAACTTCGAACAAAAAACAAGCGATCATGTTTGGTAACTTGTGCGGTGTGACGTGTGCCACGCATACTTCGAGAGCGGTGACACCAGTGCGCATATTTTGGAGGCCACAGTAGGCAGTATTGGTGTGTACGAAGAGGTGTGCATCGTGAAGCTGCCCTCGTGGAAGAAGTCTCGTGTGAATGCCTGCTGTTGTCGCACTGAGCGGCTTCAGAATCGGAGGAATCGCCGAGTACTACTCTTCGAACGGGGCCCTGAAAAACAGTCGCGCACCTTCAGGCAGCCGACGGTGTACATGATCGCCTCCGGCTTGAGCCCAGCGAGCTGAGGCAGACGGCGCTGGTGGCTTCCATTCAGCGCGGACAGCGCGTGACCAATGCACGAGTAGGCAAGCAGGTTCGGCAGGAGCCAGTCGGCTTCGCTGCCCGAGGCCGAGGCTTGGCACCCGGCGGGCAGGAATGAGTTCGGCACCAGGTACCTGTATTGTCAGGCAGACATTTCTTGTATTTCTTTCGTTTCTTTCAAGTATTTGAAGTTTCCGGTGTGTATATAGAACGGCGATATTGACAATGTATCACGTCCAATCAACAATTTCTACTTCGTTTGGGTCACTTCTCCTGCGTTCAGAATTGAATGGAAGACCCTAACGCAACCACCAACATTTCCAAAGTATTCACGTTACTCAGGCCACGATGCAAGATCCCGCACTCAAGAACTGGCCACGATATCTCGAAAAATTGCCATCCATCGCCGAGTATTACAGCAGCAGTATTTCGAGCACGAACAAACAATTACCGCGTGTGCCATGGTGCCTCAGTGGATGCAGAGGCCTGCTGCCTTGACTGAGGTCGCAGGTTCGACTCCCGTTGCGACTGCAACACCGACCGCACGAACACTCCTCAGTTCTCCGCACAGTTGCGATCACAATAATACAGATGGTATGCTCACAATGACAAAAAAGTTGTTTTCGTAACGGTAAAATCATACGCTTGTTCGTGCAGCATAGTGACTGTGCAGCACGGAATCGACTTTTAGGAAAAGCCAGCTGTTTTCAGTGTGCATGTTGTCGCTTCGTTTGTGTTAAACAATACCATTGAATCGATCCCTACCAAACGTGCTTGCAAGATACGTTTAATATAAATAAGCATGTATTTCAAAAGAAGCACCACATGTCTAACTGAATTCCGGCGTTCCTTCAAGCGTAGTTCAGGAGGACACGGGGACAATTTTGTTCATCTGCCGTAATTAATCGTACACCCAATGCGCGGTGCTCGAGCGTATTCTGCATTCGACACACATCGGAATGCAGGCGCCGGGATCTAACCAGGAGCCGAAGCGCCATTGGAGAGTTTGCACTCGTGCCTCTCCCCGCCTCCTTTCTTTTCCCTGTCCTTCGCGCTCAAAAATACCGTGAGCGTTGTTCGTGAGCACCTCTGAGCGAGCCGCCTGGCGATCAAGTGTCCGAGCCCGCCCACGTTGAGCGCCACCGGACCCTCAGGCACGAAGAAGGGCAGCGCGAACAGGGCTGCCGGCACGACGACCGTGCCATCGGCCCCCACGTCAACGTCCAGCCCGAACACGTCCACGTGGTCCTGGTCGGCGGACAGGCGCAAGGCGCGCTCGTTAGCCCCCGCCACCCAGTCGGCAAAGAAGGCGTTGGGCAGCTGCCGCGACACCGGAAACGTGGCGTAGAAGGCATCCAGCCGTTTCACGCTGTCGGCATACGGAGGAAAGCCCACGATCACCCGAGAAGGCGTCGCGAACGGCGATATCGAAGGAGTCCTGCAGAGGCACGAAATGCCGTTGAATGTGGTGTGTGGTAATGAATTACTCGAGGGCACTTTCTGTGGCAATGGAGGGAATGCTGTACGGAGGCAAACCGTGCGGAATATAAGAGCGCGGTCGAAAAAAGTACCACATTCTCATCCGCGTCATCTTAAGCTGAGGACGGAAATAATTTAGCACATTGTTGAGAACACCAGAATGAGACATAATACATCAGTGAGTGTTACATTAGACTTTTTTCTGCTTTTCTCTTCAGCGTCTGAGCAAATGTTGAACTGTCACACGTGGATGCTACACTACGTCAGTATTTCTTGTGCTATCTTTCGTATTGAAAAAAAAGAGTACACTTCAGCCTTCCAAACCAAAAACGCCATCAAGCGCTGCCGCAAAATTTCGCACAGTAACGCACGTCCAGAAGTTCCGATAGTTTGAATTTCGTAAACAGGTTTGATGTGCGTCTTGGATGTGCGTCTTGTACGTACGTCTTGGATACTCAGCCTGCCTCTATGCTTACCTCGACTACTGCTGTTTCATAACCACCCACAGCTATAGGCCTGCTTTTGTTCTCGCTAGTGCCATCAGCTCCGATCTAACGCCACAGCAGATGGGGCAGTTACTGGTGTTGTTATCCAAGCATACCGACTCCGACATCCACTCTCCTCTTCTGCGACAGACTTCTGCGACGGCCCATCGCATACACACAGATATTACTTCCATCGTGCGCCGGCGGCCATATCGCGTTTCTTCCACCGAACACCAGATCATGGTCGCCCACGTTGTCGACATGCTGAAACGTAGCATAATCCGCCCTTCCTCAAGCCCTGTCGTTTTGGTGCGTAAGAAAAACGGCTCAGTGCGATTTTGAGTAGACTACCGTGCCTTGAACAACATAACCCGCAAGGATGTAAATCCACTGCCCCGAATCAATGATGTGTTAGATTCATTCCAAGGCGCTGAGTATTTCTCCAGCCTTGATCTACGCTCCGGATACAGGCAAATCTCCATGCACGAAGCAGAAAAGGAAGAAAACTGCCTTTGCCACACAGGATGAACGTTAGGAATTTAACGTAATATCTTTCGGCCTGTGTAATGCTCCCGCCACATTTGAGCGGATGATTGACACCGTACTACGGGGCCTAAAGTGGAAGACTTGCGTATGCTACCTTGACGACATCATCATATTTTCGTCGACCTTCCATCAGCGCTTGCAGCGGCTCGACGAAGTCCTGACATGCCTCTCAGCTACTGGCCTTCAGCTGAATACAAAAAGTGACACTTCGCCAGCAAAACCATTAAAGTACTCGGACACCTTGTAAGCAAAGAGGGCCTTCGACCCGACCCCGACAAGATTACCGCTGTCCTCCGCTTCCCCAGGCCTCAACGCACCAAAGACTTTCGTAGCTTCCTTGGTCTAGCTTCGTATTTCCGGCGCTTCTTACGTAACTTTGCCACCATTGCGGCGCCGCTCCATCAACTCCACCCTTCTGGAGCTCCCTACGCATGGTCGGACCAATGCCAAACTGCTTTAGACGCCCTCAAGCATGCCCTCATGTCCGAACCTCTGCTTTGTCATTTCGACAACACCGCATCCACTCGTCTACATATTGACGCCAGCGGCCACGGTATCGGCGCTGTTCTTCTGCAACGTCAGCAAAATTCCGAAGAACGTGTGGTTGCATACGGAAGTCGTACGCTAACAGCTGCAGAGAAAAACCATACGATTACCGAGCAAGAGTGTCTCACCGTTGTTTGGTTTGTCCAAAAATTTCGGCCTTATCTGCACGGCCGCCACTCTACGCTCGTTACTGATCACCACGCCTTGTGCTGGTTGGCGACGCTAAAGAATTTAACGGGACGTCTCGGCCATTGGATACTTCGTTTACGTGAATACGACTTCGACGTCACCTACAAGCCTGAAAAAAATAACACCAGGATGCCGATGCTCTCTCTCGTTGTCCCTTACCACCCTCTTCAAACGTTGCTTGCTTACCACTTTGCGTAAGGAAACCGCAGGACTCGTCGCTTGCATTCACTTCGCTCGAAGCTCTCAACCGGCTCCCATCCAGCCATTTTCATACGTTTGCCTCTTGCCAACACGTAATGACTCCTACTGCCATTCCGTTATGGAACGTATTCGAGGATCATCTCGCACAGCTTTCACTCGGCTCCGTCGGCAGTTGAAGAAATTCAAGATCGAAAATTTAATATTATACCGGTACGTGTTTCATCCCGAAGGACACCGTTCGGTTCTTGTTGATCCCCGATCACTTCGGGCCCAGGTACTGGAGACCTTTCACGGTGATCCTACTGCCGGTCACCTTGGTTTGCATGAGTGAATTCGGAGCCGCTTCTGTTGGCCTGGACTTGCAACCAGCGTAGGGCAATACATGGCTTCCTGTGCGCTCTGCCAACACCGCCAACGATTGACCTCACCTCCGGCTGGACTCCTCCAACCTGTCCCGTGTCCTGAAGCTCCTTTCGAAGTCGTTGGTATCTCGCTCTATGTACCGGCACCCTTAACCACTGGCGGTAAACAATGGATCGCCACAGCTGTAGAGCACTTGGTACGGTACGCTGAAACAGCCGCACTATCTTCGGGATCCGCAGAGGAGCTTGCAGCCTTTTTGTTGGGGGGGGGGGGGGGGGAAGCCATCTTTTTACGGAACGGAGCCCCCATGTCCTTTTGAGTGATCGCGGCAGGACCTCTCTGTCTGAACTTCTCGAAGATGTTCTCAGTACGTCCAATACCACGCGTAAAACGACTTCCAGCTACCACCCTCAAACTAATGGTCTGACAGAGCGCTTTCATCGCACGCTGTCCTACATGATATCGATGTACCTCAATCCTGACTACACCAATTGGGATGTAATTCTACCATTCGTCACTTTCACATTCATCACGGCCGTCCAACGCACCACAAGGTACTCGCTCTTTTTCCTTGTGTATGGTCGTCAACCGGTCACTATCCTCGACGTTTATTTCTTCGGCATCCCCGTGCCCTCGCCCACATCAGTGTGTCAGCAGTTCGTTTCGCGCATTGCCCGGTGTCGCCAACGTGCCCGCCTCAACACTGACGCCAGTCAACAAGACTGCAAAATTCGCTATGATGCCTCTCACCGTGTCGTTTCCTTCCACCCTGGAGACGAAATGTTACTGTGGACCCCAGTTCGCGCTCCTGACTTGTGCCAGAAATTTCAGTCCCGCTTTGTCGGGCCCTACATTGCTCGGGAACAGACTTCGCCATTTAACTATCATGCCACTCCAGTTGTTCTCCCTTTGGATGGCCGCTGCCGTGCCACAGAGATTGTCCATGTTCCGCGTTTAAAGCCTTTCATACGGCTTTTGCCGTCATAACCAGTGGCCAGGTTGGCGGCTTCCACGCCCGGGAGAGATTGTGTGAGCATAATATCACCCCTTCATCTTCTTCATCTGTATATATTCATCATCATGACCAGCGTCCTCGTCTTCAGCGCGCGACCTGCTAAATAAAAAGTCGAGGCTTAACAGCTGTCTCGCACTATCTGTAAGTGGGCGCATGTCTTGTCGTATGGGTTCTTTGTTCACGCCTTTTGGATCTTTTCAGCTATTGAGTTCATAAAGTGGGATTCAGGAAGTAGCTCATGAAAGATCTTGCCGTCAATTATCAGAGTTGTTTGGTCTGTTTTAGTGCAAGAAAAAGTCTCAAAGTCTCTCTGAAGAAAATGACTGCCGTAGGACATGTTATGGGCTAGTTAGGGTTACCTCATGACGAAATGTAGCGCGAGGAGACGAAGAGATAAAGGTTACAGGCGCTTCTAACAACTTGTATGAAATGTTGTTACAAGTGCATGTGACGTGCAACTGTGTTTCATGTTTGTGGTTGTGCGCTTGTCCAACATTTTCTCATTAGGTTGGCACTACGAGCATTTTAGTTACCTTAGTGTGCGATGTGCCTAAGCATGCAGATAAATTGTCGACTAGGCCACACCAAGCGAGCTCACATTTCGTGACGCCGCGGGTAGCTAGTGCATCAACCACATGTGTTAACATCGCCAGCCGTCTTTCGCTTGTGACATTTTTCCTTGCTTACTCCAGCCTCATTACACAGCTGTTAATTGGTAAGCAAGACAAAAATTTCATGAACAATGTTCACAATTGCACTAAGGAGCGAAACAATTAACCTAACTTCGGCACCTCTCTAAAAAGACCACATAGGTTGCCTCTTGTATGCATTATAAGAAAGACGAAGCGCGCTTACGGATGAAGGAACAGCAAATGAGACGCAATGAGGAAGACGAGTAAACACAAAAATTAACCGTAAGAGTGAATGATGTGCCCTTTCGTCTCCTCGTTACAATGGTGCAGTAGACGCACAGGCAGGATTAAGGTGAACGAACCTTAAGCACAGAGCTTCGGAAGTCTCTTCCTACTCGACCGCCAGGTCTCTAAGGACCACACCATGATTCCACAGCTGCATGTAGTGCACGCCATCCAGGCAATGAATCCCCAGAGGGACGCTACGTCTCGGCTCGCTGACTTTGTCCTTGGCTCCTCGGGCGGATTCACAAGTGGACGAGTCCAGCACTACTCGCATCCACCATCGCAGCAACCCGCCAGAGCGCTCGGGGATGTCATCCAAGCCCGCACGGCAGCTTTCGATTTTGGAAACGCTGGGGACATTACTCAGGCGATCCCTTAGCTGTCACATCAGTGCAAGATATGGCCCACTGTTTTACTTCAGCCGTCGGTAACACAATACAACCCCTGCTGAAACAACAGTTCCAGGAATCCACGAATAGCAGGGCAAGCCTACGCTGTAGATGTGGAAAGTTCACTCCTTAGATGAGCGTAAAGCTTTGTCCGAGGACGTTAAAGGATTGAGTGCGGAACGGAAACTTCGGAATGCCGCCAAATCGTGGCATCTGCACAAGAGTAACACTTACTCTTAGTAGGCAGAATGCAGCACAGCTTTCGTAACTTACTTCAGCTGCTTTCCTTCCGCCTATCCCGATCCGTTCACACGCACGGGATATCGGCATCTAGTCCCGCAGGAAGACGTAACTTCATATGTTTACGACAAACTGAGCCTCCTATACAAATGCAACCTGGCAATACCCTCTCCTGCTGCTGGACAATACCTCTAGGCCTTCCACCATGGGTGTGTTCAGATGAGAGCCGACTTGGGGGGGTCCCGAATATTTTTATTTTTCAGCAAAATGAGGTGGAATTATTACATGAGGTGACAAAATGTCTCTATAGGAAAGAATATACCTTCGTTTTGCGCCACCTAGCATAGAGTTCTTGAAAAAAAATTGTATTTCTCAGGAGTTAGGAAAGAGAATTTTAACAGCTTGCAGATTTTACAAATTTCAAGGTCTATCACTCTGGAAATACGCATTTCTCCCCGCCAAATATTTTTCCGAAAATCTACACTCCTAATGCTTTGGCCCACCTTGGGAATTTTTTCTTGAACATATTGTGGGTTTGTTACATTTATCTTACCGTTGGTCAATATTACTAGTGGTGCAGATTTACGGAACACATGTTGGCGGTGTACAATACGTTAATTTGGAGTGATAGACTTTCTAATTTGTAAAGTCGGCAAGTTATTGAAACGCTCTTTTCCACCTTTAGCAAATATATATGATTTTTTTCAGTTAAATACGTGGTAAGTTTAGTAAAACGATGGTTGATTTCTTTTTAGAGAGGCATTTTCCCCCCTCAAAAAAAATTTCGCTGAGAACTGAAAATAGTCGGGACCCTCCTTACTCTGTCCTTTCCCACCCCATCCTCCTGCAGAAGCAAACAACATGAGACGCCTTTGCCTGGAAAGCCGCAGAGCTAGACCCCAAAGCAAGGCACGGAGGTAATAGTTCTGCGAAAACCTTCAAGGTGGAGAGACGTTATTAATAAAGGGAAAATAAGACATCCACCCGTTCATATTGCAAATTGATAGTCAAAGGGCGGACCAGGACGAATTTTCTTCCAACTGCGAGGCTTTTCTTTCGAGGAACCCGTATGGGTTTCCTTTGTAGCATTTGCTACGAACGGGTTGATGTCTGATTTTCCCTTTATTAAAGCAAGGCACCGTATGACTGGCGCTGTGCCGGACTATTGGTTCGTCGCAACTGCACGAACGGGGACACGCGATAGCCACGCCCGCAGCTACATGGGCTGCAGGCGTTCGCAGTAACACAGAACAGACTCCTTTCCCTTGCTATAAGTCCATGCCAACGGAATCGGCGACCTGTCTGCTCTTGTGGACACAGGCGCCGAACGGTCCACAATACTTCGGCGTCATATGCCATCCACGCTTCAGTCTCGGACGCAGTCCACATCGCACTCTATCAGGGACAGGGTTCTACCAGACGGCACGTTACACTTAACGATACCGACAGCTCCTCGCAGCAAGTTCATTCCTGCCGTACCAATCTTCAAGAACCTTCCTGCTGACGTCATCTTGGGGAATGACAGTTTGCGACACGATGATGCCGTGATCACCATTTCCCAAGAGCGTATCCACCTCAGCCGTCCCGACTTCAGTGCCCTCTCAACTAAGTGCCCGGAGAGTAAGCATTCTAAGTGCCACCACATTGACGATGTCCACCCTACCGCAGAAGCTAAGGCCACAGGACTCGATTGATGGCAACGTGTCGACAAACAGCAGGTCCTGCAGCTTATTCTCCAAAGCGAGCGTGTCCAAGGCTCAACAATATTTCACGTATTTGCTGTTATTTGTTCACCCTTCCATGAAGCAGGCAAGCAGTTAAAATTTGTTCAAGAAGGTGAAATTTTGTTCCATCACCAGTGGAAAATAACAAAGAAGAGCAGAGTCATCTTATCGTAATCCCTCGCTCTTGAGACTCCCGCGTTTTCAACCGTCACCCACACGACTCCAGATGGGGGACACGTCGGTCGGCAACCCACGCTTCGAAAGATACAGCAGTGATGTTGGCGGCGCAAAATGAAAAATGACGTCCGTTACTACATAGCCCATTGCGACATGCGTCGGCCGTGCAAGCTACACAGGGACAGGCAGGGACAGAGTCAGCACTATGTTTTCAGACCACCTGACCTAAGTTTGCGATTGAAAGGTGCGGTGTCGTCGCTTCCAGAATTCTGGAACGTGAAAGAAAAAGAGAGCTCGCACACAACGAGAGATCAGCGCCACTTCTGTCCTTCACGGGCGTGCAAGAAAGGCACAGAATTAGAACGACGTGCTAAGTGTACTGACCGAAAGCTTCGTGACAAGTTGGCCTTCGTGGTAAATGACCACCTCGTGGAGAACACGTAGCGAGTCCGCCGGCCTCGTACATTACGCCTTAACCAGGCGATAACTACCAGTTTTGCCAAGCACGGGTCACCCATCAAAACAAGGGTGCCTCCCACTGAGCGACCATCCTGTGTTTTTTTCCCATGTATTCGCAGTGTGGCCGAGTATAAGTAAGAGGAGGGGCGCATACGGATGGACGAACAGGGAATGAGAGACAATGAGGATGAAGACTGAACACAGCACTAAAAGGAAACAGCGCACGGTCTTGTTTCCTCACTATATATATATATATATATATATGTATATACGCGCACTCGGGGTGTGTCACGCATCTTGAGCCAAGAATTTTTCCTAAGTTGTTAACTATAGCTTATGGAAACCAAGGACATCTGGTTTGCCACCGTGTAGGCTCCTTAGAATATTTCTTATATTCCGCTTAATTAGTTAAGTATGATTCTTGCAGGAGGGGATTAAAAAACGACAGATCCAAATTTTCGAGGCAACAAACATGCTGCGCGGTAATATTTTTCCCGCGTTTCACGAAAGCTCGCGAAATGTCAAATAAAACCACGCGAGTGCGCTCAAACGCTAGCGTATTTCAGCGCTCTCAGCCATGGTTCGAGCGAAAGAACCATGCGCGTGGTCTGTGGCGACGTGAGTGGCCGAGGCGCAAAGCATCGGCTTCACAGCGCGTGAGCATCTCTGACAGTGGGCCTCTGCGATCATGCAAACTTCCGGTCTGGCTAGCCCTAACAGAACAGCACTTCACAGTCATGAGATCCAGCTGTCGGGGAGTCTCTCCGAGGTTTCGTCATTCGAAAGCTCCGTGACCGGCAGTCACTCTCCTGGTTGCCGCCGTCTACTCTTAATTACTCGTAGACAGCTCCCCTACCCAGCGAATTCATTAGCGTGGCCCCCTAAATGCTGCAGCCTCAGGGGCCACGTCGCCCGACACAACCATAACGCTTGCAAAGTGGAATCGCTGCCTGAGCGCATAGAACGTGTTCGCAAGCACAGTTCAGGTCACGCTCTCGCTCTTCGTGCCCCTCAACTGCTGTATTTAAGCTAGCTCATTGCCTGCGACATTTAAGCGGAATTGCCACGTGGACACAAGCAAAATCGCCGTCATGCCACCTCGCTGTTTACGCAGGAAGAGGCCGCCGGTATCTTGAAATTTCGTGAGACCATCTACCTTAGGCGTGTGTAGGATCAAGCGCGTTATACCGTCTACTAAACCTGCACGCCCAAAAGCAAACGCTCGAACTTGTCATAGAAGGGACCATCAAATATGTCGGCGAAGCTCCGATTGCATACGACTCCTGCTACCAGCATAAGATAGCCACGTACACTACCATATTGTCACCTGGTACTGACGGTGAATGATACAGCGGCAAAACTGAATGACGAAACTAACTTTTGATTGGGCTAACTTGTGCCCGCAAAAGCAAGTTACACTGAAAGCATAGCTATACCGGCGAGCACAGTCGGCGATCGTCGAAAATCTGATCTGCAGGCTGAGCGCATCGGCTTTTATGCATAAAGCATCGAAGGTACCAGAACAAAGACTGTTGCTCCCGTCTGTTCCGAAAAGTCCTACAAAATTCGAATCGCACATGCAGTCAGATTACGCGAGCATCGGTAACAACAGACAGCAGATAGAACCATCGAAAACATTCGTGAAACTTCTGATACATGCGGGCGCCTCCCGCACTGAGCGATAACATTTGTTAGGCGGTGAAAGCGGTCAGCCAAAAAAGGTCAACTAGTACAGGTTTCATTGCCGCCCTCTAAAGGAAGCATGGTCCCGATGCTACAAACATAACAGGGGAGCGAAATAACAAAAGGATACTTTTTGTACAGTAACAAAACATCCAAGAAACAGTGTGCAAAGTAATACAGTCCAAACAAAAAGAAAGCCCTAAATACCTCAGAATACTTAAATTACCTAAGAATACCTAAATTTAAGAAAACAAAAAGTTGTGCTTAATGGCAAAACATCCCGTGAAGTTGATGTGTCCTCTGGCGTGCCCCAAGGATCAGTCATAGGACCACTTTTATTTCTTATCTACATAAATGATATTTGCTCCGGTATTTCATGGCAAACCAGGTTATTTGCCGATTATTGTGTTTTGTACAGGAGTATGCATACTACTCATGACTGCAATGTTTTACAAAACGACCTGTACAAGGTAAATGAGTGTGCAACAAGTGGCACATACACATTAAAATGAAAAAAAAACCGTTCATATGCGTTTTTCGAGGAAAATAACCACTCATGACTTCTGTTACTCTATAAATTCCACCATGATAATATTGGTTAAGGAGCACAAGGATCTCGGCGCTTATTTCACACCTGTTCTTTTTTGGAACCGTCACATTGATCATATCACAACTAAAGCGTGCCGCGTTCTAGGTTTCCTGCGCAGAAATGCAAAAAACTTGCCACTGGAGACAAAGGCATCATTGTACAAATCAAATGTCCGATCTGGTCTGGATTGTGCGTGTGCAGTGTGGGATCCGTGGACGGCAAGTGACGTGCACAGTTTAGAAAGAATTGAAAGCATAGCCGTTCGCTTTGTTTATTCAAATTACACCAGAAATTTCAGTGTTTCAAGAGCAAAAGAAAGCCTCGGTTGGGAGCCACTGCAGCAACGCAGGAAATATCTCAGACTGAAACTCTTTCACAACATATTCCACTCTCGAACAGGTATAGATCCCGGGAAATATTTCTCCAAGCCTGATTAAGTTTCTCCACGGCTGTACGAGAAAAATAAGGTTCAAGAAATAGCCTGCAAAACTGAAGCGTTTAAAGTGTCATTTTTCCCAAGAACCATAAGTCAATGGAACAAGCTACCATCCGATGTCGCAACGATTCTCTCAAATGATGTATTTTCAAGCTCTATACGCCCACTGAAGATAGTGTTTTTGTGTGTATGGTGCGAGTACGAAAGCGTACCGGGTATGTGTTTTGTTCTGCCTGCTTTATTTATTGTTTCTTTGTTTCCTTCTCTCCCCCGCTGAATTGCCTACGGGCGCTATGGGTATTGTGATAAATAAATAATGAATGAATAAATAAATAAATAAAGTTCAGCTATGCAAAGTCCCAATGTTCATTAGCGCTGGTAGAATGGCGTAAGTCGCCCAACATGGACTATTTGAAGCCGTCAGTGGCGCCGATGTGATAGCGAACTGCCATCTGACACTATCTCATAGTCGAGTGCGCCAATGCATCGGATAATCTTGTGCGGTCCTGTATAGTGGCGTAAAAGCTTCTCGCTACGTCCTCGTCGGCGTGTTAGGTCCAAACCCAAACAAGGTCGCTGGGCTGGTACTCGACGTAGCGTCGTCGAAGGTTGTGGTGTCGGCTGGCGGTTCTCTGCTGGTTCTTGATTCGCAGGCCGGCGAGCTATCGGGCATCTTCCGCGTGCTGGAGATAGGTGGAGACGTGGATTCTCTTCGTCGGCGACGTGCGGCAGCATGGCGTCAATAGTCGCTGTCGGGTTCCTGCCGTAAACCAGCTTGAACGACGTGATCTGTGTTGTTTCTTGCTGCCGAGCCTCTTGCTCCAAGAGAAGAGGGTCGGCAGTGTCGGGACCCCCAAGGCTCGGTCATCTCGCCATTGTTATTCAACCTCGTTATGATCGGGGTGGCCAAGCGACTCTCTCGCGTCAAGGGCGTCCGGCACACCATCTACGCCGATAACATCAAGCTGTGGGTTCCGGGAGGCAGCGATGGTCACATTGAGAGCACGCTGCAAGAAGCCGTCGACTCGATTGAAGACCAGCTGAACGGTTCCGGTTTGATCTGCTCACCGAGCAAGTCAGAACTGCTGGTGTTACCACCGAAGTACGTCAGACGAGGCCATCAAGTTCGTGACGAGGAACGGCCACGTGATCCCGGAGGTCGACAAAATCCAGGTGCTCGGCATGATTATAGAGAAACGACGGGGCAACGGCGAGACTATTTCCCGCCTTGCAGCCAAGATTACCAACGCAATACGTCTCATCAGACGGGTTGCCAACCGCAAGGCCGGGATGAAGGAGGAAAGCTTGATTCGGCTTGTGCACTCCTTCGTAATCAGCCACGTCACCTACGTTGCAGGCTTCCATAACTGGATGCAAGGTAAAAGGAATAAAATCAACGCCCTGATACGCCGAGCTTACAAGGCGGCGCTCGGACTATTCGAGTGTACGAACACCAACAAGCTCCTGAGCCTGGGGGTACACAATACCCTCGACGAAATTGCGAAAGCGCAACGGACAGCCCAGCTGGAGTGGTTCTCTATGACCGAAGCCGGCAGGCGCATACTTCAATACTTGGGCTTCATGCCCGGAGCGAAAGCGGCGAGTAGCGACGTTTCTGTCCCGGACGGAACCCGACGCCGGATTCGGGTGGACCTCATCCCGAGAAACATGAACCCGGAGTATAACAAGGAGAGAAGAGCGGCGAGGGCCAAGGCCCACATCGACTTTCACGCCAAGGACGAGCACGCAAGGTTCGTGGATGCGGCAGAATACCAGAGAGACTGCGCGGCGTTCGTAGCTACCGTCATCGAGGCGTCGTCCGGCGTGACGAGGGCAGCGGCGAGCTTACGAGTCCGCGAGGCGTGTCAGGCGGAGGAGGTGGCCATTGCCCTAGCCATTGCCGACCCTGGGTGCCAGACGGTGTTGTGCGATTCGCGAAGAGCAGTGCGGAATTATGCAAAGGGCAAAGTGTGTGGTGAGGCTGTGCGCATTCTGTGCTCGGCTGACCTGCAACGACAGAATCAGTATGTTAGAATCAAGTGATTCCCGGCGCACGCGGGCAATGATGCGTCCGAGAAGCACGATAACCACAACGACACGGCACATGCAGTGGCGCGAGCGCTAACCAACCGCGCCACTGCAACCGACCGTCCAACGTGGTGTAGTGACAAGGACCGCATGACGACGTTCAACGAACTTACACAGTTCCACCGCCTGGCTCGAAGGACTTTCCCACCCCCGCACCCGGGGCTGAGCCGAGCGGAGGCGGTGCTGTTCCGACAATTGCAAACTGGTTCTTTACCCACCTCAGTGTTAATGACTCATCTATACCCTAAATTATATGTTAGTGATGTGTGCCGCGTGTGCCAGCGGGAGAGGGCCACCGTGACGCACATCCTATGGGATTGCACCAAGTTCTCCAATGAGGCTTCGACAAGTACAACGATTCCGCCGCGACTCGCGGCTGCGGCGGAATGCTACGACCACGAAAGTCAAACCTGGGCCGTCCAGCAGGTCTCGGTGGCTCTTAAAAGACAAAGGCCGAGCGAAACCGACGGAACGTTGCCTCCCAGGACGCCCGACCGCGAGAGTAACACGCGCTGGAGTTGAGTAGAGACCACCCGCTGAGAAGACGTCAGGGCCCGCGTCACGGAGCCATTTAGTCATGGTGTCGTTCTGCAGGCGACTACATGAAGTTGTCTCTCTCTCTCTCTTGCACCGCCGTGTTGTAAGCGTAGGTTACGTACGGCAGGACGCCATCCCAAGCCTTGTGTTCGACGTCGACGTACGTTGCTAGCATGACGGCGAAGGTTTACTCAGGCGCTCCGTAAGGCCATTCGTCTGCCGCCGATAGGCAGCTGTCCTCCTGTGGCTTGTCTGGCTGTGCTGCAGATGTGCTTGGGTGAGCCCTGCCGTAAAGGCGTTCCCCAGTAGGTGATAAGGACTTCTGGGGCACCATGTCGCAGCGGGATGTTCTTTAGTAAGAATTTCGCCGCTTTGGCTGCGCTACTTTTCGGCAGAGCTTTCGTTTCAGCGAAGAAGGTGAGGTAGTCCGTCGCCGCGATGATCCACTTGTTTCCAGATGATGTCGGAAAGGGTCCCAACAAGCCCGTCCCCATCTGCAAAAACGGTCGGCAAGGAGGCTCGATTGGCCGTAATAATCCCGCTGGCCTTGTCGGTGGTGTCTTGCATCGATGATAGTCCTGGCATGCCTTGACGCAACGGGCGACGTCGGCGGACAAGCGCCGCCAGTAATACTTATCCTCTATTATCGATAGCGCCAGGGAGTATGCGAGGTGCATAGCGGTCGGATCTTCATGTAGGGCATGGAATACTTCTGGACGCAACGTTGAGGGAACAAGAAGGTATAGTCGGTGCGGACTGCTGAGTAGGTTGTTTTGAAGCGAGAATGAATACAATCCTCGCTTTAAAAAATGCCCTATGGACAACATCGGTGTTCCCTTCCAAAGACTCGACGAGGCGTTATAGCTCCGGGTCGGCACGTTGCCGTTCATAGAAGCCTTCCGCACTTAATATACCAAGAAAGGCGTCGTCATCCTCGTCATCTTGCGGCGGTGGGTCGATGGGGGCGCGTGATAGGCAATCGGCATCGGAGTGCTTTCTTCCGGGCTTGTAGATTACAGTGATGTCATATTCTAGGCAGGCTGAGGCTCCACCGTGAAGGTGCAGGTGAAGGTGAAGGGTACTTTAAATTCGGTAGCAAAAACAACACGTAATGGTCGCTGACGCCTTTGAATGACTTGCCATATAGGTAAGGGCGGAATTTTTCTGTAGTCCAAATGATGTCGAGACATTCCTTTTTAGTCATACTGCGTTTAACACCGACCAGCTAGCGTAATATATCACCCATTCAAATGCGTATTTTGTCTGGACTAGGACGCCACCGAGGCCTAGGTTACTGGCGTCAGTGTGGATTACGGTATCGGCGTCCTCGCCGAAATGAACAAGAACCGGTGGAGACTGCATGCGTGGTTTTTCTTGAAATGCGTCGACCTGTGGCGTTTCCCACTTGAACTCGACATCACATTTAATTAGATGCGTCAGTGGCTCAGCGACGCGTGAAAAGTCCTTGACAAAGCGCCTGTAGTTGTCCCACATACCAAGGAATCTACGCACTACCTTCTTGTCGATGGGCTGCTGGAACTTTGCGAAGGCAGCTGTCTTCTGCGGGTCGGGGCGGACTCCATATTTGCTGCTGAGGTGGCCCGGGAACAGAAGCTCATCGTAAAGGAAGCGGTACTTTCCCGGCTTGATGACTTGAAGGCCTCTAGTACTGTCGTAGGCCGTCTTAGGTGATCGCCGAAATATCCAGCGAGGACGACGACGTCATCCGAGTAAACAAGACAGTCTGCCGTTCCAGTCCACCTAAAACCATGTCCACGACGCACTGGAACGTTGCAGGCGCCGCTCATAGTCTGAATTACATGATCTTGAACGCATAGAGACCGTCTGGCGTGATGAAGGTGGTCTTTTCGCGGTCTCTCCCGTCGACTTGTATTTGCCAATAGCCAGTCTTGATATTCATCAACGAGAAGTATTTAGCGTTGAAGAGCCGATGCATTCCCTCTTGTATCCAGAGGAGAGGGTTCCCGTCCTTCTTGGTGATTTTGTTCAGTCGACGATAATCGATGCAGAAACGCAGGGTTCCGTCCTTTTCCTTCACTAAGACCATAGGAGATTCCCACGGGCTTTTCGGTTGCTGCATGATGTTGCCGCGCAGCATTTTATTCATTTGTTGCCTTATAGTCTCACGTTCTCCGTGGAAACTGGGCAAGGCCTCTGGCGGTGTGGTGGAACGCCCTCTGCGGTTATTATGTGATGGTTTGCAACTGGTGTTCGTGGAATCCTGGATGACGTCGGAAAGAAGTCTTTTTCGGAGCTGTTACTGCTTACTCACGGGGAGAGTTGGCTTTATGTCGAAGTCTGGGGCGGAAACTATGGTCACCGGAGTAAATGCGGCAGAATCTGAGAGGACGAACGCATGGCTGGTTTGTTCAGTTTCTTCTATGTATATTCTGGTCGCGCCCTTGTTGACGTGCTTGAACTCCTGGCATCACTTTTGGTCAGCATCACTTTCGCTTTTCCTCCATGTAGTCGTACGATCGCTCTTGCGACGCAAATTTCACCATCGAGCAGAAGTTGATCACCCTCAATGACGCCTTCTATATCTGGGGCTGTTTCTGTGCCGACGGAAATTACAATGCTGGAGCGAGGTGGGATGTTCACATAGTCTTCGAGCACACTCAAGGCGCCGTGACTACGACAGGTCTCCAGCGTATCGCTTGATCTTCCGACAGCGTTATCGACTTCTACTTCAGGTCGATGATTGCGCCGTGTTGGTTCAGGAAGACTATGCCGAGATTGACGTCCCGTGAACACTGTTGGAGGATAACGAAGGTGGCAGGGCAGGTCCGGTCATGAACGGTACGAATTCACAAGGTCCGGTATGAATTCACATTGAAATATTTAGCGCGCACAAACTCATGTGCTGCCTGGGCGCCAAATATTGCACTATGACCTGTCATGCAGTCTTAAGTTTCTTCATCTGGGTGGCAAGGCGTCCACTCATCACGGAGTAGTCGGCTCCTGTGTCCACTAGGGCGTTGACTGCGTGGCCATCGATAAGGACATCGAGGTCCATGTTTCTTTGTGTTGCCTTGCAGTTAGGCCTTGGCGTCGCATCACAGCTGCGTCTTGTTGACTGTGAGTGGAATGTCACATCGTCAGGTCTTTTTTGTCACCGTATTGTTTACCTCTAGGCTTCGTATTGTATTGTATTGGGTTTTATGGCGCATAAGCAACTCAGGCTATAATGCGCCAAGCACATGGTATAATTTATTTCAAAAATTTCAGCAAGGACTCTGAGGAGCCCAACAAATCGAATGAAGACTTCAGCCTTCTTCTCAGGACTGAGAAAATGGGTGAAGTGCATAATAATATGCGTGAAAAAATCGGGTAAGAATTTTGAGACTTAGTAGTTCTGTGATACACTATATTTCGTTTAGGATCGCTGCGTCTTTCAAAAAACTAAAAGCAGATGAAGTTCCTACAAGTGGTTTATCTCCTAGAAGTAGACTGGGATGGAAGGGAATGCGTTGATTGTAAAATACAGCAAAATATTTTTTTTTCCTTAGCCGTTCCAGTTGTGTGCACGAGAATAAAATGGGATTTACAGTGAGTTCATGTCCACATTTCTCACATAAGGGTTTGTGCTGTTCTGTCAGTAGAAAGTTATGTGTAAGGTGTGTGTGTCCGATGCGTAGGCGGCATAAAATTACTTCTATAAAACGTTCCTGATGTCTGCATGATCTCCATTCTCCTAGAATAGGTTTTACTAAATGTAGTTTGTTATTTTCTTCGCTATTCCATGTACACTGCCATTTTTCTTTAAGCTTGTTTTTTACTAACTTCATGCAATCTGCATATGGTATATTTACAGTACTGACATCCTTATGGCAGGCTTGAGCGGCGCACGCGTCAGCTCTCTCGTTGCCTCTAATTCCATGGTGGCTTTGTATACAACAAAGCTTAATTTCGTGTCCTTGTGTTTGAGCAGTTATTATGTTACGGATTATATTCCCTATTAAAGGTTCCCTTACGTTTCTGGCTTTCAGTGCTGTGATTGCACTCAGCGAGTCCGTGTAGATAATGCTGTTTTGAATGTTCATCTCGACTATTTTTGATGCAGCCACCGAAATGGCATGACATTCGGCTGAGAAAATTGACGCGCACTGAGGCAACCTGACTACCTTTTCCCATTTATCTTGCACTACAGCACTTCCGACGTAAAGTGATGTTTTACAGCCGTCAGTATAAAATGCTGTGTGTTCTTTGTACTTTTCGTCTAGCGCCAAAAATTCTTGTATTATATGTTCACGTGGAGTTTGCTATTTATGAAATTGTGTCAGTGTGTAGTCACCTACACAGGGAAAGGTGTGCCAAGGTGGCAGTGGTTCGGGTCTCAGGGCAACATCAGGCAGTGTGTCTAGAATACCTAATTCCTGGCAAATTTCTTCAAATCGGAGAATAAGGGGTCTCATCGCATTGGGTTTGTTTTAAAAAGCTGCTTAGACGGGCACTTCATAACTATGGAGTAGCAGAGATGTTTTGGTAGTGAACGGGTTTTTAGGACGTATGCACATGTGAGCATGGCTCTTCTATCTCCGAGGGCTGGTTCGTTACATTCGACATATAGGCTGTTTATGGGTGATGTCCTCTATGCTCCACTTGCAAGGCACAGACCTGAGTTATGAACTGGATCTAATTGCTTCAGGTAGGACGGTCGAGCTGAGTTGTATACTATACACCCATAATCGAGGCAAGAGCGAACTATACTGCGGTAGATGTGTAGAAGCCAGGTCCTATCAGCCCCCCAGCGTTTATGTGAAAGCACCTTTAATATGTTTAATGATTGGGAAGTTTTCTTCTTCGGGTTCTTTATGTTTGGCAGGAAGGTCAGTTTTCTGTCAAAAGTTATGCCCAGAAATTTGTGTTCACTTTTTACCGGCAATTCCGCTTCGTTCAGGTATAGTCTAGGATCTGTCTGTAGGACACGTTTGAGGGAGAAAAGGATGGCCACTGTTTTCTGGGGGGAGAACCGGAAACCATTTCGGTCAGCCCACGTTGAAAGTTTATTTATTGTTAACTGCACTTGTCTTTCGCATGTTGCTATGTTTGAGGACGTGCAAGCTATCTGAAGATCGTCGACATAGATTGAATACATAATTGACCTTGGAATTATTTTACTGATTGAATTCATTTTAACAACAAAGAGGGTCGTGCTTAAAACACTCCCTTGTGGCACTCCATTTTCTTGAATGAAAATTCTCGACAGGGTTGAACCGAGGCGTACATGGAATAAACGGTTTGACAGGAAGTCTTTTAGGCAGTTCAGCATCCTGTCATGAATGCCAAGTTCAGCCAAATTGTGAAGAATTCCGTACCTCCAGGTTGTGTCATAAGCTTTCTCTAAATCGAAAAAAAAACAGCAAGAGATTGTTGTTTGTGTATAAAGGCTTCACGGACAGTATTTTCAAGACGAACAAGGTGGTCTGTAGTGGAGCATGCCTTTTTGAAACCGCACTGATGGACATCGAGAAGCTCACGGAGTTCTAGCACGAAAGTTAATCTCATATTTTCGATACTTTCAAAGGATTTTGCGAGGCAGCTGGTGAGCTCTGTGGGCCTTTGACTGCTGGGAGAGGTTGGTGGTTTTTCGCGCTTTAAAAATGGAACGATGATGGCCTTCTTCCAGGCTTTGAGTTGTTTACCCGATACCCACACCTTATTAAAAAAACTTAAGAGTGCCTCTACGGCAGGCTCAGAGAGGTGGGACAGCATTTGATAGTGTATTCCGTCAGGGCCGGGTGCAGTCTGTTTACCAGCGGACAAGACTGTTGATTTCTTGAACTGTAAATAATATATTATATGGTTCATTTGTATATCCACTTGTAGGGAGTCTTTGTTTCTCGGCTGCGTTTTTGTACGTAAGAAATGATTCTTTGTAGTTTGATGAGCTGGTAACTGCAGAAAAATATTCACCTAAAATGTCCTTCCTGTTCTTCGATGTTTGTCTGTATACCAGGGGCTGTTAGAAGGGGAATTGTGAAAGGAGAGTACTTACCATCTAGCTTTCGTACCTTCTCCCACATTTCTTTTGATGTGGTTGAGCTATTTATGGAAGTCACGTAACTTTGCCACAAAGTCTTTTCGGTTCTACGGCGGATATATCGGGCTTGTGCTCTTGCCTTTTTAAAGTCTATGAGATTTTTCTGCGTGGAGCACCTTCGAAAGTTTCCCCATGCTTTGTTCTGTTTCCTTTTTGCTAATCTACATTCTTTTGTATACCAGGTTTTGTGGTTTTGTTTCACCACTCCAGAAGATTGAGGTATGGCCAGGAGCGCGGCAGAAATAATGTAGTTTGGGACAATTTCATTAAGTTCATCTATACCTAAATTATGTGGATCTATTTTTTCTAAGCTGGCATTTTCTTGAAACAGCGCCCAGTCGGCCAAATGGAGCTTCCAACGTCGTGATTTTGTAGGAATGATTTGCGGAGATGATGTTATGTTGATAAGAACAGGTAAATGATCGCTACCATACGGGTTGTCCAAGACATCCCATTTAAAAGCATTAAAAACAGAAGGCGAAGTAAGAGACAAATCTATGGAGCTCCATTTTCCGGAGCTTGGAGAGCAGTATATGTGCTTGCCCCTGTTGAGCAGGCATATATTATTACAGAGAATAAAATCTTCTAAATTACGGCCTCTAGCGTCCGTTTGTTCGCTTCTAGGCTTCGTTGGGTTGGCGGCGTGTCGTTGATATATCGTCGAGATAGACTTTTCGGCGTCCTCGTCGGCGGCGGAGGATCTTCATGAGTTCGACGAATAGCAACCGCAGCTCCACTCCCTCGGTTGCTGCTTTTAGTTTTCGGGATATGGGCTCGCAGTCCGGCCCTGGGCTGGGCTAGTGTATGGTCTCTGTTGCGGCGACAGGTAGCGACCTGGTGACGGCGAACGGGACGGTCGTCGAGAACTTCACTGAGTGACGGCGAGGTAGTCGGCGACGTCATGAGGGCACTCCCGAAGCTGTCGATGCGGCACGGTGACGGCGAACCCTCGCAATCCCAAGTCGAGGTATGGACACCGGCGGTACACATGGCCAGCTTCTCCGCAATGGTAGCAGTGCGGGCGCTGTTCGGGGGCACGCCAAATATCTGTATGTCTCGGTGCGCTTCGCTGGCCGACCGGTGGGCGGGGTGGCAGCGGCGAAGATACCAGCGTCTGGCGACGGAATCGCGGCGTCATGGAGCCCTGGCAAGGGCGTGCAAGGGGAATCCGGCGGTGGGCGACGGTGGTGCCGGTCATCGCTTGCGTCTGAGGGCGCGTTGATTCGGGGACTCCAAGTGACTGTTGAATCTCCTGTCGTACGACGTTAGCAATGGATGCTAGTTGATGCTGCAATCTTTGGAACACCACATGAAGCTCCTCTCGCACGACCTATAATGGTTTCGCGCAGCTCGTCGGTGCCGACTGGTGGAACTTCGGCGTAGTTCGCTGGCAGCGTGCCTTGGCTGAACTGCCTGTTCCTAATATCGAGTGTTTTGTCGATGGTTGTAGCCTCGGAAGCAAATTCAGCAACTGTCTTGGGCGGGTTGCGCATCAATCCGGCGAAGAGCTCTTACTTGACATCCCTCATCAAGAAGCAAACTTTTTTATCTTCTGGCATATCGGAGTAGGCGTTCCTGAAGAGGTGAGTCAAATCCGTGAAAATCTGGATTTGCACTTGTTGAGAAGTTGCACTCGAGCTTCTAGCAGAGCTTCAGACTTTTTTCTTGCGCACCACACCGGTAAAGGTCTGCAAGAAGCCGTAACAGAACAGGTCCCATTTTTTCAGGGTCGATTCTCACTTCTCAAACTACGTTTTGGCGGCCTCTCCTAAGGCGAAGTATACATGCCGCATTTTATCGGGCTTCAAGCTGTTGAATGTGCTGATTCTTTCGTAAGCCTCCATCCAGGTTTCTCGACATTCAATCGATTAACCATAGAATGTTGCTGGGTCCCGAGGTTGTTGCATCAGAACGGCGGACGCTGGGGCAGCCATTGTGTTTGTTGACTTGGGCTTGATCGCTCAGGTCTTCTCAGGAAAAGGTCCGTATTCTGGTAGCAGTACTTGCTGCCTGTGGCTAGCTCGCTGGTCCTTGGCGGCGTTGGTGTTGTTTTCGCGTGTGGGGCTTAGATAGCGGCTTTGCTGGAGCATTCGGCAGGTGAGCGCACTAGCACCTCCACCAGATGTCACGTTGTGGTCACGGTGATGAACGCAGCCAAACTGTAACTAACAAAACTAGAGTTTCATTAGACGAACCTGTGCCCTCAAAAGCAGGCCACGCTCTAAGAAGATTGATAGCGGCGAATACGGTCGGCGATCGTCGAAAATCTTCTCTGCTGGTCAAGCGCGTCGGCTTTTATACACGAGTCATCGCAGGCTCCAGAGTAATCGGTGGTGCCCGCGCGTCTTTCCGAAAGTTCTACACAATTCGCGTCGCACATGCAATCAGATTACAGAAGCTTCGGTGACAACAGAACCGTCAATAACATTCGAGAAAATTCCGATACATTCGGGAGCGCCCCGTGCGGAGCGATAGCACTCGTTAGACTGTTAAAAGCGCTCACCCGCAAAATATAAGTCTACGTGTCAATATATTGTTACAAGCGTGAAAAGCTTGCACGATTTGGGTATGTGCGCCAGCAGTAGTGGGACACGGTGTAAGAGAGGAGAGAACAAGACGTTCGCCTAGTGATAACGGAACCTCAGCTAGCGCCCAGGACCGTCGGTTGCGTCCAAATAAACCCTCTCTAAGCAGAGAGTAGCCCTTAACAGAGTGGTGGAAGTGCGGGGTACACGCCGTCGCTGTACTAGGGAGTCGCAACGACTTCAACTTCGCCGGAGCCGCCGTCTAGCTGGTCTCTCGCCGACAAGCCCTCATGCCACAGAACGGAGGACCAGACCCAGTTGAAAATGACAACAGAGGTTGTGTTCAGTACTACAGAAATTTCTGTAGTACAACAGGATTTTTCTGTAGTAACTACAGATTCCTGATGGAGCGACAGACTTTTCTGATGTACAACAGACATTTGTTGTTGCTGCTACAGAAGTACAGTCTGTCGTATGTCTGTTGTTACAACAGAAAGCTGAAGCTCTACAACAGATTTTTGTAGTACTACAGAAAAATTTGTCATCACTACAGGCACCCTGTTATCCCAACAGAAATGCTCCTGAAGTAACCCGAAAAACTTCTGTAGTGCTACAGAGAGCTGTTGAAATACTACAGAAACCTATTGTGGAAACAGGCCCCCAATTGTCACAACAGAAGTGTTCCTGATGTAATGCGACCAACTTCTGTTGTACTACAGAAAAATGTTGTTGTACGACAGAAACCTATAATTGCAACAGGCCCCCAGTTGTCATAAGAGAAGTGTTCCTGAAGTAATGGACAAACTTCTGTTGTACTACAGAGAACTGTTCCACAACGGAAACCTATCGCCGCAACATGTACCCAATGATGACAACAGAAGTGCACTGAAATTGTGTGATGCGACAAGCTTCTGTAGTGCCCGGTTGAAAAAGACAAGAGGAATTCCTGTCGCAACTACAGAAATTCTGTTGTACGACAGAAGTTGTTGACATTTCTTAATTGGGAGACATTTCTGACGTTATGACAGAGATTCTGATTTCGCAACAGAAGCCTTCTGTCGCGACAACAAGAGTTCTGAAGTCGGAACAACAGCTTTATATCCTGACAGCGACTCCGACGTTATGACACCAATTCTGACGTCGCAGCAGAAACATTCGGTCGCGGAGGCCAAGAGTTCCGAAGTCGCAACAGAAGCGCTTTCCGTCGCGGTCCTTTAAAATTGTATGTTTTCGCATCGGTAGTGTACACTGTACTTTTCTGTTGCGCGGTATTGAATCGCGCTTCTTTGAAGCCGGCGATGCTGATGGCACCGACACCGGTATTAAAGTCGACGTGGCGAATAGTTATAATTGTGCCGTGACGACGCGGCACCAGCAACGCCCTACCGGCCTCCTCAAAATCGGTGGCTGATCAAAATCATACCATCTGCGGGAATGGCTGCGCATCCGTTCTTTTTTGGGGGGTAAGATGTGGCACACAGGCCTGTGGACTTACATGTGCTGTTACACTGACACATTAGTTAATTACCCAGGAATATTTCACAAGCTTATGCGAAGCGGAAAAGAAGATTTGGGTTGTTCCACAAAGTTGCGTGAAAAGCTGTCTCGCTCGGGTCTCATTAATCTGGTACAGTGCTGCCGTGAGAAGCCAGTATGCTGTCAGAAAGAACTCTCATCCACGAATGTTTATGTAGCTATTTTGCATTGAACACACGAATTATATGCGCGCTCAAAAGTGTAAAGAACGAGAGACAACTGTCGAAACTAGCAGTAACAACCCTAAAAGTCAACGTTGTCTATTTCTGAATTTCTTATTTAATATGGATATCGTACATCAAAATCGATGTTCTAGCACTGCACGATGTACCTGTCGATGGTATGAACACTCTTGCTCTTCTAGAGATGCGGCACTTGACGCGGTGGAGTGATAGCGGATCTTGGCTCTCAAAATGCAAATGTAAACATCAGCGCATCAGCACGTCGTACTATTCACATGGCCAAAACGTACACTCGAAAAGCATGGCAGGGGTGGTGCAGTGGTAAGATGCCGGGCTCGGAATCGTGAGGTCGCATGTTCGAATCCTAGGCGAAGACGTTTTTTTTTTCTAAATTTTATTTACTTTTATGTTTTTCTTTTATGTACTAACCAATTTACATAACCTTACGGACGTCTCTGTCAATTTTTAATTAAATATTGATCAAGAACTACAGAACTTTCTACTACAGGACGTCACACTACAGACAACAGAGCTACAGGCAACAGAACTACAGACAACAGAACTACAGGCAACAGAACTACAGAACCAACGTCCCAAAATACGACAGACTGCAAAAATTTCCTGTTGTGTTTTTCAACTGGGGACCCAGAGTCAATTGCTACCGCACAAAGGTCAACGCCAGCTGCTGCCGCACACCATTACATGGAACTACGCTCGTTCGTGGGAAAAGTGGGAGAAGACGTGGACGAGTGGATTATGCACTACAGTCGGCTTAGCCGATTTAATCACTGAAACTCGGTCACGAAGCTTGACAACGTCGTCTTCGTTTTGAGAGAAACCGCACTGATGTGTTACGAGAATCACGAAGGGTCCTTAACAACACGGGAACTCTTTGCGGAGGAAATAGGAAAATGTTTTGGCGATTCTGATGCCAAAAAGAAACGTGAGGTGAGAACACTTCGTCAAAGAGCTCAAACGCCGACAGAGACATGCACTACCTGTATAGAAGAAGTTCTCAAGTTGTGAAAGATCATAAACTCACGAATGTCTGAGGAAGACCGAGTCAGACATTTCAGAAACGAATCGCAGAAAACGTCTACAATTTTCTAATAGGTAGAGAAGACCTCGCGTCCGTCTCAGTTGTCTTGCGTCACTGTCGTACTTTCGAGACGTTGAACACACGTCGTATTGCGCCCAAATTCAGACGACGGTCAAACGTGGCGACTGTCGCCAGCGTCGATACGAGTCCGTCCACTGACCTTGCCTCTACTATTCAGGAAATGGTACGCGAAAAACTGCGGCGATACAATGAACTAGTGTGCCACACAGTTCAACCGCCGGCTGTGTACTCAGTATATCACGCACCACCCGCATCACCATGCGCTACTTTGGCACCGTCTGTTTGTGTCACGGACTTCGATGTGGCTGGAACAACGGAGCCACATCCGAAGACGCATCCGTCAGAACAGCGATATGGGCAATGCTTTCCCCCCAGCCGTGATGCACAGAGGCGGACGGCCCCTGTTCAGCGTGCTGACGTGTCGTGCCAAGTTCGACGACCTCTGCCGGCCGAGCGCTTTGAGCGGCAATTCGTCGAGCGTCCTCTGCCCTTCTGCTACAACTGTGGTATCGAGGGCCGCATCGCCAGGTACTGCAGCGTGGCCCCACAACGCCGCCAGGTGCCGAGGTACGACCGATCAACAATATCTGGCCAGCAACGCCTTGACCATCCGTACACATATCCACGCGGTATTTCCATCGAGACCCTGGGAAAGCTGCGAAACCGTTCACCGGCCTCCGATCAGAACTTGACACCACCGCCTGCCCTTCGCCTAAGCCGGTCAACGTCTCCCCGGCGCCGCTAATCCTCGCCTTCGCCGGGAAAATAGTCAGCGCGGCCGTTGGAGGTGAGCCCGCTGGAGTCTTCGATTATTACAGAAATACCTCCGCCAATTTGCAAGGTTAAAAATAAGGTTTGTGTACATGTAGACGGCGTCTCAACAATGGCCTTAGTGGACACCGGAGCGAGCGTTTCCGTAATGAGTTACGCATCGAAACGCCTTCCAGGACGAAAAGTGCTGTTTCTTGCGACCATTTCGATGTGCTTCGCGTAGTGAGTGCAGAACTATTGTGCCTTGTAGGTGTGTGTAGTGCAGCAGTTAGCTTGGGTTGTGAAACGTTTAACGCGGAATACGTAGTTTTACGTCATGCTACACATGACGGGAATCTGCGCCTCGAATTTCTTAAGCTGTGTGCGCCAATGTCGATTGCCGAAAGGGAGAAATCACTGTAGAATCGAGCCTTCCTGCCGTATTTATGGAAAATTCGCGGTGTTACGAAAGTGCCCTTTGTGTGCCCGCAGATACCGTCGTACCGCCGTTGTCTGCCAAATGTGTCCCAGTCGCCTGCTCTCCTGCAACCGTCAGAACATTTGACGCTACCGTAGTTCACCCTAGTTGCATTAAGAAGAATGTTCTAGTGCCGCATTGCACACGGTCGGTTATCGATGGTCTTATGGACAATAACTTGATCCAATGAATCCAGAATACTACCGGAGGGTCTGAAAATTGCGGCTATTCGTGAGCATCAAGAATCCCCAGATGGCAAGGATGAGCTCCATTCAGAATGCATGTGCGACGGACACTTCCGTGATGGCTATGATAAACAAATCGCTCAGTACTAACCAACGTCAGAAACTGGCAAATATTCTACGAAAACACATCGCAGTGTTCGACTTTTCCCAGCAAGAGGCTCCGCCATTCTTTCCCTCTACTCATGTACGGCATGGCATAGACACGGCATTTTACCAGCCTCTGCGACAAAAGCCATACCTGGTGTCACCTTCAATGTCATCAATGACCAAGTCCGTGACATGCTAAAGAAAAACGTTATCCAAGAGTCGAGTAGTCGGTGGGCAGCCCCAGCAATTCTAGTCAAACAGCAAGATGGCACATGGCGATTTTGCGTTGTTTAGCACCGCTTCAACGCCGGTACCAAGAAAGAGGTATACCCTTTGCCACGGACTCATGATGCTATAGATTGCCTTTCTTCGGCCTCCTACTTTTCGAGTGTAGACTTGCATTCCGGATACTGGCAGGTTCCGATGCACAAGGCAGACAAGGAAAAAACGGCATTCCTTCCACCAGATGCACTTTTCGAATTCAGTGTGATGCCGTTCGGGCTGTGTAATGTGCCTGCAACTTTTGAGCGCTTCATGCACAACATTCTGAGTGGTTTGAAGTGGGAAGTCAGCATGTGCTATCTGGATGATGTCGTGGTTTTCGGACGCACGTTTAGTGAACACAACACTCACCTCACTCTTGTACTAGAGTGCCTAGGCAAAGCACGCTTGGTAGTAAACTCCAAGAAATGTTGCTTTTGGGAACGCCAAACACTAGTTCTAGGCCACCTAGTGCGCAAAGAGGGCATAAGACCGGATCCAGCGAAAACGACTGCGGTCGAAGCCTTTCAGAAACTTCGCTCAGTAAAAATCTATGAAGCTTCTTGGGTGTTTGCTCACACTTCCGTCAGTTTATTCGCGGACTTGCTGACATCGCGCACCCGCTGACGTGTCTTCTTCAAAAAGGCGTTCGCTTTGACTGGACCCCAGAATGTGTGTGTGCTTCTCGTGAACTGGAGTTCCGTTTGACGTCCCATCCAGTTCTCATACACTTCGACCCCTTGGCTCCCACAGAACTGCACACGGATGCTAGGAGTATTGATGTAGGCGCTGTTCTTATTCAACGCTTCGACACCAAAGAACACGTCATAGCGTACGCGAATCGCTCTCTAGGCAAGCCCGAGCGCAATTACACCATCACAGAACAGGAATGTCTCGCAGTGATTTTCGCAGTGCAGCGCTTTCCGTCATACCTCTATGGACGCCCTTTCAACATCGTCACAGGCCATCACTCTTTGTGCTGGCCCGCCAACCTGCGTGATCCATCTGGTAGGCCTACACGTTGGACACTCCGTCTGCAGGAGTACAACTTCACCCTTTCCTATAAAACCGGTCGACGGCACGCCCACGCCGACTGCCTGGCGCGGCTACCGCTTCCCACGACGGACTGTGACGCGAATAACTTTGACTTTGCTAACCGCAATACATTGAAGACTGAGCAGTAAAACGATGACATTTCAAAACAGCAACTAGCGCCCCAACAGAAATCAAAAGTGAATCGTGTTTGCACATGAAATGAACTGCTATACAAGAACTATTCTACGACAGATTCACTACATCTATTGGTGGTCCCGAAACGTGTGCGCACTTCTATCTAGCGGGCGTTGCGTGACGAACCAACTTCCGGTCATTTGGGAGCAGCTAGAACGCTTTGCCGTCTTCAAGAAAGATTTTACTGGCCTAATATGCATGAGACTTATCAGGCTTATCAGACGATAGCTTACTGGTATCCTGTCTAACGGTAACTCCGTTAGACAGGATAACAGTAGGCATCGCAGCAGACCGGGCAGATTGTAGGCATCGCAGCAGGATGGTGGGCAGATTGTTCTAGAAAAACTGGCCACACTGTATACACAATGTCTCATGACCTGGAGCCTAGGGGAATCTTGGAAGAACGCTAGCATAATCCTAATCCATAGGAAAGGGGACGCCAAAGACTTGAAAAATTATAGACCGATCAGTTTACTGTCAGTTGCCTACAAAGTATTTACTAAGGTAATCGCAAATAGAATCAGCAACACCTTAGACTTCTGTCAACCTAAGGACCAGGCAGGATTCCGTAAAGGCTACTCAACAATAGACCATACTCACATTATCAATCAGGTGACAGAGAAATGTGCGGAATATAACCAACCCTTATATATAGCTTTCATTAATTACGAGAAAGCGTTTAATTCCGTCGAAACATCAGGAGCGATGGAGGCATTACGGAATCAGAGTGTAGACGAGCCGTATGTAAAAATACTGAAAGATATCTATAGTGATTCCGCAGCCACCGTAGTCCTCCATAAAGAAAGTAACAAAAGACCAATAAAGAAAGGTGTCAGGCAAGGAGATACGATCTCTCCAAAGCTATTAGCAGCGTGTTTACAAGAGGTAATCAGAGACCTGGATTGGGAAGAATTGGGTATAAGATTTATTGGAGAATACCTTAGTAACTTGCGATTCGCTGATGATATTGCCTTGCTTAGTAACTCATGGGACCAATTGCAAAGCATGCTCACTGACCTGGAGAGGCAAAGCAGAAGGGTGGGTGTAAAAATTAATCTGCAGAAAATAAAGGTAACGTTTAACAGTCTTGGAAGAGAACAGCAGTTTACGATAGGTAGCGAGGCACTAGAAGAGGTAAGGAATACATTTACTTAGGGCAGGTAGTGACCGCGGATCCGCATCATAAGACTGAAATAATCAGAAGAATAAGAATGGGCTAGGGTGCGCTTGGCAGGAGTTCTCAGATCAAGAACAGCAGGTTGCCATTATGTCTTACCAGTACTCACGTACGGGGCAGAAACCTGGAGGCTTACGAAAAGGATCCTGCTTAAATTGAGGACGACGCAACGAGCTATGGAAAGAAGAATGATGGGTGTAACGTTAAGGGGATAAGAAGAGAGCACATTGGGTGAGGGAAGACAGCAGAAACGGGTGAGGGAACAAACACGAGTTAATGACATCTCACTTGAAATTAGGAAAAAGAAATCGGCATGGGAAGGGGGAAGGTAACCCATGTTCATTAAGGGTTACGGACTGGATTCCAAGGGAAGGGAAGCGTAGCAGGGGGCCGCAAAAAGTTAGGTGGGCTGATGAGATCAAGAAGTTTGCAGGGACAACATGGCCGGGGTAGTTGGAGGAGAATAGGATAGGTCTTTGACCCGCAGTGAGCGCAACCACGCTGATGACGATGATGATGATGCATCAGACCACGCGGCAATACGTGTCAGGCTGCAATGAAGGTCAACGTCGCAAAAGTCTCACAAGTACTCCTCCTGGTACACTACACCCTGTACCACCCGCAAAGACTCCATTCGAGCAAGCCGGCATCGACCTTCTCGGCGCGTTTCCACGGTCCTCTAACGGAAATCGCCAAAATCGTTGTGTGCACTGACCACCTGAGACGCTACTGTGAGGCGGCTGCAATATCATCTGCTACGGCACCCCATGTGTGCTTTTTCTTGCTACGTTTTATTATTCTACGACACGGGCCTCCTAAAGTCGTTATTAGCGATCGTGGGTGACAGTTTACTGCAGATATTGTTCAAGAGAGGCTTCGTCTATGTTGTTCAAATTTTCGACACTCTAGGCCGTACCATCCGCACACAAACGGCCTTACGGAACGCACCAAAATTCTCACGAGCATGTTGTCCATGTACGTCTCCACGGATTACAAGAACTAGGACAGCGTTCTACCTTTCGCTACTTCTGCACTTAATACCGCCCAGCACGAAACTACCAGCTACAACCCCTTCTTTCTCGTTTACGCTCGACCGCCATGTTATGCCCTTGATACGATCTTCGCATTTATGAACCACAATGATGCCTGCATATCTGAGACCATCTGTCGTGCAAAACAAGCCCGCCGCCGTGCTAATTTGCGCACTCTTGCTTCACAAGATTGCTCCAAGGCACGTTACGACCGCCGACACCGACCCGTCACATATGAGCCAGCTGACTTAGTGCGGCTGTGAACGCCTACCAGAAAACGTGGGTTGTGCGAAAATCTACTGGGGCGCACTATGTTGGACCTCGCGTTGTCTTAGACCGTATAAGCGAATTGACGTACCGCATAGCGCGTCTCCTTTCAAATGGTCGACGCTCCTCAAAGACTGAAGTGACTCATGTTGCCCGCTTGAAGCCCTCCACCGCTCGAGATGCTGTTTGACTTACCCGCTGGGCTTCGTCTGCGCGGGGGGATCTGTTATAAGCGTGAATGTTGTGCATGATTTGGGCATATGCCCCCAGCAATAGTGGGACACGGAGTAAGAGAGGGGGCAAGAAGACGGTCGCCTAGCGATAACGGAACCTCGGCTGGCGCTCAGGACCGTCGGTTTTCTTCCAATAAACCTTCTCTACGCGGAGAGTAGCCCGCAGCAATATATCCCGTTGGGAGATGTCTGTACAGTCGTGCATTTGTGTTTTTTTTAATTTTCGCCCCACCGTACCGTGGTAGTATTCAGTAGACTAGGTGGAGTCTACTCAGCGTGAGAAAAAGGTTGAAATGCAGTAGCTTGTTATATACTCTGGATTCAAATAACGAATATTAAAAGGAATTTGCGCGGTTAATAGCAATATTAGTCTTTAGCATGCATGCTAACAACGAGAATCCATGGAATTGGCAAGCCGTGACTTCTTGCCTTATGCACACAACTGGAAAAACTTTGCACTTTGCAATAGCGAGATGGTTTTGCATTTATACCACGATTGATCACTTGTAAGCACGGTCCCTAGAGTGGACTCTCACAAGTTGCAAAGACAATGAGGTCTGGATAGTGCTACTAAGCTTAGATATTTAGAAGGATATACCTAAGCTCGCTTCCCAAAGGCTCGCCAGACGCTTAGGTTGGTACACAGGCATACATGCGACAACTTACTATAGACGCTAATGAGGAGGAGCCACATTTTTTAGAAGCCCAGTGCGTCACATGCCAGCTGCTGCGGTTTAGCCCACAATAATCCGCGCCATCAGCCGAGAGAGCTGTAAACCACGACTAAAGAAATCCTCGGCGCGGCAGCCTCGTTCCGACCCCTTATCTGTTCTTCCACCGTGATTGAGAACGCTGCGATACGATAGCGCATGAGGGCAATCACATGGTTTTATTTCGTATTTCTCGGACTTTCTTTTTAAACGCCGGATAAATTACCACACACATTCTACGTTGCCACAAAAAATAGGATCGGTCGTTTCTGAACCCCCTATAGAATATCACGAAACGCACTTGAAGCTAAAGTGAATATAACAAATTTCAAATAATTGATCCCAGCTAAATAATTATTCGGAATATAAAAAAATATTTTGAGGAGCGCCACAGGATGGCAAACCATATGTCGTTGGTTTCCCCCAACTGCGGTGCGGAATTTTTTTTAATTCTTGGTTCAATTACGTACCAAACCCTGCCTATACACATTCCATTACTTAAAGCCTTTCTCTCGCTCGCTCTACTTCTACACATCGCAGTTTCTTGAACTACGTTTGCTAGAGCATTTAAAGCTGACAAATACGACATATATGGCTTTGCAGCCCGCGAGAAGTTGTTGCATTGTTTTCTGAAGTTTAGGAAGACTTATATTTAGAATATTTAGAATTTCTTGGCATATTTCTGAGCGTATATGCGAGACATCACTAATGTCCGCTCCAGATGTTTCAATAGCTTCAGCATATAGAACTGTGTGTGTACGTAACTGTAAACTTGATATTTAATCAATCTTTAATGAAAACGGTGGCATCAGTTAAAAATGAGTCCCCTACAGTTGGCATATTTTCACATTACTTTTAAAGACAATTATCTTCGTCAATTTGCTAAAGTAAATTGCAAAAATAAGAACAAACAAAAATGATGTCACCGTTTCGAGGAATACCCCGGATGCTTCTATTTAGACCGTACAGAGTTTTTCACAATCGCCTGTGACACCATAGTTCTAGTCAATTAGCTGGACTACTCAAAGAGGCGGTCATTTCTTGTGCGAGAAATTGAAATGCATACTGGAATAATTAACAAAGATTTAGTAATTACCTTAATAATTGATTACTTTACGACACATAATGCTATTTACGAATTCTAGCCGGTGAATTCGCAAGGCCTGTCCGCTTGAAACGAATTTTCGGGATGACACCAGTTTTGAGATATTAATTCGCAAGGCGTGGGGGGAAATACATACGCCTTCCAGTTACTTTCGTGCTTGAATACATAAAATGATGGTTTGTTAAAGAGTAAGCGGAATAATAGGGCAATTTTACGGCAAGTTTCGTGGCACATAACTTGAAACCCATGTGATTCGCATAATTTCTTTCAAGTGAGTATGCCTTCAATACTCACTAGCCACAATTGGTACACAGCAAAATGTGCCGTCCACTAATTAGGTAAAAAGTTAATTAGTAGTTCTTGCTAATTAGCAACATATGCATCTCGGTTTCTTGGGTGAGTAAATTTCTCCGCTAACATAATTACAGTTGCCACAGCGGATATTTCGAAATTCTGCATGATGTCAAAAAATAACAACCCACATAAATAGGAAGTTTTGTTGAGAACTATCTTAAAGTATGCGTGGCAGAGAGTCCCTACTTACTTTTCCTTGAGGCAACTGGCGAGGACGTTGGTCATTGTGGTTATCTGGTGGCGAGCCTTGTCCGTGACTTGTGACAAGCGAATGAGCGCAGCCAGTGCTGGGGCCATGGTGTGCGATACCATGTCAACGCAGGCCAGACCGAAGGATATGGCACTGATCGAAAAAAGAAATTATTAAACCACAATGTTATGGCCGAACAGCGCACCAAACGGTGCTAAAGTTGATGCACGTCAGTAGTAGGCTAATGCTGCATGTTAAGAGGAAGCCCTACCTCGTAGTCAACTCGTATTTCTATATAGTGCCCAGGAATTAGAATGGATAGATAAATGTATGGATACTTGATAAAGAGATGGATGCTATGCACGTCCCCTTCGAAAGGGGCGGTGAATTGCGCCACCAAGCCATATCTTTTTACAATTTTCAAAATGTCTTACCTATCTTATTATTTTTATCATTCACCAAATGCGCAGAGTAATTAAAAATGGTGATAATGAATACTTATTGGCATCGGCCCTCAATCGGGGCGGTGACAAGTATTCACCCAGCCTGCTTCTGTGAAGAGGAAGCTTTAGCTCGGGTCCAGCTCTGATGCGACAGATCCATATGCACGTGAAACAGTTTTCTAAGATAATTCCAAGACCGATCTTAATGGAAGTTGTTGCATTTCAGAAAGAAATTTAAATTCTAGTGACGGCTGAAGAGTAATCTCAGTTTACTGCCGCAATTTTTTAAAAGGAATTTTTTAAAACTGGTAGCTTTAAAAAATGAAGCACGATGCTTGCAAATTTATAGGGCTGCACAAAAAAGAGATATCGAAGTTGTTGGAGCTGCATTAGTTACACAATCCAAAGCGCGAAAATTTCATGTGTCAATTTATATCATATATTTATTTTGTCGGTTTTAGATGTATTCTAAGGTGTAATTTACAGAATTCTGATATACTTTCCCATTGCTGAGCTAAACAGTTGTAAACATGAGAGGTTTGCTTCCTGTGCATTTACAAATTTTTCAAAATCGTTATGAAAAATTGAAATGAATAAAAAATTCGCAAGCCGGAGTCATTAGATTTTAAGTTAATCTTCTAAATGCCACCAACTTCATCAAATTTGTTGCAGTAGTTACCAATTAGTAGAAAAACGATTTAGCGAATTGACGAGTGCAAAAACGATTTCTCAATTCCCATGCAGTTGATAAAAAACCCCGAGCTGACGCTTCCTCTTAGGCAGGTATCGGATAGGTACATGGTACATGTTTCTCTGAGACAGGTACATGCTTTTTATTCTAGAATTTCGCATGCATCTCGATAATCGCTTTTATCTTCCTGAAAACATACACATCGAGTTTTTAGATCTACCTATGGCTATGACAAATACAGTGCTATAAATTACTTGCTCGCTATTTTTCCACTAACGGATAGATGGACGGATGCTATGCGCGTCCCTTTCCAAACGGGGCGGTGGGTGGCGCCACCACGCTCTTGTTCATATTTAGCCTAATGTGCTACCTATTTTGTTCAGAAAAAAATAACACACAATGAATTCCCCGAACCAAACTTTCTGAAAAACTATGGGGAACTTTGTTTTTGTAAGGTTGTTCGTGGTCTCCCTTCTTTTGGGTCACCAAACCTCCGATCGCCTTTTGCTAATCTCCACTGCGGACATGTTTACTTACTCCTTGCAATTCGTGAACGTAAGCGCTTCAAGGAGGCAAGCTGAGCCTAAGCTGACATTTGGGTGGCTACCTTCGCATTCTAATAAAAAATTGTTCATATTTCCCTAAATTTACCGCATCAAACACAAGCTTCTTTTTTCGTTGTTTACCTCGCGTTTTAACTACCCGTTCTCAGGTATCCTGATGTCGCTTGGAAAAGTAAATGGCTTCCCTTTGAGTTTTCATAAATTGTTTCTTTCCTGATTTCGATTTTGCCTCTTGTGTACTTATTCACAACAGGTTTTATTTCCATTGCCGCAACCGAAGAGATTGTCTCAGCCTCTCTGTCCGACTGTGCGTTTGGCGTTTTTTGTTGTCATGTTGGCCACTATAGCGGTCGCATACTTCCTGGTAAGCATCCTGGTTGTTTTCTCGACTATGCGTCTATGTTTTTCCTGTACAAATACCTGAACATTTTTGCGACCCATTAAGTTGCTTTCATGTTCCGCAGTCGCTCTTGCAAATCAATTTTTCTATGAGGTTCGCTCATTTCAAACTTGTCCAGTCCACATCACTCTGTGTAGCTTGATTTGTAGTCTTCCTGCGAGAACCCAATTCAAGGCGTCCCACTGACCATTGGTTGCCATCCAGTCCTGATTGTAGCTCCGACATTTACGCCTGATTTGCTCGCTCCTCCCTAAAGCTTCGCGAAGCTTCGCCTCTAGCGGCCACTTCTACAAACATGCACGTTTTATATGGGAAGGCGTCATTTTCGTCGAATTAGTTTAATCACAATCGCCATCCTTCACAAATCTCCCGACGAAATATGTTGTATGTGCCTAGATAAACGACGTCTGCAAGCGGTACCGCATTATTCACAACATAAAGCTCGTTCCAGTGCGTGCGATGCTTGAGGTATGAGAGTCTGTGAGAACATTGAGACTTTGGACGCGTTTTTCATCGGTAAAAATCAATTTCCGATAAAACTACTACAGCGATTGGTAAGTTGCCGGGTATTTATCGACTTAAATGATGTAGCTTTCAGCTAGTTACAGTAGAACCTCTTCAAATGAAAAAACATAAGTCGTTGCAAATTATAATATTTCATAACATGGTTGGAAATTCATTTGGTAGATATATAGACTTAGTTGCATCGGCAGTCACGCATAAAAACGATAGCCGAGCGTTTTTAACCACCGTGACTCAATATCACCGCCATCGCCAGTCGACATGTAGAAGCGCGGCTGCGCCTTTCATGGTTCTATCACTTTTTCACAGCTTAGTTCGGTATACTTCAGCAAGGTGGCGTTACCTAATGCATGTAATTTAGGGACAGATCTTGTTTTGTTTCTTTCTCTCTGCACCAAATGTATCGCACAAGAAAATTGATGCCTGGTTGCGTGAACCGGGAACGTGCTTGGACACTGCTTGTTCTCTTCTATATATTGCTACGGAACAGCCGCCACAGTGTGGCTGCACTGAGGAGAAGGAAGACGACGTGGCCACCGCTTGATATAGCGTCGCCATCATTGCCACCGCTTGTCTACGTGTAAATATATTGTAGACTCGTACGTCAGCTACACGTAACATTAATTTGGTGGAGGTGGACGTTCCCCGTACCCGTCATGGAGCTTCGCAGCGGTCGCAACGGCGACAGTGCAACTTCGGCTCCTGCTGGCAGCACTTCCTCTCCGCAACCGTCTCCGCCTGCAGCCCCGACCTACGTCGCCATTTCCCCGCCTCGGGATCCTGGTGTTTTCAACGGAGTCGGCAGTCCTGATGTTGGCGACTGGCTCCGCTTATACGAACGTGTCAGCACCAGTCACAGGTGGGATTCGACTATTATGCTCGCGAACGTTGTTTTCTACCTCGACGGAGCTCCACTTGCATGGTTCCAGACTCACGAAGAGGAGATCTCGAGCTGGGATCTCTTCAAAGAGAAGCTCCGCGACCTTTTTGGCAATCCCTTCAGTCGTCAAGTCAATGCCAAGAAAGCCCTAGCCACACGTGTACAGACGTCGACCGAGTCCTACGTGTCCTACATTCTCGACGTCTTGGCCCTTTGTACCAAGGCTGACCCGACCATGTCTGAGGACGATAAGGTAAATCACGTCCTCAAAGGGATTGCTGACGACGCCTTCAATTTACTGGTGTTTACCAACGTCACCAGCATCGATACGATCCTCAAGGAGTGCCGCCGTCTTGAGCATGCTAAAAGCCGCCGGTTATCCCAGTACATCACGCGACTTCCCAACACAGCTGCTACGTCATCCTGTGACGATCTCTTCCACCAGCCGTCGCGATGTGACAACTTGACCCGCTTTATTCGTCGTGAGGTCGAAGCGGCACAACCGGCGGCCCCTTCATTTCCGTCACCTGATCATTCTCCGGTGACAATCTCCTTGATCCAGGCCATCGTCCGTCAAGAGTTATCAAACGTCGGCCTGCACTCCATTCGTTCCGCATGCTCGGAACCTCTCTCTCCACGCACGGCCCCACCGCGCCCTTCTTACTCTTATGGACAGCGCAACCCCTCCGAATGGCGAACCGTGGACGACAAGCCGATCTGTTTTAACTGCCGACGCATTGGACATGTCGCTCGCCACTGCCGCAGCCGCTGGACTTCCCCCACACGCTATTCTCCTAATTACCACCCTCGCCCCTCTAGTGCGTCCTTTTCCTTCGCCCCTTCTATGCCCACCCCATCATCTGACCCTGCGACGCCTTTGACACGACCCCGCTACTCCTGCTCGCCTTCTCCCTCCCGTCGTCAATCTCGCTCGCCCCCGTCTCGCCGTGCTCCTTCTCCGACCTACTCGCCGCTCCCCCGACCGGAAAACTAGACAGCGCAGCTTCTGGAGGTGAAGCTGCAAAGACGACATTGGCTCAAAATCCTCGCTTCACCTTACCGACGAACAAGAATCTTTTGGACGTTCTCGTCGACAATGTTCCTGTGTGCGCGTTGATTGACACCGGGGCGCATGTGTCCATTATGAGTGCTGCTCTTCTCCGTCGGCTCAAGAAAGTTCTGACGCCTGCCCCGAACCGACTTGTACAAGCCGCCGACGGAGGGACTGTCGCTATTGCTGGCATGTGCTCTGCCCGACTCACCATTGCTGAGAGACACACCGTCGTTCTCTTCACCGTCATCGAGCATTGCCCTCACGAACTCATTCTCGGTCTGGATTTTCTTGCCCATCATTCTGCCCTCATTGACTGTTCGGCCGGCTCACTTCGCCTTGACTTGCCTCTTCTTGCCGACCCTGTGGACCCGCCTCCCAGCCATCTGAACTGCATAGATTTTATTTGCCTACCACCTCACTCTATGACACACGTTGACTTGTTGTCCTCACCAGCTGTACCTGACGGCAATTACGTGGCCGCACCAATTCCGGCCGTTATGCTTACACATGGTGTTATCGTGCCGCACACTGTGCTGAAAATTACTGGTAACCGCACCTGCCTTCCACTCGTCAATTTCGCGCTAACCGCGCAAGTTCTGCCTCAGGGGATCTCCTTGGCTATAATTCGCGCTTTGCAGGATGATGAGGTCGAGCCATTCACAGTGGAAGATCGTTACAGCTCAGCCCATACCGTGACGTCATCGCACAGTACTGACGTCGACATGAAGAAGATGGTCTCCTCTGACCTTACACCTGCTCAAGCTGCAGCCCTTTGCCGCGTTCTTCAAGGCTATCGCGACATTTTTGACTTTGACAATCGACCCTTAGGTCAAACGTCCGTCGTGACCCATCGCATAAACACTGGCGATGCGAACCCTATTCACCGTCGTCCATATTGTGTTTCTGCGTCAGAACGAGCTGTTATCCAACAGGAAGTCAAAAAGATGCTTGCAAAAAACATTATCGAGCCTTCCTGTAGTCCCTGGGCTTCTCCCGTCGTACTTGTCAAAAAGAAGGATGGAACGTGGCGTTTTTGTGTAGATTATCGCCACCTGAACAAAATCACAAAAAAGGACGTGTACCCTTTGCCACGTATTGATGACGCTCTAGACTGCCTGTACGGTGCCACTTATTTTTCTTCTATCGACTTACGGTCCGGGTACTGGCAGATATCCGTCGACGACATGGACAGAGAGAAGACTGCATTTGTTACCCCTGACGGCCTTTACCAGTTCAAGGTGATGCCTTTCGGTCTCTGTAACGCGCCCGCCACCTTCGAACGAATGATGGACTCTTTGCTTCAGGGGTTCAAGTGGTCCACCTATTTGTGCTATCTGGACGACGTCATCGTTTACTCACCCACATTTGACACGCATCTAGACCGCCTTTCCGCGATTCTTGACGTGTTCCGCCGCGCCGGTCTCCAGTTGAACTCGTCAAAATGTCACTTCGCTCGCCGCCAAATCACCGTCCTTGGACACCTCGTGGACGCCAGAGGCGTGCGACCTGATCCGGACCAGATTCGCGCCGTTACGACCTTTCCTGTTCCGAAGTCTACCAAGGACGTCCGTAGTTTCGTAGGGCTGTGCTCATATTTCCGACGCTTTGTGAAGGAATTTGCGACCATCGCCCGTCCCCTTACCGACCTCTTGAAGAAAGACGCCCTCTTTTCTTGGGGACCTGACCCTGCCGCATCTTTTTCGCAGCTCACTACTCTCCTTACCGCGCCTCCAATTCTGGCCCATTTTGACCCGTCTGCTTCAACGGAAGTTCGAACTGATGTCAGTGGTCACGGCATAGGAGCAGTATTAGCACAACACCAGCGTGGACATGATCGCGTTATAGCCTATGCCAGCCGACTTCTATCACCCGCCGAGCGCAATTATTCAATCACAGAGCGCGAGTGCCTCGCTCTTGTGTGGGCTGTTGCCAAGTTTCGCCCATACTTGTACGGACGCCCCTTCTGTGTCATCACTGATCACCACGCGCTCTGCTGGCTATCCTCGCTCAAGGACCCCACGGGACGACTCGCTCGCTGGGCGTTACGCCTGCAAGAATATACCTTCTCCGTGGTATACAAGACGGGACGCTTGCACCAGGATGCCGATTGTTTGTCCCGCTACCCCGTCGACGACCCGGCTGATGCGGACACCATCACTTGCGTTTTCTCTGTGTCCAAGTCGCTCGAAATCGGCAATGAGCAACGCCGCGATCCTTCCTTACGAGCCCTCATCGTCCATCTGGAGTCAACGCCTGGCGACGCCTCTCTCCGGATGTTTCTCCTTAAGGAAGGGACACTATACCGCCGCAATCTCGATCCACACGGCCGTGACCTTCTGCTCGTAATTCCATCCCACTTGCGGTCGACTGTCCTCCAACAACTTCACGACGCTCCCGTGGCTGGACACTTGGGCGTCTCGCGCACATACGACCGTGTACGCCGTCGCTTCTTTTGGCCGGGTCTCGCTCGCTCCGTGCGACGCTATGTTGCCGCTTGTGAGCCCTGTCAGCGCCGGAAGAAGCCCTCCACACCTCCAGCTGGATGTCTTCAGCCGATCGACATCCCACCGGAACCCTTTTTCCGTGTTGGTCTAGACCTTCTTGGACCGTTCCCTCTCTCGGGCTCCGGAAATAAATGGGTCGCCGTCGCTACTGATTATGCTACGCGGTACGCAATCACCAGAGCCCTCCCGACAAGTTGTGCTACTGACGTTGCTGACTTTCTGCTCTATGACATCATTTTAGTGCACGGTGCCCCGCGCCAATTACTCACTGACCGTGGCCGCAGCTTTCTGTCGGCAGTCGTCGAGGACATCCTCCGCTCCTGCTCGACTAAGCACAAGTTCAGCACGTCCTACCACCCACAGACCAACGGCCTCACGGAGCGCCTCAACCGGAGCATCACCGACATGCTATCCAAGTACGTCGCGACCAACCACCACGACTGGGATCTTCACTTACCATATGTGACGTTCGCGTATAATTCATCGCGTCACGACACCGCCGGCTATTCACCATTCTATCTCCTATATGGCCGAGAACCCGCGTTGCCCTTGGAAGCATTGTTGCCCTCGGCCACACGTTCAACCACTGAATACGCCCGCGACGCGATCGCACACGCCGACCACGCGCGCCTGCTCGCCCGCACCCGTCTCGAGGCCTTGCAGGAGCATCAGAGACGATTCTATGATTGCCACCATCGCGACGTACAATTTACTCCGGGTTCTCTGGTGCTTCTCTGGTCCCCCATTCGACGTGTGGACCTTTCCGAAAAGCTGCTGTCCCGCTACACTGGCCCATACCGTGTGGTGCGACAAGTGACCGATGTCACGTATGAAGTCATCCCCACCAGCCTCTCAGCGTCATCGTCGGCTGCAAGTGACATCGTTCACGTGGCGAGACTAAAGCCATATCACACACCTTTCGCCGCGGATGTGTAGATTAAGCACCGGGACGGCGCTTCTACTGCCGGGGGTGATGCTACGGAACAGCCGCCACAGTGTGGCTGCACTGAGGAGAAGGAAGACGACGTGGCCACCGCTTGATATAGCGTCGCCATCATTGCCACCGCTTGTCTACGTGTAAATATATTGTAGACTCGTACGTCAGCTACACGTAACAATATTAACTACTTTAGATAATAAACACAGACAACGTGTTATCGAAGGTTTGTTTCTCTCCTAGGCTTATATTTACGAAGATATCAGTAAGAAATATTTATTTTCTCTGGAGCTAAGATCTTGGGAAATAAGTGTCGGCTGCGATTCTTTTGCGGCTTTAAATGTACCGCGGAAAAAAGCTTCGTATGCAGGGTGACCATTTAAAATATGCAAAAGTAGGAAAACCGCCAGCAGCCGCGCATCTAGTGTTCATAAAAAGTTGTATAACTGAAGCTACGTTTCTGACGGAGTCTGCGTAGAATCAAAGGAGTATTTTCCATTCGTGGTCTTCGTGCAAATGATAGCTACACGGCTTTGTTGCCGAAGTATTTTCGCGTAGTACCGAGACGTACTTTGAAATCTCGAATTGTTCTCCTGAGTAAGCAGCGCATGTGTGTCATCGTTTGTACCATTGGTATGTGTACATAGCTTCCGAAAAGTTAAGAGCTGCTGAAGGCCGCCATCTCATTATTCCACAACAAACGCAGAAGGGTATTGAAAATTCTGGGAATAGACCCAGGGGCGTGGTAATGTAGCCGATCGTGCAAAAAAGAGTGAATAATACCAATCGCAGGTGTTTCAAGTTCAACCTACACAGTTCTGCCTGAACGCGTTGTCCTCGGCTACAATCACCACATTTGCTCTTAAATTACCCTGTTTCGCGTTGGACGCACTCTGTTGCTGAGTCAGGTCAAAGCGCCCTGACGCAACAACTTGTGCATTTCTCCCGTAATTTTGGAACAATATTGTTATGCCGCAACCAAAAGTGGCGCCAGTCAGAAGCACACTATTTCACGTCTGGAAAGGTAAAATGGATCTCGACAGTCATCTTGTTTATGCATCGTTGTTTCTCTTTTAAATGCTGTAAACACATTTTTATATGTGACTTCTGCAACGTAACAAATTGGTGGAGGTGAGGTGCTGGGTACCCAAGAGAGAGAACGATGCATAAACAAGATGGCTGTCGAGACCAATTCCACCTACACACGTCAAATCGTCTTCTTCTGAGGGGCGCCATACTTGGTTGCGCCGTAACAATGTGCTTCAAGCCTTCTGTACAGTGTTTGACTGATTCAAGAAAATCGGAAAGTATCCTGAAGGTTTGCTAGAAATATGCCTTTATTAGAACCGATTAACCCGGCATGGTTGCTTAGTGCCTATGCTGTTGGGCTGCTAAGCACGAGGTCACGGGATCGAATCCAGGACGGGGCGGCCGCATATCGATGGGGCCGCAATCCGAAAACACCGGTGTACTTAGATTTAGGTGACAAAGAAAGACGTACATCGACCAAGACAAACCGATTAAAAGACAGGATGTTTCCGCTTCCATACGGAAGGCTTGTTCCCATCCGATTGTGAACATCCGAACATTGATTCTGCACGGACGCCGAAACGTCGTGTCTTTTAATAAGTTTTACTTAGTCGGTGCGCATCTCTCTTTGTCATGTCTCATCCCGAACAGACGGTCTTCCGTCGAACTCTCGATTGCTTAGATTTAGGCACACGTTAAGGAACCCCAGGTGTACCAAATTTCCGAAGGCCCCTAACACTGCGTGCCTCATCATCAGATGTGGGTTTGGCACCTAAAACCTCATTGTTTATTTTCAGGATTCTTTATGTCCCATCGGTAATGTGCATTTGTCATGATCACGCCCGCGTCCAGTGAACAGTATCTGCCATTATTTCTACTGTCTGTCGATAAAACTGAATTCGGTCGCTCGTTGTACGTCAGTAACACAACGGCATCGGGTACATTGACTTGGTACGTCCAAGTCATAAACATGCCTGTTCTGTTGTAGCGCCGCAAGACATGGTAATTATTCCACTGGAAATAGGTCAGGCCTCTTAATTTCGTAGTAAACTGGCGTTTACACGTGGCGAACAGACCGAGTTCTAAATAATCTTGATTGATAATTGATGTGCATTTTTAGTGGCTCAAAGGCCAGATATGGCCAAAGAGCGCCATGCAGGTGGTGGTGAGTGGTCAAAAAATTGTTATTCGAATAAAGAAATGAATTGCGAATGGTAGACCTGGCTGAAAAATGGACTAAAACTGGTCGCTGCAAATTAAGTAAAATATATCAAACGAAGAGAGCGAGTAGTGAGGCGTACTGTATCCATAAAAGTTTTGTTATGAAGGGATCATTACGAGAACTTATGGCTTCCAGTAGAACTAGTTCCTCAACAAGACCCTTGAACCTCATAACTGGAAGGCACGCACACTACAAGAATGCTCACATTGCAGCTAGAACATCTAAGGGGAGGATTGCCACAAATAACCTGGTCAAATGGTTTACGGAATAGTTGTTTCCGCTAAAAAGTTTAACGCCGTTCTAAAACAAGAAAGCGGTTCATTGTTCAGAATGGTGAGTGGAGAGGTATGTGACATGAAGTGCTGTGCCACACGTGTCAAACATGATTCCTTCTTTTTATGTTACGTCATAGGCAAGCAGCCTATATATATAGTTCGCTATCACTGAAATAAAACAGTGTGGTACGTGCTCTGGGATCGTCTCCGTCACTCTGCCACCCGCTACAACAGTGGCGACGAGGGTGACCAACCCCCGCCACGAACAGTGGCGTCTCGGAAGCGCTGCGAGTCCTGCTGGGTACTGAAAGCAATCGAGTCTACGGAGCATCGGCGGTCATGGCCCTGGCTACGAACCTCGGTACCCCAAGTTTCGACTAAAATCAAGATAAGTGGGATATCTACTTGACTCGACTGGGGGCGTTTTTTGAAGCAAATGATATTAAGACAGTTGATAAGAAAAGGGCGCTCTTGGTTTCGACACTATCAACGAAGACGGTAGGCGTTCTTGCTGGACACTGCGACCCCCAGAAAGTAAACGCCCTGAGTTACAAGGACGCACTTACCATCCTAAATAACCACTATGCGCCGAAGACTAATGAGGTTGCCGCAAGTTACAAGTTCTTTACAAGGGATCAGACTGCAAGCGAGTCGGTCCGGGACTATGTTGTTGAGCTACGCAAGCTTGCGGATAATTGTCACTTCGGCACTAGTTTGGATCGTATGTTATGGGACCGCATTGTTTGTGGCATGCGGAATCGGGCGGTGCAGCAGACGCTACTTGAAAAAACTGAGCTCACACTTGCCCAAGCTGAAACGATTGCCATAGCGGCAGAGACAGCCGCACTCGAAGTAAGCGCCATGACTAGACCTGAAAATGAGGCAGCGGTGTGCACTGTAGCGACTAAATCGCGCCGATATCAGACCTTCACCAAAGATAAGCAAAGCCATACTGAGTGCACACGCTGCGGAAACTACGATCACGAAGCAAGCGACTGTCCGCACAAAAAGGAGCAGTGTTTTCGCTGTCGAAAGACTGGTCATTTCGCAAGAAAATGCCGCTCCCAGCCGGGGCTCCGGGCTGGTCGTAGGCGCGATGGCATCGCTAACGCAGTTCATTATGACAGGGCTGTATCCGAAACGGAGGAAGGCGATATTTCATAAGTCTTCACATTGCAGGAATCACGGGAAAAGAAATCTTTGCTCCAGGCTTTCCGCAGAGTTATCCACTGGGATGGCGTGCCCTTGAACATGATTATTGACACGGGATCACCGTTTTCTATCATTCCGCAGGATGTGTATCTAAAGCACCGTCTGAGTTGGCCACGCTTATCGAAATGCAAACACACGCTCAGCTGATACTTGGGCAAGCTACCCATTGTCGGTGAACTGCACCTTGAAGCCCATTTTGCGGGGACGACTGTACCTGCCACATTGATAGTTACAGGCTGCTCGGGTCCCAGCCTTTCCTGAAGGGACTTAATCCAAGCGTTCTCGCTTTTGCCGCCGGGTTTCTCGCTACGGTCCAACGACGTCAGCAGATCCCGACAGCTTCAGGACCGAGTTTCCTGCGCTTTTTCAGCCAGGACTGGGAAAAATTCAGGGGCCAACTGTGAAATTCCACATTCGAGAAGGCGCCCAACCGAAGTTCCACAAGGCGCGTCAATTCCTTATTCTCTTCGTGAAAAAGTGGAAACTAAGCGGGAACGTTTAGTAGAGCAAGGCATATTATCGCCCATAGTACATTCTGAGTGGGCGGCGCCAGTCGTACCAGTACTGAAGAAAGACTGTTCCCTTCGCATCTGCGGCGATTTCAAAACCACAATCAATGCTGCGTGCATAACTGAGCAGTACCCTTTACCAAACATTGAAGACATTTTCGCGTCGCTACGCGGGGGATCCGCGCGAGACCACCACCAGGCACCTTACTGAGACGGGGAGGACTCTGCGGCCGGAACAAAGCCTCCCTTCTCCGCCGGCCAAGAGGGGAAAACATGATTTCCGATCGCTCAAGGTTGCGCGGACCTAGTATAGCTCTAGCGTCTAGGAAAAGCTTAAACAGGTGCGAGGGCGGCACGCATAGCGTGGGAAGCTAGCCGCCAGAATAACTATCTCAGGGACTGCTGCTGGCGAAGGCGAAATACCTTCGTGTAATTATAATAACCCTAATAGGACTAATTTCAAAGAAAAAAAAAAGGAAACGGCAAAGAGGGCTATACTACGACGCTCGCGCGGACGATGCCCTCTCGGTGAGCGCTTATTCCCCCTAATCTCTTAAGAGGTTCAATACTTACAAGCATTTGTCTCGCAAACCATATTTATTTCAAGGTTGTTTTCCACGTCTCAATAATTTCTCTCGTCGTATTCGAGTGCTGATTGCAGTGTTATAGTTTGTTAACGAAGTTTTCCCTCCAGTCTAAATATTTTAAGGCAGTTTGTCGTGTGCGTATCATGGCCACGCACGCTTATATCACCTTCCGTTTCTCTGCCACGGTTGCGCTTGAAAACCACGGCGCTGCAATTTTGTTTCAGAGGCTTTCCTTTCCTTCCTTCTTCTCAGCCCTTAAACTGGCTCTCTTAACTACTACACGCAGAGACAAAGCAACAGCGCGCGCATTAGATCCCGTAGATGAGATGAATATTTACAAAAAAAAAGCGACTATCGCGGACAACTTCAGTCCCTTTCCACGTAAGTATGAGGCTCGGAGCAGGAGCTATGGCGCTTGAAAGTCACCTGGGGCCTGACGAACCAACCGACTGAGCTATCTTTCCAGGCAACATCCAAGGGTCACGAGTTTAAATCACCTCTTATGTTCCTTTCTTTCCCCCAATTTTTTTCTTTTTTCTTTTTAATGTCTTTTCCTTTATTTTATCACTTTACGGGAACCCTCCTTCAAATATATATATATATATATATATATATATATATATATGGTCAATTATATATGGCCACACATGTGCAGGTCATAAATACCAGGTTCTCTAGCCGAGTGCCATCCGTGCGGCATAACCGAGCTCAGATTGGTCCAGCCTCTAACCCTACAGCTAGAATAGAACTGGCAGAACTTTCTAAGTTAATCAACAAGCGTAAGACAGCGGACATCAGGAACTATAATATGGATAGAATTGAACAGGCTCTCAGGAACGGAGGAAGCCTAAAAACAGTGAAGAAGAAACTAGGAATAGGCAAGAATCAGATGTGTGCGTTAAGAGACAAAGCCGGCAATATCGTTACTAATATGGATGAGATAGTTCAAGTGGCTGAGGAGTTCTATAGAGATTTATACAGTACCAGTGGCACCCACGACGATAATGGAAGAGAAAGTAGTCTAGAGGAATTCGAAATCCCAAAGGTAACGCCGGAAGAAGTAAAGAAAGCCTTGGGAGATATGCAAAGGGGGAAGGCAGCTGGGGAGGATCAGGTAACAGTACATTTGTTGAAGAATGGGGAGCAGATTGTTCTAGAGAAACTGGCCACCTTGTATACGCAATGCCTCATGACTTCGAGCGTACCGGAATCTTGGAAGAACGCTAAAATAATCCTAATCCATAAGAAAGGGAACGCCAAAGGCTTGAAAAATTATAGACGGATCAGCTTATTGTCCGTTGCCTACAAAGTATTTACTAAGGTAATCGCAAATAGAATCAGCAACACCTTTACATCTGTCAACCAAAGGACCAGGCAGGATTCCGTAAAGGCTACACAATAGACCATATTCACACTGTCAATCAAGTGATAGAGAAATGTGCAGAATATAACCAACCCTTATATATAGCTTTCATTGATTACGAGAAAGCGTTTGATTCAGTCGAAACCTCAGCAGTCATGGAGGCATTACGGAATCAGGGTGTAGATGAGCCATATTTAAAAATACTGGAAGATATCTATAGCGGCTCCACAGCCACCGTAGTCCTCCACAAAGAAAGCAACAAAATCCCTATAAAGAAAGGCGTCAGACAGGGAGATACGATATCTCCAATGCTATTCACAGCATGTTTACAGGAGGTATTCAGAGGCCTGGAGTGGGAAGAATTGGGGATAAAAGTTGATGGAGAATACCTTAGCAACTTGCGATTCGCTGATGATATTGCCTTGCTTAGTAACTCAGGAGACCAATTGCAATGCATGCTCACTGACCTGGAGAGGCAAAGCAATAGGGTGGGTCTGAAAATTAATCTGCAGAAAACTAAAGTATTGTTTAACAGTCTCGGAAGAGAACAGCAGTTTACGATAGGTAGCGAGGCACTGGAAGTGGTAAGGGAATACATCTACTTAATGCAGGTAGTGACCACGGATCTGGATCATGAGACTGAAATAACCAGAAGAATAAGAATAGGCTGGGGTGCGTTTGGCAGGCATTATCAAATCATGAACAGCAGGCTGCCACTATCCCTCAAAAGGAAAGTGTATAAAAGCTGTGTGTTACCAGTACTCACATATGGGGCAGAAACCTGGAGGCTTACGAAAAGGGTTCTGCTGAAATTGAGGACGGCGCAACGAGCTATGGAAAGAAGAATGATGGGTGTAACGTTAAGGGATAAGAAAACAGCAGATTGGGTGAGGCAACAAACGCGGGTAAATGACATCTTAGTTGAAATCAAGAAAAAGAAAGGGGCATGGGCCCATTTCTGAGGAGGGAAGATAATCGATGGTCATTAAGGGTTACGGACTGGATTCCAAGGGAAGGGAAGCGTAGCAGGGGGCGGCAGAAAGTTAGGTGGGCGGATGACATTAAGACGTTTGCAGGGACAACATGGCCACAATTAGTACATGACCGGGGTCGTTGGAGAAGTATGGGAGAGGCCTTTGCCCTGCAGTGGGCGTAACTACGCTGATGATGATGATGATGATGATGATGATGATGATGATGACGCGGGGGATCATTTTTCACAACACTGGACCTTAAGGATGCATATAACAAACTCCCATTGGATGAGGAGGCGAGGAAGTTGGCCGTGATAAACACTCACAAGGGGTTGTTCTGCTATAACCGTCTTCCGTTTGGGGTTGCCTCGGCTACCGCAATTTTTCAGCGGCGCATGGAAGCGGTCCTGGCCGGTCTTCCAGCCGTGCAGGTGTATTTGGATGATGCATTGATAGCGGAACGTCAAGCCGATAATGGCTCAGTGCTTCGGGACGTTTTGCGCAGGCTTCAAGAAAATGGTATCAAGCTGAAGGCCGAAAAATGCCATTTTCGCAAAGACTCAATCGTATACCTGGGCCATCGCATTGACAAAGACGGCTTGCATCCGCTTGAGAAGAACCTAGCAGCAATACGCGACTCGCCACGGCCTACGAATGTGAACGAACTGCGCTCGTTTTTGGGTCTGTTGACTTATTATCACTGGTTCTTGCCTCAAATGCCAACGATGCTGGCGCCGTTGTATCTTCTGCTTGAAAAAGAGCATAAATGGCACTGGGGAACGGAGCAGGAAAATTCGTATCTCAAGGCTAAACAAACACTTCTGAGTTCGCCTGTTCTGACGTATTTCGATCCCAACCAACCTGTGCGCTTGGAATGCGATGCGTCACCTTCGGGTTTAGGTGCCGTAATCTCGCACCGAATTGGAAAAGTGGATAAGCGCATTGCCTTCCGTTCATGCACGTTAACACACGCCGAAAAGAATTATTCTCAGCTCGAGAAGGAAGCGCTCGCACTGGTACTCGGAGTAACAAAGTTTAGAGACTACCTGCTGGTCCGCGAGTTCGTATTGGTCACGGACCACCAACCACTGATGGGCCTTCTACGAGAAGATCGACCTGTGCCCCCAATGGCGTCGGCACGTATTATGAGATGGGCTCTGTTTCTAAGCCTATATAGCTACCGCATAGAGTACAAGGCCGGCAAGGAAAACGCCAACGCGGACGCACTCAGCCGCTTGCCCGTGCCGATAACAGACGTTTGTCGATCGGCCACCTTACCAGAATACGTGTTGTCTTCAGAGATCCTTGACAGCTCGTTCGTGCCAGCGGATGCCATACGGGCGCTGACGAAAGGATATGAAAACCTTAGCGTTGTGCAGCACTTTGTACTGAATGGATGGCCTAAACGCTTATCACCGTGTCACAATCACCTACAACCTTATTTTTGCAGAAGACTGGAGCTATCAAGCGTAGAAGGCCTGCTCTACTGGGGTCATCGCATCGTCGTACCCCGCAAAGCGCGAGTCTCCATGCTCGCTGAGCTACATCGGTCACACCAGGGTGCATCTGCGATGAAAAGACTGGCTCGGACGGTGTTCTGGTGGCCTGGGTTGGATGGTGAGATCGAAAGCCTTGCACGTTCGTGCATCTCATGTGTACAAGCTCAGCCAATGCCCCATCGACAGGTTCCTATCTGTTGGCCAGAAACAGGCACCAAATGGTCAAGGCTTCACATTGATTAAGCCGGACCGATAGAGGGACGCATGCTGTTGATAGTCGTCGACTCGCATACTAAATGGATTGAGGCACTTCCCGTCAAGTCGGCGACCACAGAAGTCACAAACGCGCGGCTTCGAGAATTGTTTGCGCGTTTTGGCTTGCCGCAAACAGTTGTATCAGATAACGGGCCTCAGTTTGCAAGTCAGCAGTTTTCCCAATTCATGACTGTCAACAACATAACTCATCTACGTAGTGCGCCGTACCACCCACAATCTAATGGTCTGGCAGAGCGTGCGGTCCGCACAATAAAGGATGGCCTGCTTAAGCACTCGATGGTGAACGATCTCGACATAAAACTAGCGCCAGTGCTCCTAGGCCATCGACGTACTCCACTGCCGTGCGGCAAGTCTCCTTCAGAGATGCTGCTGAACTACCAAATTCGTTCGCGCTTGGATACTTGCGTCCCGTCTCTACCTCGAAGTTACTCGCAGCCTCCCAGATTCAAGTCCGGCGACCAGGTGTGGGTGCGCAACTTTGGCCAAGGGAAGCGTTGGCGTCCCGGCATCGTCAAGAGCACAGAGGGTTCACGCCTTGTAACGGTCGACCCTCCAGATGGCCTAGCCAGACATCACTTCGACTAAATTTTCCGTCGCGTATCTGTGTCACCCGTGACGCCAAAAGCGGAGGCTCCCAACTCGCTTCAACCCAGCTCGGACAACATGAATCGGCCCACGTCCACGCCAGACGGCCGGTGCAGCCTGGCCACCCCAGAAGCAACTGGCGCTGCGCCTGTTCCTTCGACAACACCTCCAGCGTCCCTCACAGTCGAACAGGCTCTCTGTCCGCCGGTCTTACGGAGGTCTACCCGACAACGAAGACCCGTGCAAAGACTCCAGTTTTAAAAGAAAGGGAGAAGTGATATGAAGTGCTGTGCCACACGTGTCAAACATGATTCCTGCTTATGTTACGTCATAGGCAAGCAGCCTATATATATATAGTTCGCTATCACTGAAATAAAACAGTGCGGTACGTGCTCTTGGATTATCTCCGTCACTCTGCCACCCGCTACAACAGTATGCGCTCACAATATGCGGAAGAGAAGTACTTTTGATCGCAATCATGTGGACACTCCAAGCGCACATTAGCCGTCGGTGTCGCCGTCGCCGTGATCTTGCGTATGAATTTCAGGGGCGATAACACGGTCGCCACGCGTCATATGCTATATCTGCGAGTGAAGTCGCGCGAGGGGAGCCAACGATAGTGGGTCACTCAGTGAAGAAAGCGGAGAGCAGTTTTCCCGTCGCGCGAAAGGCCGTGAGAAGGTGGGAGGGAGGGAGGGAGGGAGAAGGGGCAGCGTTGTGTTCCAGCAGCAACTGAGCATTTCGCGATCGGGCGTATGGGGAACTGATGACCAGGGCTACTAGATTGTGCTATCATTAGCCGAATTGGGCTTCCTATTATGCGGGTTGCCATAGAAAATTCTGAGTTGGCTACTTGACTGTATTTGGGCTATTTTCGTCTTAATTACTTCTGAGGACCACGTCAACACTGATAGAATTCCGGGACGCCGCTTTAGGAAAACCCAAAGCTCATTGCTGCTTGAAAGATACGTAGGCGGTAGTGAAGGTTGTGTTTTTAGACAATGCTGCCGCTTGGAAGACGGCGTTAAGTCGTGGCTGCCATGTTTGCCGCCATTCCAGCACTGCGCTCTCTTTTTGGTTTGGTTTCGACGCGATGTGCTGCCCGTTCACGCGTGGTTCAGTAAGAACTGACATTTCTAGAGTACCTGTTGAGTACGAGCTGTTGAGTACGTGGCTGTCATACAGTAAACTATTGTGGACTTACACTAGAGCTAAAGTATAAAAAAAAATATAGGGTTTTACGTGCCAAAACCACTTTGATTATGAGGCACGCCGTAGTGGAGGACTCCGGAAATTTCGACCACCTGGAGATCTTTAACGTGTACCTAAATCTAAGCACACGGGTGTTTTCGCATTTCGCCCCCATCGAAATGCGGCCGCCGTGGCCGGGATTCGATCCCGCGACCTCGTGCTCAGCAGCCCAACACCTAAAGTATAGAGCTGCTATACAACAAAGTGCCTTGCACAACAGCTCAAGTATATATGCACGCATGTAGTGGCGCGTAATTTTCGTCCGTGGTCCTTTCAATGTTTATCAAGGGTTCCTCGTAGCCTATTGCTTGGTTTTCCTGCAAATCACTGCGTTATTTACTTACTCAGTAACTTCACAAAAAATTATCAAGTGGCTTTATGAGGGAAATGTTCCCCTTGCGGTTTGAGCTTGCTTTGTCCCTACTTGCTCTGCCTGTTTCGAACGCAGCCGTCAACACTGCGTTAAACCAGGTTTCGTTGACAAAGAATTATTTGACAAACCGCATGTTGAATGAGACACAGCAAGATCTCCGTCACGTTCAGTTGGTCTGGCAGAGAGTGGGGACACGTGCAAAAATTTTGAGCCACATGAACAGTTTCAGTCCTGTTTCCACTCTGCAGTTCTATGTGGGCCAAGTGGCTGTGGAAGTGAATTCAAAGAAGGCTAGACCCATATTTAATCCATTTGCGTAAATACCCAGCCTCAGAAGTATCAAATGGGACTTCACGCAATGCCTCTAGGCAAGCAGCTTTGTATTACATGAAAGTTGTGATTGTTTCATGGTACTTCTTAACGTGGCATATTATTACAGTGATAAGTCTGTAACTATATGAAAACGATGTTCGTCCACAGGGACGATGTCAAACAGGTAGTGGCTCACCAAACCTTGGTGAGTGATTTTCTTGCCAAGGTCAGGATGTTAACTCGTCGGTTTTCATACCGTGCTTCTGTGACAATTTTTTTTTCCATTTGAACTATGTGCGTACGAATAACTTCGATTATGGCATACTTTTTATGTGCACGTACTTTATGATCATTGTAATTCCTCTCTGTTCGTCTTACTAGTCATTACATTGTATTTGCTCACGCGTTTTTCCCAGCTGTGCTAAGGAAAAGAGACTGCGTTTGATATACATAATAGGTTTTTGTGGTACTGTTAATGTGTTCGTATTTTATTTCTTTTTCACACACTGCAAGGGTGGCTCTTGCCAGGTTGTAAATATATATATAGTCTTGTACTGACTTCCTATTCCCATGGCCCCTTCTTTCTTTTCTCCCCACTCTCACACTCTTGTCCCCATCGTCTTGGGAACGACGCTCACAGACGTCAGGTGACAGCGCTCATTGCCTTTGAAGTCTCTCCCTTTATAACCAACCACCACCGACAACATCCGCACGTGACGTCACTGCACTAACCCTTTAAAACTAACATGCCGAGGCTGACGAGGCCGCCTTGACGAAGATAGGTCCTCCTATGGAAACGTTGGCCAGCCTTTCTATGGCACCTTATCTCTGTTTACAAACTTTATTCCGGTGTATGGTGCTTTCATTTTGTTAGACAAAGAGGTTTACTTCGTACTATATGACAGCCGTGCGCGACCCATAAAATCCATTTTGTGTGTTCCCTAATAAAATTACGCTTTTTGTTTTTCATGCTGCACTGAAAGTAAGATACAAAGCACTCCCCCCCCCCCCTTTCGCGAATTTCGCAACCCACGCATTCGTGCATGCATTTACAGGAACTTACATACACGTTTGAATATTGCACAAATCTTGCAAGCGAATCCCTATTTAAATACTAATCAGTTCTACTCTTTTCGATACTAATACCACCTGAATTATTGCCAGCGCCGTAATCCAGGTGGCAAGTAAAACTATAAACTTTAAATCGCCTGTTCTGTTATGGGCGAGCAGGTCCCTTCTATTTGATCTAGCTCAAAGGCGAATTACAGTCACAACTGCCGCTTCTTATTTCGAGAAAAAAGCGAGAAGGTTTCTTGTTTTCTCAAGAGTCAGGTGTGCCTTCAAGTGGGAGCGGGAGCTGCTTACATGTGGAAAATACAAAACGGAGAGACAAAGACCGAGAGCGGGAGAGAAATGAATGTTTATTTATTAGTTGAAGCTAAGGGAAGGCATCCCTATTCCAAAATGCCTTGAGCTCGGGCCGCCTATCGGGAACTACATCGTACTGATCCTCGTGGTTGGAGCTGACATTATTTTCACGACTCTCATAGAAAAATGCCTCGGGTAAAGCGAGACATGAACTAAAGTTAGCTCAGAACGTGCTTTAGTAAATACCAATAACGTGAAGAATAAGTAGGGAAAGAAATCCTTGGGCGCATTGTTACAATAAGTAGTGTTCAAATCCACGTCGGAGTGGCAGCTCTCACTAGAATTCTTTACGCAGATCTTGAAGCCAGTGTTGTGCTGGTTCCACACAAGGGAAGTCATATTAGAGCAGGAAATACGCGGTCAGGTTTGCACACTATCTATAGGACACCTGCAGAAGACCACCAAACGTTTTGGCTTTATTGTGGCCAATTTTCGCTCACGAAACATTTCGGTCTGGCTATTTTTGGGCTACATTTTGAGGTTATTTGGCTGTTTCTTGTCGGCGTCATCCGGCCACCTTGCTGATGATCGCGGCGCAATCTCGTGCGCCATATATGGAGTGTTGTAAAATGGGTGGCAAGACCCCAGGGTAGCGTTGGCCTGGCGGCCTGGGGCACAGGTGGAAGCATCCGAAGGTCCTGGCAAAGCATGAGTCGACTGCTAACAGAACAACTTGTTTATTCTAGCATCGCAAAAGAGCGGCCGGTCAGGTCGACCGAAGTGGAGAAACGGGAGCCCACGTTACTCGACTGAATAAATCGAAGCTTCTTTCTTGGCGTCCGGGGGCAGCTGCTTTTATACTCTCGGAGGCGAGGGCAAGAAGGAACGGCGCGCAAGAGACGCACGTGACGGCGGCGCATGGACACGTTCTGACAAGAAGTGACGTATCCGCCGGGCCGGCGCCGGTCAGACCTCCTCGATTCACAGTTGGGAGCTCCTCTCCCCGGCTGCCGCGCTTTGACAAGCGTGGGCACCAACATGCACACACACACACACACACACACACACACACACACACACACACACACACATATATATATATATATATATATATATATATATATATATATATATAAAGACACGTGGCATTGAAACATGCCTGGACGCGCACAGCAGGAGGCGTTGGAACAGCGCTGAACTGGCCAAAATGTCCGCCGCTGTGAACGAAGCCCCGGCGTCCGTTGCATCCGCGTCGGCTATACCGCACGACGGAGGCGAAACGTAACAGGAGGCAAGCGAAAAGGCAGCGCGGCAAGTGTGTGCTGTGTGCGGCCGCGTGTGGTCGCGCGCGCCGTACCTTGTAGATGATCTGCGGGCGGCTCATACCTTTGTGCGCACTGTGTGCTCGCCGCTCTTGCGTTGAAGCGGCAGACCGCGCGAACGTCACTTCGATCGCGGCTATTACCGCGTTGCTTACGTAAGCGTTATCACAGCGAGTGTCCGCGCTAATGGAGTGTGATGCGTCCATGTTTGCTTGTGCGCGCAGACACCATATGCTTCTTCATTCAGTTAGTAAGAGAACGTTTCCAAGTTTATGGCACCGATAAAACTACTATCCTTACTTCGTATAGCTGGGCTCTAATTTGCTATCAAGATCGATGCTTCGCCTTGTGGGCGAAACTGCGATTCTTTTGTCTCTCTCCTATTTCAGAGCCCTGAAGAACAAAATGGGTAATCCTAAGTCTATTGCCACACCTACTGCATGTTGGAAGATCGCTTCCAGTTAATGGGTAATAGTGAGTACCTTACGTATACCCAACTCTTAATCGACAAAAAAATGCACTGCCTTGTATCTTGTGGCTGTCTCGAATATCTCGTTTCCTAATATGGGTTTGATAATGTGTAGCTAATTCAACACTTCAGAATTCCACTGCCCCTGCCAGTAACTCAACTTTCGGCGTAACACGGCTTAAGATCTGTGGCTGGTATATGTTTATTCATGCCTGTATCAACAAAAGCTACTGACATAGCATTTTGATCTGCAGTTACATTGCCTTTTTTATTCTTCTATGGCCAGGTGCCCAATATGAGACAATTCTTTGGTTTCACAGATCTGCTGAGCATAGGTATTTGTCAAGCTCAATAAAAATAGTGTTTGTATTTTCAGAACATCATTAGGGCTCCTACAACACTTAATCAGTCGGCGAAGAAGATACGATTATAAAGATTTGTATTGTTTTATTTGCTTCAGGGGTGAAAGTATCGCGTATGCTTCTGCAGTGAAAATACTTCTATTTGGGTTTATAAGGCCAGACGTCCAGTTCGATGTCCCGAAAGCTGTACAGACCACATCAGCGGGTGATTCGGAAGCATCTGTGTAAGATTATCTGCAGGGGTACTTCACCTGACTATCAAGGAAGCGTAAGTGCACATGTCTCTGAGGGGCACGTTTTGTTATTTCAGCAAGATACATACATATCACAGTCTATGGCTCGTCATTGCAAAGGCCGTGGAAGGTCAGCCGGAGCCATTCTTGCACTTGTGGAAGTGAGATGCCTATTCATTCTGCCATTGCTTCGAAGCGTACAGTGGAAAAGTCGCCGATAGTTGAACCGCATGGATCTTAGATATCTGATTTTATCTTCATGCAATAGGGGAGACTTAAATATATTTGTTTGGAGACGTAGATACCATTCGTAGAACTCAACATACAGACTTTCGACTGTTATCGTAATCAAGGCACCTGTCGCCAGGCGAATACCGAGGTGGTGCACTGGTTCTAGAATCTTCACTGCACTGTGTTTTCCAGAATAGTGTATTGCGGTGCCATAGTGAAGGCATGAGCGTATAAGAAAGACACTTATACGAACTAAGAACTACTGCTTTTTGTTGATAAGTTGGAAATGTCTCAGATTAGTGGGAACACCTGTAAATATGTCCGAGGTGTGCACCTCGAGTACCAGCTTGCTCTCTGGGTGTGTCTACGTCGGTATTTACCAAAAGTAGAGGCTGAGAGTGCCGGCCTTTTAATTTTTTGCTCCGTTCAAGGCTTTTCTTTTTGGCACGATGGCGCGTTCTTGTACCCAAAGGCTTTGTCTCCTTGAAGTTGGTGGGATTCTCTGTAGTTATTGAGTCACGAAGGTAACTCCAAGCCTTTCATTAGAATGAGTCTCATAGGCGCCCGTCTTTGCGCCGATTGTCGGTGTAACTGAGCCAACGAGCACAGCGAAGGATGAAAGAGCGAACGGGAAGCGCCGCGAGAGATAAAAGACGCGAGGTGGAAAGGCGAGGAGGGTGCAGCGGAACAATGAGGCGGTGAATTGACGAGCGCATAATGAAAGCGTGAGAAGAAAACCGTATGCGGCGGCGATGGCTATAAGATGGCGCCAGAGTAGCGGCCGTCGTCTGGGAGCAGTGTCAGCGGCGGCTGCTGTGAATCGCGCCGACGCGCCATCCGCGCGCTGCCTCTCGCGGTCTCCAATTAGCAAGGCAGTCGCGTAACATTTCACGCCGTTGTGGCGCACAAGACAGATTGTCCGTGCCAGCCCATATATCGCGAAATGAAAACACATATAGAGGTGCCCTCAAATTACGCGTTAGGGAGAATGGTAATTGTCGGTGAATTTTTTTTTCTGCGTGCTCCCCGATACTCATCCTTCCACTAGGGAATACGGCGTGTTGAAGGCGACCCATTTGTTTGCGAGGCAAATATCGACGCTGCATCAATCAGAAATGCGTTTAAACATGGTATTTTTTATGAAATGTAGAGATATCATCCCAGGCGAGGTGAAGGAGTTCTTTAAAACTCCTTCAGTAAGCTGAGTCGACTTTCCACCGGCAAGCATGCGAAGAACAATATTATAATTTTGTATTGTTTAAAACAATCGGGCGATAGTAACTTCCGTATGCGTTTCCAAACTCATTACACTCCAGATAGAGGGTAAGTGTACTCGACGTGATGATTAAATGTGTCGAGGGAAATGCGTTTGCGCAAGGCGATGGAATGTTGCTTCGTTCTGGCTTAGTAAGCAGACGCTTGAGAACAGGAAATTCATGACGTGCACCCTCACATCACAACAACAGTCTCTCCGTATGTGCTGTGCGCGTTGAAATCTCCTAGAACTATATAAGGTCCAGGAAGTTCAACAAAATTCCGAAAGTCTGATATATATTTGAGCGCTCAGAGGGGTGTATGTGTGAGGAGATAATGGTGACTAGCTTCTTACAAAGCGACTAAGAATAGGGCACACATACAGTACACACAACTACTTGCTTACTGGTAATGAACCTCCTACATGTGGTAGATGTGGTAAAAGACTGATGGTCATCCACGTCCTTGTGGAATGTAGGGAAACAGAATACGAGAGGAAAAAGCACTTTCCCTTGGCGCATCGACACCATATCCCATTACATCTCGCACAGTTTCTCGGCACGAACCCATTATTCTACATCAAATCCGTTTTAAATTATTTATATGATATTCAAACATTGCACATTATCCGACCAAATGTTACGTAGTAGGGCTTCTTAAAAAAATTACCGATGATTACATTACTTCCTAATGCGAAATTTGAGCGCAGCAAATAAGCTGTTTCACCTTTTCGATAGATTGAGGCAAAGAAATCGAGCAACACATGTATGCGCTATCAGAGAATTTTTTTTTATTTTTCACACGTGTTCCTTTAACAAAGACTCCACTAGGTAAGCTTCTGCTTCGGCGGCACGCACCTCTGGATTCTGACGGCGACGGCGCTAGGCCTCTGCTCTGGCAGCTCGTTTAGCAGCAGCAGCAGCAGACGGAGGACTTCCATCGGTCGTCTCGCTCATGGCTCAGAAAGAACTGGCAGATAATTTCGCAGTGGCGAACGGCAGCGGCAATTTCGGCTCGGGCGGTGCACATATACAGATCCGCCGCCACCGATCTGGCTCTCTGATTGCCACCGCACAGGGCGAACGGCAGCGGCAATTTCGGCTCGGGAGGTGCACATATACAGATCCGCCGCCACCGATCTGGCCCTCTGATTGCCACAGCACAGGGGTTGCATTGGAGGAGGAGCGAAGAAAGGAATTAAGTTCGAGCCGGCGCTTTGACAACCGGAGACTCGCAGGAAGAGGGGGGAGGGGGGCGGCGTGTACACCCAGCGGCAAACGATGGGGGCAGAAGCGCGCGCAGCAAGCGGACAACACGATAAAGGGAGGAGGGAAGAGATAGCAGCGACTGACTGATGCCGCCGACGCCGATAGTGAGTCAACCCCAGCTGCGGAGTTGGTTTCAGGGACAACGCCGCCGATGCCGACACAAACAATATGATACCCTCGCTTCCGCAGTGCTAAGAACCAGGTCTAGCCGTGGGAAGGTGGTCACGTATTCGTCGACGTGCCGGGGCCTACGTGAAATAACCGGCGCGTCGGCAACTGAAGAGCACCCTATCCGCCACACAAGAACAGGGGGGGGGGGGGACCCTTTCCTCCTCTTTCTGCATGGCGGCGACGGTGTTCTATGCAGTCACGTTATCTTGACTCTCTAGCGGCGTCAGCGGCATCCAGCGGTATCAGTCGGTCGCTGCTAGCGGTGGGGGGATTAAAGGGGGGCGGAGCTGGTTACGAGGCCGACGACAACGCCGACGACGACGCGAAACCCAGGAACGGACGCCAAAGAGCTGCGCTCTAAAAAGGCTGCTACTGCGTTCGTTACATTTAGCATAACACGTGTCTCCAGGCCCTTCCATTCAAGGGCGCTGTTGAGGCATCAGTGCTCCGTCCATTACACGTTCTAACATCCGTGCGTAACAAGACACTGTCATAGTTCACATCTCTAGTCATTGTCATTGTTTTAATACCTGTTTATTTTGCGCAGTCTAAAGCAACTGATTTTAGGCCTATTTACAGCCATGCCGCATCCACCATTCGAAGTACATTTATCCATTTCACGAACAATTCCTTGAAAACCGATCACCATGTGTATGGCGCTGTTTGACCACATCTGGTCCTTGCGCCATAAAACCCCTTACATCATCATTCTTACAAAGCACCGCTCAGACCGCATTTTCTAAAGCAGCGTTTGCAGCAGCAAATGCTGGGAAGTAAATCCCTCATCTGCGAGCACTAATAGGGCAACACCACTGGACGGCGCGGCAGCGTGGCCGTGGTTTTGCAGTAAATGACGTATTGCCGGATAAAGTTTGTCTGTGTAGGTTGAAGGTGTCTCTTCAACAAATGCCACCTACGGACTTAATTTTGTGGGAGTTCTTTAATATTATTGATGCTGCGAAGTAGACCTCGTTGAGCCGCTCAACTCTCAGACGGGCAGAATAGGCGGTGTGACGCACTAAGTATACAAGCAATTTCTCGGCTGTCTCTCGGCTGTCTCTCGGCACGGTAACTGCCCGCGCGTGAAGCGCTCGACTGCAGGGATTTTTACCTTCCCATCTCTACCCATGAATGCGGGTGCGTTAACACGGTCGCCAGAGGGGGAGAGGGGGGGGGGCGATAATGCCGCACGCTTTTTTGTCAGGTCTACATGCCTACGGCAAAAGACCCACAATGGCAAGCACCTTTTACGCGTTCTTTGACCTGCGAGGTGCTGCTGCCAAGAATTCCCCAATCTAACGGCAACCTAATCGTCAAAAGCTCATTAAAGCCACTTAGTTACAGCGCAGGATTCAACAAAAACGCTCCTTTAACGAAGTACTTGTCAATTGGCGGATGCGCCTGCCACTTCTGGTATTCTATTGAAAGCGGGTCTGCGGAAAAATCACGCAGAAACGTGACCACTCCAATTAGAGGCACCCCTGCAGTGAGTAATCGGTAAGAGCGTGAGTATAGTACAGAAGGAGCCATGACTGGAAAGAGAGCCATACGCTTGCCTGATGTCTAACAACTTTGCTAATGAGATTAGGCGCAACCCGGTAGGTGGTGGCTTAAGTTCAGTTGTAATCGCATTGGTTAGCGGAACGTGGAAGTGGGGGAGTAGTTGCCACCTCACTTTTTTATTGTTTACTGAAGCGTATTTCAAGACTATGTGGTATTCATTCCTTCAAGTCTAGCCTGTAATCACAACACTGTAAGACTCCGTGCGATGCAAAGCTAGTCTTGGCCGTAACCACTTGGTCATCGAACATTGAGACTCGGTTGGTCGTATGTAGGGTCAATTGTCCTAGGCTCTAACTTTGGTCAAGTAGAAGAGTAAGGCGCTGGTTCAAGAAGAAAGAACACATTTTGCCGGTGCAGTCGTACAGGATTCGGCAAACTCTACAACGCCAAATGCTGGACCACTGGCGGGAAGATCAATAAAATCATCGAAAGGCCACCTCCACCACCATCCAGAACATCCCACAGTAGCCGAGTCCGGCACAGCGGAGGAGATCCGGCGATGGCAGTGCATTCAGCAACGGGTGAAAATCATTTCTTACGTCTTCCTCAACTTTACATGGCAGTTAATGCATACAGCACATGCTGAAGACACGCGGGGGCGCAAGACCATGGAGTCTAATCGAAATCAAGGCACCATTATTGAGGGAATAGATCAAATCGTGGTTCATAAGATGACGATGTTCTAAATTCTGTTGAGTCAGATAAGGCAAGAGTGCCCACACAGAGCAGTAATCACCGCAGGAGGCATCTCAGCCATTGCAGATTCTGAACGATACGAGAACGCTCGAACTTGAAATTCAGACTGCTTGTGTGCAACTTCAATTTCAGCAGGAAAGGCTGGTGCCGACAATAATAAACGCTGAACGTCTCAATACCACGTTCTGCAGCACTGGGTCGGAGCATGGCGATCGAGAGAAGCTAATGCATGAAGCAGTGAAGCACGGACAAGAGCCAACTCGATGCCACACTCTTGGATGAAAGAGCATGAGCGAGCAGCTCACAAGCTTAGAGGAAGTTAGCACCAGGCTAGTTCCCCACATTTGAAACAAACGATGATACAGTTTCTACGACGGTTTTGAACAGGTGTGCGAGAAAGAGGGTGTCTCCCGATACTTCTGGACCGAGTAATTAGAAACACTGCTCCCGTCCAGTGTCGTCTGTGTTATGAAGTGCTTGTCCTATAAAACATCGCGAAACTACGATATGAGTAAGAAGGCTTCAGTAAGGCGCTTAGATGTTGCAAGTCAAACTGACTGCAAAGGCCAAGAAGACCGTCACAAAGCCAGGCCTGTCATTGATGAAATTATCACTCATACAGCTGGTTCAGAGAGCGTGGAAAATGCGGTGGTGCCACTAGATCACACAGGCCGTCACCAGCGTAGAGAAACAGTTGTTTCGCCATTTCGCGCGGCTGTATAGTGGAAGCGCAGGCCGACCTCGGAGGCCAACGAGAAGTTTTGCATGCTGTCGGCGGAAGGTACGCTTCTTGATGAGCTAGCTAGCTTGCTCAAAGGTCAAATTTTACCACGCCCTACTACAAGGCCAGATGCATTGCGAAATCCAGGGGAGCAGCGGAATTTCGCGTACGTGTGCGGAAGCCGCAGGCTATGGAGCCGAGGCGTTAATGATCAAGCATTAAAAAATTATGGGGTTTTACGTACCAAAACCACTTTCTGATTATGAGGCACGCCGTAGTGGAGGACTCCGGAAATTTCGACCACCTGGGGTTCTTTAACGTGCACCTAAACCTAAGTACACGGGTGTTTGCGCATTTCGCCCCCATCGAAATGCGGCCGCCGTGGTCGGGATTCGATCCCGCGACCTCGTGCTCAGCAGCCCAACACCATAGCCACTGAGCAACCACGGCGGGTGATGATCAAGCATGCGAAGCGACAAGGAGTCATATGTGAATGCGCAAAGGTCAGTCCCCAGTGAGAGAGGATGAAAACGCGAAGGATTGTAAATACCAAGAACACTCGGGCGGTTACCAACTTTTTTTTCAAGTTGTGCAATGCTTTCTGGCAACATCAGATGGCGGCTAACCCGCTGTTGGGGCGTAGCTAGTGCCGCTGACGTTGTGGGGCTAAGCTTGAAGGCGCTGTGGTGGCTGTGTTTCGATAGAGACGAAATCCAAAAACGTCCTTGTACAGTGTATTGGGTGCACGTTAAAATTAACCCGGAATTCGCCGCTAAGGCGTGCCTTATAGTTACAACGTAGTTTAGCACGCATTACTCACTTTGTTCTCGGTTTCAAAATCGACGGACTTCTTTAGCTTCAGCAATAGGCTTTCAGTCTCCATTGACAAAATAGCTATTGAATATGCAGCCCTCGAAAGACGCTGCAGTTGTCAAGACTGCTCTTTATTCTGTGCCATGATAGATAATAGACACAATGAGCAGTGCACAGAAAGGGCTTAAATGAACGAAGCCCCTTTACCAGCTTTATGTAGGCGAATATAAATATGAACAATACTTACTTCTTCAGTGAGTGGGTGCAATTCCCAGGAAACGTGATCCTCAGTCAAGTTTAGTCCGAGATCACGAAATCTTCCGAAGTTATCTCAAGAGAATCAGGCGCAGCGTCCTTCAAAAGATGGGCAGCCAATAGCTCTTTTGTCGACGGGTGCTGAAAGGCTATTGCACAAGCTGAAGTAGCCTGCCAGGAGGCAGGCCAGCAGAGATGTCTGGTCTTTGCAAGGCTGTGAACGGTGACCACTCTGAGCTTAAAGACACACCATTTGCGATTTCTGGAATGCGTTGATGAAGCTGTCTATTCCATTCGGATGACCTCCGGAAAAATGCATAATGACCAGAAAGGCAGGTGCTTCAATCAAACTTTGAATGAGCACCAGTACGATGTAACCAGGCTGATGTAGGCCCACATGGAGCCACAGTGCCGAGAAAAACAGCCCGAGAGATAACTGAAGCCCGCCTTATTGCATCATTAATGGTATGATCAAGTAAGGAATACGTGTATCTGTCGATGGACATGGCATGACCATTTGTGGTAGCTATCGGACGATGATAGTGCGGTTGGGCGAGTTTGATCTTGACCTAAATTGGCGAGCAGCTGCTCTCAATCAAACTTCCCTGCGTGCACATATGTTTTACCGGTACAACGAATGCATAACCAACCAGCCCGCGAGGAAACAGTGTATGTTTTATAATAAAGAACATATAAGCAAGATGCTAGACAGCAATACATAAAGCAAAAGTTAATACCTCAAGCGGGCTGCTGAATGTTTGCCACTAACCCGTTTTAATGAAAATGGCGTGAGAAATGATAATGATTATCGTTTAGATAATGCCTGGCGGCACTCCGTATACGCCTCAATTATACGTAGAATAGAATTTGCAGGGCTTTTAAAAGGCAAGAATCTGTTGCCCGCAAAGCAGTAACTGGTAGAAAGCAAAAATAACTCAATAACTATCAGCCTGTTAATAATATTTGGGGTTTTACGTGCCATAACCACTTTCTGATTATGAGGCACGCCGTAGTGGAGGACTCCGGAAATTTTGACCACCTGGGGTTCTTTAACGTGCACCTAAATCTAAGCACACCGGTGTTTTCGGATTTTGCCCCCATCGAAATGCGGCCGCCGTGGCCGGGACTCGATCCCGCGACCTCGTGCTCAGCAGCCCAACACCATAGCCACTGAGCAACCACGGCGGGTAACTATCAGCCTGTTCTTATCGCATGCTTGTCACCAGTGTTCGCACTCCATGGCTCTGCCGTCACCGGTCCCGTGATAAAATCCACAGCCCAGCGTGGGCTGCGCCGACAGCTGGCGACGGAAGTCGAGATTAAGTACAAGGTGAATAAACATATTCGGTAGCATAGGTCGGCATGCTTACTGCCGCCCCCTTCCCTGACTGATACCGGTCGCAATCAATTCACAGCTGTGCGATAGAGCGTCAGCGAGTGAAGAAGCGTGCGAGGGTAAACGAGAGTGAGCAGAAGAAGTAGCAGGAGTGAGTGCCGGTCAAAATTAATGCGATCGACAGTTGTCATTGACGGCAATATTAGGTCGACGTGAGTATACCAACGGGACTCAACTTTTGGGTGAACTGCGCGAGCACGGGTCAAGGAAGGAAACGAACACGAACGCAGAAAATTGACGTTTGATTTATTTGAATATACACAGAGCATATGTACTGACGTCAATGCACGCATGATTAATCGAGCAATGAGTCTCTATCTGTTATGCGAGCTATTCAAGCTCCTTATCTGTCAGATCGACTGATGGGGAGCTTACGCCATTGTCCGTTCGGTGGATTGCGTGGGCCACAAATATTTGGCACGTGAGGTATTCTTGTACGTCTTTCATAAAGTACTATGCGGAAAATCTTGTTTTCGACCGCTGCACGTCGACACGTGCAACGCCAGGTAACTTCCTTGGCCGGCTCTGAGCGAGCCTCAGTGCTCTCTGACGCCCCGTTTGTCTTATATTGGGGGCGAGCTCCACCACTGGAAAAGCTGGCGCCACCATCACGTGTCGTGTAATGAGGGATCACGTGGACACAGCGGCCACGTCGGCTGCTTCGGAAGCGCCGAAGTCAGTTGAAAACGAAAGTTTAAAGTCCCATCTGCGCCGTGGTTCTGATTAAGTGGTGCGACTTTACTGCCTTGGGTGTCTGCTTGACAACATTTGAAAGTACTATAATAGGTATTGGCTGCATTTGGAGGCGTGCAGCATGGTAGGCTACAGCTAGGTGCCGCAGTGCCGGACGTACGCAACGGAGCCCAGTGTCAGCCTTACACGTACCGCAGCACAAGGAGCTGCGTGAAGGTTGGCTGGCGAGACTTAGAACCGGCAGACAGCCATCGGCTACAACTCGGGTATGCAGCAAGCACAGACGCGGGGAACATTTCTGCTACGGCACCGGGATTGCGCCATGTTCGGTGAGCAGCATAAAACGTGCACTGCAGGAGACGCTCACCCGCGCCCGCTGCCCGGCTAATGTCATGACGGTTTGGTCTATGAATTTGTTGACGCTAGATACTGTCAAGTACATTGGAACGGAAAGGGAGCGGTAAGACGCACATTAAAAAAAGGCATGGCATATGGACATATTTGCGTTATGAATTAATGCACAAGATTACGAAAATGAAGCAGAGGGAAAACGCACGCTGAGAAGTCCGATAAATATACAGTGCGACGCAACTTGCGAAATACTATTGAAATGTCCAAGAATTTAGCAGACAAAAAAACATTAAATCGTCGCGACGGCACATCACAGTCGCCGGAGGCGTCGCAGTCTCTATAACGAGATTATTTTTGAACAGTTCTGATAGCGTCCACGCCATAATTGTTGCTAGTGTGCTGTCAAATGCTCATGTGCTGCGGCCTAAAGCTCACGGCACGGTGCGAAAACGCGCTCACAGTGAAAGCCAAACAATTGCATGCGGACGTGCATGCAGACGCGCAGACTCGCTGCGAACACGTGCGATCGCTGCATTGAGGCTTCATTCTGTTATGCCCTGTTTGGTTATACAGACAGCATAATATAAGAACATATTTCGCATGGTTTACTCTCAGCGTTTGCCTACTTTTCACGCGAGAAGCCGGTTCGGGAGACTCCATCGCGACGACCGCGCGCAGTGGCATTCAATGTGCGTATTGGGTAAACAGATAGCATCTGTATCGATTCTGTGCTTCTAGTTCGCCCAAGATTATTATTTGGACAGCAAAAAAATTCCCTCGTTTTGAGAGTACTTACACATATACCCAGGTTGGCTGCCACGTGGTGTTTTCAATGAGCGCCGTAAGCGAAACCTATCAGGAGCGCACCGCGTGATCCCTCATACTACGGAAGGCAAGCGCTTCCAACAGATGGCGACTCCGTAACTCCTCGCCCCAATACGAGAGACTACATGACAGAGCAACGTTGTATGCCCGGTATCGAAGCTTCCTTACAAGCCCATATGGTCAAAAGATGGTGGTTCATTGGCAGTTCATGGAGTTTAGCGCCGTCTGTGTGATGACGAAACACTTCGGAAGGAAATAAAAGATATGGGGCGCCATATACGCTAAAAATGGAAGTGACGTCATTTTTGTCATCAAAAGCATGAAATTTCTTCTCGTGACATGCCATTTGAGCTGTACTTTGAAATGCCCCACAGTTCGACTCAATGGGCATTCCGACCTTCTAGCGCGCAAAGCAATGTGGTAAACCGTCAGTAATGCGGGTGTCGAAGTCTTACCCAGACACAGAACATCGTTTTTTTGTAGACCAATGAAAACTATGGTTGTAGGTTAATTGCAGCATCGTGGGATGCCAAGCCCTTCGGTCAGCGCATTCACACAAAGCCAACTGAAGTAAACAATTATTTGTTGATCATTGCTCTTTACTTTAGACTGAACACTTACCACTATGAAACACCAGTGCCCACAGAGCGCCACAACACTTCGGAACAACGTTGAGAGCCTAAGCAACACAAGGTTCGAGGTGGGCGAGGTTCAAGGTATGGGCAAGGTTCGAGGTATGATGTGAACTTCACGAACACGCGTTTCTCCGCCTCTCAAAAGCTACATTGTTTGCACGTGATGACATCGTGAACACCCCATTTTTTAGCGGGTGCTGCAAAAGAGAGTCTAACTAGAGTTTATGAGAGTTGTTTATTGTGCATAATAATAAGGTTACATATGGGGATTATATATACATACAGAGGAAGGTCCCATAGTTAACAGGCTGCACAAAGGACCTCCCATTAAAAATGAGTAGGATATGTAAATACAAAGCAGCTATATGGAAACACAAAAAAACACCATATTAAGTTAGTCACTAGCTCACGCTGTAAAATATTTAACGACACAGAGCATTTATTAATATAATGATAATGATCAAATTGTTATATTGAGGGCAAATTTTAGGAAGGTTTGATTCGAATGTGTAAAAATGAGGTAATATCTTAATATGACACGGTAATGAGTTCCAAAGCAGTGTGGTTAAAAATTAGTAGTAAATTTACCATAATTATTTCTAGGTTCTGGTAATAAATAGCTGTTCGTAGAAGTGAAACGGGTAGACGTGGAATGTGGATACTGGCTGTTACTAATTATAGGGAATGGGAGCTTTCCGTTAACAGATTTATAAATAGGTATGCCAAGTGAGTATTTATTTAATTTCTGTAAAGATAAAATGTCGTTAGATCTGAGCAGTGGAGATGCTTCCGATGTGTAGCTGCTACGTGTGATGATGCGAATTGCTTGATTTTGGGTATGCCGTAGTGGATATAAATGTGTGGGATACGTGTTTCCCCATGATGATATGCAATAATTAATATGCGTGTGAATAGAAGCGCAGTAGAGTGAAATGAGTGTCTTCATATTAAAGAAATTGCGAACTTTAATAAACATTCTAATTCCATATGCTGCCTTCTTTGTTAAGGATAAAACATGCTCGTCAAATTTTAGGTGTTTATCTATTATGACGTCAAGAAACAGTACAATATCAGTAGGGATAAAGTGCACTGGAAGCAAAGGTTAGCGATGGATACACAGAGATGTGCTTTTGTTTAGCTGCGAAGATGACGAAGTTAGATTTGGCAGTAATAATGTGTAGTCTGTTTAGTTAGCACCAGGCAACAATATTACCAGCGTCGTGATTAAGCTTACACATCAATGATACAAGACTTTTGTCTGAGGAGAAGATGGTGGTGTCATCAGCGTAAAGGATACAGTCGGAGGACTTTAGGTACTTTGGGAGGTCATTAATATATATTAAAAACAAGAGAGGTCCTAATATAGATCCGTGTGGTACACCAATGTTAGTTGTTTTAGGGTGCGAGTAAGTGCTGGAGATTGATACAGTATATTATCTATCTTTCATATAGTTAGGTAGTAATTGCAGTGCCGGGCCGGTTATACCAATAGAGTCTAATTTAGCAAAATGGATGTTATGAACAACTGAATCGAATGCTTTAGAAAGGTCAATAAATAATACGCCAGCAAAATTTCCAGTGTCAACTGCCTGTCGAATCTTGTCTGTTAGAAATAATAATGCCAAATCAGCTGAGTAACCTTCCCGAAACCCAAATTGATTTAGTGATAGGATACAAAATTTTGATGAACAGCTTGATAAGCGTGTTACGATTAGTTTTTTGACAATTTTACTGAAGAATGAAAGTATAGCAATAGGGCGGTAGTTAAATGTTAGACGCTTATCTCCCTTCTTGAAAACAGGGATTATTTTGGCTTTCTTTAAAGAACTTGGATAGATTCCTGTTTTAAACATAAGGCTCACTATGTGACAATATTTCAGATATTAGGTACGCTATCATTTTTATTAGAGATGGGCTGAAGTTATCGAGACCAGGCCTTGTATTTTTATACTGTAAATGACTGTGACTATGTCTTCAGGTGTTGCGGGATGAAGGAAAAAGCTATGGGGCACACGGGGGTAAGTCTCGGTCAATGAATCCTCATTATCTGCACAGAAGGAGTTAATGAAAGAGTTTGCAATGGCCAAGGAATTATCAAGGAGAAGATACCCCGATTTTATGATAGTTATATTGGAATTATGATTCGATCGGACCTAAAAAATAGTTTAATACTTTCCATTGCTTTCTGACATCATTACCTGCAGACAATTTCATTTTCATAATACGTCGTTTTAGCCTGTTTGAGTAGTTTTCCTAGAAAGTTAGAATATTTATTATACCTTTCGTGAAGTGCTGTGTTAAATGGCTGTTATTTTTTTGTTCTCTAAAGGTTATCTTTTTTCCTTGAGCAATTTAGCAAACTGGTGGATAAGCATGGGTTACGGGGAGCTGAAAACGTTTTTTTTAGAAATCATTAGTACCGTGGAATCTGAAATAGCTTTAGAAATTATTTGTGAGAATGTATTATAGGCACCCGCCGTGGTTGCTCAGTGGCTATGGTGTTGGGCTGCTGAGCACGAGGTCGCGGGATCGAATCCCGGCCACGGCGGCCGCATTTCGATGGGGGCGAAATGCGAAAACACCCGTGTGCTTAGATTTAGGTGCACGTTAAAGAACCCCAGGTGGTCAAAATTTCCGGAGTCCTCCACTACGGCGTGCCTCATAATCAGAAAGTGGTTTTGGCACGTAAAACCCCAAATATTATTAATGTATTATAGGCAGTTTCAGCGTTATCACATACCATTACTGGGGAGCAGTCTGAAGCGGCAACTAATTCAATAAAAATTGACGAATTAAACTTCTTTCTGGTGAAGCTTGCATCGGTAGAAATACTGACTGCATATTCGAGTAAAATTTATGCTGATCGCAGAATAAAAGGGAGTTCTCTTTTCTTACACGTATATAGAATTGGCGAGAAACTTTATTTTCATTCCCTGTAGCCAAACTATGTCTTACTTTATTTATGAAGCGTTTTCAATGTTTCTTCTCTCCTTAAATAGTCGCGCTTCAATCACTGTTCCCATAACCGCTAATGCTTATGTGGGTGACATTCGATTGTGGACAGCTTTCCACGCAATGCTTCGCGGGTTATTTCGATTGACCTTACCAGATGGGTTTCTCTGAACTCGTGCGCGATAATAACAGATTCTCGTCCATCGTGCAAGTCTCCCTTACACAACAGCGTCCGTGATACGCGTACCTTCGCGTGTGCAGGGCCACCGACGTTTCGACGAAAGGAGCCAGCTCGTCGAGAACGTACCAGCTCGTCCACAGGAACAGGTCAGCGCCGACGGAGAACTCGCGCCACACGCTCTCTAGCAGCGTCATCAGCTGGCTACTCTCGAACACGCTCGCGTCTCGGCGGTAGGCCGTCTTCGCCTCGATGGCGTCAGCGAACGCGTTCGCGCTCACTCCGGCGAACTTGAGGTCCTTCACCTGCATGCCGGCACAAGAATGCGCTACCTTGCAATGCGTCAACAACGTGCGCAAATAGCGGGTGCGGTGCATGTAGGATGCATCATCAAATTCCACTTCGAACAACCACCTTGTACTGCCGTCAAGACGAAGCTTCATTGATGTTTACGGTTTAACAAGTAGCCGCAGTCGTCGACGCTAGCACACAGATGACCGTAAATAACAGCTATTTTCTTCGCCACCTCAGAGGAGTACTTAAGAGTGCAACTTCCAGTTTTATTCCTCTTGGCAATGTGCCACTGATAAGCTCGTGTCAACCGCGCCTGTTATCGAACTTCTGCTGTATTCACGGTCCCCAACGGTCCGTGAATAGCGGTCTGTAGAATAGCCGCCCCACGGTCTGTATTCCCCAACGACGTCATTCGTCATTTGAATTTTTTATCGATTTATTCGGCTCTCATGTCGCTATTGCATCCTTTTCTTATTTTTTTTTTATTCAGAAAGATCTCACGAGCCTACGAAGAGGCATAGCGTGAGGGGGCACATGGTACAGTTTATTACAAGACACAATCGGTAAAATGATATCGATGCAAAACGAATTCATACATTGACACGAAACAATGAAATTTATATATGTACTGAAAGATTTCAAAAACAAAGAAAAAAATTAAAGGCAATTAACAGATAAGCATCGCGTAAAAACTGCAAGGACAGTAAGAAGTATTACCTAAAAGCGGCAGGATACTTTACGTTGAGACGTTACACGCAGCGGAATGTTAAATAAGAACAAAAAACAAACATATGGCATAACGCTTGCCAATACATTGAAAACGTAAACGTAATGTGATTCATAGGTACCCATGTACTAACTCAACCCTACGCACAGTGTAGAGAAATAATGTTTGACCAAATTACTGCAAAAGGCATCATGATTTCTGAGCGAAGCAATGCTATCCGGCAGGCTGTTCCAGAGAGGGATAGCGCGAGGCAATGTTGAAAAGTTAATTATTTGTGTCGTTCCATTACGAGGACATAGCTACAACTATTGCGAAATCTGCGCGATGTGAAATCGTGGTGCTTGAAGCATGGTAGGAATAATCGGTCAGAGTGATTGAATTCACAGAATAATGACATCTATGCAATGCACACGGACAGACGGACGGACGGACGGACGGACGGACGGACGGACGGACGGACGGACGGACGGACGGACGGACCGACGATACTAAGAAGAAGGAAAATAAAAGGGAAAATCTGAGCTATAACACTAATGCCAATGCCTTGCTGTTTCAGGCTCGGGCTGGTCCCCTAAGGATAAACCGTGGCACATATTCAGGCATCTGTACGCTGCCGCAAAAAATTCACCAACGATTATTATACGCCCTAATGCGAAAATTGAGCGCACTCTATGCGTGTTTTCATTTCGCGGTATGTTGAGGCGTCGCACCGATCACCGCATCGACTGGCAGGGCCGCAATGCGCGGCGCTATACATAGACCGGCCACTCAGAACTGCAGCTTATACATCCGTAATCTTTACATGGAAACGCTTGCGGCAAACGCTGTGCGAGCTATCACTTTCTGTTTTCCGATGGTCGGCGCCTCCATGGATGGACGGATGGGTGCTATGAGCATCCTCATTGGAACGGAGTATTTGGTTGCGTCACCAAACTCTTGTTCTTATATTGCCTAATGTTTTACTTATGTTCAAAAAGAAAAGGAAAAGGAAACCTATGGTGAATTCCCCTAATCAAACTTTCTGAACCCCTATTGCGAACTTTGTTTTCTACACCTTCGTTGTTTGTCGTTTCCCTACTTTTCTTCCACCAATCTGTAAGTGCCTCTTACAAATCCTTAGTGCAGACATGTTTACTTTCACCCTCCTCTTGCTTAACCCAACGGTTTCAAGGAGGCCAGTAGTGCCTAATTCGACCGTCGGGCAACAAATCATGCTCCATCTTTCCCCTAGCCTTACCGCAGTTAGCACACGCTCCTTCTTTTTCCTTGTATCTCGCTTTATAAATGGGCGTTCTAAGGCATCCTGATTTCACTTCGAAAAGTAAAAGCTTCCCTTTAAGTTAAAATGAATTGCTTCTTTCCTGATGTCGTTTTTTTCCCTCTTAAGTAGTTGCTCATACCAGGTCTCTGACTTTCCGCTTGACGTTCTTTGTTGCTGTGTTGCTCACCCTACATGCCGCATACTTGCTGGTAAGCTTCCTAGCTCTTTTCCTCCAATGTGAACCAATGTTTTTCCTGTGCAAATCTTGAACACTCTCCCAGCCTATTTATTTTTTTCCATATTCCTCAGTAGCTCTACATATTTAATTTTACTCTGAGCTTCCCTAACTTCAAAACTTGTTGAGCTTATATCACCCTGCGCAGCTTCAGTTCTAGTCTTCTCGTGAGTGCCCAATGCGAAGCGTCCCACTGACCTTTTGTTGTCATCGAGTTCTGATTGTACCCCTGAATTTAAACAAAACCAAACATTAATCAAACATCACAGGATGCTTAGGAGCGCGCACAAAAAGCCTTCAACAGGCTTGGCCTGGTCCGTGCCTCATAGAAATAGCCTACAGGGAGATGAGCGCGGTTAACTAAACAGGCTACAGATTTGCAGTACGTATGCATTGACAGTAAACATAGAAAATCATGTTCGTCTAGCTCAAGAATTCAGACAGCGATATAGCAACTATGCAAGCAATCACAAATATCAGTTTGACCAGTACATATGAAAGAACAACAAAATTTCAGGCAAACAACCCCATTTACATATGTGAGTCCTCGAACCATTACGCATTCCAAAAATCCCAGGAGCATTTGGTACCTATCGTATCCCCATAGCGCTCTGGATTTCATTACAGTCGCATTTCTCTTCCTCTCTACCGTTATTGTTTTTTCCTGTATTTCCATATATATATTGCCTTTATCATCTGTATAACTAGGTATTTATATTCTTTCACGCGAGCTATTTCCTGGCCCTGTATTGACACTGTCTGTTCACTGTTTTCATTGATTATCCTAACATCTCATTTTTAACGCTAAACTTCAGATCTAAATTATCCCTTTCCTGGCCAAAGATATCCAGACGTTGAATATCACTTTGCTTACCAGCTAGCAACACAATATAGTCCGCATAAAACAAACCTGGCAGTGGTTATTCTAACACTGTGACCGTCTGTTTGTACGAGAGATTAAACACGATATTGCTTCCCTCTAGTTTCCTTTCCATCCTCACCATGTACATCACAAACAGAAGTGGACATCAATGGCCCCCCTGCCTTAGTCAGTTTTTGATATCAACATTGTCCTCGCTCCTCATCGCTTCCCATTCAACGCAAACAATTTTCTAGGTAAATATCTCTCAAAATCTGTATAAAGTCGTTGTACAAGTCTTCTCCTTCCAGAATATCCCACAAAATGTGGAGATATAGGTTTTCATACGCTCCTGTAATGTCTAAAAATACACAATAACGGTCTGCTTTCTACTCTGTATATTGCAATGCAGTGAGTAAGGACAAATCGATTATAATTCAAATGCCTACCTATTCTCGGCCCATGCTTGTAGCTTTAGTTGGATTGCCTACGTCGCTAATCTGTATATTACGGACGTAATGGCCAACGGTCTATATGAGTAAATTTTATCTTTCTCCTCACCTCTATAAATTAAATTCATTCTGCTTTGTCGCCAACTGTCTGGTAGTCGTGTACCTTCTAAAGTTTTTGTGTACTTGTCTCAACATAGCTTCGTTGTTTTTGGTCTAAGTTCATTTGTAAACCTAACGCGAACATCGTCTAGCCCTGTGGCTGTGTGCTTAGGAAATTTTTCAGCACCAGCTACCTTTCCATCTGGTTCTCTTTGATGCTCTTTTTTACGTTAAGTGCAACCTCGCCATTCCCTTGGAAAGATTCGGCTGTTATTATTGGGGTGTTTTTAAGGCCACGTCTCGTCTCCATTCACTTTGTTTCCATCTTCGTCTAGAATATGTTTTGTTCCAGAAGGGGGGGTTTAACTATAGTTTTTAACGCGATAGCGTTAAGGAGCTCGTGTCGCAGAAAAGCCGGTGTTGTCGGCGTCGGTGTCGGCGTCCGCGGCGTTGGCCGTGAGCGATAAATCACGGCAGGCACTTCATAAATAAAAAGCAACTTCCAAGATGAGCTGGGTGGGTATCGAACCAGGGTCTCCGGAGTGTGAGACGGAGACGCTACCACTGAGCCACGAGTTCGATGCTTGAAAGCGGTACAAACGCGCTTCTAGTGAACGCGACGTTGCCTTAAAAACGTGCCGTAGAAAGTTATACTGCGGTGTATATCGGTAATTATGAGCATGTAACTTACAGAAGTCGCATTTACACGAGTAGCGAAGTACGTTTCCGCTACATTTCTTCTGCGCTTACCGCACACGCAGAGCCATCTTGCGGCAAACATAGAAGACCACCTCCTCTCAATTTACGGCGCTGCCCCGACAGGTGGCGCGCCATGCGCGCATTGGGGCTGTGCGCGGACCGGTGCCAGGCGCGTCGCGGCCCCGACTCCCTCTCCCCTGACGACGCTTCGCCGTGCTCCCACGCGGGTTGCAGAATCAAGCGCCGTTCCTTTCTTTAGATTACTATCTATCTATCTCTCTGCCCGTGCCGATCATGACGTTTGGCTGGCGTAGATCGTTTCCCCCTCCGAGACACCGAGTTCTTTGGTTCGTTCCGTTTGCTCAGGCGCACGTTTCGTTGCCGCGCCGAACGCTGCGTTGCTGGACGCTCTCCGTGTGATAGGTGGGCGCAAAGTCCGATGTGGGGCGCCTCGTAAGTGATCCCTGCGCCGTAGCGCATTGTCTTACAGCCCTTGGCGGGTCGATGGGAACGCTGTCGCGTTCCACTCTTGAAGGCGAAGCTTAAGCGTCCTCCAATTTTTTTTCCCACTATATTCCCAATTTTCTGGTCACCTTTCTGGTGGTTTCTGTCGTTAGGTGATCGCTTCTTGCATCTCTATGTTCCACCTGCTTTTGGTTTTTTTTTCCTGTCTATCGAGCATGTCAAATCGAATCACACTTTATTTCATCTCTCAATAAAGAGAGAAACGGGGGTGTCGCGAAAAAACTGCATTACTGCAGCTTGACTAAGCCCGGACCCCTGTGATACAGTTCGAAAGTGCGCATCAGTTACATAGGTACATGACAGGTTGACATAACATGTTGCTCCTCTTTCCGTATTTCTGTCGTTATTACACTTAGAAGATCACTATTCACACTATTTGCTTAACCATTTGCCGAGCTCTTCTACTCTTGTGACTATAAGTTATTTGTTCAGCGTTTAAATTTTACCTGGCCATGTTGCGCTGCTTTCCCTACTACATATCCGATTTTCAAAAGGATGCGTTTATGTTCACTCCCTATGCTGCTATACCCTTCTTCATCAATGACCATTTCTCTCAACTTATCATAATTTCCTTCTGTCATCAGACCGTAATCAATGGTCGATTGCCGGTTTCCCACTTCCCAAGTGGTCTGCCCGTCACACTAAGGCCCTGTATTCACCATAACGAGGTTGTGTTGCTCACAAAGATCTGGCGTTGACTTCCCGTTGTTGTCAGTACAGCCATCTAGATCCTGTATGTGGGCATTCATGTCAGCTAATAGGATAAATGGCCATTTCATTCCCGAAACCCTTATTATCAGCACTTAGGCATTCCATTTACTTTTGATTCTTCTTTGTGCAACTATTTCCAGTCCACAAATACGTTACGCCTGGCCAAGTTTTCTTTCCACTTATTGTACAGGTTAACCAAATATGCTCTTGACATATTGAAATCTCCTCTTTTCCATTTGGCTCACTGATGGATGAGCATTTCGACTACCCCACCCTTTCTTTCCCATTTAGTTCTAGTGCACCCTTCGCAAACATAATTATCAATCACTGGCGGCTCTTCCGAGCAACTAAAGTGTGTTTCTGTATCCGCATGTACCCATATTTGTTATCTATTTAAGTGTTCCTCCATCTCTACCCACTTCCCTTTCTTCTGCCGCGCTGCATGCTTATGTAGCTTATTTCATGGCGAGGTCCGTTTCTCGTTTTCCTCCTTTTTTTTGTTATTGACGCCGATGCTATTGTGAGGTTCCCCTAGGGGATGTTCCAAAGGGGACGCTGATACCATCCATCCACACATCCAACAGACTCTCTATGCGCAGTTAGTGACAGCAGATACAAAATAATTAAGAGTTCATTGCATTAGAATTGATATTATTGGCTAAGGAAATTGTGCCAGGTGGTATTGGTACAAGGTATGAATTAGTACAAGAAGATTTACACGGATGTACTTAATATAATGGTTCTCAAGAGCTGGATCTAGACAACAGGGAGAAAAAGTGTCATGGACAGGTAACGTGACGATGCGGAAACACAGTCAAGTATCGACTGCGCCTTAGTCTCAGAAATGGTCTACGAACAGCTATACGAAACGATAATAAATGAACGTGAGAATAATAGCCTGGGCTGCGTTCATGAACGTTTAACCTCAAAACACGAATCGTCATAACATCACAATTTCTAACATAAATGAAAAGCAAATAACAAATATCGCAAAAGACAGAAGAAAACCGAGGCATTTTCTACAATAGTCTGGGACTATAAGGAACTGGTAGACGTTATGCAGAAGGAGATAAGACAGACACAGTAAATAATGTTGGACTGGAAAGAGGAAACCGCGTAAGTAGTACAACACGGAAATAAAGCAAGCTATAGAAGAGTATAAGCAGGCTTCTAGTCATCATGGAGAATTCACAAAATCGGGATTACAAGACGAGGTGATGTTCTTTGCATGGAACAAATACCAAGAAAACTAAGCAGTAGCGAGTGAGCTCACCCAAGGGAAAATTAAATGCGCAAGTGGCCGTTGGGTGCTTAACATTCGCAAAAACCACAAAGGCGAACGAAAAAGATTTTGGAATTGCATGAGAGCACTCGGAGCTCCAGCTAAATATTTTCAAATGGTTATCAGAGATGAAGGCGGTAACATCTACTTTGGAGACGATGCGGTGCGATACATCACAGACGATAATAGGGGTAACTTAGGCACGAAGGAACGGGTAGTTCAAACTCAAAAAGTTTCCCGCGCAACAGAGAAACCAGAGAGATCAAAGCAGAGGATGTATAGCGTTAGGTTGGAAAAGGCAGAAAATGTCGGGAATAATACTGCAGCAGGACCCGATGAAATTCGAATACAGCTAATCGAAAAACGTCGGTTCAAAGGGAGAGAGACTGCTGACCAATGGCATGGAGCCAGTCGCTGGAAAGAAGAAAATTCTATTTGGATGGCGGGAAAGGAAGATTAATTTCATCGGCAAAGACAAAGGTGATAAGGATAAGACAAGCTCGTAGAGGCCAGTTACAGTAACATCGGTGGTATCGGTGGCGTATAGAATGGTAATCCGAGCCATAAACTTAGAACTGTCGAGGGCGGTGTAGAAAAAAATGATGTACTGGGGTACAAACAGAATGGGTTCAGACCAGGCAGATGCCTGTTTGTACTAACCTTTCACTTAGTACAAACAGTAGCTGGAATAGGCCTTTATCGATAGTATTTCTAGATATTAAATGAGCCTACGACAACGTAGACACGAAATAGTTAGGGAATGTTTTGAAGTACAGAGGCACTGATGATGATTTCGTGAAGCTTCTGAGATGTATAGAGACAACGCAGTACACGTTGTATTGGAAGTCCAAAAATGTAGTAAACTGTGGAAATTCACCAAGGACTAAAGCAAACATGCGCTTTGTCTTCCTTGTTGTTCACGCTTTATGTTGAGGGCATAGAAAGAAAACTGGAAGGCATACTTAGAGTTAGATTGATCCCGCATGCGTAAAGGACAAATGGTGCAACATAAGGTGCCCGAACTGATGAATGTGAATGACGTAGTGGTGCTAGGCGACAATGGAACCGTTAAGAATATCACTTACGAATAGGAATAAGAATACACACTTAAGAACATATGTGGCAACGCACAGACAAATCTTAGCCTAAAGTTTGGCACAGAGAAATAGGGAATTATGATTTTAATGAAGAGACCAGTAATTAGATATCTTCAATTCAACAGCAAGTCATACCCATGGTCAAGTTCGTCGGCGTATACAAAAAGGAATGAAAGACTGGCTTAAGCATCCACCAAGATAATCTGAAAATAAAGGGGAAGAGGAATGCAGCAATAATGAAACATAGAACATTCTGGGGCCACAATTAGCATGAAGTGGAACATGGATTCTGGAATGGAGTCATGGTGCCAGCGCCGACGTTTCACAAATGTCATTCTGCACCTAAAATTGTATGTATGCTTGGTTTTGGAAAGTAACGAACAATTGGTGGGCCGGTTGGCTTAGGAGCCCACGCCAATGAAGCAGTGCAAGGGGACACGGGATAAGCCTCGTTTCAAATCAGACAAGTGCGGAGTAAAATTAGTTTTGAAGACTCAGGAACATGTATCAAAATAAATAGGCGGCTAAAGTGCACATTTATTTGTGCCTGAGAAGCTGTGGACACAGAATGTACAAAGGAGACTAGAAAGTGACCAGCCATGTAAGGGTAATGGGAGCGTATAGACAACCAGGAGTGATTAGAAAGAAAGTGAGAGAAACAGATACAGCGAATTGGATGCAAAGAATTCAAACAAAAAAGACCTTGGTGGATTACCAGAATGGGAAGAAATAAACTAAAAATTAAAAAACTACGATAAACCGAAGGGCCGTCCTTTGCTATTTCAGGCTCGAGCTCGTTGCCTAAGACAAAGACATGCCGGAGCAACTACTTGCGATTACAATAAATATGTGTTTGCTACAGCAAAATCTATGGACCACTAAGCACATCTCACTGGAATGCGAAGGGGTTCACCCAATGAGACTTGAGGTAACGTACACCTTCCAGAAGCGCTAAGATTCTAAGTGCACCGCAGCATAAATTTGACACTAGTCGAGATAAAGAGATGTTTAGAGTAATTATGAAACAAAAAGCAGGGCATAGACAGATATGGCCGGATCTGCCAGAGGCATACTTAGCAGTACAACGTAAATAAGTTTTCAAGAAGAAGAAACAAATTAAGGAGATGTGTACAAAAACTGTAGAATGAAAAGCATCTTTAATTCCGACCGCGGCAATACCTTGTTTCCTTACAATGGTTCAGTGCTAAACGCATTACCTCAGATATATACTCTTCGCGAGGTGGGTTCAGCCAGACGTTTTAGAGCGCAGCTAACGGGCACCCGTTCCTGCGTTGAGTGTCGACGTACCTCGGAGTCACCGGCATACCTCGCCGTAACCGAGCGAACAAGCACAGCGAAGGATAAAAGAACGAACGCGGAGCGCAGCGGCGGATGAAAGACGGCGATAGCGAAAAGAGCGAGACCAAGAATGCGGAGGAGGAGCGTATGGCGTAAACCATACTCTAGACGCTCTGCGGTTCTACGGGGCCTACACTACGGGCTCTGCGGCGACGACCGCTAAGAAATGGCGCCATAGTACTGCACCCTCTAAAACCGCTGAAACTTCGCAAAAGTAGCGACACCATCCTCCTCCGCCTTCGCTTCTCCTCGTTTCCCCACTGTTTCGTGCTCCCTCTTCGACCGTGGCGCCGCCTACACCGCTCGAGCGTAGCAGACGACTTTTCGCAGCGTGAATGCATGCATAGGAAGGCGTGCGCTTTAATTGTTGGCGTTGACTTTCTAGCTCGGAGTAACTGTGTGTACAACATAGAATTTCTATGCGGACCATTATACATAATTTATGACGGGAGCTTTTTTTTGCTGTTTGGATAACTGTTTTTGAAACAGTATCTGAACGAGCGTTAATGCTGTGCCAGGGCAACTCCGAATGTACCCCGCCGGCTACAATTTGGTATGCAACATTTCTCAAGCGTTTGTCGCAAGATCTTGTTGCAATTTATAAATAACGCGCTTGAGATTGAATGCTAACATCCTGGCCAACAGCATGGTCTCAGTAACCTAAATCTATCCCGTCGTCCTTGCCATGAGAATTCTCGGCACGTATCAACTATGACGTACAAAGGCTGGCAGAGGGCACGATCGCTTCTGTGAAGGTTCGATAGAGTATTACAATCTACAGTGCCGGCAACGTCCGTAATTGCCAATCTTCTAAGCACGCACGAGGGCGCGATGTGGGCTCTGGTCCTATTATACTTCTCATACCTACAAATCGGCAGAAATACGCGCGGCCGATCATCGAGTCTGAGTACATAGGAAATGAAATCAATTTTTGGGGATTCGTTCGCGAAGCGGGAACGCGGTAACAGCGCTTCATTCAGGTTCTAACAAGAACATAGTGAGCTTACGATGAGTGAGTTATTTTTTTCAGATTGAAATGAAATGACGCACAATGAAATTTCAGAATGAAATTTCATTGTGCGTCAGTTCGTCGGTTCACGAAGTGACGTACTTGTCGCGGAACGAGTTGCACAAGGTGCATGCATTGCGGACAGTTGCGCTGGCTCGGAAATAACATTCGCGAGATATGACTTTAGTGAAGTGATCTCCGCGCAAAAGATTGCCGCGCTATGATGCGGCCGAAATTGCGGTATGTAAAACGATGCAGTCGTTGTTATTGAGACACCATTTGTTGTCTCATTACGTAATTAAACGCACCATCCTAAGTGCCCTACAGACACATAGTGGCCATACGCACTAATAGTTGAACGAGCGAGCACGAACGACGACTAAACCATTCAGGGAACGAGTGGGCGACCGCATGCTTTTTTTTTTTCGAATGCCCCACCGCCGCATCTTAACCTTGACACACTCTAAAGCTAACGCGAATTACCACATACGTCTCAAAGACCTATGACGCTGTCGTTTGGCGACGAATGCGTCCCGTAACTCGGTTTCGGGAGAGCACGCACGCTCTTCCCTCGTATCGCAAATGAACCGGGCTACCTCCAACGACGAACACGAACAAAAGAGGAAAACAAAGCAATTCGCTCTAAAGCAGGCTGGTAAGTAACCACAAGAGGCAGAGAGGTGTTTTCCTTAGATGAGTTTTCACGTCCGAGTCTCTAGCTTTGTCAAAAGAACTGGGCTGAAATTTAAAGCTTTCATAATCACGTTTGCGTACGCAGCCTCGCGTTTCCGCGAATTCAAGTCTGTTGGCGTACAAAACGATTAAGCGCACCAAATACGACCACTTACTGCTCGTATAAACAAAGTACAAGTCGCTTAAGAATCATCCTTAAGCGTGCAGCTAAATGGCAACATGTTCAGCGAACTTTGCAATAAGGTGTCAATTCGATGAATCCATTCCTTGTTTAACCCGTCGCACCGTATGGAGAAGAGCTTCTTGCCTTTGCAGAAACTATATTGGCATACGAAGGCGCGGCAGGCCATGGCTATGGAAAATGCCGTGAACCGACATCGCGCTTGCCACAAAACTTAGTTCAAGACGTTCGCATACCAAAACAACACAGAAGAGCAATGGTGTCAACCTAAACATGTGGTCCTCGCCAGTCGGTAGACGCTTCTCAAGCGAGAATGGCTGTGGAGCGCGACTGTAAACAAACGAAGCCGGCGGTATTCTTCAAAGCGTGCGCTACTTTATGAAGTTTGAGGGTCTTTAATGCCGTGGTCTGTTCACCGAGGATGCCGTCGATAAGGCATGTGGGGAGCGCGTCCACCGATACCATATATGGGAAGAAAGCGCTGCATGAGCGGAGCAGTGGCGTCGCCAGCAATATCGTTCGGGGGGCGGGGGGGGGGGGGGGGGGGGAGGGGAGGGCGAGGTCTCACGCTGCAACTCAGCCTCTTCCTTATAGAATTTGTCGAGGGATCAAACACACTAATAATAACTGCATTGCCATTGCCAAAGATTCTGCAAACGAATTCTTGCAGGCTACACACTGTCAAGACAAGTAAAATACGTATTTTTTTGTAAAATACTGTACTCATATGTCTCAAATTTTTCCCGAAATAACTGATGTCAATGCTTCCATGTCTTCTGTCTATTTAACAAGTAAAGAAATCACCACACGAAATTTAGAACTATATAATTTTGAAGCTAGCAAATCAGTGCACGCCGCTAATATAAAAAACGTAAAGGACATGAAATGAGCAAGTTGAGGACAAATATTTTATTGAAACGTTGTAATTCAAGAACCTTGTTTACATATTTTTACATATTCAACGGCCAAGAAAAAGTCTGAGTGACGCCGTCCTTTGTTCCAATGTATTGCGGAGAAGCAGCTGTCGCCGGTTGTGTATTGTGAGTAATTGCACATAAATTATAGTCGCAACAAAGAGCACATATAAAAAGCAGGATTTCTGCCAAATATGGAAGGGTGACGAAAATGCAAGTGAGCCAACGCGAATATATGACAAACGGGGTACTTTATTTAAAAGTAGTCTCCATGAGCATTTAGACATTTGTCCCGCTGACTAACGAGTCGCGTGATTCCCGTCTCATAAAGATCCTTAGGTTCCTGCTTCAAAATGTCTCTAACTGACTCTTTCACGTCATCGTCCTACACGAGTCTAGTTCCTTTGAGCTGTTTTTTTTTTTCAATTGACCCAAAGTGTGGAAGTCGCAAGGCGACAGGCCTGGGCTGTATAGCGGATGTTTCAGCATTTCACACTTGAACTTTGCCAGTTTTGTGTTAACCACATCAACGAAGTGCAGACGGTCATTGTCGTGCAGCAAGATGACCCCATTCATTAATTTTCCAAGTCGTTTGTTCTTGATTGCAACCCGCAGCTGATCTGGCGCTTCACAATGTCGGAAACAATTGATGGCCACTCCAGGTTTAGCAAATTCTATCAGTAATGGCCCCTGACGATCGACAACCCATTTTCCGACGGCAGTGAATTTGTATGTTTCCACTATAAGCATTGTCATCGTGTTTCAGGCTCGTAATAGTGGCACCATGATCCGTCCCCCGTGACAATTGCAGATATGAAGTTGTCACCCTCATTGTGATACCGGATCAGATGAGTGAAGACAGCACCGAACCTCTCCTGCTTCTAGCGGTAGTTCAAAATTTTGGGCATCCATTGCGTACCAAGAGCCGATAACCAAGATGTTCATGAAATGTGGTGTGACCGACCGTGGCTGATAATCGCACGCTCTGCCAGTTCATCGATGCTTATCCTCCGTTCTTGTCTAATCAGCTCATCAGCCTTTGCAATTGTGTTGGGGGTGATTGTACGGTGGCTTTGGCCGGTTTTGTGTCGTCTTTGCAACATTCACGTCCTCCTTTGAACCGTTTGCTCCAATGCTTCACAGTGGCCAAAGAAATGCGATGTTAAACGTACACGGCACCGATACAGGAAACGCCTTTGGGAAACGCCTTTCGACAAGCACTTTCAACTGTCATAAATCTCACGACACCTCGCTGTTCAACTTCGGGAGTGTCCATTATGTCACGCAACCATGTTCAACTCAGTGTATGAAAGCATTAAAGGACATTTATCCTCACCCCTGCGTGTCACTTGTAAATGAGAGGTGCCTATGTGCTATGCGCATGCATCGCAGATAACGAACAGAACAATTATTGCGCGGGGTTGGTTGACTCACATTCATTGGACTCTCCCTCGTACATTAGAATTGCGAAGATACAATGGAATATACAAATAAGAAGTTACAGCTTAAAAAGGGCAATACAAGTGCCATTGGAAACAAAGTTCACTGCACGTATACACAAAACCTCGCAACAAGATATTTAAATATAAGTATAAGCCTCCAATAAATCCACGCATCTAAGAGAAAGTCACTGTATATAATGTGTCAAACAAGGCAAATGTGCTGCGCAACCACAGTTTCACAGACCACAGACCTCCCTCTATCCACTCCTCCTGATGACAGGAGGCGGCGCGCTTCCTTCCCGCTTTGCTCCTTCGTGCACACAAGACTGAGCCACCATCGTCGGCTCACCCATGCCCCCCCCCCCCCCCTTACGCTGTCACTCGCACACACAGCATGCGGCGCCCAGTCACGGTGTGATCGCCCTTGGACTTTATTTATACGGAACATGAGGGCGATGGCGACGCCAGAAATGCGCCTGGAGTGCCAATATAATTGAATAATATAATAAGAGTGTCCGGCAACTGAAGCGTCCCGTGGTCCATTACTTTCAGCAAAAGAAGAAGTAACAAAAGCGAACTTTCATTTTGCGAGAATTTGCTGCGCCGGAACAATGTCTTTCTTTTTTTGTGTGTGTGGGGCGGGGGCACGGAAATGAAAAAACGCAAAGGAAAGCATGCTGACCACCACAATCGAATGCCTACTCTGGGCACCTAATCTGGCTACCGAAGGAATACCGAAGAAAAAGTGATACGTTTGGTCCACTGAGAACCATGCGCATACTGCTCGGTATCCTACGCCGGCGAGACAAAATTTTCCGGAGAGGTTGCACTCAAGCGAACGCGTTGCGATCCTACGAGTCCCCACCGTGATGGCGGCGAGCGACCGCTTTTTGTTCTTTCTATCGCCTACTATCCAGAAAGCGTGCAAAACTCTCTGCCAGGCGAAAATCCACTCGGCCAGAAAAAAACGAGCACGCGTCGAAGTGCGCCGTGCGGTGGTCGGAGCAACATGAGAAAAACGCACGCCCTCTGGCTGGCTCTTGCAGCCTCGGGCAGCGAGAACAAAACAAAAAAGAAAAAAAAGAAGAAAAAGAGGTTCAATGTGTCCTCGCCAACAAAAGTCAAAGTAGAAAAATAAATGAGAACGTAGTTACCTTTGCTGGACTTAGTGTATTGAAATGAAAGCTTTGGCGCGGTGAAAAAAAATGCTGATATTATTTTATGTGACATGACGGCAAATTTAACCACAACAACGCTTCGTCTCATCGGACCTCGCTGCGTGCTTTGTCAACTTCTCTGATAGTGTCTTGATTTGGCTTGTCTCGTTGTATGGTCCGATGTACGACTTCAGAAAAGTCAATGCACCTTCGGCGTCAAATGTTTATAACAAACCCACAAGGTCCGGCATTTGAAAATCTAAAGCACGACTTTAGAAACGCCAATGCACTTTTCGCATCAAAAGTATATGAGAACTTTACACCCATAAAGTTTCAGAATTGATATCTATGCGCTCCGTAGATTCCGCGGCCTCCGCGAGACGCCGCTATGAGCCCGCTCGCCATCAAAATGCCCTTGAAACTTTGTGCTAGGATAGGGCTCCGTGCGTTATGGGACTCCCGGTGCATGGGCGTTGCAGCGAAATCCAGCCAGATTTTGCTATGTCCGCGCCGAAATGTCTTTTCGGGCATTAAAAGGACCATTCTAGACAAAATCCAGAATGATTTCCGGCGCCAGGGGCTGTTTTGCATGACCGCACCAAAAAATTTCCGGGGCAGGTGGTGGGGGGGGGGGGAGGCTGACACCCCTTATGGTATTGTTTTCACGTTGCCTTGTATAATTTCTCGCATCACATGTCTAGGGACCATTCGCGTACTTGCGTGGACGTCCAAAGGAGCCGGGAGAAGCTACTGGCTGAGAAGTTTAAGTCGAAGGATTATCGAACTCAGCGAAATCGCCGCACCGACTTGCAGTGGGCAAGTTCAATGAGCACCTTCGTAGATGGAGGGACAGTATGGGTACGCTGGCATGGTGAGCGGCATCGTAGCCAGCTGTGGAAGAAGACGACGAAAAGCGCGCGAGCAATGGCACAAGCGCTTGTCTGTGGCCAGATGACTTTTTGCATCATCTCCGGCCACGCCACCATGCTTTCCGCTTCATGAGCCATATTATGCTTTCGCATTAAAATATGTCTGCAGTAATACTGGGTGGCGCCAGTGCCCGCCCTTGCCTGTTTGAGGAGCGGTGATGCAGCCTGAGCAGAGGTGTAGATCGCCGCCGTCGCCACTGCCTGCTCCATGCTATCAAACAGGCTCTTCATCAGCGTCACCAAACTGAAATCTCTCCTCACTCCAGCTATGGTAGCCAGGACCAAGGGGTACCTGCGGCAGTGGAACGGGCAATCAGAAGATATCGCGTGGCCATCTTTACGACCACTAACGCGATAAGCCTCTTTTCAACGCAGCTTTGACGACCACGAGCGCCAATATGGGCTCAAACTGACTCGCGGTATCGAGGATGCGCTCAAAGAAAACAAAAGTGGTTTAGTAAAACTGGAACCACTTGGTAAGGCAGCGTGGAGACATCGCAGGAGTTTAACTTTCAGGGAGACTTCGCCACTCGCCGCTCTAACAAAACTCTTCGGAGAGAGAGTACTCCGCGAAGGAAAATGAACGTTGATGTCCGTGTACAGCAGGGTCTCGTGTCACAGCCCTTCCGTGCTTCTTGTCTGATGTATCCAGACAGCTTGGGCAGGCTGCTATGCGGCACCACACAACTTCCACAAAATCGTTCGGGTTGCTTTGACGCTGACATTCTCGTAGTGTTGTTCATCATGGAAGTGTTCACTTGCACTGTAATGATACTGTTAACATGCAATGTAATGAAAAGACAATATATGTACTTCTTCTAGCTATAAGATTGTTCTGCGGCCGTGATATCAGTCACATCAAACATTTGGAAAAAAAATATCAATAAAGAAGCTCATTGCGCTATGCTCGCGCGTATACATATGCTTGTGGACAGATGTATATGTCGATGTGTTCAGTATGCACGAGTTTTCGATTTAAGACCATTTTTCGCGGTAAACTGACACCCTATATTGTTGATGCCCTGATACACACCTTCATTTCGTTTCATTTATTTCTCCTGAACGAATTCAACGCATTAAATAAGGGAAAACATAAGTGCGGGTTTTCATTCCGCACAAGAACTAAATACAAGCGAACAAACGGTAAACAGAAAGATAATTTGGTGTGACATTAAAGGCAATGTACAAGAACACTTTTATGGGTAACGGTAATTAGGTTATACGAACGCTAGTTAGCTTCCAAAAAACAGGTATTGAGAATGATCAACCTACACTCACAAAATCAGGGAGAGTACCGCAGTAGTAAAGGGGCCGATTTACACTTCAAACCATTGTTTTATTTACTCTCGCAAAATGTCGAGTGAAGTGAAGAGAGGGAAGAGAGTTGTAGGGGCGCTTTGGCATGCGCTTATTGTTTTGGACATGCCTGCGCATTTGCTAATATGAGTTGGTGAGCCAGTGTTATGTCATATGAACAGTTAAATCACCCTTCCCCTTGGGGTTACAAGTGTAATCTGTGCATTTTGCTATTGCATGGCAGATCAAAATGTGTTTATCCCTTTAATATACTTAATAGAGAAATAAAGTATTAAAATGAAACGTTGGCTTTTACGGGTGTCACACGTACACTTGTGGTCGCGGTCGGGGCCGATCTGGATCGAAATTCTCGACGGCGATTGGTTCATTGTGCATTTTGCGCGAAGGAGCCAATCACGACCGAGAAATTTGATCTGAATCGGGCTTGATCGCGATCAAAAGTTCGCCATGTGACATCCGTATAATTCTGTGTTATGAGTCGCCCGTCAACCAAAAAACAGATGTTGTCTCATAAACTAATTACTGTGGTCTGATGACGACTTTTATATGCCTTCAAGAATGTAAAATCCTAGAATTCAAACTGCAGCAATAGTCGAGTCTGTGAAAAATGAACTCCACTGCATACCTTATAAATGAAAGGAAGTTAGTGCCTTTTAGTAAGCTTAGATGCAAGCCGCAGTGAACTGTTTCTTGTTAGTCTTGAAATGTGGATAAGCTTGCCATAACAACCCTTGTTGCCAATTCTTGTACGCACACCCAGTAATATTCGTTGAACTAAAGGACCATCTTTTCATCCCTACGGAGCATAATGTTTGCAGATATGATCATCAAATTATGGCTTGAGCAGTAGCCCAACCAGAGATGGTGCGGGTGGCACACTGGGCACGTGCTTAGAATGTGACACAAGTGGTGTCTGCGACACACCACACTAATGATAGATTTATTACATCTGACAATAATCAATATTTAATTTAGACAGGAGTATTGTAACATTGGTGCTGAACGGGGATGAACTGTCGGTAGTTTCTTGTTTCATTAAACCCAAAAATTGAAGTTAGTTTAACAGTTCACTGTTACGGCCACTTAGATGTTTCGCATGCATTTCAGTAGGAAGACTAAGAGCTAAGACTTTCTTTTAGTGCAGTGAGCTTATTTCTTCACTGTCCTGAAGTTAACGCCATGTTCTCGTGTCGACGTCTGCGCACGATATTTTTCATGCAGTCGCTTTACATAATACAAGAAGGCAGCTGCAAGGACTCAACGACGTCAAAGAGCCAGTGCAGCACCCTTCCACATGGTGCAGAAGAGCACACTCCAAAGAATCAAAATATACTGCCATGCAATTTGAACTAGAAAACTATAATGCGGGTTTAATGGGCGTACCATTTGACTAAACGTCCCCAAAATTTTCAAAACACAGTATGTCACACCAAGGTGAAACTTCTCACTTGATCAAGGCAGTCATCTTGACATTAGAGACATTTGTAATGTCTCTAATGGGAAAGTCAGGACTAGGTATTCCCTCTGGAGACAAATACCTAGGAGCAAGTGTAATGAAAACGTTAGAAATGTATTTTAAAGAAAAGCTGACCAGTTTGGTGAGAAGCGAACGCTTTTTGTCTTGCCTCTCAACAGACATATCCATGTGACAAAAAGAAAATAGTGGTAAGATAGCATTGCAGATTTGCTTAGCGATATAATACCTACTTGTACTGAGATTGGTGCCTATAATAACTATAACTTTAAACAATGAAAATGGTGACTATAAAAAGCAACAGCCCACGCTTGGTTAGCTGCTGACATAATTTAACAGCATGTAAATGGAAGGTTGAAAATACAAATCACTGTCATTCTGTTTTAAGTACTGACATCAAGCAGTCAGATTTTCGTGTCTTCCCTTCTGTCTATTTTTTACACCTAATTTTAGAAGTATTGCTTCCTCCTGGTTTCCAGAAAGGGGAAACATTTACGGAAGACTACCCCAAGTGTAGGAAGTCATTATCGTATACGTACAGGCTCACGGAACCAGTTCATTAGAACCACTCGCGGCTCCCGAAGCAGGAGCAAGGAGCAAGGCCTTTAATGGTGTACACCATGATGGGCACCTTACACCTTAATTAGAAGCGACCGAGTCACTTGCAATTGAAAAATTAATTCGGCATATGTAAGATTGTGGTTTCTCCTTGTGTAGTTGCGGCAGGCATTTGAGATATTTATTAGCGTGACGCAATCTACTTGACAGCCAAATATGCTAGTGGAGGCAGGGATGTGTTACATGCAAAGAACTGGGAGCATCTGCGTGGAACCCTTGTTCATCAATTGGCGGGTTTGAACCTATAGTGTTAATCAAACAAAAGCCCTTTAGATTGATGGCTTCTGCAGGCATAATTTTTTGTAAGGCAGAATAAAATTAAAGTGCTTGTGCGCATAGTAAAACTCTGGACTTAAGATAGAGTCCACAGTGGAGGACCGTATTTGCCTTCCCAGACACATGTTTACTTGTTTTGAAACAAAGAACGTTCTGTAAAGGGCGATAATTTTTTTTTTACTTTAGTGTACGTTAACCACATCCGAAGGAAAAAAGGTTTGGTTTCAGGTAGTTGCCTCATTGCGCAATTATAGGCATAGCCGCATGCAAAATCCACGCGCATGGAAGGGATATGTAAAGCAGGATGGTGCCTTTCTAAATTTATCGTGCCCTGCCAGGCTTGTACTTATGCTTATGTTGCCTTTTATGCGTCATATTCATCACATCTGATGAATATGACGCATAAAAGGCAACATGAGCATAAGTTGAATAGCTGAAGCCATGCTATATTCTTGTTAGATTGAGTTTTCAACTGGTCACAATAATTGATCATGTAATTATGCAAGCTGCTCCTCAGAAGTATAGCGTTCATACCATAATTTGGAATCAAAAGCTACGATATCTGACAAGAAATTATGCGCCAGCATTTAATGTCAGTTTTTCTTGCAGTTTTATACTCGTTTGCTACACACTAGATAATACTGTGTATTTAATTTTATTTATTTGTGAGGAAGTGCAACGGATCAATACCAGCAGCACCAGGAAACTACTTTCGTGAAGAGGCCCACCGAATGAGAAATATGATACGCCTCTATACCGCTTTCCGACCGGGCAGGATACATATATTGCTGCAGAACGACAAGACACACGCTTAGATACAATGGGGTGCAGCCCATACATGAGTAACTATGTGTGAGCTATTTATAACCAAAGTAGACTAGTGGCGTCGCATGGGAATATGACGCATTTCTAACTGCACTGCGTTCTCAGTCAGGAACATCCGTACGTTCTGGCCGGCTCGGCTTGTTTCTTGGATGTCAGCGCTTTGTTCCTTTATCTGTCCGGCTCGGCTTGTTTCTTCCTTTGTATGTTGCGCTGTACCAGTGTTTTAATGCAATATCAACTCCCCCAATCGTCAACCCTAGTGAACTTCCATCCTTAAAAATGAAGCAACTAGGCCTACAAGATATTCCGTTCAATGATGATTGTAATAGCGGGAAATGAATCGACTAGCTAAATTTTCGGCTGACACCCGCAATTGTGATTAAGTACTTGTGATGAGAAGACGACATCAGGCACGCAGACTCGACCTGCCGGTGGGCAAATGTTAAGAATGTTAATTTCCGTATGTTAGAGCGGAAGTTAGGCAAGTTACGACAAACGTACACCAGTGATTTCGGAACCGTTTGCGCCATATAATTGGAATCTCCTACGGTATGTCCCTTGACTTGCAATGGCAAGGAGCGACACATTTTTAGTGAGCATGCAAGATGGTGTGCCGAGACGACTGAATTGGGCGTTTGTGTAGATGCAACAGCTCTAGTTCCTTGGACAGTTCGGCCTCAATGGAAAATCCATGTACTTATCTTTGATTTAAAAGCCCGAAAGATGGTGAAGCGCCACCATTTTCTGCCAGTTTGTTTCTACCTATGGTTACGCATGACGTAAGAACTGAGCTTTCTTTCGCTTAAGCGCCAAGTTTAGACGTTTTGGCACCCGGTTTGTGGCAATAGCGCCAACCAGATTTATAAAAGGTTGATGACTCACGAAAGATCCCTCTGTCTTTTCAGCGAAGCCGTCAAGGCTACGCCGTCCAACTCCACCGAGAGAGAGCGTGCGAGGCTTGGCCGAATGCGCAGCAGACCGCTCACCCCGTACGTGTAGGACAGCTCCACGTGCAGTGCCAACACCTGAGAATAGCATCATGGGAATATATTGTCATGCTGTAGTGATGCTGAACAACCGAAGTGGCGCAAATGAATTCAGGAAGCGAACTGTTCATTGGGCGAATTCGAGCCTAGCAAAACAAGTAGCACAGTGATAGCGGCGAGCGCGCCCGTCAGCCGTCGAAATCATGGGCAGAATCTTGTAACGGTTCTCAAAGTTAACGGTTCAGTTGGCCTCGTGTTATTCCTCAGAATTGTGATAGCGTCACCGGCTGCTAGAGACAGCGTGGCGCTACCGAGAATTATAAACACGTGACGCTTCTGTTAGTCATTTTCGAAGCGAAACCGTCGTCGGCTAAGAGCGTAGCCTTTGAGAAGGCAGTTCCCTTCGAGTTCAGTTGCTGTAGCTTGGCTGCTGGCTAGTGACCCTGAACGCGCGCGCCTGCCGTGCTGCTCCGGATACCCGCGGCCAACGCATGTACACCCGTGAGCAAAAGTATAACTCGGGAAATAATACACTTAAAACGCAAAACGCAGAATAAAACGATTACGCAAAAACAAACAAAACCCAGCCCAGGTGTCCAATTTGCGTGCTCAACTAAAATTAGTGTTACGGGAATCTAAGCAAAAGTACTTTAACATAACGCTTCCTGGGTTCCTGAAATCTTCGCCACAAAAGTTTTGGATGCACTTAAGGGATAAAAAAGAAGAGATACACCAGATAAAAAGCGGATCTCAAATGATAACGGAAAAAACGCAAATAGCAGACTGCTTCAACGTATTCTTCCAGTCATTATTTACGGAGACGAGAACAGAGCAAAGAAACAATGAGCGCAGTGAATTGGGCGCCTGCGCAATGCGCCCCCTAGAAATCACTCAGTCTGGCATATTTCAGCAATTGCTTACGCTTGATGCCAAGAAAGCAAGCGGGCCAGACGGGATCCCAAGTGAATTTTTACGGCGATATGCTGAATGGGTGTCATTTTACTTAACCATAATCTTTAGAAAATCCTTGGAAACCAGTTCACTACCTCAAGATTGGCTTAGCGGTGTTGTGATTCCGGTTTTTAAATCCGGCAGTCGAAATCAAGTCAGCAACTATCGTCCCATATCGCTTACTTCTGTGACTTGTAAGCTTATAGAGCATGCAGTAGCAAAGCATATCATTCTTTTCCTTGAAGCCAATAACTTTTTCTTTTCATCACAACATGGATTTCGAAGCGGATTATCCACTATATCGCAACTCATTGAGACGGTTCATGATTTTTATCTAGCTTTGGATGCCGGCGAACAAATTGACGTCATCTGCATAGATTTCGCAAAGGCCTTTGATAAGGTACCGCACGGTAAATTGCTTTTTTTAAAATCCAGAACGCAGGTATTGCTCCAGACATTTTGAACTGGATTGCAGCCTATTTGAGTAGTCGTGTACAATCCGTCCGGATTGAAAACATCTTGTCTGATCCACTAGAAGTATTGTCAGGGGTTCTACAAGGGTCGGTATTGGGGCCGCTATTGTTCTTGATTTACATCAATGATATTTCCAGTGTTCTGGAATCACCTGTTAAAATGAAACTTTTTGCCGACGATTGTTTGCTTTATACGACTGTGGCAGATAAAACCGACCAAAGGAAAATTAATCGGTGCCTCCAAGGTTTACATGACTGGTGCATAAAGTGGGGAATGCTAATAAATTATTCGAAATCGCCGTTTGCTCATATCACAAGAAAGAAAACTGTGCCTTCCTTTGACTATAAAATTGGTGACAACTCTTTGTTGAATGTACGTAGCTTTAGGTACTTGGGGGTGATCATTAATCATGACTTGTACTGGCGCCCCCAAGTGGAGGAGGTCTGCTCTAGGGCTTACAGGAAATTCTTCTTTTTGAGAAAAAAGTTGCAGCATGCACCAACACATTTGAAGCTCACTGCGTACAAAACATTTGTTCGCCCGGTTTTGGAGTACGCCTCCTCAGTTTGGAGCCCTCACCAACTGTACTTGCGAGATAAACTCGAAAAAATTCAGAGAACCGCGGTGCGTTTTGTTTGTTCGCGTTATCGGAGAGCCGATTCTGTAACACACATGTTGAAATGTTGTGACTTGGAATCGCTAGAAACACGACGAGAAAAACAACGCATGAAATTATTTTTCAAGATAACCAGAAATCAAATAAGAATAAACAAAGAAACATACATTCGCCCCCCTTTAAAACACAGTGCGCGTTTAAACCACATTACTAGTGTACAGCCTTACAAAACACGCCTTGATGGTTTTGAATATTTGTTCTTTCCTTCATGTATTAATATATGGAATGGCCATCCGGACGGCACTGTAACAGCAGAAGATGCTAACGAATTTTATAGTCTATTGGAATTGTATTACAGGCAACGGGTTAATTAAGAATTGATCATGAAAACTGTTATTCTGTGTATATTTGTTCATCCTGACTGTAATTTGTGTTTGACAATTATGTATAACGTTGTATTCTCGGTGTTGAAATTTTTATATTTTTCCTCTCCTGTAATGGCCCTCAGGTGAGGGCTACAGTATTCTTAAATAAAGAAATAAAATACGGACTAGGGGTTGCCCGATAAAGCCAATTTCTTCCTCTCGCTATGAATACAACTTGAACTTGAGCACTGCAATCCAAACTTGGCATTGTGAACTTTCAAGTGTACTCGACAATTTCAGTCTATGCATGTTACAAAGAAATTTAGTTTTTTCGGCGACCCTGTGGTCCATATACTTTTGCTCCCGGGTGTACGGGTGCTGGTTGCTTCGGAGGCGGTAAGTTGCCCTTGTCGCCTGTTCACCTTGATTTTTCGGTATTTACTACGCCTAGATTTAGCTGCGATATGCATTCGCAGAGATGACTAGGAATGATTGGCACCGTCGCTGTCGGCGTCATAAGTAGACCTTTTTGCTGGCTACGCTACGAACTGGAGGAGGCTTGGCTGCAAGCGTGTCAGCGACCATTCCCCAGAAATGAAGGAATTGTGCGCGCCGGTTCCTCGCTACAGGCCTGCAGCTTCCAGAGGTCTGACGGAAGCGACGTACTCATCGGAATGGCCCAGGCTTCTGTCGCCGGCGCTGTCGACGAAGCTGCCCTCGCATTACTCTCGTTGGGCGGTAGAACAGCTGGGTCAGCTTTCCTGTGACCCCGGCTATCAAAGCAATTTACAAGGTGACACTTGTGCTGCTGTCACTAGCTTTCGTAGCACGCAGATCGCCATTCAGCAGTCAGAATGGTTCAACCCAGGTAGCTTCAGCGCTTTGTTTGTTCTGTTGATAAGGTTGCAAAGTTAGAACGGGAAGACTGCAGAAATCTTTCATTTGGCTATCTTTTTTTTTTCCTCTAGTTCTGGAGTGCCGCACTTTCGTCATCAATTTCTGAGTACAGTGCACGCCATCAGCACCATGCTCTTTGACTTTATTTCGCGCAGGCAGCGCAGGGCTTGCTTATAGGAATCTTAAACTTCGGTTTTTTTTATATATCACTTTTCGTGCCAAGAGGTTGATCTCAGTGATCGAACAGCGCGGCGGCGTGCGAATCATTTTCGAGGTGATTACGAAGACAGCAAAAACATGAAAAATTGATAAAAAAACGTTAGTAAAGGTGGCCCTAGGAGCGAGTTCACGGTTTTCTTGCACTCACTGCTTTAGGAGCGCTGGTAGGGCATGCATGGTGCTTGCATCGTTCAAGCTCCTAGCAGCAGACGACGTGGCGATGCGCTCCGCCACCTCATTTACGCTTGCGGCACTAAATGAGAATATTGCGACGCTAGAAAATATCGAAGTTATGTTAAAGCAGGCAGAAGAATCTATGTTAACTCTAGAAGAACTAGGCTCTAAGACTGTCGGCTTGCAAAGCTCTGTCCAAAGTCTTGAAAGAAAACGGGTCGACCTTGAGGATAGAAGCCGTCGCAATAATCGTATCTTAACTGGTATTAGCAAACAGGTGGACGAAACTTCGTCTTCACTTTATGAGACAGTGGGGAACTTATTTCAGGTCAAGTTGGGCGTACAGGTCTCCTCGATAGTGAGAATCCATAGGCTAGGGCGCAAACAAATCTCGGTCAATAATTCTTAAACTGTTCAATCACTTCGAAAAAGTGAATATACTTAAACATTGTCTCAAATTTAAGGGAGGGGAAATCTCCGTGTTTGAGGATTTTTCTGCTGCTGCAAGGACAATTAGAAAAAAAAAACACTGCGCGAGTGCAGCTGAGGGCAGAAAAGAAGGCAGGAAAGTTAAACTTGTATGCGATAAGATTCAGATAGATGACGACATGTTTCAATGGGAAGGCACTTTTATGAAAAGGGTTCCAATCGTTTAAGAAAGCCGCAGCCAAAACTAACACAATAAATGAATGATTACCTTAAAAGGACGTTCTGGTGCATCAATGTGAATGCCCCAAGAATAGCGAACGAATTAACTGGCTTAGACAGCACTATCTTAGCACATCACCCTCACGTTGTAGTAGTGACGGAAACGTCGCTACATCCAGATATTTATGACAATGAAGTAACACCGTGTAGTTATAATATTTTCCGCAGTGACAGAAATGGTCGCGGTGGTGGCTTCGCAATAATATAGAAAGAATATCTGCGCCTCCAAGTTACCAAACATTGACGGGCTAGAAAGTATAATAGTCAAAGTGTTCCTTGAGGAATTTCATTTAATCGTTGGGGGATTTTATCGCCCCCGAACTCCAATATTACATTCGTAGAAAAGCTTAATAAATCCTTACGATACATGGAAATTCGTTCTGCTAACTTGTTGTTGACAGGGTATTTCAACTTTCCGTCAATAAATTGGTTAACCTATTCTCCAGAGGCTTTCACTAGTGCCTGTCAATCATTCCTCGACGTGGTGCTCTTGCATCATCTGACTCAGCTAGTCACTGAGCCCACGCGCGTGCAAAATTGCTCATAGTCCACCCTGGACCTCTCCTTTGTTACCGCGAACCTGCTACGCCGTAAGCCCTATGTGGTTGTCTTAGAAAGAATATCAGACCACAGCATGCTAAATCTAGCCTTGGAACTGCGCATTACACCAAAGCTTCAGAAGAAAGAGGCAGTTATTCCCTTGTTCTCACGTGCAAGTGACGTCGATATGTTAGATGAACTATACAGATCGCTTTCTCTTTTTTCTTGTTTGTATGAATCACAGAGTTCTTCTGTTGAGCACATGTGGGCCTTCTTCAACAACTTAGTTTAGTGATGCATAAATGATTTTGTGCCAAGAAAACGGAAAACAGTGCGCATCAGCAATCCATGGATGACAAAAGACATTGCGCGTCTGGGGCGTGAAGTGAAAAAAAGCAAGACGTCAGCATACAAAATGTCTTTCACCGACCACAGCCGCTAACATTTCCGCACTACGCCAGTCGTTACGGAACTCTATCAGTAAGGCTAAACAGTATTTCCACACTGTGCGTATACCCGCCGTGGTTGCTCAGTGGCTATGGTGTTGGGCTGCTGAGCACGAGGTCGCGGGATCGAATCCCGGCCACGGCGGCCGCATTTCGATGGGGGCGAAATGCGAAAACACCCGTGTGCTTAGATTTAGGTGCACGTTAAAGAACCCCAGGTGGTCAAAATTTCCGGAGTCCTCCACTACGGCGTGCCTCATAATCAGAAAGTGGTTTTGGCACGTAAAACCCCAAATATTATTACACTGTGCGTATGAAAAACTTTCTTGTCGTATCTCCAAGTAAGTTCTAGCGATATCTCGCGCCACTAAAGAAATCGTTCCTTGGCCTCCCTACAGATAGCGCGACTACGCACAACAAGTTAGAAATTGCACAGGCGCTCGACCAGTACTTCAATTCGGTATTCACACATGACGATGGTTTCACGCCACAGTCCTATTCCATTGTTGATTTCCCTCCAATCACTGCCATTTGTATAACTGAGGAAGGCATGCGAGCTCTTCTACTCAACTTAGGCAGCAAAAAGTCGCCAGGTATCGATGAAATACCCAACACCTTTCTAGTCCGGTATGCTGACTGGTGTGCGAAGTACTTAACCTTAGTTTTTAAGAAATCGCTAAAACGGTCACAGTTGCTGTGAGATTCGAAATTCGCAAAAATCACTCCGATTCTTATAGAACGAAACCCGTCAGCACCTTCTTCCTACAGGCCGATTTCTATTCTGTGCACTTCCGTAAAATTGCTGTAACAGATCATCTGTAAACACATAACCAATTTTCTCTAAGAGGATCACGTTATTGATAACCGGCAGCACGGGTTCCGTCGCGGTCTTTCCACTATTACGCGATTGATTGCAACTATACACGACTTGACAGCAGCATTAGATAGGCAAAGTCAAGTCGATATCATTTTTCTTGACTCCTATAAGCCGTTCGACCACGTATCATATCACAAATTATTGCTGAAATTAAATTCCAGATTAAAACACGATTGCCTTCTCTCCTGGATTGAAGCCTATCTTTCGCGCAGGCGTCAAAGTGTAGTTGTCGGTGGTGTCCTTTCTGATGCGCTTCCAGTGGATTCCGAGATTCCTCAGGGCTCTGTCTTGGGTCCCCTTTTCTTTCTAGTGTCCATTAACGACATTGCTGAAAACATACACGTTAAAATGCGACTGTTCGCAGATGATTGTATAATTTATAAAGAAATTTCTAGTCCTGACGATCAACTTCTTTTAACCGATCCCCTATCTGCAATAGAAAATTGGTGCTCGACGTGCCAATTGACTGTGAATTCCAAAAAGACCGCAGAAATGACTGTCACACGTAAAAAGAATCCTTTAAGTTTTACATATCGCATAGCCAACGAACCTCTCCTAGTTGTAAATACCTTTACATGCTTAGGAATTCACATAACCTCTGACCTTCGATGGAACGCGCATATCTCGTATAATGAAAAAAATGCCCTAAGAGAACTGCATTACTTGAGGAGAACACTAGCACCATCTACTCAAGAAATAAAGCTTTTAGCATATAAAACCAATGTACGACCGCCATTAGAATATGCTGCGGCAGTACAAGGATCCCTGGACCGAAAGTAACAAAGTGAAACTAAAAAATGTCCCACGCACGGCAGTCAGTTTTATATTTACTTGTTATAGCTTGAACATATGCCCAACAGCCCTGCTGCATACCGCAGAACTCGAGCAGCTGGACATGCGACGTCACCGCGAACCAAAAATTATTTTACTTATATAATCATAATAAAACTAGAGGAAGGCATTTTAGTTGAGCCCCTTACCCACCACCCTACGCCTTCCTATCATTCTAAAAAAGTCGGCGCATTTTTGTGTAAAACAAATGTTTTTAAATACTCATTTCTTCCCTGCACCATTGTTCAATGGAATGGTCTTCCTGGAAACCTGGTCAGTTCTGAAACGGTGAACTTGTTTCTACAAAGCCCTGAGTGAAAAATAGGACACACTTGTAATTTCTTTCGGGTGGAGTCTTTTGCTTTTGTACTCGATTTTACTGTGTTTTGGACTGTGGTCAAGTCTCGTTGTTTGCTTCTTCTGTTGCAATGTACGTTTTCCCTGTTTTTATTATTTCTGTACCGCACTCCTGCGTAAGGCTTATAATACAGGCAGGCAGTATTTGCTAAATAAATAAATAAATAAATAAATTACTTGAGACATTGCGTAAACGCCCGGCACTGCACGTTTATGCTTTAAAGGTTGCAAAACATTTAATTTGTATTTCATATTCGATTACGAAGGAGGAAGATTGTGCAGTTCGACTAGCGCGCAATATGATGAAGCTCACTTCAGAGGCAGCAACCTATTGTATATTGGCCGCACCCTCGTCTTCTTTCATCTACGGCTTTGGATTGGCCCATTTAGTGACGCAAGCGGCAAACTGAAGCGTTCGCTTTCCGAACCGGTATAAGACTCGGACCGTGATCTGTGGGTCAAGCGCGTCGACTTTTATACACTACTCGTCGAAGGTTGCAAAGTAATTACTGGCACTCACATACAATTGCACAAGGTCCGGCGAGAACGCAAACAACAAACACAATCACTTATACCATTCGAATAAGAACCGCATCATGCGTGTGTGACTTGCACTGAGCGATAACTTCAAGCTGTTAGCGAATGAAAGGCGGTGCCCAGTAAAAGACAAGTACATGTACCAATATGAGCGCGTGTTGGATTACAGTGCTCTTTTACAACAATAACAGTTCCGGATTCTAATTTGAAGCCATTGTCTGCAGCTACAGCATCTAGGGGATCTCAAATCGTTTCGAGGTTTCGAGTAGATAACCGCGAGCTCTTGCTCGGGTGCACCTTTCTAAACACATGTTAAAGGGACACTAAAGCGAAACAATAAATCAGTTTAGACTAAAGAAGCATTGTTTGAGAATCCTGCAGGCAGTCATTTCAATAATATAATTTGGTTATTAGATGAGAAAATGAAGGTCCAAGTATCAGGACTCCGAAAGTTTCGGCCACTTGGCGATTTTTATCGTGCGCCTAAATCTAAGTACACAGGTGTTTTCGCATTTCGACCCCATCTAATTGCAGCCGCCGTGGCGGCGATACGATCCCGCGACCTCGTGCTCAGCAGTCCAACACCAAAATTCAAAAAGATTGAGGTCGGGTGACCTTGCCGGCCACAGGACAGGTCCGTTTCTCCCTATCCATTGCCCTGAGAAGGTAACATCATGCCATGCTCGCGCTTGACTGCAGCTGTGGGCTGGGGCTCCGTCGTGCTGATACCACATTGCGTCAAGCTGGGCTAGCGGCATGTTGCAGCAGAAGTCTTCAATCGGCCCTTTTAGAAACTCACTCTTGCCGGTCAGAGTGTTGTTAAAAAACACTGGGCCAATGACTGTGCTAGCGTATATTCCGCACGAAACGTTAAAAGACCACTCATATTGGTGGCGGGATATTCCTAGCCAGTGGGAATTTTGCTCATTGCAATAGTGTGCGTTGTGGATATTTACTTGGCAATGTCGGAAAAAGTTCGCCTCTTCATTGCGGAAACCTTAGTGAGAAAGTCAGAATCCTGCTCCTCCTGAATCAAAATCCAATCGTCGAGTGTCTTTTGGAGATCCCTTGACTCTAGCCATTGATGCAACTGCAGGTGATAAGGGTGCAGTCCAGCTGTTTTCAAAATCAGCCAGGCAGTTGAGTTGGACACACCGAGCTGTGCGCTCACGCTGCGGGTGCTAGCATGTGGATTAGCTGCCATGAAAGATAAAACGTTGGGGTGAACCGCATTATTTATGAGTGAAGCTCTCTGCCTATTTTTTGTAAAGCTGCCGGCTTGCTTCAGCGACTCATAGGTGTTGAATATTGTCATCGAGCTCGGTCGCGTACCCGGGCGCCAGCTTCGAAATATTCTTTCAGCCTGCCGTCTCTATCCGCCCGCAGCTCCTACGGCAATGATAATGTCTGCTTTTTCTTCATTGGAAAAAGGAATCGCGAAATTGACCGGGCTTTAACAGCCGATGCACGATAGTCTGTTTATCGCTGTCTGGAACTAACACCTATCACCACCACCACGTCCATCAGTCGCTTTACGCAGCGCAGGAGATAATTGTTGCTAGCTTAAGGGACATTAAAGCGAAACAACAAATCAGTTTAGACTTATGACGCACTGTTTGAGAACCCTGCAGGCAGTCAATTAAAAAAATAGTTTGATTATTAGATGAGAAAATGAAGGTCCAAGTATCAGTAGTTGAATTTCGCGCCGAAACCCCAGCGCCGGTACGTCAGCGTGACGTCAGGGATTCCAAAGTATGTTTTCGCATTTGGGCCGCGTTGGCTGAATAAAGCTTCCCGAAACTTGCCATGTTTAATATTTGGTTCCTTTAGAACACAATGTAGTCAATCTGTATCGCTATATATAATTAGTAGGCCCTAGAAGATGCCATCAAAATCCAAGAAGTCACAGCCCCCAGGTGCGGGAACTTAAGTAGGCGTCGCCACTCGTATTTCGTTCTTGCGCTTTTTCTTGTTTACCAAACGTCTTATCGTTGTAAGAGTGGTGTTTTTGGTGTTGTAGAAGGGTAATTTACTGATGCAGAACAAATCACTTTTTACTTTAGTGTCCCTTTAACAAAATATTGTTCCGACCACCATCCACCGAACAAAATTTAATAATGGTTGTTGCCTATAAAAGAAGAACTTACAATCCTACTGATTTCAAGGAACAATTTTCTTTTCGCCCATGCGATGTATACGAATACTGCCGAAATCAGAAAATTCTGAACAAACCGCATCACGATCAATACTCTGCAACTCGACAAGAAGGTACGGTATCACAATCTGCAAAGCTCATCTCTCGAGACACCTACATAAACTAGACAAAATATATTTTACACTCCTCTGAATCACCGGTAACAGCTTTATCACAAAACTCGCGTACACAATGTGATGAACTCTGTGGAGCAGTGCATATGCGTTCTTACTGATAGTTACAGCACTGTAGGACAATGAAGTGCTCCTCAGCGTTTAATGGAAAATAAGTGCAGTCCGGCACGAGTTTGGACAAATACTAGAGAGCTTTAGTTTAGGGGACGCAAGCGGCTTGCGTACGCAAGAACTAGAGGCGACGGTACTAGGCATGCGCAGACCGCTACGTCTACTTGCGTCCTTGGGGTTGTTGGGGCGGCCGAAAACATCGCTTCCCCTAAGTGGTCACGTTACCCACGTGGCTCTCGCTGTGTACGAGAACTTACGAGTAGCTAGCAGGTAGATAATCTTATCAATCTTTCGCCAAGTGTCAACAGACATCGTTTTTATATATATTATAGAGGTTTAGCGTGTCCGGCATTTGGGTAAACGCAGGCGGAAGGGGCGTTGGGGCGGGGAACTAAACGGGAGCGGCCTGTATGCTGCAATACCTGGTGGCGCAAAGCTCAAACGTAGAAAAACAGCTAATATTGCTGTAACTAAGTATATTCTACTTCGCTACTGGTGTAAATCTTCGGCACTGGCGTAATCGTGTTGCTGCCAAAATTTGCAGCCGCAGCAAAATAAAATAAACTTGTTTGCTACAATATTAGCTGTTTTTTTTTCTGTCTGAGCACTGCGCCACCAAGTGGCTGCACCATGCAGGCCGCTCCCGTTTACGGCTCCGCCCCAACGTCCATACCTGCGTCCGCCTGCGTTTACCCTAATGCCGGACACGCTAAACCTCTCTATAAACTGCTTTTAATTAGAATAGCTTTACGTGCTTTACTTCACATGCTTGATTTCATAGTTTAAAGAATGATAACGCAGCAAAGATCAGACGTCGTTGGCGCTGCGAGCGCACGCGACCTCACTGCGCCTTGCGTTTGGGGCCGCTAACATATAACGTGTTTCTGCTTGCGTACGCAAACGCAAACGCACCCAAGCGCTAGGGGCCCTAATGCCTTGCGTCCCGTAAACGATAACTCTCTACTGAACAAACATGGCTCCACTACTACTCCATACAGGGTGTCCCCGCTAGCGTTAGCCAAGCTTTACGATAATCACCAATGCGAAATTTTTCATTTTTCATTTTACATGTTTTCAGTTCGCGACATATTCACTGGCGCTGACAATCTGTCTCGCACGGCACGTTGCAAACAGCGAAGTGGGGTGCGACGCGCCGTTTAGCTTGCCTAGCTAATCGGGAGATCGCAATAAGCAGCACGTGGGTGACAGGTGGGCGCGATTCGAAGCAGCCGCCGCACGGAGACCTCCACTCATGCGGTGCTTTGTTTCCATATATGGTGTCAGTGGAATCATCGGTGAGCAGGCACGCGTGCTAGCCAGGCGCCATGCACCTCGCAGCCATCATCGTCCCAGAGCCCGTCTTGTCCGGCCCTAGGCTTTTGTTCTCACGCTTTTGCCATTCCCTACTCCTTCGCCTCAAGGTTCCACTACACCCGCCTCCTCTGCTTTCCCCCTCGCGTTCTTTTTGCTATCGCCGTCTTTCCTCCTCCGCTGCGTTCCGCATTCGCTCTTTCATCCTTTGCAGTGCTGTTTCGCTCGGTTACAAAGGACACGGACGCTCGCCTCTCTAAAACAGCTGCTCTCTAAAACAGGGCTCAAGGGAAATTTTTCTACGGTCTTCTGTCACCAGACTTCTGAAAAGCGACTACCGCAGGTATTATAATTGTATATATTGCAGCGGGGTATTTTAATCTTCCTTTTCCGTTGAACTTCACCAAGGTTAGCAGGGACTCACGGTACAATACTGGAGTTAAAGGACAACCACAAACGAAATTCGCTTTGGCGGAATATTTCGTAAATGACTAGCCTATACCTTAAACACAAGCATAGAAAAGCCGCATGGCCCATAATCGCAACGTTTTCACAGTAGCAGCTTTTAAACTGCAGCAAAGCAGAAGATGTGCACACCTGCTGGTTGTCGCTATGACGTAAGTCCCACCGAACCACCTCCCAGATTTTCCGAAGCGCCGTGGGCGTAGCGTTACCTCGGAGGCCACGCCGAGGAGCCGTGTGCTCCAAGTTATGCGTCATTTCCGCCAAGCAGCGTTGTTTCATTTTTTTACGTTCTGGTTTCTGGTTTCGTGACGTTTGCGCTGGTATTCCGCACATCAAGTTCAGCGCGAGGGCTCCTTTACAGGGTGTTCTTTTATGCAATACAGATCCTTTTACAATAACGCCACAAGCGCAGCGAAGGTGGTATTTTACAGAAGAGCTCCTAGGTGAAGCGGAGATACTTTGACGCAGCGGGACGCGCTCATTCTCAATATTGCCGCAATTTGACCTTCAATTTCAAATGAGCACTATTTCGAATTCGTGTGATTTTTTTATTTCTAAGAAAGGCACATGCCATAAATGGTGACGCTGTACAAGTTTTTCATATAAACTGCCCTCGATCTAATAGTAACAAACCTAACAATTTTTTTTAATTAGTCTCTTCGCAGCCGCTTGAGGTACGGTAAATTATTTCCACCTCGCCGTAGCCGTAAGCTCATAGACGTTTTATAAAAAAAACTGTATTGTATAGAAAACACCCTGCATGTCTACACAGACCTAAAATAGGCTTTTTACGCGGCCCAAAATTTCGTTTCAGTTGACCTGTAACACATCTGCGTGAAATTCAAGAAATTTGACTGAATTTTCCAATCATCTAACACTACACTGCAAGTTGACATGCACGTTATGTCCACCTGTTTAATTATGTAACCCAGATGCTGCAGTTGTGTCATCTGCTAGAGAATCAAGTCTTTATAAGTCCATGTACGACCGCTGAATCTAATTTCAGCTTATGGCAAATCACATATGCGCCACTTGTCAACGTGCAGGAAGCTTCATGACAACCACAATTGCCTTGAATCTAATTTCAGCTTATGGCAAATCACATATGCGCCACTTGTCAACGTGCAGGAAGCTTCATGACAACCACAATTGCCTTGAATCTAATTTCAGCTTATGGCAAATCACATATGCGCCACTTGTCAACGTGCAGGAAGCTTCATGACAACCACAATTGCCTTGAATCTAATTTCAGCTTATGGCAAATCACATATGCGCCACTTGTCAACGTGCAGGAAGCTTCATGACAACCACAATTGCCTTGAATCTAATTTCAGCTTATGGCAAATCACATATGCGCCACTTGTCAACGTGCAGGAAGCTTCATGACAACCACAATTGCCTTGAATCTAATTTCAGCTTATGGCAAATCACATATGCGCCACTTGTCAACGTGCAGGAAGCTTCATGACAACCACAATTGCCTTGAATCTAATTTCAGCTTATGGCAAATCACATATGCGCCACTTGTCAACGTGCAGGAAGCTTCATGACAACCACAATTGCCTTGAATCTAATTTCAGCTTATGGCAAATCACATATGCGCCACTTGTCAACGTGCAGGAAGCTTCATGACAACCACAATTGCCTTGAATCTAATTTCAGCTTATGGCAAATCACATATGCGCCACTTGTCAACGTGCAGGAAGCTTCATGACAACCACAATTGCCTTGAATCTAATTTCAGCTTATGGCAAATCACATATGCGCCACTTGTCAACGTGCAGGAAGCTTCATGACAACCACAATTGCCTTGAATCTAATTTCAGCTTATGGCAAATCACATATGCGCCACTTGTCAACGTGCAGGAAGCTTCATGACAACCACAATTGCCTTGAATCTAATTTCAGCTTATGGCAAATCACATATGCGCCACTTGTCAACGTGCAGGAAGCTTCATGACAACCACAATTGCCTTGAATCTAATTTCAGCTTATGGCAAATCACATATGCGCCACTTGTCAACGTGCAGGAAGCTTCATGACAACCACAATTGCCTTGAATCTAATTTCAGCTTATGGCAAATCACATATGCGCCACTTGTCAACGTGCAGGAAGCTTCATGACAACCACAATTGCCTTGAATCTAATTTCAGCTTATGGCAAATCACATATGCGCCACTTGTCAACGTGCAGGAAGCTTCATGACAACCACAATTGCCTTGAATCTAATTTCAGCTTATGGCAAATCACATATGCGCCACTTGTCAACGTGCAGGAAGCTTCATGACAACCACAATTGCCTTGAATCTAATTTCAGCTTATGGCAAATCACATATGCGCCACTTGTCAACGTGCAGGAAGCTTCATGACAACCACAATTGCCTTGAATCTAATTTCAGCTTATGGCAAATCACATATGCGCCACTTGTCAACGTGCAGGAAGCTTCATGACAACCACAATTGCCTTGAATCTAATTTCAGCTTATGGCAAATCACATATGCGCCACTTGTCAACGTGCAGGAAGTTTCATGACAACCACAATTGCCTTCCATGGTAAACCAGCCTTGCGCTAATTCTGAAAGGCGAGGATGTTTCAGACAAGAGAAAAGCGTTATCCGCCCAGAGTGTGTCCACCCGAAAGGATACTAACGAAGGCCGTATACTTTCTTGTGTAGCCTCGTGATCCTTTCAGTAGGACGACTATTCATCATTGATTCTCTCAATTTCAGCCTACATATGAAACGATGTTGGTTTCATCTTGTGCGTGGTGCTCTTCACAGAATGCCGCGTTACCAGTGAGGTGGACGGCAGCAGGGCTAGTGACACCTCGTGGCGTTTTAGTGCATCACTCCACAGTAACGTTATTGTGTCGCGTAAGTGTTCTCGTCAAATGAAAGTAAGCAGAGATGTGTGAATATTCGATAATTTGAATGTTAGCTCAATACACCTTGTTATTTCATTCGTGTTCCATTCGACCATTCAGTATTCCAAATTGTCTAACAATAATTTTATTTTCCAGATACACGGAATAACATTACTGCTTCGAGTTGCAAGGGAGAAGAATTAAGTTATGCAAGCGGGGCTGTTCCGAGCCAGTCAGCAGCACGACAGTCGCAGGTGCTGCAGAAAGCCAACAGGAACCGTCTTCACAAAGCTTCTCTTTCATAAGTGCTTTGTCCTAGGCCGGCCGCGGACGGAAAATTTTCGTTACGACTGAATTCTAGCGTTAGAGCTCTCTGTGAATATGCATACCCAGTTTCTCAGTGAAAAAATGGAACTGCCAACTGCTGCACATTAGGTTTGTCATTCAACAGAATTGCCTCTAAATTAACCAGCCTTTGCATTTCCAGTAGGAATTCAGGCAAATCATTTTTAGAGCGATTATTTATCTTCCAGCGCTCCCAGACTTTCCTGACCGTGGCAACTGGAAGAAATCTCAGTGACGTAAAATCAAGCCTTCTTTAGGAGACTAGCTCCACCCAAGATTTACATTTCACCTTGTTTTGTTCAACTGTCGTTCTTCTCAAATACCTTCATAACATTCTGTTTGAAATTTTCACTATTTGACAACCATCAAAAATAAGAGCATGAACGCTTATTCAGCTGTTGATTTTCCACTCTAGCCGGTAACGAAAATACAGTTGTTCGCTGCAATTCAAGTAAAACTCTTGCCTGGGCTAGTTCATTCATGCTTGAATGACTAAAGGCAAGACGCAAAAGACCAGGACTGAAGAAGGACGTAGGCGCCGGTCCTGTCGTTTGTGTCCTTTTTCATTACTGGTATTTTGCGCCTTGCCTTTTCTCATTCACTGCAATAGGAGATTTGCGTCATCAGGTTGAACTCTGCATCACGAGGTGGCATTACAAAGCGGCTTCCCAGGCTTACATCTATGACACGACGGTACTCCGAAAAACGTAATAGGTCATGCACACAGGCTTAAATAGTATAACAGATTTTTATCTTACGCGTAACCGCATACCCACTTCAGGAACCCAGGATTACCAAATAGGTGTACGGTATCAACAACGCTGGTAGCGACATCTGGTAACGCAAGGTTCAACCACGGATCACAGAAAGCTAATACTGCGGCCACCTTAATTTAGTTCAGTTATATAAACAATTCAATGGAGGTTTTTTTATGTACAAGAACCAAAATCTAATTGTGTGGCACGCTGTATTCGAAGTCTCCAGGCTAATTTTAATCAGCCACCTATTCTATTTAACTACCACATGTTAATTATTCTATACACTCTACTTGACTGCTGGCGTAAAGCGCAGGTCGCATAATAATCGTGAACGTTCATTTGTTTTATGAATTTCCTTCGACGAGAATGGTGGCGCCGCGCGAAGACGTTAGAAACGCATCATTGTTGGACAAATCGTCCTAAGATGTTGCTACCAGCGTTGCGCTGACCCGTAATCTGTAAGGTTTACAGACGAGCTAAAGCTCTCCCTAGCTGAACTTGATCCGGTTCGACGTCGCACCTTACCTGGTCTGACGCGACGGGCGCCGTCGCAGGCGGGCTGTACAGGAAGAGATTGAGCCGCTTCATGAAGTCCCGCAGTGCCTGGTGGCTGGACGTGGTGACCGAGTAGATAAGCAGGCACTGTCTCAGCAGCTGAGAGGCCTTGCCACGTGCGCCGGACAAGCGGTGATCTGCCGTCCTCATCACCTCCATGTGGGTTCGCCACGACTGCTGCAGCGAAGTACAGAGACGTCGCCAAAGGCGTCAGATCCGTGTGAAAGGCGCGTCCGAAACGTACCACTTCACCCGTTAGGATTTTATCCAGCTTGTTGGAAACTTGATAAAATCTCTGTTTAAGAGTACTTTTATTTAGCGCAATTATTCACATCGGGCTCTAATCATGAAAAGGAAATATACATTAGACAAACTCGGGCACAACCCGTATCCCGATGACTGTCGACGGTAATGGGTTCATCATTCAATCGATATAGCGACACAACGTGTTGCCACCCTTGAAAGGAGGTACGTAGGAGGCGTGTACTGCAGCGGGACTCATCTTTCGCATTTCCCTAAGAACACTCGCTGCCATCTAGCGCCGCTGCCGCGTAGCCTGCGCGTCGCTTCAGAAATGCATGGCGCACGGGTGCATGCGAACGCATAGAAACGCGACATGCTGCAACTCGGCTCCTCTTTCGCGCTTCTTTCTGGACGCGCTACGCCTTCTAGTGGCACTGCCAAGGAGTCCGCGCATGGCCTCCAAGACGAGAAGCATTGCGTGCTGCTGCCTGCGAACACTTGCCTCACGCCTAATGGCACGCACTCACTGACCCAAGCTAGCGAGAGGTTATTTGAAAAGCGCCACATACCCACTGCATTCATGGCGCAGATCGCTAAATCGTTGGCGTGAAAGACGTTCATTGAAAAACCGCACATAACCGGAGCATTTGCGGCGCGGCCTCCTAAAGCATCGGCTTGCTGTCCATGAGGAACCGTTGTGACATGGGTTCCAATCCACTTTGCATCGGTGAAATTTAAGGGATATTCTCTGTCATTGTAGATTGCCACATTCCCAGTAGCCCATACCTCGTCACCCAAGTTGACGTGAAAGAGGCTCGTTGGGGAGCGGCACACACTAACTGCCGCATAACCAGTGACCCAAGTCGGCGTCAAAGAGTTTCATGGAACAGCTGTACCTACCCAGTCCCGCATCTACACTGACCCATCTCGGCGTGAAAGAGACTCATCGCAGAGCGGCACACATGCACACACTGCCATATAGTCAGACGCCCAAATCGGTCGTTTGGTTAGTTTCGAAACCTGTTGCCTAAGCACAGCAGCCTGATGCACTGCTGATTCGACTATAGACGACCGAGTGACCGAGGCAAGCGAGAAAATGGTTAAATTCAAAGAAAGGAACGTGGATAGTATCCGATAAGTGCGTAAAATACCCCAAGAATGCTACCGCATTAAAAGATGCCGTAGGCACATATATAGCAAGTATTAGCAAGTCAGGGGGAAACGAGAAGAAAGGACATCGAGGTGCCCGATATTTATTAATCATAAGAATCCAGTAAACGAAGACACCAATATAGAGAAAATTAGTTTTAGTTACTAATTGAATTAAAGAAATGATAAATACGAGGGGAAATCAAAGCGGGTGGAAATTTCGTCCACTTTTATTTCCATTAATTTATAATTTATGTTATTCAATTAGTAAATACATGTAGTTTCCCCTATTTTGTCCTTGGTGTCTTGGTTTGTTGGTTTCCTATGATATTTCATGGAGTGTAGTTTTACGCTATTCTTCTAGACATGAGTGTAAAATCATTGCGTTCTACCGCTACTGACATGTACAATGGAAACTTGGAGGGAGCTTAACAAAGCAGCTTGAAAAACAGCTACGGACAGCGCAGCGAGGGGCGAGGCACATATATACGACTCACATTAGAACAAAATACAGGAAGACAGTGGTGCAGACTAGAGTACAAATGGGGTAGCCGATATTCTCGGTGACATTATTCCGTAACAGGGAACTCGAGTATCGACCGATTCCGTGTGGTAATTACCTGGTACCAGTTGAAATCCAGCTCTTCTATACTTCCGGCCCACTAGGAAGCAAATGGTCCCAGTTGGAGCCTAAATGGAGCCCCACTGACTCCAGTGGGGGTCATGGTATTTCCAGGCACAGAAAAGTTGAGAATTAACGGGTTCCAATTGTAGCTCACGTGAGAGAGAAGTGGCAATGCTTTGGAATTACCTGGGCATGTGAGACATCCAGGTGGCATCCAATGGCTTGCTGTAAATTGCAAATGTTTAATTTCTACGTAAATGAACCAACAGTTATAACCAGCTGAAACTAATTTCTCCATTTGGGAGGCAAGTTCAAATATATATGAACGTGTTCTTGTGATGCAAATGAACCGAGGAAATCAAGTTGCAATCAACTTGAAAGCAATCTTTCTAATTGTTGGTCAACTCAAGTTATCGAAGAACCTATGCACATTCTGATTAGCTACATTTTCTCTTTTATTTGGTCATTTTCTGCGCCCTAAGGCAAGTAAGTGACGTGGTACTCAACGTCGATGAGCTTGAATTGCGAAATTTAGAAATCTAAGAGACTTCTAAATGACATTCAGGTTGGTCGAGGCTGAGTATCCGCTTTACGTACTTGCCTCAATTGCACAGAAGCTGGTCAAAGAAACCAGAAAGTCTACTAAGCCAGGAAGTAGTCAAGTGTGTGGAAAAGTGCACACGTAAAACGAAACCCATAGTAACTCTTACTTTGGCGCCATTTCACATAATCTGAAGCGGACAGGCCAGCGTCTCGCTGTCAGAGCTGGTCTTACCACGCCAGACAATTTGAATAGATTATTTAACAAAGTTTACAACCCAACAAAGCACGAAGCTACATCTACAAAGAAACCTTTGTCCCAATTTGTTCCTTGTGTTTCGAACATGATCAATTGCATCCTTCGGCATGTGTAAAACATTATATCGGCCAAACTAAGCAGGACGATCTTTGAATCAGAGGCTTCGCGAACACCTTTACAACACGTCGAAAACAGTCAGTGGTCATATGGACATTCATTTCAAGAAGCATAGTTGCCAACAATATTTTCATAAGCGTGAAGGGTTAACGAGAAAGTGTTGAAGTGCGCGAAAATTCCCAGTCTCGAATGCGACTAAAATATTACACACTATTTCTATACAAAAAGGAAGTGTTCAATATTTTCCAATACGAAAAATACGCTGCAACTACCACCTGCTAGTCTCTTCACAGTTAGCCATCTGCTAAATAAAGTGTCGAAAATCTTCACAAGTGATATAACGAAAACAAAATTGTGCGAAGCAATGCACAAACAAAATGTGAGATGAAAGCTTGGTTTAACGTTTCGTGGCGAAAGCCTTCGACACTACCCTCTTTTGCTTGTAGTCTGAAATTTAGCGTTTTTGGTAATCTATTCTTGGTAGCAGTTTTATTTTTTACACTAAAATTATTGATATTTTTCATCAAATGGGTCCTTTTCCGTATTTTCCCCCGGACAAGCTTTTAAGGAGCTTTTTTTTTCTATTTCTCTAATTGCTGATCTCTATCGGCAACGATTTAGTTAGCGTTCTTGGAGAGCTCTTCCTACAGACACCGTTCAAACTTAGAAAGCTTGTTTGTGACAAGGTGCTAAAGATGTTAAAAAGTATTCGTGAAGTTTTTTTAAATGCCAGTTATTTATCTTTAAAACTCATCCTTCGTCCCTGATGGGTATGTCTTTTTTGCACTAATCAGTACAAGCGTGGTGGCTAATTATACCGAAATATATATTCGTGTTGTAAATATATGTGTGTGCGTCTGACTATTTGACATTCAATACTTACTATTGGTATCCGAAAAGGTTGATATTCGCCCACCTCCAAAACACAGTAACGAAACGACTCGTGAAATTATCCAAGCTCATAAAATATAAACCCTGAAACAAAAAAAAATCACCGATGCTTACGATACTCCCAAATGCAAAATTTAAGCGCAGCTCTATACTTGTTTTCATTTCGCGATTTATTCATCACAATCTGTCTCGTGCAGCACGGTAAAAACAGAGCGAAGTGTGGCGCCACTGCTCCGTTAATCGGGAGATCGCGAGAGACCACCCATGTAGCTCTAATGGCGACCGCTCACGTATCGCTTTGTTTTCATATATCGTATCGGTGGACGCGCTCGCCGCATGCCTTACCGATGGCGTCATCGGTGAACAGACGACGCCCGCTACTCTGGCGCCATCTCGTAGCGATCCTCGCAGCAAAGCACGTCTTGCGCGGCACTACAATTGTATTCTCCCGCTTTCGGCATGCCCTCCTCCTTAGCTTTCCGCCTCGTGGTTCCGCTGCACCCTGCTCCTCCGATTTCCTCCTCGCGCTCTCTTCGCTGTCGCCGTTTTTCATCCTTCGCTGTTCTCGTTCGCTCGGTTACGCCAAGAGACGCCGAAGACCAACGCAGGAACGGGCGCTAACGAGCTGCGCTCTAAAATGTATCGGTGCGTAATCTATATTACTACTTGAAAATAAAATTGCTTACTTGTCTAAAGCCCATGACCCTGCCAATTTCCTGCGCGCAGGCTGCATCTCTATACGTGAGCCCTTCAGATCTTCTAATCAGTAATGGTTTTATGCATCTCTATACGTGAGCCCTTCAGATCTTCTAATCAGTAATGGTTTTATGTGTTTAACATTTAACGATGCGTTCCGGTGTACTGTACATAGCTATAATAGAAGCAGCTGTTATAACACCGTGTTGTGTCATCAGCACTGTTCTCACCCGGATGTCTGGAACCATCTAGCCAATGTTTAAACTCGCATTCACACGCTTGAACGAGGCCAGTGGCTCCGATATGTATATACCTGGATAAAGTGTTCTATTTATCACTTTTTGCATTCTAAACATCACCATAAAATTTTCATTTCTGTTATAAGCTTTAAAACTTTATTTAATCACGCGCTTGAGAACTTCCACCAATACAACTTAGAAGAACTGCATCACCCACAGTAGTAAGATCTTCTTCAATGGGTTTCCTACGGCGTAAAAAACAGAATCAGTATGTCAGCATAATTCACTCCTCTTGCCATTGGCGCAAATGCCGTCAGCTTAGCTCGTATGGGAAGGCAGATCAATGTCGCTTCATAAATCGCAGAGGACATGTGCCGTAAAGGCCATCTCGGGCGCCTTTTTCTAGCTTTTGAATACCAAAGAGCGTTCTAGAAAGTCATTATTTAAGCAAACTTCATACCTTTAATGTCGATAAAAAGGTCGTTCCTCGTTCAAGAGGGTCATTTGTCCGTAAGCAAGCCAAAACGTCGCTAACTCTAGCGACTAAACCGCTAAAATAGCACCACAGATTGGCATTCCTTTAATATGGGGCGGTGACAAACTGTCACTAGCCTGCTTGAACTAGTTGAGCTTTACGATATCTTTCGCTGTCAATAGTCCTGAGACAACGTAATAATTCAGTACAAGCTCCTTCCACAAAAAACGCAGTGCAGATGCCCTTCACCTCTCAAGGGAGGCCAGGCCAGGTGGAATTGAATCGCAGATCAATGACTGTTCTGCTAACGTGAACGCTAGGCTATCTGGCAAATAGAAACATCTTGTTTCGAGATAAAATTTCAACTTTGGATTAGCGCTATTATCAGTGTCCACCACAAAATTTGCCAAGGCTTTCAACTTTGTTCCTAAAACCAGTTACGCAAAGACATACCTGTATGCAGAAAACAGTAATTTTAAATACGCAAATCCGGTTGACGAGGCGGAAATAAGTCGACCTAATTGGCTGGCAGATCATGCATAAAGACTTTTGTACTTAGGTTGTGAACGACTATTATTATAGCATTTCCACATCTGCCGTGATCGTTTCTTTCGTCACTAAAACCAATATATCTATACTGTACAGCTAACTATCCCTGTAGAGACCACGTTTCTATCTATTCATTCCCTGTTTCTTGTCTGCGTAATTATCAGAAGGAAAACAAGATCACACGTTCGTAGCAATCGCTACAAAGAAAACCCATACGGGTTTCTCGAAAGAAAAGCCTCAGAGTCGAAGAAAAATTCGTCCTGGTCCGGGACTCGAACTCCGAACCACCGCCTTTCCAGGGCAGCCACTCTACCGTCTGAGCTAACCAGGCGGCTAGCAGATGGCAGGGCGAAGTACAGTTTATCGACAACACGAAGCAAAGGCGAGTGTTTGAACGTAGTAGTTGCTACGAACTGGTGGATGTCTGATTTTGCCTTTAATTACTTGTCTCCACCTTGCGGATTTTCGCATAACTACTGCGTCAAAACACTTATCCACCTGTATACTTCTCTATAACGTATCTCCCCTTCTCCCTAGCTAATGCTTCCATCTGCTTTGAATCCGAGCGTTTCGCCCAGCGTTCACACAGACATATACAATGGCTCTTGCTGGCAGAATATCTTGGTATTCAATTACGATGTGCTGACTAGTTTCAGGACCTTTGCAGCAGTATACAAAGGGGTCATCATGTTACGAATATTTGCTCCAGTATGTTTCTTTTCTTAAGGCAGCTACCTCGGGCCTCAAATAGCCCCTCACTGTCCTGTGTCTAATCGTGAAGATTTTTAGTCTATTTCTTTTTTGGAGTGTATCTAAATCTCTATGGTCGTTTTTATTTGCATTCTTTCCACCTAATTTACCGCCTGTGTTTCTTTTCCTTATATTGTGATGACTTCTGGCTTACCCATTTACATATTCAATTACACTTTACTTGGTCGTCAACTTTTTTGACATTCTCTGCATTCCGTGTCCAGCCTTTTGAGTAGAAAGATTTGTGTGCTTCAGCCACATATTTAGACACTCTTAGATGGCGCTGCCATTAAATAATAATGATGACGATGGTGATGACGATGATAATGCTTGGCTCGTATCATTTCCAAAACGCGGTGATGGCAAATATTCGGGTAGCCTGTTTGAGCTAATCGTGTAATGCACCAGGTGTCCCGTGTAACTCGAGCCAAACGTGTAAAATATGCAACGCGACAGCGTTGAAGCCCCGTAATGCAGGAAATCTGACGTCGGCGCGCGGCTATCCGCGTCGACCGTCTTCTCGTGAAAAAAAAACATTTCGAACCTCCGTCCAGCGCAAGGAAGTTACTGAACTAATTGAATTTCTTAAAGTAAAATGCGTCAGAAAAATCGTAAAGCCTGACCTACACACAGCCAACGGACATTATAGCGTCGGACTGTAATTTGAATAAAAGGGAAAGCATATTTCTGTTAGGCAGAAACTCAAATGCAAACCCCTGTCCCAGCATTTCTACCATTCATGCAGTGGCGCGCACGCTTCCTTGCAACAGCTCCAGATGGCGCTCGCCTCCGCGCATAGAAAAAAAATTAGGAAGCTTACGATCAAGTATACGACTAGCATGGTGAGCAACGCGGCAACAAAGAACATCGAGCGGAAAGACGGTCAGAGAGGCTGAGATAATGTCATCGGTGGCTGAAATGCAAAATAAACCTGTCACGAGTAACTAATTAAGTACAAAATAACGAAATCAGGAAAGAAATAATTTATGATAACTGAAATAGATGCTCATTACTTTTCGAAGCGAGATCGGGATGCCTTAGAACACGCACTTCTAAAGCGAGATATAAGAAGAAGAAGCATGTGATTGCTGCGGAAAAGGTAGAGAAACGATGGGGCACGTTGTTTAGAATGTGACGGCATCTGCCGAGCGATGGATTTAGGAATCTCTGGCCTCCTTGAAGCCATCGGGTTCAGAGAGAAGGGGGAAAGTAAACATGTCGGCAATAGAGACTAGTAAGTGGCGATTAGAAGATTGGTGGTAGAAAAATAGCGAAACAACAAACAACAGAGGCATACAAAAAGAAAGTTCACAATAGAGGTTCAGAAGCTTTTGTTATGGGAATTCATCGTGCTTTTTTTCCTTTCTTTTTTTTTCAACTTAGGTAGGGCATTGGGCAATAAAATAACAAGAGCTTGGTGGCGCAACCCACCACCCCATTCCAAAGGGGGCGCTCGCATCATCCATCCAGCCATACATACTGTCGCAGCCTATTAGGAGACGGATAGCCGGCGTAGAGGACGTGTAAAAGCACTTTTATGTGAGCAGTCAACGCGACGTTGTTGTCGTCTCTGTTTTTCCACTCGCGCGCCACTTCAGCGTCGTTCTCATCGCCTGGCACATACCCGCGGCGACCATATAGGATGTGGCATTTGCCCCCCCCCCTTGAAAAAAGAAATAAAAAGGCATCGTCCCGATGCACCAACCGCCGAAGGCTGTGCACAGACGGTGCATCCCGAGGAAATGTAGGGCTTCATACGAAGCACGTGCACAACCTCGGGCAGATGCCGCCGGCGTTTGGAGCAGTTATGGCTGTCGGGGACAACTTCATAATTCACATCGATCTTCGCAGGAGCTTTTCAAACAGCCCCCGCCGACGAATCGGAGTCCAAATCCACAACTGGTCACCGACGTTGTATGTGGCGGGTCTGTGCCAAAGATTGTAGTGTCGGGCATCGTATTCCTGTCGTTCGTGGATTCGCAAACGCGCAAGCTGCCTGGCTTCCTCGGCGCGTTGCGTAAACTCCTCGGCACCAGTCTCTTCGTCACCGCACTCGTGTGGCAGCATTGCGTCCAACATTGTTGGACGCAATGAGGACGTCGTGGCGTAAGCAAAACGAAGGCAGCCCTCTCGCGAATAACCTCGGCACGGTGCTTGTTTTTCCCTCTAAGTAATTGAAAAGAGGAACCAGTTCTGCGTCCTCGCGTTTGTGGCGTGAAACGTCGACAGTATCTAGCACGCCTAGAAAACCCGCGTCATCATCGTCGTGGACTGCAGTCTCAACAGGAGACCGAGAGAGGCAGTCGGCGTCGGTGTGTCGTTTCCCCGATTTGTACACAACCGTGAAGTCGAACTCTTGGAGCCGAAGACTCCAGCGCGCAAGCCGACCAGCTGGATCGTTTAAATTAGTCAGCCAGCAAAGTGCATAATGATCACTGACAACGGTGAAACTCCGACCATACAAATATGGGCGAAATTTCAGGACGGCCCACACCAGAGCGAGACATTCGTTTTCTGTAGTGGAGTAGTTAGCCTCCGTCCTGGATAGCGTCCTGCTGGCGTAAGCAATCACTCTTTCGGTGCCGTCCTGCCGCTGTACAAGCACTGCGCCGAGGCCGACATCACTAGCGTCGGTATGAAGAATCGTAGCAGCGTCTTCATCAAAGTGTGCGAGGACGGGAGGCGCCTGCAGCCGTTCCCGTAGATCATCAAAAGCCCGTTGCTGGTCGTCACCCCACACAAAGGGGACATCTTCTCTGGTAAGATGGGTCAATGGCCATGCGATGCGCGAAAATTCCGCAATAAACCGTGGGTAGTAGGCGCAAAGGCCCAGAAAACGTCGCACGGCCTTTTTATCTGATGGCGTTGGGAAATTAGCAACGGCAGATATTTTATCAGGGTCAGGTCGGACACCTTCACGACTAACAACGTGACCGAGAAATTGAAGTTCTTCAAAGCCAAAATGGCACTTTTCAGGTTTTAAAGTTAGACCAGCTGAGCGTATTGCTTCGAAGACCATCTTTAGTCTCCGTAAGTGTTCCTCGAACGTTACGGAGAAAACAATCACGTCGTCGAGGTAGACCAGACAGGTTTCCCATTTGAGGCCTGAGAGTACAGTGTCCATTAGTCGTTGAAACGTTGCCGGCGCAGAACACAAACCGAAGGGGAGCACCTGAAATTCATAAAGTCCGTCGGGCGTAACAAAAGCGGTCTTCTCACGGTCTCTCTCATCAACTTCTATTTGCCAGTAGCCGCTTTTCAAATCCATCGACGAAAAGTAACGTGCGTTTCGTAGCCTGTCCAGTGAATCGTCGATACGCGGTAGCGGATAAACGTCTTTCTTTGTGATCAGGTTGAGTTTTCGGTAGTCGACGCAGAAGCGCAGGCTACCATCCTTCTTTTTCACCAATACGACAGGCGATGCCCAAGGACTCTTAGACGGCCGAATAACGCCGTCGTCAAGCATCGTCTTCACTTGTGTTTGGATTGCCTCGCGCTCTTTCAGTGCTACACGATAAGGATTCTGCCGAATTGGTCTGGCGTCGGCTTCGGTGACAATACGGTGCTTAGTGAGCGGCGTCTGGCTAACTCGTGACGTGGATGAGAAGCAGCTCTTAAACTCATTGATGAGCTCAAGAAGGCTGCTGCGTTCGACGGGTGATAAGGTGGGACTGATATCGACCACAGGGCAGGCATAGCCCCAATGAACGTCGCGTGCTCCACTGAGAGGCAGTCCTGTATTGATGTAAATTCGTCGAAGTAAGCAACAGCCGTGCCTTTAACAATGTGTCGACGTTCCCCGGTAAAATTCGTCAGCAGGAGTTCAGCACGTCCGTCGTGTACGTTAATTACGGCCCTGGCGATGGAAACGCTTTGACTCAGTACCAGTGCGTCGATGTGTTCAGCGACGCTAGTGGCAGTGTTGAAGTTGTCGCAGATTACAGGCACGAGGGAACAGCTTCGCGGCGGAAGCGTGACGTCGTCGTCGGCGATACGTAAGTGGGGTCGCTGGTGCTCCGCGGGGTCGACGTCGTCTGAACTCGTAGAAAATGTGACGACGAGGTCACGGACATTAATCACTGCACCATACTCTCTCAAAAAATCTATCCCCAATATAAGTTCTTTACAACACTCAAAGAGAATGACGAGGGTGGCGACGAAGGTTGCGCCGGCGATTACTATTCTGGCTGTGCATTTTCCAATCGGCGTCATCAACTGGCCGTCGGCAGTTCGGATGTTGGGCCCGGTCCACGGCGTCTTCACTTTTCGCAGCCTGTCGGCCAGCTTTTGACTGATTATCGAAAAATGCGAACCAGTATCGACGAGAGCGGCCACTTGATGGCCGTCAATGCAAACGACAAGATCGGCGCTGACGGCGTCGGTTACAGGAGGTGTGGTTGGAGTCGTCGGAGTTGTAGAGTCGTCGATCGTCGGAGAGGGGGGCTCTTGGGTAGCTAGCCGGTTTGCAACCTCACCCCCGGAGGTCGCTGCGTCTAGTTTTCCCGGTGCGGGCTAGGGGACCTGCCCCTAGAGGCGTCAGAAAATTCGCGACGGGTCGGTGGGGTGTAACGAGCCGGAGAGGGGGAACGCGATCGAGGCGTCGTTGAACCTTCTGGCCGAAAGTTTGTAGAATTTCCGTCGCGGCTACTTGCAGCATCAGACACAGGGTAACTGCAGCTGGAAAATTTTGGATACCCAGCCGCGCGGTAGTGGCACGCGCGGTAAACATGTCCTGCTTCGCCGCAATGAAAGCATAGCGGCCGGCGGTCAGCGGTGCGCCACAAATCGGTCTTTCGAAGCGGGTAGCCGGCAGAGGATTCATTGTAGAAACGAGGCGCAGCGATCGACTGGCGGCGATACGGCATAGTTGGCGGCGGCTGTGACTGTCGAAAATAGGGCGTCGGGGGTGGCGGTGATGGCTGCGTCGTAGTGGTCGACGGTGTCAGCAGCATCGAAGTGGCAGGAGGTGGACGGCAGACAGCTTCCGCGTAGGTCAATCGTCGCGGCACCGCCTGCCAGTCGGGCGACGAAAAGGCCTCTCGAACTTCCTCCCGAACGATATCAGCGACAGAAGCCACCGCTGGTGCCATGGGAGAGATCCCGAGCTGCCGGATCTCCTCTCGCACAATCTCTCTGATGACTTCACGTAGAGACGTGCTGCAGCTCTCAGGTATAATGGAGGCGTTCACCGGCGAACTCTTGCGATCATATTGGCGGTACCGTTGCTGTAGTGCCCGTTCTATAGCGGTAGCCTCCTTGCTAAATTCGGCCACTGTCGTTGGTGGGTTCCTCACGAGCCCGGCAAAGAGTTCCTCCTTCACTCCGCTCAAGAGATAGCGCAACTTCTTTTCTTCGGCCATCTCAGGGTCTGCTCTGCGGAAAAGGCGGGCCATATCTTCTGCAAACATGGCAACGCTCTCGTTTGGTTTTTGAATACGGGATTCAAGTAGGCGCTGCGCGTTTTCTCTTCTGTCGCTACTAGTGAACGTGTCTAGCAGCTGGGTGCGGAAGGTATCCCACGTGGTCAAATTTCTCTCCCGGTTCACAAACCACGTCCGCGCACTGTCTTGAAGCGCAAAATAGACATTAGACAGCTTTTGCTGGGAGCCCCAGTCATTATAACTGGCGACATGCTCAAATTGGTCAAGCCAATCTTAGACATCCTCAAAAGCGTCGCTGTGGAAACTTTCTGGTATCTTAGGATTCTGCAGCGTCACCTGCGATGGAGTTGCAGTAGCCATGGCGGAAGTAGGTTGACGCGTTCCAGCAGGGTCCTGCAAAGGGCTGAACTCGGGCGTCAGGCCTAGCAGGCGGCGACTGTACCGGTGAACAGGAGTTTCGATGAACGAAGGTGATTCCGCTTTCGAGGTATGGCTCCGCGAAGGGGTGCCGAGCATGAGACAATCCTACCCAGCACCTCCACCAGTGTCGCAGCCTATTAGGAGACGGATAGCCGGCGTAGAGGACGTGTAAAAGCACTTTTATGAGAGCAGTCAACGCGACGTCGTTGTCGTCTCTGTTTTTCCACTCGCGCGCCACTTCAGCGTCGTTCTCATCGCCTGGCACATACCCGCGGCGACCATATAGGATGTGGCAATACATACCTCCATCCATGCATCCGCTGCTCAAGCAAGCGCCCGCGTTTCTACCAGAATGCCCACCTTCGTGCACAGCGTTAGCCGCCAGCATTTCTCGGTAAACATTAGGGTTACATATGCTGCAGTTGCCGGAAAGCGTGAGAAGCAGTCAGAGATTTTCGAATGCTATCGTTTTCCACTCTTAAAGGCAAAGCTTAAGCGTCCTGCAGATTTTTACTACTGTAATATAGAACGCTAGCCCTGGTATCAGAAAAGTTTTGCTGGATAACTTATACCTCGTTCATCATGTCACGGTCTGCACGGACGATTTGTAGATCATATGCAAACAATTATTATCAAGGGCATTCGGTTTGCGAATCAAGCGGTTTGCGCCCCGCTTTTTTCCTCGTTTTCATTTATATACACGTCTGTCGGCAAGATAGTTTCAATAAAGCGTCCTAACTAGCGCAAATTTTCTTCCACGCATTAAGTTTAATACACAAGACAACATAAACAGGCTTGCCATATATCGACATTACTTAAAAAACAACGAAAATCAATTTTTAACTAGGTCACAAAACTGCTGCATCATGGCTACCAAAATCAACGCGATAGTGATAAGAACTAACTGTTAGTTTATGAAATGTCGTTCAATAAATTTATCTGAGTAGTCGTCCGTGCCTCTTTGACAAGAATAATTCGCTCGCATTTTATGAGCTGACAGAGAAGGCAAGATATCATGATTACTGATTTCTACGTGATAGCATGAAGCTTGAGGCTGCAAATAGCTGTACAAGCCGACTACCGCTAGATCAAAAGTGTACAGCTGAAAAAGGGCTGTGATTTCAGAATCAGAATCAGAAAGACTTTTTACATTCCTCAAAGAAAAATAATAAGCTGCTCATGAAGCAGCTTGACGAGGTCTGGGGCCCTACAGGCAGCTGCAACAGCGGCAAAACAGCAGTGTATGTCGCACACCTGTACAAGAAAAAAAAAAGCAACACGCGAAACAAAGAAAAAAAACTGATCGCGCCAAGCTGTGAAGAACTAGAAAAAAAATTACGTATAACATGCACCCATACAAAACTATATCGTACACTGACTTGTTATGCTCCCACGTACGCGCGCAAACACCCGTAGAAGTGGCGCGCATAATCGTATATATAAGCACATATATATACATATACATACACACGCATATACATTCAAATATACACACGCACTTGGAATATATACACACCACTCTAGTGCACACATGTATACCTTCAAATTAAATATTTTATGAAGAATGAACTGCTGCAAGAACGGAGAGCGAGAGAGAAAAAAAAATGGAAATTAGACCAATGCCTGCAAAATCATTCCAAAATAATCCACACAAAACAACGCCCAATGCCGAATGTAAACTACATGATATAAATCAGCTGCCGATTAAGCAATTCTGTTTAAAGGTATTGCTTTAAAGCACGTTTATTTATTGGGGGGCCATCAATTAAGATTGTATTAGCGTTCAGGGTGTAAGGTATTACATACTTTAACATTTGTTGATTGTTTCAAGGGCGGGGTACACTTTATCCAAACCACCATAGTCCAGCAAGCTTAAAGAACATGATTTCTTAGCTCTACGTGCCGCGCGCGGTCGTAAAGCACCCCGGAAAGCAAGAACGCCAGTACCCCGCTGCCGCTTGCTGTACGACTGGTGGCACCGCGGCGACGGCTGGCTCAAGTGGGCCACTCGCAACATTTTTAGGCGCCTGCAACAGGCTGCACCTGTGCCGTTTGACCGAGTGGCCGTGCAGACGCATATATTGACCTATCATTCCCAATTTGTTTTATTGAAAAGTGTATCAAGAGATTGCTATGGTGAACTACCACTATAATTTTTGTTTATGATGTGTAAATCACTGAGCGAGCATAATTTACCATTGTTACTTATACTGTGCCTTTTCTGTACATCATTTTTACCTCCCTTATGTTGCCTCTCCCCTCTATAATGTACACTTACTCTGAAGGTACTGTAAATAAATATCTGCTTGTGGCTTCAAGCGTTCCTGCGATGTTATTACGCTTTATCCTTCTAAATTTCTTAACAATATAATTTTGAAAACATCACGGCAGTAAGACTCCGAGCAAAAGCACAATCATATCCTGTGAGTGTGTTACGTTTAAGAGAGCAAGATTTCGTGGAAAATGATCGATCTGCAGAAACCCTGAGCCGTTTGCGGCCACAAGGACGAAGTTCAGGTGAATCAATGCACAACCAACCATTCCAACGCTGAATTTCTACTCTCCATATAGTTGAATCCCGCCGTATTTTGAGATACTGTAATGCCGGTAATTCGAGCCAATCAGAGAGGTCGCGGCAGCCATCTGCCCCAATCAGAACTGGCAAGATGTAGAATTGATTATTATGGTGGAATTTGATGATGCCCAGAATAGCAGCCTGGCTGAACCGCCACACTTGCAGCTTCCGCAGGTGCTAGCACTGGAAATGTTTTGCAATGAAAATTGTTTACAGCGAAAACTATAGCACACTCGGTAGCATACAGTACCAGCTCCACGAGGCTATGCCCGGGTCCGTGGAAGCGCCCGCACACGTGGTCCGTGAAGTTGCGGCACGGCTCGAGCAGCGGGTTAAGCTGGCCACGCAGATATTCGGCCGCGGCCAGGCATTCGCGCGAGTAGCACACGGTACCGTCGTCCCTCTCGCGTGGCGCCTCGGGCAGCGTGGGCGCGGCTTGAAGCCCCAACACGTACGAGATGACGTAGAAGCCGAGCGCGCCTGCCGAAGCACCGACGATCCCGCCGATCAACCAGAAAGCCGTCGCGGCGGCGAGGGAGACACCGTCGCGCACAATCACGTCACCCCGCTGCTCCTGGCGCTGTGCTGGTTCCTACGTTAGAAGGAGCGAGCGTCTGGTTGATCGGACGGATTGGACTGCTTGAAAATTAAATTGCGGGGTTTAAGGTCACCGAAACTGCAATGTGGGGTATGAGAGATATTGTACTGCTGGGCTCTAGAATAATGTTGACCACTTTAGGTTCTAAAACGTGCACCCTTTGCACGGTATACGAGGGATTTTGATTTCCGGCCGAATTAACATACGCTAACCGTGGCCAGAATTGAACCCACGACCTTGTACTCAGCAGCACAATGACATAGCCATTGAGGCATACAACGGCAGTTACCGAATTGACTGACTGCACTGACTGATCGAGTGATTTAATTGTTGATAGTAGGAGTGACCTTTTTATTTACAAAATGATTATATTTATTTAAAAAATTCACAGGGTCTCCTATGTTATACCTAAGACGACTTAAGGCGAAAGCACAAGTGCCCATTCATTAAAGACGGGAGCATGACGTACACATCCCCCTTAATCCGCTTAGTGTACTTCGCTTAGTAATCTTTCTTAATTCCAAAGGTCGAGGGTTCGACTCCCAAACAAGGTCGCGAGTTCGAGTGCCTTAGTTAATGCTGTCCTAGTTAACTGCGCCTTAATCAATATCGCATTCATTAACACCAAAGGACGTGTGTTGGACTCCCACCAAATGTTGTAAATTCGAGTGCCTTAAGTAACTCTATTATAATTACCTGTGTCTTAATCACATTCACCTTAATTACCAAGGGTGATGGGTTCGACTCCCACCAAAGGTCGAGGGTTCGATTCCGATCAAATTTCGCGGTTTCTTGTGTATTTACTCGATTTTAATTAACTGTGCCTGAATTAAGATCCCCTTCATTAGCACCAAAGGCCGTGAGTTCGAGTGCCATCGAAGGTTGTAGGTTCGAGTGCTTTAATTAACTAAACTACCAACAAAGGTGGAGGGTTCGACTCCCACCCAAAGTTGTGGGTTGTAGTGCGCTAATTGAGTCTATATTAATTACTTGTCTCTTAATTAATTTCGCCTTAATTACCACCAAAGGCGGTTTCACCTGCCACCAAAGGCCGAGCATTGGCTTCCGATAAAAGTTCGCGGGTTCGAGTGCATAAACTTCATCTTAACTGTGCCTTGTTGCGTTTCGCGTGCGACACGTGGTTTTGCCAGCGCGACTGCGGCGGGGCGGCAGACATTTTGGCCCGATCGTCGTCGCCGCAACGCTCATCGCCAGGTGTTTCCAGGCGCGACTGCGGCGATGCGACCGCAAAGGATCATCCTCTCATTACAGTCATTGTGCCCGACCGGCAGCGCTACAACAGGGTGCTACGAGATCGTGCTCGACATGGTGCTACGGCAGCGCTACGACAGTGTGCGTCACCATTAGCCCATTGTACATTCACGTGCTCGTCTTTTGAGGGGTTCCTTCTTGCCCTCAACTGCGAGAGTATAAAAACAGCTGCCCCCGGACGCCAAAAGGAGGGCTCCGATTTCTTCTGTTGAGTAAAGTGCTCTCCCGTCTCTCTACTTCGGTCAACCTGACCGCCAACTCTTTGCGATGTTAAAATAAACAAGTTGTTTTGTTGTTACCAGTCGACTCATGCTTTGCCGGGACCTTCGGATGCTTCCAGTTGTACCCCAGGCCGCCAGGCCAACGCTACCCTTGGGGCTTGCGACCCAGGTACAACCACGGGCGTCAGCGCCGAGTTCCCAACAGATCGTACCAGCGGTGCGATCCAAACATCTGGTTGGCAGCGGTGAGATCGCCTCCGACTTCAAACAACTGTCTGCCAGCGGTGAGATCGCGACAACGGAGGCCAGCAGCGAAGAGATGCAGTTGACGGTATGCTGAGCAGCTCAACGACGATCCGGGAGCAGTGCAACGAGCCCTGTGTGACGACTGGTTGCCTGCAGCGGAACGACTGCGCGGAATTCCTGCCTGCGAGGTTTGGTGAGTGCGGGACTTTCTTCTTCTGAGCTTTGCCAGGCTTTTTGTTAGTGTCAGAAACAGAGCTGGTAATTGTGGTTGTCGTTGCTGCCGGGTTAGTTGCGGCAAGACAATAGTAAGCAGTAGAGAAAGCAGCATTCAGAGCAGCCATGGATTTGAAGTCGTTGCGCAAACCGAAATTGTTGGAGCTTGCAAGAGAGTTGGGTCTGGATGTCTCGGACAAACTCAGAAAACCAGAACTGCTAAAGGCTATTCTTGAGTTAGAGGCTGAGGATGACGAGCTGTCGGAATGCCTTGAGACTATTGAGGAGAGGTCAAAAAGACAGGAGCGCGAACTTAAAGAGCAAAAAGAGAAACAGGAGCGCGAACTTAAAGAGCGAAAAGAGAAACAGGAGCGCGAACTTAAAGAGCAGAAAGAAAAAGAAGAGCGCGAACACGCTTTGGAAATGAAGCGTCTCGAGATAGAGATGGAACGCGCTCGTAATGGAAGTCAGGCACACGGTGCAGGAGAACGCGTATTGTTCAAAATGACTGACCTGATGCGGCCGTTTAAGCTTGGAGAGGACATTGGTTTGTTCCTGGTTAACTTTGAGCGAACGTGCGAGAAGCAGGGGTTCTCTCGGGAAACGTGGCCACAGCGCTTGCTCACTTTGTTACCCGGCGAGGCGGCCGACGTAGTCGCTCGCTTGGATAGAGAGGAAGCAGAGGATTTCGACAAAGTAAAATCAAGTCTGCTAAAAAAGTACCGGCTGTCTGCGGAGGCGTTCCGTCGGAAGTTTCGGGAAAATGAGAAAGGCAGAAGTGAGTCATATACAGAGTTTGCGTATAGGCTTATGTCGAACATGCAGGAGTGGCTCAAAGAAGAGAAAGCGTTTGGTGACCACGATAAAGTTCTGCAGTGTTTCGGGCTAGAACAGTTTTATAGTCGGTTACCGGAGAACGTGCGATACTGGGTCTTGGATAGGCCAGACGTTTGTACGGTGGCTAAAGCCGCTGAGCTAGCCGAGGAGTTTGTGACGCGTCGGGCTCGCGGAGCTAAGGACGGTCAAAAGGGTGAATTTGGCTCCAAGTTTGAGAGGCCGAAGTTCACGCCCATGAGATTTAAGGGGGACACGCGTAGTGAGGATGCGAGTGAAAGCAGTCCGACCAAACGTAAAGAGACGGCGGCAGCCAAACGCAGAAAGCGGTTCGAGATGAGACGAGCGGGCGTTTGTTATACGTGCCAGAAGCCGGGTCACTTTTCGGCGCAGTGTCCGGAAACAACACCAAAAGTTGTGTTTTTTTCAATAGGCAGCACTGACGAGAACATGAAGCTTCTCGAGCCTTACATGCGAGACCTCCTCGTGAACGGGAAAGAGTGCCGAGTGCTTCGCGATTCCGCAGCTACGATGGATGCAGTTCACCCGTCTTACGTAGAACCCCATATGTTCACGGGCGAGTGCGCATGGATCAAGCAAGCCGTGGAAGCTCATAGCGTGTGTCTGCCGGTAGCAAAAGTGCTTATTGAAGGACCTTTCGGAGCGCTTGAGACGGAGGCGGCAGTGTCATCTATGCTGCCCCCCCAGTACCCGTACCTATTTTCAAACAGGTCCGATCACCTCCTGCGCGAGAAGGGGCTTTTGTTTGGTGAAGCTAGTGTTCAGGCCTTAACCAGGTCGAAGGTTCGGGAGCTCGCTGCAAAGGCGGTAGTTGCGGGGCCGACGTTATCAAACAACGAAAAAGGGTCAGAGGCGCAGCAAGCTGATATTCCGAGCACGCCCGAACTGAATAAACTTGAGTCTGTAACGTTAAAGGCGCCAGATACTGGAGAGGAAACGCCCGACGCGGGAAAGTTAGAAGAGCTATCTACTGATTTGCTCATCGCGCCTACGTCAGACGGACTTGATAGGTTGCTAAAAGTCAGCCGGTCGGCTTTGATAGCCGAGCAAAAAAAGGATGGCAGCCTGGAAAACGTGCGCTGCAATGTCAAAGAAGGTATCGCCAGGAAAACTGCGCGTTTTGTGGAAAGAGGTGGAGTCCTGTACCGGAAGTATCTAGACCGCCGAGGAGTGGAGTTCGATCAGCTGATCGTGCCTCAATGCTATCGTCAGGATCTGTTGCGCTTGTCACACGGGGGTTCGTGGTCCGGACACCTTGGAGTTAAGAAAACTAAGGACCGTCTCTTGCAAGAGTACTATTGGCCAGGGTGTTTTCGGGACGCAGACCATTTCGTGAGGACATGTGACACTTGTCAGCGGGTGGGCAAACCAGGGGACAAATCGAGGGCGCCGTTGAAATTGGTACCTATCATTACGGAGCCTTTTAGACGGCTCGTTATTGATACTGTGGGACCTCTGCCGGTAACAGCCACGGGGTACAGACACATTTTGACTGTGATCTGCCCAGCGACAAAGTTCCCTGAAGCAGTGCCGCTTAAAGAACTCAGCTCAGTTGAGATAGTTAATGCACTACTGTCCATATTTGCGCGAGTTGGTTTCCCTGCGGAAATCCAATCAGATCAGGGCACAGTGTTTACTAGCGCTTTGACGACAACTTTTCTCGAAAGGTGTGGGGTAAAGCTGTTACACAGCTCAGTGTACCACCCACAGTCGAATTCCGTTGAGAAGCTCCACTCCGTCATGAAGCGCGTGTTGAGAGCGTTGTGTTTTGAACATCGAACTGACTGGGAGCTGTGTCTGCCTGGGGTGATGTTTGCTTTAAGGACCGCGCCGCATGCGGCTACGGGGTTTTCGCCAGCTGAACTGGTGTACGGTCGCTCGCTTCGATCTCCGCTTCGCATGCTTCGAGAATCGTGGGAAGGTAGGGGCGACGACCCAGTCGTGGTGGAGTACGTACTTAAGCTCCTCGAACGCTTAAGAAGGGCACAGGAGTTGTCAGGTGAAGCAATGACAAAGGCCCAGCAGAGGGCCAAGGTTTATTATGATCGGACAGCCAGGGCCCGTCGTTTTGAGGTGGGCGATGAGGTCATGATATTGCGCACATCGCTAAACAACAAACTAGACGTGCAGTGGGAGGGCCCAGCACGAATTGTTCAGAAACTGTCGGACGTTAACTACGTGGTAAGTCTGCCAGGAAAGCGGAAAGCACAGCAAGTTTACCACTGTAATCTGCTCAAACCTTATAGACAAAGGGAAGCAGTGGTGTGCATGATGGTAAACGTTCCTGAAGAGCTTCCGGTCGAGCTTCCGGGACTAGGCTCAGTGACGAACAGGGAAGACACCGGTCAAGTCATTAGTGACCTTATCAGTAAAGCACCGCTGTCGCCCGAGCAGAAAACCGAACTACACCAGCTATTACAAGAGTTTCAAGGTCTGTTCTCTGAGAGGCCTGGTAGGACTTCTGTACTTACTCATGATATAGAACTTACCTCCACAGAGCCAGTACGATCCAAGGCGTATCGGGTGTCACCCCGCCAGAGCGATATTATGGAGGCTGAGGTAAAGAAAATGCTACAGCTCGGTGTTATTGAGGCAGGTGAAAGTGATTATACCTCCCCTTTGATTTTAGTTGAGGTACCGGGCAAGGAACCTCGTCCTTGCGTCGACCAGCGCAGGCTTAATTCCATCACTAAGGATCAAATTTATCCGATCCCTAACATCGAGGAGCGCCTTGAGAAAGTTAGTAGCGCTCAGTTTATTTCCACCCTAGATCTTGTCAGGGGTTATTGGCAGGTTCCACTTACAGAAGAGGCTAGTAGGTATGCGGCGTTCATTTCACCAATGGGAACATTCCGTCCTAAAGTGTTGAGTTTTGGTTTGAAGAACGCGCCATACTGTTTTTCAAGTCTCATGGATAAAGTGTTGCGGGGACAGCAAGAATTCGCTTTACCGTATCTAGACGACGTAGCGATATTCTCCGCATCCTGGTCTGAGCATATGGCACACTTGCGGGCAGTGCTAACCCGCCTGCGCGAAGCGGGCTTGACAGTCAAGGCTCCTAAGTGCCAGTTAGCACAGGCCGAGGTTGTCTACCTCGGTCACGTGATTGGTCAGGGTCGTCGCCGCCCCTCTGAAATAAAAGTGGCCGCTGTGCGAGACTTTCCGCAACCGCGCACCAAGACCGATATTCGGTCGTTCTTGGGTGTCGCCGGCTACTATCAGAGGTACATCCCTAGGTACTCTGATATCGCGGCTCCCCTGACGGATGCTCTAAGAAAAACAGAGCCTCAAACAGTCGTCTGGGACGAGACAAAGGAAAGAGCTTTTAGCGCCCTAAAGAGTGCCCTAACAAACCAGCCTGTGCTACGATCGCCAGACTATACAAAAGGGTTCGTTGTTCAGTGCGATGCTAGTGAGCGAGGCATGGGCGTTGTACTGTGCCAACGGGAAAATGGAGAAGTAGAACACCCCGTCCTGTATGCTAGTCGTAAGCTGTCCAGTCGTGAGCAGGCGTATAGCGCCACCGAGAAAGAGTGTGCGTGTCTCGTGTGGGCCGTTCAGAAATTGTCATGCTATCTAGCCGGCTCAAGGTTTATCATTGAGACGGATCACTGCCCTCTCCAATGGCTGCAGACCATCTCTCCCAAAAATGGCCGCCTCCTGCGCTGGAGCCTCGCTTTACAACAATATTCCTTTGAGGTGCGTTACAAAAAGGGGAGTCTCAACGGTAACGCCGATGGCTTAAGTCGAAGCCCCTAACGTAGGAATCAGCCTCAAAATTGTTTGTTACTGATGTTTTTCTTCCTGAGGCAGGATTTTTTTTAACATATTGCTTTTGTTTAGTGTTTCAAAGTGATGATATGCTTTCTAGTGCAATTTTTCAATTTGTGGACGCGTTCTGAGTGATGCTAGACTACTGTAGGGAACTAGGCAGTGGTATAAAAAGGGGAAAGAGCCTGGCAGGGCTTAGTGAGGGTTGTGCCGTGCTTGCTGACTGAGCGGTTGAGTTTCAGCGTAGTTCTAACGCTTGCCGGGAACGAGAACAAAAATGTGAACTCTCCCGAAGTCACTTTGCAGTGTCCCGTGCGAACCTGAACGAGAGAACGAGGCCTTCTCTGTGCGCTGCGCTCAAGAAACGTCGAGGGACGCCCGACTTCGGTTATGAGCATCATCGAGCGACATCCCTCCGGACAGCGGATGCAGTCCCCTGTCCATCGGGATCTCCTTCCCCCGGCGGGGCGGTCTGTTGCGTTTCGCCTGCGACACGTGGTTTTGCCAGCGCGACTGCGGCGGGGCGGCAGACATTTTGGCCCGATCGTCGTCGCCGCAACGCTCATCGCCAGGTGTTTCCAGGCGCGACTGCGGCGATGCGACCGCAAAGGATCATCCTCTCATTACAGTCATTGTGCCCGACCGGCAGCGCTACAACAGGGTGCTACGAGATCGTGCTCGACATGGTGCTACGGCAGCGCTACGACAGGGTGCTACGAGATCGTGCTCGACATGGTGCTACGGCAGCGCTACGACAGTGTGCGTCACCATTAGCCTATTGTACATTCACGTGCTCGTCTTTTGAGGGGTTCCTTCTTGCCCTCAACTGCGAGAGTATAAAAACAGCTGCCCCCGGACGCCAAAAGGAGGGCTCCGATTTCTTCTGTTGAGTAAAGTGCTCTCCCGTCTCTCTACTTCGGTCAACCTGACCGCCAACTCTTTGCGATGTTAAAATAAACAAGTTGTTTTGTTGTTACCAGTCGACTCATGCTTTGCCGGGACCTTCGGATGCTTCCAGTTGTACCCCAGGCCGCCAGGCCAACGCTACCCTTGGGGCTTGCGACCCAGGTACAACCACGGGCGTCAGCGCCGAGTTCCCAACAGATCGTACCAGCGGTGCGATCCAAACAGCCTGTAATAATGTCGCCTTCATTAACACCAACGGTCATGTTTTCTACTCCCACCAAAGGTCGAGGGTTCGTAGATTTTTTGTACTGTTCGTCTACGACGCGTTTTCATCGGCGGCTGACTGACTCGTGAGATGTACAAGGTTTTCGCCTTAATAAATGCATTCTTGAAATAATGATTGTTTGACTAGATTGATTAAGTGATTAGTTTTATGGCTGGCTTGCTTAATCGTAGATTGGTTGGCTTGTGACAAGGTATTTCGACTCGTCCCACGACGGCCAGAAAAACATCGGCAGCAGCGACAGTTCTGCTATAGATCGGCGAACGGGCCGCGCGACACCCGATGTAGACGGAACTTTCCAATGCCATTCCTCTTTCTTACAATCAGCCCCTGGCTGAAAAAGAAGCCATCCCCGCGACCTACGGCGACCATGACACGATGGGCTCATGCTGAGGCTTGAGCCTCTCTACATGAACTATTTCACGTCCTCGGCGACTGTGGTGGCTTGGGGCATTGGTGTCTCAGCGATGTAGTTCACGGGCGAGATCTGGGCTATGACGCGATATGGACCATCAAATTCCAGCAGTAGTTTGGAAGAGCGGCCAGGGCTCGTGGGCCGTATCCAGAGCCATAAAAGGGATTCAGTCGGGAAGGTAGGAGCGGGTCAGCCCTCACCATCTCAAAGCTTTTGGCAGGATTGGTCTCCAGTAGCGAGTGAGCGGGTGAGCTGCAGACATTCCTTGGCATGCTTAACAGCGGTGGAAACCGGAGTGCACTCTGAACCCTCTCAATGACATGGAAAAATTGTATGCATGGTACAGGAAGGTTCGCGGCCATAGAGAAGGAAAAACAGAGAAGATCCTGTTGTGGCTTGTTTGGCGGCGCTGTAGGCGTATGTTACGAACGGTTGAACAAGGTCTTAGGAATGATCCGAGGCGACATACATAGACAGCGTGTCGCCTAGAAGACGGTTGAGCCGTTCCGTCAGACAATTGTTCTGGGGTCGATAGGTGGGGTCTTGCGCTGTATAATGTGGCACTGATGAAGCCGGACTTCACTATTTTAGAAAGAAACACGCGCGCTCGGTCACTCAAGAATTCAAGAGGAGCGCCGTGGCGAAGAACGAGGTGATGGTGGATGAAGGAAGCGACGTCGTCCATTGTGGACACTGGGAGTGCGGCGGTTTCCGCGTGCCGCGTCAGGTGATCGACCGCGATTGCGACTCAACGGTTGCCAGCAGCATTACATAGGAAAGAACAATAAAGATCAATCCCGACACGGCCAAAGGTGCGAACTTGGCATGGAAGTGACTGTAATGGTGCGGCTTGATGACGAGCCGATTGGCAACGTTAGTAATCGGGGCCACGAGTGGACGCATTTGCTCACGTAATTATACATGCCCCGCAAGTGAGATCGAAGTCGAAGTCGCGTGTATATGTGTCTTGGATACACCGCCATGACCATACTGCGGAGAATGATTCAATGTCACTGGTGGACCGGTAAACTCAATGCGTGATTGGTTGGCTGCTCATTCGAACGTCCCGAAGTAAAGTAAGTAAATTCTGCGGAAATTGCGCAAGTTCAGGGAGTTTCATTATAGAGGAAGTAAGGCATCCATGCACTTTGAAGCACCACGAAGCTACCGAGGAAAAGCGTTTGTTTGCTTATAGTTAAAATTAAAGTAGATTTTGGGGTTGTGCCTGCCAAAACCAGGATCTGCATGATTTTGAGGCACGTCATAGTGGGGTACGTGAGGTTAATTTTCACCAAGTGGGATTTCTTAAAGTTCACATAAAGTCAAAGTGCACGAAGGTTTTGTGCATATGGACCCCACTGAAATGTGTCTGCCGCGGCGTTCAGCTGCGCAAGACTATAGCCACAAAGCTATAGTGGCAGGGTCCTGTAGAGTGCTTCCGCGCTTCGACCTATGGATTCATTCGCCATCGCCCTACAGCCTGCTGCCTGCCTTCTTAGCTGTGCAAAGCAACTGTGCCAGATAGCCGATGATACCGGTTTCATTCCCTGGGCGGGCCGAAATTGTTTTACCGAAGCATTGTCGCAGGAACAACTACTTCGCAGCACCTTTCGAAGTGCAATGGATTATAACTATCCCGCAACTGTCTACCCATCAGAAATGGGGTCCCTAAATCGCAACGGACAATTACGTGTTATTGAAGTAACGTTGCTTACTTGAACGGCGCCTTCCGACTGCTCAGAGGGCATGGGATACGCGCTTTTGCGTGGAGCACGACGTAGCCGTTAGAGGAATCTTCTTCTTCTGCCTCTTCTTCTGATCCTTTTTTGGTAGCACATGATGATGATGGCGATGGTGGTGTTGGTTCTATTTTATGGCTCGTATCCCACCTAGGGGGATAGGCGAAGAGTCGGCCGGTAGTAGGGAGCTCAAGAAAATTCTTATTCGAAGAAGAGAAACGCAAATTAAAAGGAAAAACAAAACGCGATACCACAATAATTAGACTGGAATGTGAGCGAGCAGTGTAAGAGTTGGGGTCTGTCATGTAAAAAGTGGTAGCTGGCTCATGCCGTCGTCCGACTCATCTACGCTGAACATGTGATAACAACCACGCCCAACTAATGGTGAATGTCAGTTACCCACCACCATTATCCACGCCAAGAACGTTGTTGAAGGGAGCGACGTGTTCTCGTCGATAACCTGGCGTACTGAATTTATTTACAGTATCTAAATGAAGAGTGGAGAACGTTACATATCCTCAGTATAGCATGACTGAAGTGAAGCAGCCTGAGGAGCCGAAAAAATCTGCTCTGTCCTCCCTAGATCCCCAGGCCAGGGAAATCTGTAGCCCCACATTCGTCCAGTCGGGGCGTCCAAATTCGTCCAAAAGTGGACTCGAGTCCCTGTGCCCGCCCGTCCGTTGCGGCTCGACGTAAACTGCGGTGACGACGTCAGCGGCATGGATCACAGTGTCCGCCACACAACAGTGAGGGTCGACGCAGTTTGGAATGTGCTGTGACCGCAGTATGAACTCGACGTGAAGTGTCATGGGATGTAAAATTTTTGCGAAATAGCGAAAGACGGGCGACTTTACGGCGGTTAACTACTTAAATAAGTGCTAGGTTAGTTTTCATTGAGGTTATACTCGCAAAACTCTTATATTTAGAATGAAACGAGTAGACCTACTTTTCACAACTTCAAGTGAAGTAATAAGATTAACGCGACTGGGAACGCATATTGCAGGTGCATATGGAAGTTTCGAGCACATTAGAGTCTTGTAAAGCTGTAGTTTAACATGTGTGTGAAGTAGCAACGACGGGCAATCTTACGGTGGCTTGCTACTGAAATAAGCGCTAGGTTAGTTTTTCTGAGGTTATACTCGCAATATGGTTATAATTAAAATGAAACGAGTTGACCCACTTTTTACTAGTGGAAGTGAAGTAATAAGATTAACGGGACTGGGATCCCATATTGCACATGCGTATTGAAGTTTCGAGCACATCAGACACTTGTAAAGCTGTAGTATAAGATGTTTGTGAAATAGCGAACGACGGGCAACTTTACGGCGGTTAGCTACTGAAATAAGCGCTAGGTTAGTTTTCATAGATGTTATACTCGCAATACGCTTATATTTAGAATGAAACTAGTAGACCTACTTTTTACTACTTCAAGTGAAGTAATAAGATTAACGCGACTGGGAACCCATATTGCAGGAGCCTATAATAATGCAGCAGCCTCCACTGGGCTTTGAAACCTAGACAAAAAAGTTTAGACAGGTCTTGACAGTCTTTAAAGAAATTCAACAATTTCGATATAGCGTCACTAGGGTAATCTTGGGTCATTTGGGTATTCATTGCCTAGATTCTTCCTGGAAACAAATGTTTGAAAGTACTTCGATTCTGTATAGGGCTCAAAGCAGGATGACAAGGGAGGTTGTGGAGGCCTACGAAATTGCAAAATTAGAGGAAAGGTGCGTGAGCAAGCCTTCACTGCCACTATAAGAAAAGGAGATATGATTCCTCGGTTTATCTTTGTAACCATTGCTGCATATGTTTTCGCCATGCCTTGCACACGTGTGCACTTCATCAAAATGTACCACTGAATGTTCTTTTTTCTCTCACATTTGTTTCCGCTTGTACGGTATATATTTATCGATGCGTGCGAAAATAAAACCTATAGTTGAAAGCGAAGCGCTGTGTCTACGTATCTTTCTACGTTTTCGTTCAGTCGCGCTTAGACACTCTATCATGTATTCTAACCAACCAGCTCGCCAACGTGTTTTAAAGGTCAACCAATCAAGTTCGTCGTGGAAAACGTTATATCCTTCCTTACACATATCCTTAACGTACCATTGGTCATTCCCGGATAATATGGAGCGGGCCAAAGTGGTAGTTGCCATTCAATCTGGAAATAAAAGTGACCTGTGCAATTACGGACCAATTAATTTCAGTGCTACCTGTATTTTCGAAACGGTTTGAAAAAGACCATTTTTACGCCGATGAATTACTTTTGCGAGAAACACTTGGTAATATCACCTTCTCAATATGGCTTCAGGAAGGAACTGTCCACATATTTAGCACTATTAAAGCTAAAATAAATTATCATTAAGGCTTTTGAAGGCAAACAATTCATTACAGGCATTTTTATCGAATTTTCGAAAGCTTTCTATTCATTAAATCACCTGACAATATTAGCTAAATTGGAGCGTTGCGGATATCGTGGCTTGGCCTTAAATTTTATGACGTCATACCTAATGACTCGAAAGCACACTGTGGCAATAAACGAAGGATTCTCAGCGACAAACTGTGAAAGCAAGTGCTCGTCAGGGCAATGTGTTAGGACCTTTGTTATTTAATCCGTATAATAATGGTATCGTAAACATATCGCAACAGGCTTCATTCATATTCTATGGCGACGACACAAGTGCATATTTAAATTCTGATAACCGTGACTAAGTCTATAAAAAGCCGTATTCTTGCAGCACGCAAACATCATACAGAAGGTAGAGAAATGATTTCAGCAAGGGATAAATGCAATAGCCTTTATCTTTTTATGTAGCAGTGACCAATTGCTCATCGCAACTACTTCGGCAACACAAACTTGCAAACCCTGTCATAAATATCGAGCTAGGGCCACCATAGAACTTTTCAAATTTTGATGACTCTTACATATTTGTTTGTGGCGTACGTGCTTTTGGCCATACTGAAATAGCTCAGGAGGTCTAAAAAATGAAGGGCTCAAGGGTCCAGTCGGCATATAGAGTAATAAGTCTCGAATTCGATGGTATTAGAATTTGCCGTTGAGTGCAGGAGTTGGCAGACATTGAGGAGGATATTGAGATGAAACTGAAGGTTTATTTACATTATCCACAGTAATAACACAAAGTAATTATCAGTCATAAAGTCATTGACGGCCTGCAGCAAATCGGACGCTGCAGCCTGTGGCAAGAAGAACGAAAAAATGAATGAAGGACTGCATCTCTCTGCTCCCTGTGTCTCGCTTTTAACCCCTTCAGTGTCTCGAAGTGACGTGACTTTCAGCCAATCGTCGAGCCCGCTAAGGTGTCATCATTTTCCTCCAATGGTAGGCGCCCATGCAAGTGCCGTTACATTCAGCAGATGGGGTTGCTCCAAGGGCTCTACTGTCGGACGGGTGACTTGTCACCGGTGTTGCCTCATGGCCTGCAAGTGCTCAGTTGGAGGAGACGGGTTGTTCTTCGAACGACCTTTTAGAGCTGCAAAAGAGCTTTGCTCAAAACCAAGATTACCTGGAACCGTGCCAGGCTCCCGTTGCAGTTTCGGGAAGAGTCAAGCAGAGGGTAGAGACAATAGGTCGACGTGCGGCGCACGAGGTGGGGGTCGCCAACTTGCCTTACAGGTCCGGGAACGTGATAGACGCGCTTCTGCGCAACTTAATTGGCATGCGACGGCGATTGGATGTGGTCGGAGAACTCGAGTGATGCCAGAAAAAGGGTGCGTATCTAGCAGCTCCTCTTCGCCCCGGTAGTTCGGAATGACCGGTGAACTCAATTCGCTGGCCATGAGGAACGCTGATGGAACATGCAGGATACTGATTACTAGCCTCGTGTGACGAATTTGGGATCCCGTGCCCTGGAGAACGCACGAAAAACAAGCGAAACATCATAGCGCTGCATCACGTGCAAGCGCAGGCTCTTCACCCTTGACTCGCCAGGTTATTACTATGTCAAAATCAACCCAGTCTTTTTTTCCGTTTCCCAATTTTGATAAAGCAGTTCCAACCACCAATACCGGAACATAACTTCAGCAGCCTGTTCTTACCCTATAGCAGTGGCGTACTTGTCGCACGTACTGGTGCCACTTAACAGTCTGGTCAACTCCACAGGTACGTAATCACAATCGCGCTAGCTGTGTGGTCTCCATTCAGAGCGCGTACTTGCGTCGTACGCAAATGTTTTATCTCGCTTACTAACGTTTCTTCCTCTAGTCGATACAGGACACGTGCCTTCAACGAACAAATAAAATTGCGTAACTTACGCACTCCGCAGAAGCCTTAAAAAATGGGCCTTCTAATAACTAGTTGCATGCTCGCTTACTAGAGCAGTCAGAACGCGGCCGTCCTCAACACACACGAGCGACCCAGTCATAAACACTCAGCATCTTCCATCTGCACAGGATACGCGCTAATGGAACTAAGAACGCTTCTCAGTGCAAATTATGCACTTTCTGAAAACCTACGCGCTTAACCTTAGAAAATTCGAAAACACCTGTAAAGAAACAAGGTTGACTAATAAACATGCGTGTTACCATAGGCCTCTCACCGATAACCTTGATGCTTCAGGTCACTCACAAGAAAAAAGCCAATCTACTCATTAAGTAACACCTCGCGAAACTAAATGTTTATATAAAATGCATTTTTCAAATCTCGGAGCTTCTCAAACGAAAACATAAACAAAGCTCATATTCTACATATTCAAAGAAGCTCTAGTCTCAAATCACGAAAATTTTCATATGCTCAAAAATAAAACAATACAACGCGTTTTACTTTCACGGAAGCTCTCTTGGTCTCCCGTTCCAAACTTTTACGACAGACTCATACTTTTGAGCCGTACTCAAGGTGGTCGTGGTTCGAAAGCTATTCGGGCTACCCAGGAACAACAAAAGGACCGACACCCTATCAGCTCCTTCAAGACGTTACAGTGTCTTGCCAGTTTGCGTCCTGACGCTAGGCTTTCATCCTGAACTCGACTGACCACGTCGCGACTCCCTACCACCTCGTCTCGTCTTGCCACCTTGCGCTCCTTCGCCCCCACTACTTTCTGCACCCCGAAAAGAACGACGGAACGACGAGGAACATAACTGCCCGTGCCCTTTCTTTGTCCGCATCCGCGCAGAACATGCTTCTCGGTCGCTTTTTGACCGGTGGCTCGAACGTGCTTGATGCGTCAACGTTGTCAACGACGACCGAATCTTTCTCTTCCTCGCGCCCTGCCTTTTTGGGTCTGTCGCCGTCTTTGGCTGCGCTACATTATTCACCGCATTCCGATCTTTATCACGTTTTTTTCTGTGGCGCTTGTTCCTCGAACTCCCTTTCATGCTGCCTTCTCGCTCCTCATGCTGGCCGGTACACATCTCGTCGGCCCGGTTCGCTCTCCTACCCGCAGCGTCTGGGTGATATTCATTTAAATGAAATCTCTCTGTGCCTCGACTGGCGGACAACTCAACCGACTCTGGAACAAGGCAGCAGTCTTTAATCGAGCTATGCAACTCGCACTCTTGCGAACTGTTCTCGACTGCATTGCCCAGCTCACCCTGTGCATCGGCACACAGATCGCCGGTCTCGATCGCTGTCTCACCCGCACAGTCCGAATGATTCATAACTAAATCATCGCTCTCTTGGCTACCTAGACTGGCGGAGAGCTGCACCAATCCCTGAACAATGCAGTTGTTTTCCCTTGAGTTTCGCAGCTTGGAATCCTGCAAAATGCCCTCAACTGCATAGTCCAGCTGTCACTGCACTTCTGCGCACAAATCTGACTCCACATGGGTGCCCGTGTCTGTCGGGTCAACAGTACTCTGTACATTGTTAACGGCCTCGTTAACATTACATGCGATGCCCAGGCGCGGTGACTGTGCCAATTCATTCCCAGCTGGCCTAGCAGTCTCTACAGTGCTCTGTTGGCAAATCGCCTCGTACCTCTCACTACGGCCTTTAACGGCCTTTGTTGCCACTAAGGCATCGTTTCTAGCTAGCCGTTTCGGTTCACCTATGAATGTGCTGCTTATCTCACAGGCACTACTTCTCTCGTCGGCTTTTGGCGAAAATCCGCGAGACACTTCCTCATTTTTTTGCTCTGTACAACCTACAGAATTTTCAGGCAGCCGTTGTCTTTGTGCGTTTAACTGCCGCAAATCTTGTATCTGTTTTTTCAATGCTGCCATCTCTTTCTCATGCTTTTTCCGTTTTCGCTCACTCTCACGCTCACGTTCCTGACGCTCACGCTCTCGTGGTTATTGTATCACCTTCCAAGCAATCTTAATGCTTTCATCATCATTGCCACTATCTTGAATTGCCTTTTGGATAGCTGGCTTTTTCATCTTTTCGTCCGCCTCAACTCCCAACTCGTCGCACAATAACAACAAGTATGACCTCGGCAACCTACTAAGATCCATGGCCGCTGCCCCGACTGGCGGTTAGAACTGTTTTCCTTAAATAATTTGTGCGAACACACCACGTGCAACAAATGCCCGATTCCTAGAACTATCAAAATAAACACGCAAAATTTGAAGTCTGGTGAATCAAACGAAAAAAAAAAAACCACGGGCTCACCCACGGATGAAGCACCACGCCGTCAGGTTCATCGGTCCGCTGTTCCAGGTTCCTCAGGACTCCCTGGGTCGAAGGCTCGTTCTTCTTGGCTGTTCCCAGTTCCTGAGGACTTCTTTGGACGAAGGCTCTTCCTTCGCTGTTCCCGGTTCCTCAGGACTAACTGGGTCGAAGGCTCTTTCTTCTTCGCTGTTCCCAGTTCCTCAGGAATTCTTTGGACGAAGGTTCATCCTTATCGCTGTTCTGGGTTGCTCAGGACTTCTTTGGACGAAGGTTCATCCCTATCGCTGAAACCAGTTATTGGATCTTGCCGTTGAGTGCGGGAGTGGGCCGACGTTGAGGAGGATTTTGAGATGAAACTGAAGGTTTAATTACCTTATTTACGGTAATAATACAGAGTAATTAACAGTCAAAAAGACGTTGATGGCCTGCAGCAAATCGGACGCTGCGGCCCGTGGCAAGAAGAACAAAAAATCAATGAATGACTGCATCTCTCTGCTCCCTGTCTCTAGCTTTTAACCCCTTCGGTGTCTCGGGGTCACGTCACTTTCGGCCAATCGTCGAGCCCGCTCAGGTGTCGTCATTTTCCTCCAATGACAGGTGCCCGTGCAAGTGCCGTCACATTCGGCAGATGGGGCTGCTCCAAGGACTCCACTGCCGGACTGGTGACTTGTCACCGGCGTTGCCTCACGACCTGCAAGTCCTCAGCTGGAGGAGACGGGTTGTTGTTCGATCGACCTTTTAGAGCTGCTAAACAGCTTTGCTCGGTACCAAGATTACCTGGAACCGTGCTAGACTCCCGATGCACTTTCGGGAAGAGTCAAGCAGGGGGTGGACACAATACGTTGACGTGCGGCGCACGAGATGGAGGTCGCCAACTTGTCTTACAGGTCCGCGAACGTGTTAGACGCGCTTCTGCGGACCTTAATTGGAATGCGATGGCGGTTCGATGTGGTCGGGGAACTCGATTGATGCCAGGAAAAGGGTCCGTATCTAACAATGGTTTTATAATCCCTCTCTATTTGAGCAAGCTCCTTGCCTCTTGTGAGCCAATTAGATAAGACAAGCCGCTCAGTGCAGGCAATGTTATTCATTTTTCAAGCAAACAGAAGTGACCTCCTCTGAACGATTGATTGAACGATTGAGCATTTGATTGATTTGTTCAGACAACCCTGCGGTTGACCGCTCGACGCTTGCGTCGGCGGTTACGCAAATGTGGCGTCAGGAGATTGCAATAAAAACATATTGGAATTGTTTTACGTCATAAAGCCCCTGTTGCTTCAATAGACGAATTAATTTTTCCAGATAATAAAACGCACAAACCAAATGAATGCGTGTGTGTTTCGCTTCACACCGCAGCAAGAGATGTACTTCGGTTTCGTCTGCCTGTTCCCACGTCGTGCAGTCGCGCGAGCAGACACCGAAAATATGTCATTTTCTGTCATGTTCCAGCCCGCGATCATGTTGTGTGATCTGATTTAGACTTATAATCAGCTGTTTTCGTGCACGACGTGCCAAATAGTGCGCTGTACGAGACGAGACAAACGCTACAGCTCGCGCATGACACTAAGCAGAAGTGCGCCACAAAGCAAAAAATGGAGGGAGAAAATGAAGGCGGTGCTAGTGACGTATGCGCCACGCGAAGCGCAGCTTCAGCATGGGCGAACGCATGGAAGGAATTTCGCTTGCGGAGGCTAGACGCTGCAAGTGAAGAAAGTGTCTGTCTTGGCAGTGGCGCTCGCCTCCTGAAATCGTCGGTTCGTGGTATTAAAACATTTCTATATTGACTATTAATGAACAGATTTGAATAATTCTTGCGGCAGAGCGCTTCCTAAAGGGCAAGTAACAACTTCCAGCATATAACCGAAATTTGCTATGCCACCTGGTCAGGTGCCCTTTGACACTATCCTGACACAAAATGGCAACATGTGTTGATAAATATATGTAGATGTCATTTATAAAAAAGCGTGAGCTCAAACCGTTTAGCTGGAAGTAGTTGAGAGACACAACAACAATGTCCTTTGCATATGTCCTTGCCATCTGTATTGACAACAGTTCCTCTTGGCAGCTTATGTCATTTCCAGCGTAATAAATGGGTGCAGGTTTACAGAGTATTTCGGGAGGGAGAAGAAGAATCAGAAGAAATAGGACGTGCCCTGCATCGGTTCCGTCTTTTGAATGATTCTGCAGGCATTTTTGGCAGGACCACGCATTGAAGATCATCATCGGATTCGTGAGGTTAACCCGAATCGGTGGATACCTTTGGACAAGGTGGGCCAGCATTTTTTGGACTTCTATAGCCTCTTTTCTGCCCATCGCACGTGGGCGCCACGCTGGGCCTAACGCCACGTAGGTCTAGCGAGCCCACCAAGCCGGCATGGCTGATATACGCATGGACGACGAACTCTCCTCGGAGACGGAAGACGGCGAGGAAAGAATGGGTTGGCAGGTGGTCACCAACCGAAGATCGCGATCTGCGAAAGAGACCTTGGGAGCTGGTGGAGCCGCCAATTTGATCCAAGAATCAAAAGGAGAGAAGATCGCCAACAAAGGTGCTGCCGGGGCCGACAAGCTCAAGCGCCGGATTGTGAAGGCGTCAAGAATGCCGCAACTGCCGGAGGAGCACAGGAAAATCATCGTTAGGTCTCGGGGAGGCCTCAACCTGAACAAGGTCAGCACGGCTATTGGAGAATCGATCATCGAGGCAGCCGAACTTACAGCAGACCAAGCGAAGGAAGACATCGTCTGCCCCAGCTTCACACAGAATATCGTGGTGGTTAGTACACCGGACTCCTCTCATGCTGAAAGGTATGTGAGAATCAAGTCCATTACGATCATGGAGGCAGAATATGAAGTGAGCGCTTATGAAACAGCCCCCCACTCTACGTCCAAGGGGGTTATTAGAAGAGTGAACCTCAATGACAGTCAGAGTGTGATCACGAAAAAGATAGTGCATGAATACAACCCAACGGCATTGGCTGCACAACGTATGAAAGCTACGGGCTGGGTTATTGTGCTTTTCGACGGATTCAGGGTGCCCAACATCATCAAATATGGGTCAACCCTCGTGAGGTGCTATCTGTACAGAAAGCAATTTGACGTATGTTACGCATGTGGAAGAATCGGACACAGACCTGATGTTGTGAAGTGCAGGGGATGTGGTATGCAAGAACCAGGGGAGTCTCATATCTGCTCTCCTAAATGCAAGTTCTGCGGTGAAGATCACCCCACAAGTGACAGGGCTTGCAAGCAGCGGTACCAAATACCATATGTAGTAAGAGTAAGAAGAAGACAACGCTCCAAAGTGAAGACCGAGATGGAATCGGCCCTACCGACAAAGGAAACCCCTCCAGGCGCCGGAAGGCGCTCACGCTCGAGAAGCACATCAAGATCAAGATAGCGCTCAACAACGAGGGGAAGAAACCGTTCCAGGTCTCGGAAGGCGCAGGTGCGCTTCGAGGAGCAGGAGCTGAAGACAAACAAGAAAAAGGAGCCAGGAGCGACCTGGGCCGAGAAAGTCAAAGGTACTGCGAAAGTCACAGGTGCGCTAGCCTCGCAGGAACAAAGCAATGATGCCAGAGTAGAACAGCTGATCAGAGAGGTTATATCACTAAAGAAAGCAAATGAAGAACTTGAGCAGCTAATGCAGGAAATGAGAAAAGGGTTGAGGACAGAAAGCGGCAGTGTGGCAATAGCTAAGCCGGTGTGTAGAAGTAACAGCCAGGAAGAAGAAGACACACCGGTGCCCAAAAAGAGAGCTGTAGTTCCGGAGGCAGAATCAATGTGCTCGGTTCTGGAGGAGATTAGAAATGCGATTAGCGACCTAAAGGACACGGTAGACAGCGTTAACCTTAAAGTGGACAGAACATGGAAGTGGAAGTTAATAGCCGAGAAAAGATTGAAAAAGATAGAGGCCCAAGGAGAGGATGAAGAATATATGCCCTCGGAAGCCGAAAGCGCTAGAACAACCCCAGGAGCGGTAGGTGGTACAGTAAAGCGAACAGTGACAGGGGGTAGCAAGTCAGGCGGCAGCGACAATAATGGATAACAGAAATAGGCTTAGTGTGTGGCACTGGAACTGCAGAGGATTTCAGCAAAAAAAGAGCGTCACTAGCACAGATAATCAAAACGGGTGAAAATAGGCCGAAATTAATAATGCTGCAGGAAAATCTAGCAGAGGAGATCGGGCTGTCCGGCTTCAACTCGGTCTGCAAAGGCAAAGAACCAGGCAGAGGAATTGCCACCAAAATTGACAAGAAAATTCCCTACATAGAGCATGATCTAAAATTAGGGGTGAGTAAAATTGAATACATATTGATAGAAATGGTCCTATAAAGGCACAGAGGTAAAGCGCAAGGCTTGTTCTGCTTCAACATATATAGCATCCCCAGATAGATGAGACAGAGCTTCAGAGCAATATTTAATAAGGCAATGAGGGTAGCCAAAACTGCGCCACTAATATTAGGAGGGGACTTCAATGCCCCACGCCAATCTTGGGGTTTCCGCTGGAGTAGCAAGAAAGGGGAAGGAATCTGGCATCTCGCCACGGATTTAGGCCTTTCTCTTATAGCGGACCCAGCCTCTCCTAACAGGTGTGGCAGTTCCACGTGTAGGGACACTACCTCGGACTTATCCTTAAACTTACCCAGGGCAGACTGGATCAACTCTGGTACGGACATAGGAAGCGACCATTATATACTACACATAATGGTCGAAACGACGGGGGTGGAGGTAAAGCATTTCACTTACATTGACTGGGATCACTTTAGAAAAATCAGAAAAGACAGAGCAGATGCAGATAGAAAGGGGCACATCAGACTGCAAGATGGGTTGGCTCAGCTTAGGGACTACTTGCATGCAACAACTTAGGCTATAGAGACAGAAGAAGAGGTCGAACAAATTTATAGTAGATTGGCGCATTTAATCGAAGCCAAGCAATCGATTTTACCTAGATGGAAATCACAATGCTTAAACAGGAGACTTAGGAAACGAATTGCTCAGCTCAATAAGAATATAGAGGAACACGCACGATATTTGCAGAAACAAAAATGGGATGAGGTGTGTAAATGTGTAGACGGAAGGATAAAACGTGGAGGTAGTTGGAGTCTGCTCAGGCATCTGCTCAACGAAAAAGGCACTAAATAGAACAGACGTACGGCAGTGGCGAAACTGGTACACCAGGAAAGTCAGACTGCAAGCTCAGAGAGAATTATGGAGCGATTGGCTACTAAATACTTGCCCCTCAGGAAAGAGGATCAGGATGTGAGTTATCCCGATTACTTAGGGGTAGAATGCAAATATATGGATCAGGAATTCACCAAAAGTGAGGTACGCACGGCACTGTATGATCTGAATAGTAGGTCAGCAGCTGGCCCGGATGGCATCTCTAACAGATTGCTTAAGAATTTGGATGACGAATCCATAAAATATCCGACCACATACATTTATGAACTATGGAAAGATGGGGTATATCCAGAAGAATGGAGGACGGCCAGTACTATCTTAATACCAAAGCCGGGCAACCAACTCAACATGGATAATCTGAGGCCAATTTCGTTAACATCATGTTTAGGGAAGACAATGGAGCATGTCATATTGAACAGGTTAACGAAATATGTGGAGGACAATGACATGCTACCGTACAATCTGATTGGTTTCAGATCAGGCTTGTCCACACAAGATGCCATGTTGTTAATCAAGCACCAACTGCTATTAGGTAAATCAAAAAACACTCGAGCTCTCTTGGGGTTGGATGTCGAAAAAGCTATTGACAGAATTAAGCATAGAGCAATACTTGAAGTGATTTCCGCTCTGGGATTGGGGGAGAAAACTCTATGAAGCGGTCAAAACCTTTCATGGCAATCGTTCAGCTCACCTTAGATTCGGGGATATTAAATCAAAGAAGATGGATCTTAGTGACAGAGGGACGCCACAAGGGTTGGTCTTGTCACCTATGCTTTTCAACGTGGCCATGTGAAAAGTGGCAAAGGGATTAAAAGGGATAGAGGGCATTCACTTTACCATTTATGCCGACGATGTGACTATATGGACCGCTGAAGGAAGTATGGGACATGCGGAAAGCAGACTTCAGAAGAGCATTTATGAGGTAGAGTCTATTTTAGAAGACAAGGGACTCAAATGCTCTGCTAATATGTCTGAACTCCTTGTACTCAAGAACAGAAGAAGGGGTAGAAAACCGAGGGGATACGTTCCCGAGGAAGAACCCAGGTTAGTACTAACCACGAAGACAGGCGAATCTATTAAGCAAGTAGAATCCATTAGAGTCTTAGGGTTACTCCTGGAGGCAAACGGGGCAAACGGAAGAACAATACGACACATCACAAGTAAGACTATGGAGGTAATAAGACTGCTAAGGAGAATCATTAACAGACACAGAGGGCTGGGAGAGGAGAGCGCCATGAGAATGGTCCAGGCTTTCGCCTTGTGTCACTTCTCCTATGTAGCTGGGATGCTCAGTTGGACACAGACAGAGCTAACCAAGTTGAACAGTTTATTTAAAAGGTTAGTCAAAACAACAGTGGGGTTACCGATTAACACGCCGGATAATAAATAATGAAACTGGGGCTGCACAACACAGTAGACGAGATAATTGAAGCTCAGCAAATTGCCCACAGAGAGAGGCTCTCTGGAACAAAGCCAGGTACAGCAATACTAGAAGAGGTAGGGTGGTGCCCAACCAAATCCAAAATTTCAGGTGAAGGCACAGTAGAACTAAGAGATAGCATAAGAGAGATAATCAAGACGACTCCTGTCCCCAGAAATATGCACCCGGTGCACAACCTGGAAAGACGAAAGGCAAGGGCCAAAGCTCTCCTGCAAGAGATCGAATACGACAGAGAACATGCGGCTTTTGTAGATGCTGCATGGGTCAGAGGAAAGAAAGCCTTTACGGCAGTAGTAGTAGATGCAGATGGTCTCACTCGGGATGCTATTACAATCATGACTAAAACACGACAGTCGTGGAACAAGTAGCGATAGCATTGGCTTTAAGGAATAATAAGTGGGCGAAGATTTACAGTGATTCTAAGATGGCTATTAGACACTTTACCAATGGCTTTGTAACCAAAAGGGCTGCCCAGCTGATCGGTGAGTTGGACAGCCAAGGGATCGAAATCCGCTGGTTTCCTGCGCACATGGGGTCTGTCGATCCATGTCGGAAGAATTTAAACGAGATGGCTAACGCAGCTGCACGAGGACTTACTATCCGTGCACTACGCGACCAGCCCCTTAATAATATACAGGAGAAGAACAGGGACCAATTACTTACATATAATGAAATCACGAGGCATTACTACATGAACAGAAGGGAATTCCCACTGCCACACGCTAAGCTCAATAGAGCTCAAGCGGTGACTCTGAGATTCTTGCAGACAAGAACTTATCCAAGTCCAAACTTTATTAATAAACTATATCCTGAAATAGAGGTACCAATCAATTGTGAGAAGTGTAATGGCATCATTACTCTGGATCACATGCTTTGGCAGTGTCCTGTGACTTTCACAGACTGTGACAAAGAGAGAGACTGGTGGCGGCGAGTCCTACACAGTGGAGTTCTTTTCGATCATGTACAGGCCGCCCAGAAGGCCCACGATATGGCGGTAAGGTTAAAGCTTACTGTCCCGACATGGGAGCCGCCTGCGTCAACCTAAGGATTGATCTTCAGGACATTAAATAAAGTTCATCATACCATACAGAGTATCTCGACCACTGCTAGAAATAATTGACGAATTTCCACATGTAAATTGAGCCCTTCAGCTTATAGCAAACCAGAACCCTTAAAGAATATCATCATCAACATCATCAGCCTGGTTAAGCCCACTGCAGGGCAAAGGCCTCTCCCATAATTCTCCAACTACCCCGGTCATGTACAAATTCTGGCCATGTCGTCCCTGCGAAATTCTTAATCTCATCCGCCCACCTAGCTTTCTGCCGCCCACGGCTACGCTTCCCATCCCTTTTAATCCAGTTCGTAATTCTTAATGACCATCGGTTATCTTCCCTCCTCATTACATGTCCTGCCCATGGCCATCTCTTTTTCTTGATTTCAACTAAGAGAACAGAATATACTGTAGGTATATGTGGCGCACTCTTGCACGTCAAATTTTAGTCCTTCGTCTTTCACTTTGTGCACAAAAAGTATTTATTATGGACTGCTGCCAACCTGCACAAACGAGTACCATTCTACACTATAAGTATGCTGATCTATATTGAACAGTGCAAACAAAGAACGACAATGAGCGTCAGAACCTTACTTTGTGTGCTGCTACTCACCCTTAGTTCTTGCTGTTTGACTCAGTATCAATCCTCATTCGCAATTAAAGCTGCAGTATAATGCAAATGCTTTCCACTAATGAAATAATCTATTATACCATATCTTTTAAACGTAAACTGCATTCCCGTGTGTCATAAATGCTGATCCGTTGCCTGGGAGGCGAAACCTTACGATCTCCTTTCACCTAACAATAAAAAAAACGCAGGAAATTATGATCCCGTGTGACTACTGCTTTTCTGAAAGCCTTTCTTGTGTAAAAATTACCACAGAATTAACACTAATCAAAACAAGAAAAGCCCTCTTTTTCTTTAAGTTCCTTTTAACTATGCTCTAAAAATACCTACCTTGCTCAGAATTTCTATGGTTTCTTTGATGGACACTGTACATGCTGCCTGTGTGAAAAGTATAACAGAAAAAAATCCATAAAAATATCTAAGCAAACTTGAAAGTATGGACTGAGTAGCAAAAGTGCCATCTCTTTCATGGTACTGAAATGCCCTCTCACGATAGTGAAATAATTATTGCTTGAAACAGACTGTGACGCGCAAAATCTGATGAGTAATGGTGTCGCATGCAGGTTGCCCTATGTAACATGAGACAAACATTAAAAACATGCAAGTGCTATGTAGCTGGATAGAACCAAGGTGATGTTGCTTGGAGACGAAAAAGTGTCGCCTGGCTAGGCGTTCTCACTGCTTGGCATGTATTCGCGTGCTTTTTTCATGCTTGCACAAACACTATTATGTAACCCATATTGAGCAATACATCTCTGGATCGGAAGTTTTTCATGTTGCTCTACAATTTTCTCATTGCCACTTTTCATCTAATGATAATCCTTGAGAAGTTCATTAATCTATTAGGACTACCTGTGTGATTAGGTAGAATGCAAAATACACTTTGAGTATCTCCCAGTGACGGCAAACATTACCTTGGATCTGCCCAGATACGTGGCAGCTGCATATGTGTAAACGTTGGCTCAAGTTACGTCGTACAACTTCCATATAGGAGTCTGCCTCCTCAACACTACCATGCGATGTACATTTGTAGAAAGCTCCCAATTGCTTCACCTGCTACGGCTGAACATATATTTATCGTAAAAACGTGGCTTTGAACCTTATATATCATGGCTGCTTTATATGCTGTAGAGTAATCTTCTCGATTCCCTAGGATACTGTAGGGATGGGATTCTGTAGAAATGAATTTTCGAAATGCTAATGCCTTTTGTGTTCGTGAGTGGTCAAGAGACACTTTGGCTACTCAAGGACACGAGAAGCGCCAGAGGGCACTAGCATCAGAAAACGCATTGGTATAATATTGCGACCCATAAATGCTTTCAATAAATGTAAAATCGCGGTTGAATGTTAACAGTCGCCCGCGTATCAGAATGCAGCAGCTTCCACTGCGGTTTGAAAACGACACATAAACGAAGTTGAGAGTCACTTTAGCATACGCTAAACAGGATGAAGGCTAAAGCGTTCGCGCTCACGAGATTATTCATTACATTACTTCACAATTTCATTCGAATGTGTTGTTATATCCTATTGTGTTCTCTCACCAACATTCGTGCGTTAGAATGTCTTAGTTGATTCTGCATTAATTACCTTCACTTTAATTAATGCTAAAATAAGTGGATTCAACTCTTGACCTTCACTTTGTCAATTGGAATCCAACTTAGAGGTATGGCTGGTTTGCCCATATGAGCGTGTTGGGTCTTCGTTTCCAGTGCCTTAAATAACGTCGCCTTAATTAACACCAAAGGTTGAAGTTTCGACTCCCTGGGAATTTTGGTGCCATAACGCCGGACATAGGATTTATTGAGCAATGAGATATTTGAGGCTTTCACCTTAGTAAATGTATTTGCCAGTACATATGCACTAGTGCAAGATTCTGTGCCAGCCAATATAAGCAAGTTGGGAAAAACAAAACAGGCAACACTGCAGTGTACGGAAACAAGGGCTCTTCCATGTAGGTGTGCAGGCAGAAGACCTGATATGAAGTCTATTGTTATTTACACTGATTTTATTATTGCCTCCGGGAGAAAACTTGTCAAAACATCACCTCACGTTTCAACATGTATGAGATAGCATCCACTTCGGGTTCTGATTTTACCCACTCTTTTTAAGACCAGTTTCATTGTAGAAACATCACACACCTCTGGTACTGCAGCAGGACCTTTATGTAATTGTAGAACTAGCTTCCTCACAAGGCAGGTTGGCAAACTAAAGGCAATACAGTAAATCTAACAAACAGCACGTATGAGCACACTGTTCTTTTCTTAATACATGCAAAATGTAGACATGGCTATTGCGAAGAATACATCTGCAGCATGCAAGTCTCAGCATGCTTCATCTTCACTTGGCTGGTGGTGCGATTAGTTAGGCAAAAGTGCAAGGCAGAAAAGCACACTCATAAGTTACAAAAATTCAAATATAACCTTTTTCCTCCGAGGAGTGATTATAAGAGCTAGTACACACGCGCACACACACATCACATATATATATATATATATATATATATATATATATATATATATATGCATATATATATTGTCGCAGCACTGCGTGACTGAGGCAGAGGAGGAAGAAGTTCGCAGACACACACACACACACACATATATATATATATATATATATATATATATATATATATATATATTGTCGCAGCACTGCATGACTGAGGCAGAGGAGGAAGAAGTAAAGTGTGCGCTCCAGATCTCGGGGTACCCTGCGCCTGCTGGGCCTGGCCTGTAGCTTCCCTCTCGAACCTCGTTTCACCCTGTAGATAAACATGATTCATAACATTTTTGGTGGACGTGCGGGGCAAATCTTGGACAATCCTGGACGACCCAGCTCTACCAACTGCCCGACGGAGTAGACGCTTGGCCGGTTTGCGACCACAAGTAACGGACGCGGCCGATTCCGATGAAGGCAATAAAGACCCCACCTGCGGCGAACCCGACACCAATCACGCAGGTCAGGCTGGCTACTGGACACCGCGCGAGAGGCACCCACCTTATAGGGGAAGGCGAACGAAAATGTTGACGACTGGCAACAGAGTGAGTCGCCACAACTACTGCAGCACTACGAAGCAGCTCGAAAACGTGTTCTTTTTTCTCGCTGGAACCGCGCTCCTCTAGTTTGAAAACCACGAGAACGTTCTGACAAACAGGGATAATTTTGTAGAATAATTCACCAAGTGCTTTGGGGACCCGATCTCTAAGAAAAAGAAGGCTGAGCAGGCGCTTTCCCGACGAGCTCAATCACCTGGCGAAGCGTGTACGACGTACATAGAGGCTGTTTTAAAATTATGCGGAATCGTCAGCGCTACAATGACAGACGAAGACAAAGTAGGGCATATCTTTAAAGGAATCGCTGAAGATGTTTATAATTTTGTTATAACGAAGGAAGAATTTAGTACTCCGTCTGATTTGAAGAAACATTGCCGAGCGTTTGAAGCGCTGAATATGAGAAGGATTGGACCAAAGCTCGGACGCTTAGACAGTGTCACTGCTATTGCAGGTGTGTCCATCCCAGCGCATGACCCCATCGCCTTGGTGATTCGGCAAGTTGTTAAAGAAGAGATTGAACGCTATAAAGTCGTTCACGACGCTCATGTGTGCCATCAGTGTGGATTTGACGATCGCTCTCGTGTGCGACCGACCGTCTGTACACGTCAGAGTTACCGAGAGCCTCGCAGAGCCTATGCTGATCGTCCGGAGAGCAGCAACTTGCCACCACAACCGATAAGTCTGGGACGCCGGCAAGATACATCACAACAATTTGTTCTGCGGGCTCTTCCATCCTAAAACCAGCATGAGAGTGCGTTTCTACCCATGATATCCATGTCACCGGTGGCACCCGCGACGAGCCGTGACTCCCGCATTTGCTACAGCTGCGGTGTGCCTGGACACATTGCTAGGTATTGCCACCGCCTCCAGCAGCGTGCTCCACGGTTTAATTCTTATAGAGACCCCGTGCCCGCTCACGAACCCTGGCCCTATCCCGGTTCCTTCCAGCCGCTGCAGCAAGCACGCACGAACCGCAGTGACTCCCCGTTTCCGAGCGAAGTCTCCACACCACCACCGGCACAACGGCGCTCTCCATCACCTCGCCGTCGCTCGTTGTCACCGCCGCCGCTGGGAAACTAGCTCGTGCAACCGACGGGAGCGAGGCTGCAATATGTTCATCTTCACCAAGACCCCCTTGTGTAAAATTGTTTCAAAACAAAGTATCTGTTTTAGTTGACAATGTAAATACTTTTGCTTTAGTTGGCACCGGGGCGGCAGTTTCTGTTATGAGCCTGTCCTCCTTCAAAAATCGTCTTGGACAAAAAGTTATGCTTTCTTGGGATTGGAACGCTACATTTCGAGGAGTTGGCGGCAGAATGCTACGCCCACTTGGGGTCTGTTCTTTTTCAGTTATGATATGGGACCAGACATTGCGAAGTGAATTTACTGTGCTTGCACGTACAACGCGTGAAATTATTTTAGGAATGAATTTCTTGCGTAAGTAGGGGGAAACTTCGGATTGTGGAAGTGGCGCGATTTGTCTTCGCCGCGACGCGCGTTCTTCAATGACAAATAACACCAGTGATGCCGCCGACGTTCTCTCCGTGTCGCAAGATGTGTGTTTGTCCCCTCAGGCTGCAGTGTTCGTATCTCTCAATGCTTCGCGCCCTCGTACAGGTTCTTGTTGTGGTTTAGCCGAACCCGATTATAACAATGCGTTCAAGAAAAATATGATAGTCCCTCGCTCCCCCGTTGTCACCACTGATGGTTGTACTCCTTTGTGGACAGTGAACGTTTCAACCCAGTCCATAACATTGCCCCTAGGACTTAAACAGGCAAGTTTTGATGAACAAGCCATTGTCAGGGTTGGAACGGTTGAAATGTCAACTGCCGGTAAAAAATCCAACCCCGATTGCAGCCATGATAATTCTGCTGACATTAAGGGCATGATTAACAAGTCGCTCTCTTCTAGTGAGCAGTGTCTGCTGGAAGCTGTGCTCGCTCGCTACGCCAGTGTTTGATTTTGCTCAAGGCCAACGAGCGTCCCATACACCACCGGCGTCTCGTATGCAACACCGCATCCATACAGAACAAGTAACGCCAATTCGTCACAAGCCCTACCGCGTTTCACCTTCCGAGAGAAAAGTCATCGCCGAGCAGGTCGAAGAAATGTTACAGAAAGGAGTGATCCAGGAATCATGTAGCCCTTGGGTTGCTCCTGTGATCCTAGTGAAGAAAAAAGACAACTCATGGAGATTCTGTGTGGACTATCGCCGCCTAAACACCGTCACAAAGAAAGACGTGTACCCCCTACCACGAATAGATGACGCCGTCGACTGCCTCCACTCCCCGTCGTATTTCTCTTCTGTTGATTTACGGTCAGGGTAATGGCAAATACCTATGCACCCCTCAGACAAGGAGAAGACTGCCTTCGGGACAGCTGACGGTCTCTTTGAGTTCAACGTTATGCTCTTTGGCTTATGCAACGCTCCAGCGACATTCGAGCGATTTATGGATACCGTGCTCCGCGGACTCAAATGGGAAATTTGCATGTGCTATTTAGACGACGTCATTATCTACGGCCGGACATTTCACGAGCACAATCAGTGCCTGTCGGTCGTTCTTGACTGTATCCAGCAAGCTGGTCTTATTTTAAACTCGAAAAAATGTCATTTCGGTGAGCGTCAAACCCTCGTACTAGGATTTCTTGTCGACAAAAACGGCATACGACCAGTCTCTGAAACGATAGCAGCGGTTCGCGACTTCCAACAGCCACACAAGGTGAAAGATCTGCGAAGCTTCTTGGGCCTTTGCTCATATTTCCAGCGCTTTATAAAGAATTTCGCACAGCTTCCCTCTTCCCTCAAGTCTCTTGTTCACAAAGACACCTCAAACTTGTGGACTGCTGACTGCGAATCAGCGCTTGAACAGCTGAAATTTTAGTTGACGTCTGGACCGGCTCTGCGGCATTTTGATCCGGAGGCGCCAACTGAGCTGCGTACTGACGCCAGCGGTGTGGGTGTTGGCGCTGTGCTTGTTCAGCTCTGCAGTGGCCGTGAGCATGTCATTGCCTACGCTAGTCGGACACTTGCAAAAGCGGAGACAAACTACATCATTACTGAACTCGAGTGTCTAGCAGTCGTCTTCGCCATTCAGAAGTTCCGTCCGCATCTACATGGCCGCGCATTCACGATAGTGACTGACCATCATTCACTCTGTTGGCCCGTTCACTCCGTCATTCATCATTCACTCTGTTGCGCCTTCAAGAGTACAGCTTTTCCGTGAACTGGAAGAGCGGACGCTGTCACACTGATGCTGATTGCCTATCCCGTCTCCCTTCATCGCACACTAAAGCTGAGGATGATGACTTTGATGACTACGTAGTTTCGATCTCTTCCGACTTTCCAGACCTGAGTACCTTCGAGAGCGAGCAACGTTTAGACCCTACCTTGAAATCAGTACGGGCAGCTGCACGTGAGCCAGCAGGAATAACACCGTTTACTTTTCATAATGGTTTGCTGCACAAAAAAAAAAATTACTCGGCTGATGGTCCTCCATTGCCAGTGGCGTAGCCAGAAATTTCGTTCGGGGGGGCTCACGTTCGAGCTCGGCCTCCTCACAGAATTTGCCGAGGGATCAAGTACATGAATAATAACTGCATTGCCATTGCCAAAGATGCTGCAAACGAATTCGTAGACGCTACACACTGTCAAGACAAGTAAAATGTGTGTTTTTTTTCAAAACTGACATATTCTTATGTTAAAGAAATTGTGCCAGAAGTAACGGATATCAATGCTTCCGTGTTTTTGTCTGCTTAATAACAAACAAAATATCACACAACACTTAGAACTATATCAGCCTGAAACCAGCAAAGCAGTGTGTACCGCTTATATGATAAATGTAAAGGCCGTGAAATGAACAAGTAGAGGACGAATATCTCAAAGAAAGTTTGTCATTCAAGAACGTTGTTTACAATTTTGTACATCTGCAACGGCCAGGAAAAATTCTCAGTGATGCTGTCCTTCGTTCCAATGTACTGCTCGGGAGCAGCTGACACCGGTCGTGTATTGTAATTGCACTGAAATTGTAGTCGCAAAAGAGATCACATATAAAAAGCAGCAGTTCTGCAAAACATACATTAGAAATGCGAAGTACAATGGAATGCACAAATGTGAAGATAAAACTCGATAAAAAGCAAAAAAGTGTCTCTGGAAACAAAGTTCACTGCATGTATCCACAATACCTCGCGACAAGATATTTAAATATACGTATAAGTATCCAATCACTCTACGCATCTAAGCAAAAGTCACTGTAACTAGGTATTTCAGCTAAATTTAGCCAGAGTTAAAAAATATGCCAATGCTCTAAGACGACGCGACCAAGTGCATGTTGCTCACTTGTGTATGCAGTGTGTCACGCTATTTTTTGTATTTTGCTTAATTAGATTTGTAGTCAAGATTACTAAGCCGACTTGTGAAGTAACGAAGCTAGGAAAAAGATTGTTATTAGAAAATTGCAGAGCGAATTGCAAAACGTCCGATTAAACCGTTTCTGTCTTTCTATATATCTATTAAGTATTAGCGTGTTACAGCTTACTGATGATGCCTGCGAAATACAAAACACCAAGTGACATGCCCGCTTGCGCGTCCTGATTGCACTGCTCCCCAAGGTTCCGCGCACAAACAGCCACAGGTGCACTGTCGTTTAAAAGGCGACAGGGCAGCTACACAGGCGTTGGCTGTGCCATTTACGCCAGCGATGTGCTCCCCTTGAGAAAGTTTGTTAGGGCGTTCAGTAGACACAGCGGTTATCACTTGTGCAGCCGGAAGTAGCAGGTCCGTCATTTCGCGATAGCTGTAAGCAAGTTTAACATCCCTAAATAAAAAGAACTGAGCTTTCAGAAGGCTGAAAATGGTAGTATAAGAGTATCCTAACTTACCAGACTCAGTCTTTCACTGAATTAACGTTTATTTTTCATGCGCTTTCACAGCAAGCGCTCGAAGAGGTCACCTTCTGCAGCGATACAACACTGGGGTCTTCTGAGAAAGCTTGCAGTCGCTGCCTTTAGCACCGTCGGTGAATTGCTGTGGCAGTCTTTAGTTATATTCTCCTGTAAGGCTTCTGGAGTCGTCGTTTCCGTCGTGTATACGTGGTCCTTAATATACCACTTTCAGGTTATGAGGCACGCCGTAGTGGAGGACTCCGAAAATTTCGGCCACTTGGCGATTTTTAACGTGTGCCTAAATCTAAGTACACAGGTGTTTTCGCATTTCGACCCCATCTAATTGCAGCCGCCGTGGCCGCGATTCGATCCCGCGACCTCGTGCTCAGCAGTCCAACACCAAAAGTCAAAAGGATTGAGGTCGGGTGACCTTGCAGGCCACAGGACAGGCCCGTTTCTCCCTATCCATTGCCCTGAGAAGGTAACATCGAGCCATGCTCGCGCTTGACTGCAGCTGTGGGCTGGGGCTCCGTCGTGCTGATACCACATTGCGTCAAGCTGGGCTAGCGGCACGTTGCAGCAGAAGTCTTCAACCGGCCGTTTGAGGAACTCACTCTTGCCGGTCAGAGTGTTGTTAAAAAACACTGGGCCAATGACTGTGCTATCGTATATTCCGCACCAAACGTTAAAAGACCACTCATATTGGTGGCGGGATATTCCTAGCCAGTGGGAATTTTGCTCATTGCAATAGTGTGCTTTGTGGATATTTACTTGGCAATGTCGGAAAAGTTCGCCTCTTCATTGCGGAAACCTTAGTCAGAAAGTCAGAATCCTGCTCCTCCTGAATCAAAATCCAATCGTCGATTGTCTTTTGGAGATCCCTTGACTCTAGCCATTGATGCAACTGCAGGTGATAAGGGTGCAGTCCAGCTGTTTTCAAAATCATCCAGGCAGTTGAGTTGGACACACCGAGCAGTGCGCCCACGCTGCGCGTGCTAGCATGTGGATTAGCTGCCATGAAAGACAAAACGTTGGGGTGAACCGCATTATTTGTGAGTGAAGCTCTCTGCCTATTTCTTGTGAAGCTGCCGGCTAGCTTCAGCGACTCGTAGGTGTTGAATATTGTCATCGAGCTCGGTCGCGTACCCGGGCGCCAGCTTGGAAATATTCTTTCAGCCTGCCGCCTCCATCCGCCCGCAGCTCCTAGGGCAATGATAATGTCTGCTTTTTCTTCATTGGAAAAAGGAATCGCGAAATTGACTGGGCTTTAACAGCCGATGCACGACAGTCTGTTTATCGCTGTCTGGAACTAACACCTATCACCACCACCATGTGCGTCAGTCGCTTTACGCAGCGCAGTAGATAATGGTTGCTAGCTTAAAGGGACACTAAAGCGAAACAATAAATCAGTTTAGACTAATGACGCATTGTTTGAGAACTCTGCAAGCAGTCATTTAAAAAAATAGTTTGATTATTAGATGAGAAAATGAAGGTCCAAGTATCAGTATTTGGATTTCGCTCTGAAACCCCAGCGCCGGTACGTCAGCGTGGCGTCAGGGATTCCAAAGTATGTTTTCGCATTTGGGCCGCGTTGGCTGTGTAAAGGTTCACGAAACTTGCCATGTTTAATATTTGGTTCATTTAGAACACAATGTAGTAAACCTGTACCTATATATATAATTACTAGGCCCTAGAAGATGTCATCAAAATCCAAGACATCACAGCACCCTGTTGCGGGAACTTAAGTAGGCGTCGCCACCCGCTTTTCGCTGTTGCGCTTTTTCTGGCTTACCAAACGTCGTATCGTTGTAAGAGTGGTGTTTTTGGTGTTGTATAACTTTAATTTAGTGATGCAAAAGAAATCATTTTTCACTTTAGTGACCCTTTAAAGCGAACAGCCAACGCCTGTGCCGCTGCCCTGTCACTTTTTAAACGGCCGCGCGCCTATGGCTGATTGTGCGCGGAACGCTTGGGAGCAGTACAATCACGACATCATCGAAATGAAGAAACGCAAAGGAAAGCATGTTGGCCACAATCGAATGCCTACTTGGGGCGCCTAATGTATCTACCCAAGGAATATCGAAGAAAACCTGAGACGCGTGGTCCACTGAGAACCGTATGCATGCTGCTCGTTATCCTACACTGGCGAGGTAAAAGTACTTCCGTAGACGTCGCGATAACATCGAAATGATGGGGACGCCCTCAAGCGAACGTGTTGCAATCTGTTGAGTCCCCACAATGGTGGCGGCGAGCGACGACTGCTTCTTTTTGTCGTCTGCTAGCCAGAAAGCGACCAAAACTCTCGGAGCCTCAAATCCACTCGGCCCGAAAAAAACGAACGCGCACCAAAGTGCGCCGCGCGGTTGTCAGGGCAACAGGTGAAAAATGCAAGACCTCTGTCTGGCTCTGGCAGCCCGCGGGTAGCGAGAACACGAAAATTGAAGAGGCTCAATGTGTCCTCGCGAATAAAAGTCAAAGCAGAAAAAATAAATAAGAACACAGTTACCTCTGCTGGCTTCAACGTCTAGGCATGAACGCTTTGGCGCAGGTGAAAAAATGTTGACATCCTTTTCTGTGACATGATGGCACAAATGAACCATCACAACGCTTCGTCTCATCTGACCTCGCTGTGTGCTTTGTCAACTTGTCTGAGAGTGCATTGATTTGGCTTTGTCTCGTTATATATGGTCCGATGTACGACTTTAGAAAAGTCTATGCAGCTTTGTGTCAAATGTTTATAAGAACCTTAAACTCTCAAAGATCCGGAATTGAAAATGTAAAGCACGACTTTGCAAATGTCAATGCACCTTTCACATCAAAAGTTATGTGATCTTAGTACCCATGAAATTTCGGAATTGAAATCCATGCTGTCCGTAGATACCGCAGCCTCTGCGAGATGCCGCGACGAGCCCGCTCGCCATCAAAACGCTCTTGAAACTGCTGAGATGGGAATCTTTGCTTTATGTGACTCCAGGGGCATGGGCGTTGCCACAATATCCAGCCCGAGTTCACAATGTTCGCGCCGAAATGACTTTTCGAGCGTGAAAAATACATTCTAGAGAAAATCCAGAGCGAATTCCGGCGCCGGGGGTTGTTTGGTCGGCAGTGCATCACAGCACATAAAAAGTTCGCAGGAGGGGGGGGGGGGCGGAGGGTTGAAGCCCCATAAGCCCCGCCCTGGCTACGCCCCTGTCCATTGCTTCTAGTTCTGCCCGAAAACCTGCGCCCTCATCTCCTTCGTTCCACGCGTGACGATATCACGTCCGGGCAACTTGGCCTCGCATACATACTACACCGACTTCGCCAGAGATTTTTCTGGTCCAAGCTATGGAAAACAACTAAACAGTATGTCGCCAGCTGTCCTGTTTGCCAGCGCCACAAGAAAGAAGGATGCCGACGTTATCCTTTGAAAAAGTCGGCATCGACTTGCTTGGCCCGCTCCCAAAGACGTCAGCTCGGTACCGCTGAATTACTGTATACGTAGATTACCTTACTAGCTACACGGAAACGGCGGCACTTCCATCTGCCACTGCAGCAGATGTTTCTTCATTTTTGTTGCATCACGTCATGCTCCGTCACGGCGCTCCCCGGGTTGTCATCAGTGACCGTGGACGGCAGTTCACCGCCGACGTCGTTGAAGACCAATTTTATGGCTTTGTGGTTCTGCATATCGTCATTTCACTCTTTATCACCCGCAAACCAATGGTCTCATGGAGCGTACGAATCAAACCCTTACCAACATGTTATCGATGTATGTCGCTGCTGACCACGAGAATTGGGACGCCGTCTTACCTTTTGTAACGTACGCGTACAATAGTGCCAAGCACGAAGTTACTGGATATGCGCCGTTCTTTTTGCTGTACGCACACGCTCCCCAGAGTTTTCTGGACACTATTCTACCTTTATCGTGCCAAGAAGATCCTTCCATAGCCCAAACTCTGTGTCGTGCTAAGGAAGCACGTCGAGTGGCACATCTTAGGACGCTGTCCTCAAAAGGCAACAGCAAGATTCGCTATGATGCGCGGCATATCCCCGTCAGCTTTACTCCCGGTGATTATGTTTGGTTGTGGACACCTGCTCGCAAAAAGGGATTGTACCGCAAGTTTCTTGCCACTCACCCAGGATCATTCGGTATACTCAGCCGCTTCAGTGATGTGAACTATGTGGTCGCCAAAGTGACGGCAAGGAATTGGCGTTCACGTGCGACGCAAGTTGTTCACGTGGCAAGACTCAAGCAGTACCATCACAGGTCCCTCTAACTCGGTCAGCGAGCTTCGTCTGCCCCCGGAAAAAAATGTCGCAGCACTGCGCGACTGAGGCAGACAAAGAAGAAGCAGAGTGTGCGCGCGTGATCTCAGTAACCTGTGACGGCTGGGACTGGCCTGTAGCTTCCCTCTCGGACCTCGTTTCACCTTGTAAATAAACAGCATTCGTAACAATAATATATATATATATATATATATATATATATATATATATATATATATATATATATATATATATATATATATATATATATATATATATATATAGCACGTCGTTAAAGAATAAAAATTGCACTTAGTTTCACTTATCCCTGCAGTGCGCGCATCTGAAGTAACAGAGGGCAACCCTGAAACACAAGCACCAACATTACAGCACCAAATAGTACACATATTTTGTTCGCCTGATTCGAGCAGCACTGCTTTACACAGCTTTCGAAATATCATATTGAGGAAACCTTTTTGGCACAGTAGGCGCCTGCTGCCGAAGTCCCTTGGCTACTAAAGCAGGTCTTCACCCTCGTCGCTGTCCCATCACTGTCACTCAAGTACGAGGTATATTTGCTCAGATTGAGCTTTCTAGTGTCAGAATACGATGCTAATGCGAAAGGAACCAGCTTAAGATTTCGTTGCTTTGTAAAAGTCTGCATAACTAAGTTTGTACATACCAAAGAGGCATTTTACAGCAACAGCATAGTGGCTCCCTGTGTGATGTGGTTCCATGGTCGTCTTCACACACTGGACTACTCTTTCTCCTTTGTAGGGATCAGGCCAGCCACATCAATTCTCCTTAATCCATCATATTGGAACAACTTCGACCTGCTGTGACTCAGGAAATTCCACAATGGCGAATTTCATCTAAAGAAAAGAAACAACCCCTGAGTAATATAGAAAACATCTGGCCCATGCAATATGCAAAATGATGCATGACCGAGATGTAGACAGAATAATTAAAGCCCATGATGTACCGAGTTTTAAGTCCGCCAAATTGGCTAATATAGCCTTAGGAAAAATGTTCTTTCAGAAAATGTTCTACAAAAAATTTTTTTCATTTTGTTAGGACTTTCGTAGATATGATATGGTGTGTAGAATAAAATTGTACACCATAAAGTTTCACAATGACTAAATTTTAAAGCTGTGCAGTTGCGGCCTAAAACATGCCGTAGTCTTTATGTGACCATGTACTTTAGGGTAATATTTCTATAATCCACAGCACGTTCAGGTCTAACATATGGCTGTATATTAAAAAGTACCGTTCCAGATATTCCCAAATGTGGTGTCGCCTCTTAAAAATGATGCATAAAGCAGATTATAAAATCGCTTACACATCAGTGAGACACTAATGGGCAATCGAGTCCTTTATTTGTTCACAGCACAAGCACAAGAAAAAACACCACCAGGAATAAAGATGTAGTTTTGGTGCCAGCTGTACGAGTGCTTCCCTTTCTCCTCCGAAATCGAACTGAAATCACTACAATTCTCTCGACTATTACATTAATATCTTATACGTGAAAAAATTATGCCTATAATTTGCTCTACGGCCCATTTATCAGAAAATAATGCCTATATGAATAGCTCTGAATTCGGTGATTAACACATTGGGAAGAATTCTTTACCTTTTTTCACAGTAGCTTAAATTGCTTTCCTGATCATCCACTAGACTTCGCTCCAGGTTGTCTGCTTGCCTTTTGTCAATGAAATGAAGGATCTGGCTCCTCAGCTGCTGCTCTTAGTGCTCTGCCTGTCTCGTGACTAATTCCGTCGCTTGAAATTTCGGTTGCTGAGTGATTTGATCCAAACAAGCACTTCTATGACCAGTCCACTTGTGACTGTGCTATTACGCCGTAGCACCAGGATCATTAATACAATTCCTCTACTTCAATAATAAAGCTGCAACATGAGTGCCAGCACGAAAGTGAAGTCATGTCTGGAAAAATCCAAGCATGGAAATTTTATATACGCCAATTCTCTTTATGCTTCTACTCTGCACGCCTTTAGTATAAATATGTCACCCCTATCTCCTCCATACACCAAGCTTTGATCGTTAACATTCCAAATAAAGTTAACCATGTTTTGCCCAAACATGTGCAGATATTCAATATATGCAACCACTTGCCGGCAAAATATACTGTTGCTTTTTGCCGCAATATCCCTCACATATTTACAATCATCATGAAAACAATATCTGTTCCAAAGGTATGCTGCTCAGGAAGAACAGCAAACTTATTTTTCCGGGGAAGTTTCACCATTTTCCTAGGGTTACCCAAAAGCCAAACGTTTACCTTGCAAGGCTGAGAAACAACACAGATCGAACACTCAAAGCCGTTCTCGGCTCAACAAAGCCGAGAACACTCAAACGGCTTTGCATATAGGCCTTCTTTTTGGAGGAACTCATGGCCCATCATGCAAAGATATCGGCTCTGCCCGGCGTAGCCAAAGCTTTTCACAACAATCACATGCGCATATTGCATGCAGAAATTGTCCTTTTCTTTTTCTACAAGCAGAAAGCTTTCATACTTCAGCTTATGGTACGCTGGTGGACAGTAAAAGGGATGGAGTGGACAATTGTATGGTTCAGATGGCAAGATAGCAGGCATTTCCTCATAATTCTGGGCTACGCAAGAGCACTCAACTATTCGGCGTCTCAGCTGTTGCAATGGTGCTCCATGTTTACGAAGCTTCATTTGAGTCGCATCATGTCCTCAAATGGAAAGCCACTAAGCGTGGCTTTCCCTTTCCAGTCATCTGGTGTGAAGTTTATTGGTGACGCACATGCTGTTGTACAGTAAGCAGCGTTGCCAGTGTTAGTATTTGATACCCCACAATTACCGACACGAAGACTCAAATAAATTCCGTCTGCTGGTTCACTTGGTACTGTAGCATTTGATGTGGTATGGACCTGGCTATATGGTATTGAATGCAGAATACTTTGACGTGAAGTTGAGCAAGCTTCACTTAACGAGCCTTCGAGTTCAGATGAGATCGGTGAGCATTTCGAAATAGCTCATTTTTCGTGCTGTTTTTCCTTGACGAAGTTTGTAACGGTTTAACAGGGTGAGGCGGGCTAGTTGGTGGTCGATATTGGAATGCATCATGTAACCGCGCAAACGACAATGGACGAAGAAGGAAACACACAAACACGTGGACAAATTCGCGCCTCTCCTGTGTGTTTCCTTCTTCGTCCGTCGTCGTTTGCGCGGTTAGATGATGCATTCTAATTTGTAACGTAGCCAGTCCAAATTTCTCAAATGACAAAACTAACGTGAATTTTGTGGAAATTTGGGGGCTATAGCAGAGCAACCACTCGCGCTAGCCTACAGTACTGCACCATGTGCAGACAGAAGCAAGAAATTAAAACAAGCATAAAGAATTTGATCAGAACTAGAACACAAAATGTGTTCACCTTCATAATTAAGTTCAGGTGCTGTGTTACTTGCACTCTATGCAAGAACAATAAATAGGGCCAGCGCTGGCCACGAAGTGCTACGGCAGGTTATCTGTGCGATTAGATTATGAAGTTGTTGTCCAGTAGGGCTGCTGTGTAATTGAAGATTAACTTTTAACAGTGATAAGTACATTCTCCCCCGGCACTTGCTAACGTCCTACATATCCAGCCAAGCGTTGTCATGACTCTGTGTACTGCGAGAAGCAAGTGCAATCCTACACTCAACAAGGACGATAAAATTCATTTAGGGAACATAGAATGGCAATTAACATACAATATTGCTATGCTATAACCATAAAATATGGTAGGAGTGAGTAAAATAAACTTATGCAAATCATACTACAGTTTTCTTCTGCCATGATAAGACTAAGCTCCGATGAGTATAGAGCAGCGGCAATAAACAATGATTTCCACCCAAATTTAGATCAGGCTGAAGAAAGTCACACAACAGGGCTGTAACCTATGCAAAAAAATATGTATTAGAACTATGTACAAAAATTACTATCCACCATGTACATGTTCATTGCATTCCTGCATTTCTAATAGCAATCCTCTGAATCTAATAGCAACTTTTCTTGCTTGTCGCTATGTACAAAGTAGCTTAGTTAACAGTCAGAAGAAGAGAAGCTGTGACAATTTTGACACTGTGTTACGGTAAAGGGAATTATCTTAATGCTTCTACTTATGCCCGCCTTTGTCAAACAAGCTGTAAAATGTGAACAGTAAAAATGTCGCAGTTTCGCCCGAAAGGTGAAGCAGTGATCGCGATAACAAATTACGAGAGAGCTATAAAATTAAGGAGCTATAATTACAATCACCAGTGTAAGTGAAAACCTTAGCTTACTTATAAAATTCACAACGTTGGTGCTGTGCGCGAAGACAAGCATGAACACAGGGGAAACTCGCTGTCGGAACGCTGGCGTGATGAAGCGAGACCGCAGCGACAAGCGATTGCTTCTTCTTGCTTCCAGCTACAACGCGTTTTCAGAGCTAAGCTTTACGCAACCTTCGACAACATAAATGCCAGGAAACAACACTAACAAAGCCACAACCCATCCAAGCGTATATACCGTGCGTAGGCCGCATCAGCAGAATTTAGCCTGGAGTTACCCTATAATTCCTGTCACGATAAAAAAATCAGGTGAATGTTGACTATAGCTTCACTAAGAATACAATGACAATATTAGAGTGCAACAGTCTCGTACTCAGAAATACACAGTATGGTATGAATTTCACCTTGTACAGCATGTCGCGCACACATGTCAGAACAAACGCTGGCGCAAACGATAGTAAATGCGAGGAAAAAACAGCTGAAGCAGCACAGGTGGCCAAACGCCATATGTAAGAAGTGCTGTCATTGACATACAAACGCCTACAAATGTAGCGATAATGTGGCCTTGCACGGTTTTACGATGGCGCTTGCAATCGCGGTTAAGCAAAGAAAACGCAAACGGCAGACAAAGGTTTAGCACGGGCCCAATTGACTCTGGTGCCGCCTTTTGAAATACATGAAAAACAAAGACATCCTTTTCTGATTTAGCCCCTGGACCGATTTCAGTGAAATATGCTGCAGTTAAGACCGAAAGTAAAATTCTAGTGACTGATGGAAGCGTAATTTTGATGTTTAGCCTAACTTCGTCAAAATGAATTTTAAGAACCTTCTAAGTCTGAAAAACATAGAAGCACGAAGTTTACAAGTTCACAGATCTGCACCAATAATAATAATTGGGGTTTTACGTGCCAAAACCATTTTCTGATTATGAGGCACGCCGTACTGGAGGACTCCGGAAATTTTTACCACCTGGGGGTCTTTAACGTGCACCTAAATCTCAGCACACGGGTGTCTTCGCATTTCGCCCCCATCGAAATGCGGCCGCCGTGGCCGGGATTCGATCCCGCGACCTCGTGCTCAGCAGCCCAACACCATAGCCACTGAGCAACCACGGCGGGTGGATCTGCACCAAGAACAGATATCACAGTTGTGTAAACTGGGTCGGTCAGAGCATTCAGAGCGGGGAAATTTGATCTCTCCTCAAGTTAAACCCTACTCCAATTTCTTACATTGTTTACAAGAGTTTTACAAAATTTTACTCACGTAATTGAGAGCCATGTATACCATATCACTCTTCTCCGTTTTATATGTACCATTATGTGCAATTTACAGAATTAGGATATCTTTCATTACTGAGTTACATAGTTGTATACGGTAAACTTCATAGTTTCGTTTTGTGAGAATTTTCAATTTTTAAAAATTTTTATTAGATGATTCGCTATCTAAATCCGCAATTCACCACCAACAGTCAGCGACTAGATTTTAAGTTTTTCATTTAAATGCAACAAACGTCATCAAAGTTGGAACAGTGTTTGCGGAGAAACCCGATTTCTCTTTTTCCATGTAATTTGATGGAACGCACTGAGCGAAAGCTTTTTCTTAAGCGGCATGGTTATCATTGAAGGCCCGTGACAGAAATTTATTTAAATATTCAACAGACAAATGTTCCCCGTAACTGAAAACTACGACCACGTGAGAACGAGGAATTGTCTAATAAGTAGCGTAAACATTTCGGTCGTTACAGACAGCTGAGGCGTAAGCTTGATTTCACCATCGTACTAGAATGCATCCGACAACGTGTAAATAAACAGCATTTAAACAATAATTGGTCCAAACTTTCGTTATTCCAAAGAACACACGTGTAGGCACTGTTTGGCACGAACACATGTACCAGCATAGAAGAAACGCTTGGGAAAATTCAGCGGTGCGGCCGGACGACGATCACGTGCGTCAAGTTCTACAGTCGTGACACCGATGCCTAGGAAAGTTGTTACTCCAACCTGACACCGTTTTACGATCGCTCTTGCAATCGCGGTCACGCAAACGGCAGACAAAACTTAAGCAACAAAGTTAACCACTGAAGGTGCGCGGCAGAAATTTATTTAACCATCAACAAAGACAAACATTCCCCATTACTAAAAAAATCTGACCACGTGCGAACGAGCAATTGCCTAAGTATCGTGAATGTTTCGATCGTGTACAGGAAGCTGAGGTGTAAACATGATTTCACTATTATAGTATATTTCATCCGACAACGTGCAAATACGCAGAAGTATCAAAAAAAGACACTCAATATTTCGTTATTCCTAGAAATGCGCATGTAGGGCATTGTTTGACACGAACATGTATACCGGCCTAGCCAAACCCGTGGGAAAATTCAGTAGTGCGGCCAGCCATTTAGTTCAGCAAGTGCTCCGATAGTGATAAAAACGGCACCAAAAATTCAGTTATTCCAAGCGTACGCTCTTTTTACGATTGCTTTGGCAATGGTGGTTGCACAAACAAAACTCCAACGGCAGCGGCACACGTCGGAAGTTTAAGTGACGCGGTTAATCACTACGATCGCCTAAAGGAAACAGTCAACTGTGACAAACTTTCACTGTTGCGTACTAAAATATTCAACCATGTGGGAAAGCGAAATTAAGTCAGCAGCAAGTTTTTCGATCAACACAGACAGCTGAGGCATAGAGTTGAAATGAACACGATACTAGCACGCATCCATTGCTTGTAAACAAGCACAAGTCTAACAAGTCGCCGTTATTCCGAAAAACGTCGAAGGCACTGTTTGGCACGAGCAATTCACCAGCCCTAAACACACGCGAGGTTAAAGTCGGCCGCGGGACCGGCCATTACGCGCAGTAAGTTGTCCGATCACGGTACAAATGCCCATAAAATTTCAGTTATTCCAACCTAAAGCAGTCGTACGACTGCTCCCGATAACACGGTACGCAAACAAAAAGCAAACGATGGTCAAGCAAGGCGGCATGCCGCTTACAGCGCGAGTAGAGAATAATATTAACAATAACAGCAAATTATTTTTATTCGCCACTGTTCTGCGTGTTTGCACAACGGTAACGCTTGCGGCCTGTAGGCTGCATATGAGCTTACAGTTAGCGGCTCTAAAGTATCGCTTTTAATTTTCTTTTCTTTCTTTTGTGCACCTCGGCGCTGCACATAAACAATATAGCACAGAGTAGGCTCACCACCTTGCAGAAGAGCAACACGACGTGACCAAACGCAGTATTAATAATTACGGGAGCACAATGGACAGTCAACTAGCGATTGTTGAACACTGCCCACCATTCGATCACGTGCAGCACGATGACGCGCTAGTTGAAAAGGTTTCACGGCTGCTAAAAGAAAAGCATTGACTCCATTGACTCCATGTGCTTCTTACGCCTCTTGACAGGCGTAAGAGGCGTCGCGGAGATAGGACTGCCGAAACTGTAGATATAGCGCAACCACCGCGTCCACAGAAAGTGCGGGAACTGCGCGCGGTCCAAGCGGCAGGGCTACCCGATGGCCCGAACAAAAAGGAGCGAAATAATCTTAAAATGTAGCCCAAAAATATCCGGATCTAATTTTTGTGAGCGAAAAGCACCCAAAAACATAGCCGAAACATTTGATGACATTCTGCAGGCTTCTTGAAGATGGTGTAGGTTGTGTGGAAATGTTACCGCGTATTTCCAGCTTCAAAATTAATTTAACCGCATGCAAGCAGCAACACACTGACCTCAAGACCATCGCGAAGCGTTATTGTGAGAGCTGCCACTCAGACGTGGATTTAGATAGCACTTGTTACATTCAGCCGAAGGTTTTCTTTTCAGATATACTCATAGCATCATTTGTTGGTTTTGTTGTTTTTTTATCCACTTTCATTTCCATTAATTTATCTTTTTTATTTCATTTATTAGGCACAAGTAATTTCCCCTATATTGTCGTTGTTGTCAGTGTTTGTTGGCTTCTTATTATATGACTAATAAAAATCGGGCCCCTCGGTTAAACCCCTTTCTTTTCGTTTATAACGTTACTGGTATTTATCGAGCTACTTGTGAGCTAACTTTCAATCAGGCCTCGCTTTACCCGAGGCATCTTCTACAAGAGTCGGGCAAAATATTTCGTGATTCGGGAGCCTCACACATGACCTTGGGTCTACCATAAAAATATCCCCGTCCTCAACTGCAATATTTTCAATTTTGAACGCCTTTGTGCTTCGCAGATGCAATAGTTGCCTTGCAGAGCAGGATGCATTTAAGAAATTTTGGGGTGGCGTAAGAAACTCGCCGAGTTTCTTACTCCATTGCGAAACTACGCAGCAGCACATGCGTTTAAAACCAAAAATGTGCATAAAGTAAAATTTAGCTTTCAAAGCGGGGTCCTCGTGCCATTCTTTCTTGTATGCACGGCTATACTTCGCCCATTTGCTCATGTTGAGTTTTTAGTAGGCAAGATTTTCCTTCCCAGATTTCTCAGCCAGACTACTGCAGCCAGACAATATTCTTGCCCTCCAACATGTGGCAATAATTCGTCAGAATGCGCTCCGTTTGCTTCAGCCAAAATATATGATGATGCACGCGTGCCCTATTGATTGGTTGTTAGCGCTATCACTTAGTAGGAAAAGCCATGATTGCAGTGCGCCACCATGCTTTACACAGCGCACAGCTCTCTGCTGAGGCAATCTTTCCCCACCAAAAGTTGTAAATGTTCTCACTATAAGACCATGTTCATGCACTTCTCTGGCCACCATGCAGGCCACAACTAGAGCATAGTATTTCGTTTTGATCGACAGTCGAGACTGATGAGCTTCGTTGAGCATGTACAAAAACTCTAACCGTCGGGTTTCTCCTTTAAAACGACTTCCGCGTTTTTTAAGTTTCTGGGTAAATAAATAACGCAGTGATTTGCGGGAAAACGAAGCAGTAGGCTTTGAGGAATTCTCGATAAACATTGAAGGACCACAGCGAAAATCACGCGCCACGACATGCGTGCATATGCACTTGAGTTGCTGTGCAAGTCGCTTTGCTGTACGGCACGGAACAGGTACTCGACAGCTGTCAGCCCCACCGCTTTTTTTTTTTTTTTTGCTGAACCACGCGTCAACCGGCAGCAGATACGCCGAAACCAAACATGGAGAGCTTAGTGCAGGAATGACGCATGAACATAGCAGCCATGACTTAACGACATCCTCCCAGCGCCAACATCGCCTAAAAACACAGCATTCGATATTGCGTACTTATCTTTGTAGCAGCAATGAGCTTTGAGTTTATTAAACCGGCATTCCTCATTTTTTCAGTGTTGACGTATCAAAAAATTACCGACGATTACGTTACTTCCTAATGCGAAATTTGAGCGCAGCAAATAAGCTGTTTCACCTTTTCGATAGATTGAGGCAAAGAAATCGAGCAACACATGTATGCGCTATCACAGAATTTTTTTTTATATTTCCCGTACTCCTGGATCATCTCGACGGCGGCGACGGTAAGCTTCTGCTTCGGCGGCACGCACCTCTGGATTCTGACGGCGACGGCGCTGGGCCTCTGCTCTGGCAGCTCGTTTAGCAGCAGCAGACGGAGGACTTCCATCGGTCGTCTCGCTCATGGCTCAGAAAGAACTGGCAGATAATTTCGCAGTGGCGAACGGCAGCGGCAATTTCGGCTCGGGCGGTGCACATATACAGATCCGCCGCCACCGATCTGGCTCTCTGATTGCCACCGCACAGGGCGAACGGCAGCGGCAATTTCGGCTCGGGCGGTGCACATATACAGATCCGCCGCCACCGATCTGGCTCTCTGATTGCCACCGCACAGGGGTTGCATTGGAGGAGGAGCGAAGAAAGGAATTAAGTTCGAGCCGGCGCTTTGACAACCGGAGACTCGCAGGAAGAGGGGGAGGGGGGCGGCGTGTACACCCAGCGACAAACGATGGGGGCAGAAGCGCGCGCAGCAAGCGGACAACACGATAAAGGGAGGAGGGAAGAGATAGCAGCGACTGACTGATGCCGCTGACGCCGATAGTGAGTCAACCCCAGCTGCGGAGTTGGTTTCAGGGACAACGCCGCCGATGCCGACACAAACAATATGATACCCTCGCTTCCGCAGCGCTAAGAACCAGGTCTAGCCGTGGGAAGGTGGTCACGTATTCGTCGACGTGCCGGGGCCTACGTGAAATAACCGGCGCGTCGGCAACTGAAGAGCACCCTATCCGCCACACAAGAACAGGGGGGGGGGGACCCTTTCCTCCTCTTTCTGCATGGCGGCGACGGTGTTCTATGCAGTCACGTTATCTTGACTCTCTAGCGGCGTCAGCGGCATCCAGCGGTATCAGTCGGTCGCTGCTAGCGCTGGGGGGATGAAAGGGGGGCGGAGCTGGTTACGAGGCCGACGACAACGCCGACGACGACGCGAAACCCAGGAACGGACGCCAAAGAGCTGCGCTCTAAAATAGCCTAACTATAGCCATGTAGCCAACTAATAATTCCCGGCGCTAACCCCCATAGAAGGTAGCCCAATTTGGCTAATAGTAGCCCAATCTGGCAAACTTGCCAAGCACGTCCGAGCATGGTCTGACCCTCTCCACAGAAGGGTGAAGAATTCCAATAAAACGGTGACGTAAGGTCAGGTGACCGGCTATGCGCAACGCAGCGCAAGAAGTGGTGTAAGCAACAGGCGGCAGCGATTCGACCATTTTACCTATTCAACTGAGTGAAGGTAGTCCCTGCTCTTTTCTGCGGCAGGGGTTCCTGTGCTCGGCTTTCTCGGCATGTCGGGAGAGCGTAGGACACGATTGTATTCGGTTACGCGGCCACCATTCGCAACCCCGCGAAATGAACCCCCTTCGGCTTTTCTGTCTCAAAAAAGTCAACTCCTCAGCGACGCAGTGGGCTCGATTGACGTGATTGTCAGATTTGCGGTAGGTTTTGACGCGCGGTTCCAGTGCTCTGTCTACCACTCTGAGCACGTTTTCTCCCAATATGCTTGTGCAGTTTGGGTCGTTCATTACAATTCCTACATTTATCGTTGAACTGAGTACGGCAGCTTCATGTTACTGTCTGACATCTCTTTACGGAAGAGCATGCGCTGAGGGCAGCCGTGGACAAGACTTAACATTCCGCGTCATATCACGTAGTACTTGTCGAACTGATTTTTCATGGCTTCAGTTTTGTTACATAAGGATTCCGACTTCTTTTCTTCTTCCATGGTTTTCGTTCTGCTCGGTTCTCTCTCCGGTTTCGCAACGGAGTTCACGGACCACGCGCAATAAATTTAGCTAAAAGGTGTGATAGTCTTTTGGGGAGGTTCGATAAAATTGCTTTTTACTATCATAGTAGAAAACGTACGTGCATGAATGTCAGGACTTAGAGAGGAGTACGCAACAGCTTGCGTTCGGCTTTGGTCCCACGCAACAGGAACCGAGGCAGATTTTGGGTTCTTAAAAACTTGCGGCCCTATAATTTATTGCGATCGAGTATACCCATTTAGTATAGTTAGCAGTATGTATCTGCATCGTGGTGAATTGAGTTGACAGAGTTTGAGCGAAGTTGTGGAATTAGCAAAAGCGGAGAAACAGTTGCATCATTTCAATTGCGGTTACATACATCGCCTACATCGGGTCTTGCAAGTGTTGGCCCTGCATGAATCGAGTATGGGGCATCCCATTGAAAACATTATTCGGACATGCACAGGACTAAAGTTTTGGGATTTAATTTAGTCCTAAATTTCAACCTTGTGGGTGTACGAAGAATTTCGCAGATAGGATGCCCCGAAATTACCATCCATATATTATCTATTGGACAACTAACTAGGACTTTGATGCTCGGACGTAAGTGAGATATCCAGAAGACATTCGTGTTCCAATGGCATATTCCGAAACGCCAGCAGCAGACGCAACCAAAGCGAGCCAACTAAACCTACCGCTGCCCTGTCACATGAGGGCCTATATCACATCATCCAAGTCTTCTGAATTTTATGACTGGGCTTCATGACCGTCACGTGATGCTCCCTCCTAGTCTTTCCTATCCTCCATGCATATGCGTGTGCTGCCCCGCAGGTGTGGTACCTTGGTAAAGCCGTCGTGTGTGCTTATTTGCGTCAAGGTACGTCCTCACTTGCGGTAATAAGCGCACACAAGGCGGCGCGCTTATTTCGGCAGCGCTTGTGGTGTCGTCTTCTCAGTCTCGTGTCCCGTCTACGGTTTGCGCTGTTAACACCAGGATGAAAAACCAACAAGTGCAAGCTGCTATTCTAGAGCATTCTTGCCGCAAAAGTGCCTTTCGCGATGCGCGCTTTTAAGCGCGCCGCCTTCCACGCGCTTATTTCCGCAAGTGGGGACGTACCGCAAAAGGATAAAAAGTTGGGCGAGTTGTTACGGTAACATGATCTTGGGTTGCAGCGTGAATGGACGCGGACACAGACTCCGTGTCTCCGACCTCCGTGTCTCTTCGCGCTGCAATCCAAGATCATGAGGACGTACCTTTAGTCTCCGTGTATTTTTTCCGCGCTGTTATCTAAGCCGTGCTCATCCGGCTGCTCTTGTGGCCAGTTAGCAGTAACAAGCATGTAACAAGCGTGAAACATGCACGTCTGCAATCCCGTATACCACCAACCACGCCACAGACGAAGGACAATCTGGGAACCTGTTTGCCACGTTCGGTGGATTCATGCTAACGTTTAATCACAAACTGAAACCGTTGTACTTCAGAATATGTAAGACAAACGTCTCGCAGGTCAGTGACCTCTTCATATCCAGAGTTCCTGCTTTTGACAGGGGATGATACATTTGTGGGACGTAAAACAGCCTTGTAGAGGGATGGAAAGGAAACGGCTGCTGTGAGTAATTAAGAGACCAGCCTTCCTTCCAGAGATTGTCACGTAGTGGTGACGGTGAAGAGAGCATCCAAACCATGAGCGACGAAACTAGCCTTTGATTGGGCGAACTTGTGCCGTCAAAAGAAGTCTATACTCAAATGACAACGATAGTGGCGAAGACAGTAGTCGATCGTCGAAAATCTGATCTGCAGGGCAAGCGTGCCGGCTTTTATACATGAGTCATCGAAGGTATAGAATGATCGCTGGAGCCCGCGTAGCGTGCAGAAAGTTATACGTAATTCCCGTCGCGCATACATGCGATCAGATTGCACAACGTTCGGTGACAACAGACAGCGGATCGAACGATCGATAACATTCGAGAAACTTGCGTTGCATGCAGGCGCGTGCTACGCTGAGGGGGAACGGGACGGCGGACGACGAGGGCGTAGGTAATCGCTTCAGGCTGAGGCTGTGGTGATTCCGGCGACGCTTCGCGGAGAACTACCAATGACAGCTGTATTTATTCCCTAACTACGTCAGCCTTCGAATTAACTTGGGACTGTGACGCTGGGAACACCTTCCGGAGTTCTTCGCGCACAATTTGTGTGATTGTCTCTTGCCAGTCGTCGGAGCTGAGTGCTTGCACTTCTGTAGAGTCTGGCATTGAGCGGCGATTGAATTGCCTGGTACGCAATTCTAGTCTTCTCAATTGTCGTTGCTTCCGACAGAAATTGCGCTACGGTGGTGGGTGCGTTGCGCATCAGTCTGGCGTAGAATTGTTCTTTTACACCGCGCATGAGAAGACGTACTTTCTTCCCCTCACATATTTGTGGATCGGTGTGATGGAAAACATGAGTCATCTCTTCGTGCATACCGCGACGTTCCCGGTCGGGAGCTGCGATCGGGCTTGTAGTAGAAGTTTGGTCCTTTCTCTTCTGGCGACGCTGGTGAAAGTTTTCAGGAACTCGCTGCAGAACAGGTGCCATGTCGTTAGCGAGGACTCTCGATTTTCGAACCAAGTCCTGACGGAGCCCTCCAATGAGAAATGACGTAACGCAACTTGACTGCAGGGTTCCACTTGTTCTAGGCTGAGACCCTCTCGAATGTCTCGAGCCAGGTCTCTTGGTTCTTCTGATAAAGCTTCGCGAAAGGTAGGTGGCTCCTTGGGTTGCTGAAGCACTAACCATGATGACGACACTGTTCTCATCGTTGCTGCTGTGTTGGTGTTGATCCTTCTCTGCTCCGGTAGAATATCATGCTCCAGGGGAAGATTCTGTAGTCTGCGGCTTCCTTGATGGTCCGGGGCAGGGTTGGTGGTGCCTTGAGGGTCCGAGATTGGATCACGGCTTTTCGGGGGCGTCCGGTGCATGAACATGCGCAGCACCTCCACCAGATGTCACGCAGTATGGTCATGGTGAATAAAGCGACAAAACTATGAGTGGCAAAACTACCGTTTTATTGGGCGAAGCTGTGCCCTTAAAAACAGGCTATTCTCAAGGAACAAGGATAGCGGCCAACACACTCGGCGATCGTCAAAAATCTGATCTACGGGGCAAGCACGTCTGCTTTTATGCACGAGTCATCGAAGGTTCCAGAATAATCACTGTTGCCCGCGTGTCCTCAAGAAATTTCTACACAAATCCCTTCGCGCATATATGCAATGAGATTAGACAAGGCTCGGTTACAACACACAGCGGCTAGAAGCGTCGATAAGATTCGAGAAACTTCTGATACAGGCAGCCGCGTCCCGCGCTGAGTGATTACTTTTGTTAGACGGTAAAAAGCGGTCACCCTAAATATATAAAGATGTACTATCGGCCAAAAAAGTAAACGGACCACGGCACCGCTGGCCGGAGTGGCTGCGGGGCCGCACCGGGGCGCTGCTATCTCGCACCGCGCGCTGACGGCGAGAGTGCCCCGAGTGACGCCAGACTTCGCCCTCTCTCTCTTACGGATCCTTGTCACGCTTGATAAATTTCTAGTGCGCCGTTCGGTTGCTCTGCTGCTGACGGTCGCGACGAAGGGGACTGTGCATCGCCGGTAGTTTAGCACATGGCGCTGTCGAACAGTAGTGGACGGCCGCGGGGCGTCAAACCGCGCCACTGAGAAGGAACGAAGACTCGTTCTTCATGTTGTTTTGCTTATATTCACCATACCTCTCATATGAGTGCATTTCGCTGGCGTCCACTGCTGCTCGATTTTAGACAACACAACGAAAGCAGCCGTAGCGGCGGCTACGGTGACGCGCGCTTGCAGGTGCCAAGCTTTACTGCCGGCGCGGGTTCTCTGTCGATATTACTTTTCCGGCATTGTCTCCAGCAGTGGGTTTATTAACTATAGCAGTGCGCCTCTTCACACTGCTTTAGTTCGCTACTACAATACACAGTCCGTTATAAAACTTTCTTTACAAAAGTACCGTCAGAAAGAGATGATTGGAAAGACTAATCGGAAAGACAAGTCGCTCGTGAAAGTTTATTCACGGAAGAAAATAAAAATTGGGGTTCCATGCGTGGAAGAGGTCCTCAATGGGATGAAAATTCGCCGTCGTCCGCGATTACTTGGCCTACTCGCCTTGGCATCGAGTCATAGAGCGCGGCCACTAGCTCCGCACGTCCGCGTAGTGCTTCCCACCCTTCTTTCGCGGTATGATGCAGCTGATCCGCGGTGCCACAGCAATGGGGCCAATAGGACACCGGCGTTCAATATTTCCTTTTTATTCTCTGGAACGGTGTCAGCGACGCGCTTTGTAGTGCGCGCTGCTATCCAGATATGGTTGTGTCCAGCCATTGGACACTGTAAGACTAGGAAATGTTTAAAAACGAGAACGGTCGCATTCGTTTCGTCGCAAAAAATGCCATCCCGGGTGCCGATCGAGGAGAGAAGGCGCATCGTGCGGCTTAGCATAGAACGTACACATGTCCCTCAGCGTGAAATCTGCCGCCGCACTAGGAGGAGCAGAACATCGGTGAACCGCAATATTCAAGCCTATACGGATGAATACGGCAGAATTGCTGATGCTCAGCGCAGTGGGCGGCCAAGGCTTACAACGTTGGAAGAGGACCGACAGATAGTTGCTGCCGCTGTTGTTGACCCCTTTCTGAACGCCAGGGAAATTCGCGACGCACTGGACCTCAGTTGCTGCAGCGAGACTATCAGGAGCAGACTGCAAGAGGCAGGTCCCATGAACTGCGTTGCCGCTCAGAAGCCGCACCTGACGACGAAGCAGAGGGAAGAGCGACTGAATTTTGCCCGAGCGTTCGAGCAATGGACTGCAGAGGAGTGGCGGGAGGTCATCTTCACGGATGAGTCAACGTTCAGCACACGCTGGGACCAACAGCAGCGTCTGTGGCGTCCGTTGAACAGCAGGTACGACCTGTCATCCTTGCAGCTGGGGGAAGTTGCGGGTAAAGTTTGCATAGCTAGTCAGTGCTAAAAAATAGGGATTGTTTGCAACGCATACTAGCCTTAAGAATGCTGTACATCCTCATTTCTCGTCTTACTGCATGACTACACGTAGGCGCAGTATTGACTACGAAGTGTTTCTTTTCCGTCATTGCATATCAGCGAGCTGAATGTTAGACAGGGTATATATGATGTAAGCCTTCATTATTTTTTTTCTACAGCAGAGTGAGGTGGCTGCGCGTTAAGTTTTGTACCCGACATATGTTAATGACTGCTCTCTCATATGCCCAGATATGACCCCGGCCACATCCACAGCGTGCTCAGCAGCGGCCGCTGCTCGGTTAGTGTTTGGGGCGCCATCAGTAAGGACGGCCTTGGCCCACTCGTGCGGATTGAGGGCTCGTTCACTGGGTCGAAGTACTGCGAACTCCTCGTCAAGCACTTGATTCCATACGTTCTGGACGGGCCATTTCGGGACGGGTGCTACATGTTCCAGCACGACCGCAGCCCTGTGCACAAAGCCCGCGCTGTGAGTGCACTTCTGGAGAGCTACGCCGTGCGTCAGCTTCCGTGGCCGCCTAACGGGGCTGATCTTAACCCCATCGAGAACATTTGGGCAATGTTGAAGAAGACTCTTGCCTCACGGCGCCTGTGTGGTGGCACAGCGGATCAGCTTTGGCATGCCGTGAAGGAAGAGTGAGAAGCACTACGCGGACGTCCGCAGCTAGTGGCCGCGCTCTATGACTCGCTGCCAAGGCGAGTAGGCCAAGTCATCGCAGTCGACGGCGAATTTTCATCCCATTGAGGACCTCTTGAACGCATGGAACCCCAATTTTTATTTTCTTCCGTGAATAAACTTTCAGAAGCGACTTGTCTTTCCGATTAGTCTTTCCGACGCCAGCGAAATGCACTCATATGAGAGGTATGGTGAATATAAGCAAAACAACATTAAGAACGAGTCTTCGTTCCTTCTGAGTGGCGCGGTTTGACGCCCCGCGGCCGTCCACTACTGTTCGACAGCGCCATGTGCTAAACTACCGGCGATGCACAGTCCCCTTCGTCGCGACCGTCAGCAGCAGAGCAACCGAACGGCGCACTAGAAATTTATCAAGCGTGACAAGGATCCGTAAGAGAGAGAGGGCGAAGTCTGGCGTCACTCGGGGCACTCTCGCCGTCAGCGCGCGGTGCGAGATAGCAGCGCCCCGGTGCGGCCCCGCAGCCACTCCGGCCAGCGGTGCCGTGGTCCGTTTACTTTTTTGGCCGATAGTACACTTATCAATGCCCCATCTCAAAAAGCAATCGTCCAGATGCTATAAACACGAGAGCGAAAAACAATAGGAGAATAATTAAACAAAAGTAAAAATTAAATTACGGGGTTTTACGTGCCAAAACCACTTCCTGATTATGAGGCACGCCGTAGTGGAGGACTCCGGAAGTACCTAAATCTAAGTATACGGGTGTTTTCGCATTTCGCTCCCATCGAAATGCGGGCGCCGTGGCAGCGATTCGAACCCGCAACCTCGTGCTCAGCAGCCCAACATCATAGCCGCTGAGCAACCACGGCGGGCAATTAAACAAAAGTAACAAAATGCAAAGATACAAAGTCTAAAGTAACATAGTCCAAAGGGAAAGTCTAAAGTTCAGGTATGCAAACTCCCAAAGCCCGTTAGCACTAGTAGAACGTCTTAAATTGCACAACATGTACTATTTCGGGTCGTGAATGCCGCCGCTGTGATAGCGAAAAGCAGTCTCACAGGACCTCATATTTGAGTGCGACAATGCGTCGGATGATCTTGTAGGATCCGAAATAGCGGCGTAAGAACTCATCGTTAAGTCATCGTCGGCATATTGGGGTCCAAACCAAAACGCGGCTCGTCATGCCAGGCTCGTAATGGACGCACCGTCGGGCTGTCAGGCATTGTAGTACGGGCTGTCGGTCCTCTGCTGGTTCTTGATGCGCAGATAGGTGAGCTGTCGGGCTTCTTGGGCGCGCTGGAGATACGTGGCGGCGTCAAGACTCAGGGGACTCAGGGGACCAATTGCAATGCTTGCTCACTGACCTGGAGAGGCAAAGCAGAAGAGTGGGTCTAAAAATTAATCTGCAGAAAACTAAGGTAATGTTTAACAGTCTCGGAAGAGAACAGCAATTTCGAATAGGTAGTGTAGCACTGGAAGTGGTAAGGGTATACATCTACTTAGGGCAGGTAGTGACCGCGGATTCAAATCATGAGACGGAAATAACTAGAAGACTAAGAATGGGCTGGGGTGCGTTTGGCAGGCATTCTGAGATCATGAACAGCAGGTTGTCATTATCCCTCAAGAGAAAAGTGTATAATAGTTGTGTCTCACCAGTACTCACCTACGGGGCAGAAACCTGGAGGCTTACAGAAAGGGTCCTACTTAAATTGAGGACGACGCAACGAGCTATGGAAAGAAGAATGGTGGGAGTAACGTTAAGGGATAAAGAAAGAGCAGATTGGGTGAGGGAACAAACGCGAGTTAATGACATCTTAGTTGAAATCAAGAATAAGAAATGGGCGTGGGCAGGACATGTAATAAGGAAGGAAGATAACCGATGGTCATTAAGGGTTACGGACTGGATTCCAAGGGAAGGGAAGCGTAGCAGGGGGAGGCAGAAAGTTAGGTGGGTGGATGAGATTACAAAGTTTGCAGGGACGACATGGCCACAATTAGTACATGACCGGGGTAGTTGGAGAAGTTTGGGTGAGGTCTTTGCCCTGCAGTGGGTGCAACCAGGCTGATGATGATGATGATGCCAAGACTCTCTTTGTCGCAGACGTGCGGCAGTACGGTGTCGAGAGTAGTCGGGTTCCTGTCGTAAACCAGGTTGAAGTGCGTGCGCTGTACTATTTCTTGCACCGCCATGTTGCAAGCAAAGGTTACGTACGATTGGAGTGCGTCCACTCCTTGTGCTAGACGTCGACGTACATTGCTAGAATGTCGGTGAGGGTCTTGTTCAGGCGCTCCATGAGACCATTCGTCTGCGGGTGGTAGGCAGTTGTCCTCTTGTGGTTTGTCTGGTTGTAGTGCAGAATGGCTTGGGTGAGCTCTACTGTAAAGGCCATTCCTATGTCAGCGATGAGGACTTATGGGGCGCCATGTCGCAGCGCCAGAGAATTGCGCCACTTCGGCTGCGCTACCTTTCGGCAGAGCTTTCGTTTCAGCGAAGCCGGTTAGGTAGGCCGTCGCCACGACGGTTCACTTTGACAACGGTCTATTGTAATTTAGGGCGTCCAGTACTTCTGGACGCAGTGCTGCGCGAGCAACAAGGCAGTTGGCGCGGACTTGTGCGATGTTCTTTACGAGTAGGTTGCTTGAAGCGAAAACGAAGACAATTCTCGCTTAAATGTCGTATCCTAAGGACAAAGTCGGTGTTCTTTTCTAAATACTCGACTCGTTTTTTTTAGCTCCGTGTCAAATTATTGCTGTGAAGTGAAGTCTTCCACGCTTATTATTCCAAGGAACGCGCCGTCATCCTCGTCGTTTTGCGGCGGCAGGCCAGTGGGGGTGCGTGATGGACACTCGGCATCAGAGTGTTTTCGTCCAGACTTGTACGTTACAGTGATGTCATATTCCAGTCCGAGGCTTCACCGCGCAAGGCGTCCTGCGGGGTCCTTTAAATTCGCTAGCCAACACAACACGTGATGTTTGCTGACGACTTTGCATGGCCTGATATATAGACAACGGCGGAGTTTTGCTGTGGCCCAAATCATGGCGAGGCATTCCTTTTCCGTCGTCTAATAATTGCCTGCAGTTTTCGATAGCGACCGGCTAGTGTAAGCTGTTACCTGTTCAAGTCCCTCTTTCCATTGGACTAGGACGGCACCGAGGCCTAGGCTACTGGCGCTAATGCGGATTTCTGCGTCGGCGTCCTCGGCGCAGTGCGCAAATATCGGTGGCTTCTGCATGCGTTCTTTGAGTTCTTCAAATGTGTCGGACTGCAGGGTTTGCCACTTAAGCTCGACATCACATTTGTTTAGATGTGTGAGCGTCTTAGCAATGCTTGAAAAGTGATTGAAAAAGCACCGGGAGTAGGCACACATACCAAGGAATCTTCGCACTGCCTTCTTGTCGATGGGCTGCGGGAAGTTTGCGATGGTAGCTGTCTCCTGTACGTCTGGAGGACTCAAGATTCGCTGATGACGTGGCCCAAGAACAGAAGCTCATCGTAAACGAAGAGGCACTTTTCCGGCTTCAGAGTGAGCCCTGATGACTTCATGGCCTATAATACGCATAAGGTGATCAAGCAAGTTATTCACTGTGCTTCTGACTTTCAAATTTATTAAGGTAAGCAGTTCAAAGAAGGAGCGACGTAGTCAACGGGGAGATATGGATGATGAGGTATATTCAGTGGTGTTTTTCGCAAAACTGTTCGAAGATTCATCTGTATGGTGACGAACGCTGTCAATGAAAACTTGTTCATACTGAGGCTTTACAAGAGCACCACTGCTTCGAAAGGACTTGGCAGCGTTCCAGATCAGCTTACGTAGAGAGCGTACTCCGGAGGAAAAATCCTCAGAAATTTAAAAAGACGAAGCTTTTTGTTTTGAGACGCTTCTCAATACGTCTACTTTAGTTTAGGGCAGCCAACTGAAGGCACGGCCGTGCCTTCAGTTGGCTGCCCGAACGAATGCTTTCAAAGGTTTATTCTCTCTCTCTCTCTCTCTCCCTCTCAATGTATGGAGGGAGCGGGTGCACACTTCGTAGTGTACGACTCTGTGCTGCGTTGACTTGCAGACCTTCGCCGACAGAGCTTCGGGAAAAGGCGTCCGCGCGTCTAGACAGGTGGGACAGCATTGCAAAAGAGTGGGGGGGGGGGGGGCGAACTACAAGGATAGATGGCGGGCAAGCTGGTATGCGAAAGCTTTCAGTGAACACAAGCATTGCGCCAGCGTCAATGCGCATCACAACTTAGAGGAGCGCTTTCCGAATATGCGTCCCATTCGCCGACGGTAACACAAGGCAAAACAAAGAAGTGAAGGGTGGGGAGGCAGCAGGCTGCCGGGGCGTAGGCGCCGCCGAGTTAAATAAAAGCAACCTGTAAGGGGGGGAGGGGGAGGGGGAGGGGGAGCAGGAAGGGTATATGGCGCCACCGTAGTTCCGCACGACGGGTACTTACGGATACCGACGTTTAACTATTCGCTTCGTCGGTACGTGAAAGAGAACCTCGCATGCATTACATATTTCTCTTGATTTTTACCCTCCACCGGAGAATTATTATATTTTCAATACGTGCTATGCTACTAATGACTGACGCTTCGGCTTCTTTCTGGCTGCAGCCATAGAGTTCAAAAGACATATTTCCTAAAAAAATTTGGGCCGTGCAGCCTGTGCCAGTTCGCCAAACATATTTGTCATGTATATTCCTCAAGCAACAAGCACCACTAAATTGCTCAAGTGAGTTGAACGTCTACCACGGAAGAGGGAATATATATTGGTACATTCCTTTTCGGATTCTGCTAACAGCTGCAAGCATCAATTAGCTTTACTTAAATTTGCGCCACTTAATGTAAACACGTGAGGAACCGCCTAATTTTAAGAAGCAGTTAAAAAGGCAAGTGGTGCTGGTAGAATCTAAACTGCAATGTTAAGCCCTCTTGTTACTGCGGAGTGTTTTTGAAGAAATGGAAAAATTAAATATTGTACCATCAACTACTCGTCGTGAGCACACATGTTTTAGCGGATTAAACTCAAGGTAACTGTTGTAGAAATCATATACAGCCAGCGATTGTGGCATAGTTATTGCACCCCGGCATTTATAATGTAATATCTGGATTCTTATGTGGTATGTGCTTGCGACTGTCGATCCGCGCATGAAAAACCCGCAATAGGCTGGTCGGTGCTCCTTCGGCTGGCACTGCAACGTTGCCGTTGGGAACTGTATTGTCGCCTAAGAAATGAGCTCTTTGAATAAATTTTCGCGATCGAAGACGTCGTAAAAATGTATTTGAGAAGACCGCCATAAGTATGCAAGCAGAGGGAACGAGGGCGAACAAACGAAAACACTGCACAAGGCACCCGGCCACCGCGCGAACTGCGGCAGACAAGCGCGAGTCCGTTCACTGACGTCACGCAAGCGGCGCTCGCAGCGCCCTTGTAGTTCGTTCTCTGGGGTAATAGTGGCAGTGACACGCGAACACGCAGTATCGATGACTACCACAGTACAAGTACGCCAGCACAAGCGAGTGGGGAAAGGTAGGAGCCTTACACGGAATCGCAATTTTTGCTGTCACCTCGCGTTGTCCGCAATCTCGTTTGCCCTTTCTTTCGAATGATGCAGTGTGAGCGTCGATGGCCTGCCCACGTTGACCCCCACGGCCATGGTGAACTGGTCGACGACATCAGGCAACATGCGTGCCTTTATGCCTTTTGTTCACTCTGTTACGGGGCGGAACCCGGCTACGCAGGATAGAGTGGCCGCGTTGTTAACACATCGGCGTAAGAAGAGGGCGCGATTCCTTAGGCCAATTGGTTACAAAATCAAGTAGCCAAATTAAGGAGAAGCCTAGGTATTTTAGACAACAAAATAGAAGGGAAGGTTACGTGCAACTGGTGCCCTTAAATGTAGGAACGTTCCTATAGTCAAACTATTTCTCTCGCTACAAGCCTGAGTTTGGTTGTTTTGATGCTCTTTGCAACATGCGCAAGCGACATATGGTGTTTCCGTTCCGCATTCCACATGACATTGCTTCAAGAAAGTTTCGGTGGCAAGGAGATCAGGTTGAATGGCGTACAGGTGCCTGTATGCAGATTGTCCCCTAGCTGTTTGGACGTCACGTCATGTTCTGGTAAACGAATGTGCCGGCGTCCAGCAAAGAACACGCAGCGAGGAAGCAAGAAGTCTGGCGTTTATTCTTGATCGCTTGACGATGTATCTAGTCTTCACGTGACTACATGACAACAGCCAGGGAGTAGAGAGGTGGTGCTAGACAAAGGAATCATAAAAAGAGCGCGTACGCAACTGATACGATACAATAATGTCGTGCATGTTTGCCTTAAGACAGCGCATTCTCGGCAGTCGTCAATTAGCATGTGACTACAGCAGAAATAGTGGGTGTTTTGCAATAAAAAATTGTCAGGCAGTGCAATGTATCTCGGTGACACCCGCTGCTTTCCTTCATCCTGAATTCCCTGGCAGTGTTCATGCTATAGTACTGCGCTATTTCACCACTGCTTCAGAGAGAGGTGACTTGCGACGTGAAAATGATACACCTAGTCGATCAAAGCAGTTTAGAAATTTGCAGGACGAAGGTATTGTCCCAAAAGGGAACATTGGCATCTGTTTGAGACGATGAGCAACACGAGAAGAAGGTGATAGCAGGAGCCAACTTTTCGACAAGATGACTTGTCTTTTTCAAGGTCCTGTTAGGCAGTAACCTGAGCCTACAAAGGAAACTTTTACAGCCTACAAAATGTTACCTTTTCATGCTCCTACTTGCAAAAGGTTATTACGTTAGCCTACGTCCCATGTTCCTGATTGTTGCGCATGTTAGTGTGAAAGAAAATTTTGTAGATCCGTAAAAGGTTTGCGAACCATTGTGGTACACCAACAAGCATAGACTGTTCCATTCCATCATACTCAACACTATGCTGCTGGAGGATATTTAAGTAGGCGAGTGGAATTGGTAATTTGTAAGCGGCGCGCAAACTAATACGAACGACTCAGGAGATACGCAAGGATGTCCTACTGCAACTTCGTCCTATGGACTATGGAATATCTCTTCTGCGGCCTGTTTGGCAAGCAACCGTTATGTGCTTGAATATATGCACCCGTAAATAACTATTTTGAAGGAATGCCACAATAAATGTTAGAGGAGCTCTGGCATTATGAGACAAGGTGGGCACGGCGGACCAACTGCGAGCATGTGGCCTCACAAGCCATTCCTCTGATTTACGCAGGTGCTCGTTCTTCGTTTGACTGGAGCGACGTATCACCGAAACTGTTGTTCTACCGGGTCTGAAGCTGCCAAAATGTGCCTGTTCCTTCCACGTGTTTTCTTAATACGTCAGCAACGATGGAGAATTATCACAAGACCCCTTCCTTCCACGTTAGGCCAGCTTTGGTCTCGCGCACTCCAACCCTAGCGCCACCTGCACATCATGTGACATCAGTCGGCAGCTGTACAAAAGCACGACTGCAGCTGCACGATTTCAGTGGGCAACGGCGGATCAACTGCGGGTATGTGGCTTCACAAGCCCTTCCTCTGCTTTACACAGGTTAGTTACTACTCTGCATCATTTAAGAGCGATTGCCGCTGTCTTTTGTTCTTACCGTGCCCCCTGCGTTGTACTACTATTGCTTTCGAAATATACTGTATGTGTTTACTTTTGCTGTGCGGTGACGTTGAGACAAATCCAGGCCCCGATATCGAAAAATTCCTGCAAGAAATACTGGCAGGACAAATCAAGTTGGTTGAAGATATGGCGATGCTTAGAACGCAGCAGAACAATATGGAAAAACTTTTTACTGATTGGGGCAATCGTTTCGCTATTTTAGAAAAACGTATCGCTCTTGTAGATGAACTTGAACAAACCATTAAATCTCTAGAAACCAAAGTAGTGGAATTTCAAGATAGGAGTAGGCGCTCTAACGTGATAACTATTGGCCTTCGGGAAGAAGCCGCTGAGACAGAAACCGAGCTTAAGCGAAATATTGTGACTGATATTTTTTCGCGTATGCTAAACAAAAATTGCACCTCGATTGGAAGAACCCACAGTTTAGCGAAGACCGGTAAACAAAGACGCGTTATGATGTTCTTTCAGGATTTCAATTAATAACTTAAAATCTTAAAAAACGCCCACAAGCTAAGAGGGACCAGAATTTCTGTACAAAATGATTATTCACAGGAAACCCTCAGGTAAGCATAACTGATTTGAGCGTGAAGGCTCAGAAAAAAGAAGGCAAGAACGTTAGTTTGATAGACGCGAAACTGCGGGTCAAGCAATCAATACTTTAGATGGAACGATGCCACGAACACCAGGATTAAAATTCATGACTATCACAGTACTTCAAAAAAGGACTGACTTCCTCCCCCACAAGAATTCCGAATTTTAAATATCAGTGCACGCAGTGTTATCAACAAGAGTGATCAGCTTGACGCGACTATTTTTGCGCATAACCCACACAGTTGCGTCATCACAGGAGCATGGCTGTATGACGAAATAGAAGGTACGATGTCTTTCCCTCTAATTATCATGCTTTCCGTCGTGATAGACCTACTAGAGGCGGCGGTATTGTTATTTTGTTTTGACAAGATACCTCGGCAGTTCTCCTACGCCAAGCTGCTAATCTTGAAACGATCTCTTTAAAAGTTGTTTGCCATAATACCTCTTTTTGCTTGTTGCTGTTTACTAGCTCCCGATTCCGCACCGCAGTTTCTTAATGATCTGCGTGATCACATGGCATCTTTTGTACACAACAAAATTTTTCTAATAGTCCATTTCAATCTTCCGGGAGTTGATGTCGCGGAATTTCTAGCGCTGATGCTAATATAAATAATGAGCGCTTGCGTAACATCATTTTGATGCACAACTTGCAGAAAGTGGTTACTGAGCGAACACGAATTAGCACTGCTTCTGCCTGAATACTTGACCTTGTGTTTATTAGCCGGACTTAAGATAATTATTCAATCTCTCCTGAACATAGCATTTCTGATGATGACCTTGTGGCTTTTTCTTGCTACCCTAATCATCTCAGATCGTCTCATTGCAAAACTATTACTGGAAAATATTTCCCACGCGCCACGGATGAGAGCATTATGGATCTTGACTTTCGTCTTAGCGGTATTGGGGGACATGACACTGTTCAACTTTAGGATGAATTTGAGAATATTTGTGCGCACTGTTTTGATAACTTTATTCCAAATAAAACCGAGGAAACATCTAGATCTACTCCCTGGATGACGCGTAACAAGAGAAAGGTCAAGTGACTAAGACGACAGGGTATTTCTCGTGACATAGCAGGACCCTACCAAGCAAAATTAAATGAGGCTGTCAGTGCTCCTAAACTTCGCTATTTCCAGTTAACCCTGCATAACTTCACCCGAACTGTTCCTTGCAAGTTTTGTGGCTATCACAGTAAAAAAAAAAAGTAAATCAGTCGACCATATTATGCATGAGGGCAATCTGTCGTCAATAAGCAAGATATCACTGATCACTTCAATGTTTATTTTAAAAGTCCTTTTAGACTCGCCCGCTACCCCTCGGGTGAATGGCGTAGCACACAATGATGATCTAAGTTTTGTTTCTTTGTCTGGCATCTTTACTATGCTTCTGAATATAAATACAATATCGTCTCCAGGGCCTGATAACCTACCAAGCGTGTTTCTTCACAGTTACGCCGAAATGCTACCTCACTTTTTTGTTATTATCGTTCGTGCAACCCTTTCATCGGCTGTGCTTCCTAACGACTGGCTTTCTGCTCGTATTGTTCCGATACTAAAGAGACGATCCGTCACTAGTGACAAGCTAGCGCCCATATCACTAACCTCATCTCGTTGCGCACTTTTAGAACACATTATTGATTCTGAAATCAATACTTTTCTCGATGAGAGAGCCATTCTATCTCCTATGCAGCATGGTTTTTGAAAGGGCCTCTCCACTGTAACCCAATTAACCACTGTAATTCAGTCTCGCTGGCATTGTCAACAAATCAGGGCAAACAGACGTCATAATTTTGGACTTCAGGAAAGCATTTGATCTTGTATCGCACGCAAAGCTAATAGAAAAACTTGAACATCTCAACATTCCTTCACATCTGGTAAATTGGATTCGCACTTATCTTTCCAACCGTACGCAATTCGCGGTAGTTGATAATTGTTCTTCCAGTATCCTTCCTATCATCCCTGGGGTTTCCCAGGGTAGTGTTCGAGTACCATTATTATTTAACATGTATATTAATGACACTGTCGACACTGTTACTGAGCCCGTGCGAATAGGACTTCTTGCTGATGACTATCTCCTCTTTAAAGAAATCACTTGCCAACAAGATCAAGTTACTCTAACCTTCAAGACATACTAACTTGGTGTGCACGCGGGAATATGCAGCGTAACATTCATAAACAGTATTTATGAAGATCACTAGAAAAATTAATAAATTGTCGTTTACCTATAGCCTAGCATCCAAATCTGTTATGGAGGTGAATGAATATAGGTACTTCGGTGTTACAATAGCCAGTAACCTTAGTTGGAACGCGCACATCGTTAAACTTTGCGACTCAGCTTTTAAAAAGCTTTGCTACCTGAGGCATCAATTAAAACACGCTCCTTCTGAAACCCGTCTTATCGCCTGCACCTCTCTTGTCCGTCCTAAACTCGAGTACGCAGCTACTGTATGGGATCCATATACTAAAGCTAACATCGACGCGCTAGAAGTGATACAACGCAAAGCAGTAAGGTTCATCTTCTCTAAATATCGCTCAAGTGATTCCCCAAGTCAATTAATGTGTGAGCACAATATTCAGTCTTTGCAACTAAGAAAAATTCACAGGCTTAAATGACCCGCCGTGGTTGCTCAGTGGCTATGGTGTTGGGCTGCTGAGCACGAGGTCGCGGGATCGAATCCCGGCCACGGCGGCCGCATTTCGATGGGGGCGAAATGCGAAAACATCCGTGTGCTTAGATTTAGGTGCACATTAAAGAACCCCAGGTGGTCAAAATTTCCGGAGTCCTCCACTACGGCGTGCCTCATAATCAGAAAGTGGTTTTGGCACGTAAAACCACAAATATTATTATTATTACAGGCTTAAATGAATCTTCTCACTCATCATCATCATCAGCCTATTTTATGTCCACTGCAGGACGAAGGCGACCTCTAATTACCCCTGTCCTGCGCCAACCGATTCCAACTATCACCTGCAAGTTTCCTAATTTCGTCGCGCCACCTAGTCTTCTGCCATATTCTATGTGCTTCCCTTCTCTTTGTACACATTCTGTTGCCCTAATGGTCCAACGGTTATCTAATCTGTGCATTACATGACCTGCCCAGCACCATTTTTTTTCTCTTAATGTCTATTAGAATAGCGTCCATACCCGTTTGCTCTCTGATCCAAACCGCTCTCATTCTGTCTTTTAAAGTTATGCCTAGCATTCTTCGTTCCATCGCTCTTTGCGCGGTCCCCAACTTGTTCTCAAGTTTCGTTGTCAGTCTCCAAGTCTCTGCCCCATATATAAGCACCGGTAAAATGCACTGATACCTTCCTTTTCAATGATAACGGTAAGCTCCCATCAAGAGCTCATGATGTTTGCAGTATGCGATCCAACCCATGTTTATTCTTCTGTGAATTTCCTAACCATGGCCAGGGTTCCCTGTGATTAGTTGACCAAGGTAAACGTACTCCTTCACAGACTGTAGACGCTGAGTTGCGATCTTGAACTCTTGTTCCCTTGCCCGGTTATTTATAATTATCTTTGTCTTCTGCATATTAATCTTCAGCCCCACTCTTACACTCTCCCTCTTAAGGTCCTCAATAATTTGTTGTAACTCGCGCGCAGTGTTGCTGAATAGAACGATGACATCGGCAAACCGAACGTTGCTGAGGTATTCCCCGTAGATTCTTACTCCCAAAGTTTCCCAGTTTAATAGCTTGAATACTTCTTCCAAACACACAGTGAACAGAATTGGGGAGATTGAGTCTCCTTGTGTGACCCCTTGCTTTATAGGTATCCTCCTACTTTTCTTGTGTAGAATTAAAGTGGCTGTGGGATCTCTGTAGATATTTTCAAGGGTATTTACGTAGGCGGTCTGTACTCCTTGATTACGCAATGCCTCTATGACTGCTGGTATCTCTATTGAATACATTGTTCTTACTCTTCTTACTGAGTAACAATAAACTATCTCTTTCTCCCGAAGCTTCTATAACATCCCTTACTGCTCGCCGAACAAGACATCGCCACGCTACCTCATTAACGCCTTATAATGGTAGAACCAACGTCTTTATGCATTCCTTTTCCCCTCGCACGGTAACGGAATGGAACAGCCTACCTTCTAGCAAACTTGTCAGCACTTACTCAATGGCGTCTATTACTAATCTAAAATTAGTGCTTGTTGTTACAAAATATTGTTTTAATTTGTATCATTATGCAATGTTTATTGATTTCCACGTTGTAATAATTTTGAATTATACACTCCTCTTTTTCTTTATTACATTCCAGAGCTTCGAAATTGTGCTTACGGAACAATGTCTCAATTTGTATTTGCCACTATCTATGTATTATTTAGGTGCTTTGCTCATCATGCATTCCTTCTTTCTATTACATTTTTCCGGAGCTTTTCTAGTCCTTCGTCATTATATTGTGTTTTCTTCATCGTTTGTGAAGTATTATAGTGAAGTTCCATTGATCATGGGGAACAAAGAAGCAATAAAGAAATACTAAAGAATAAAAAAAACTTTAAAGTGTGGAACTTTTGCTTCTGTTGAGTACTTGCAACTGGCTCGTATCTGAGCCAGTATATCTGATGGAACGATTGGGCATGTCGAATAAGTAATGACTGGAAGCGCGGCGGTGTAAAATGAGCGGTTTATAAGACACGCTTGCTGCTGGAAGTAGACGTGGAAAAGGTAGGAACATTACGCGCCCTCTTGCGGTCGCGGCTGTGGCGTTGCGTCGCTAAGCCGGAAGACGCTGGCTCGAGTCCCGGCTTCGGCGGCCGCATTTCCACAGGTGCGAAATGCAAGAACGGCCGCGCACCATGCAACGGCTGCACGGTCCTGAACACAAGGTGGTCAACGTTAATATTTGTTCCTCCGTTACGGCGTGTCTCACAATAAGAATATGCTTCTCGCACATAAAGCTCCAGAATTTCATTTTTGTGTTGTCTGCGGCGTGGGAGCCATCCTAGTTTACTTAAGGTGCAGACCCTATAATAGGTTGAGCTAAAGAATTAGGTAATTTGCTCATACTCAGAAAAGTCTTCATGTGGGAAATACGCTTCAGGAGGGGAGAATTCTTGGAAAGAGCAATAACCACAGTCTGTGAGAGGTAATGGTAGTACACTATATAAGAAAGAAAAAATCTGAATGCACGACTCATACGTCCGTCTGTTGTTGTAATATAAATTACGATATTGCTACGGCTAGTCGTCGTCACATTTGTGATTCATCTTCTCCATGCTCGTTAAAATATTCATTTGGATGTGCATTCGATGTCGTCAGTGCTTTTAAGTTCTAGCTTTTCGTGTTTGACCTTTTAACAGCAATTATGTCTCAGCAAACGCCAATTAGGCTCAGGAGAAGTTCTTTTTAACTGTGCGAGTATTTTCCGTCTATGTTAAAATACGCAGCCAGGCAGCTTCGCTTAATAAGGTCATTAAGCACCTGCGGGCTCCATAGCTGAAAGTGCATCGTGAGCCTACAGTGAGTCAGGCACGTTGACATTTCTTTGAGCTCGAGAAAGATGACAAAACTGTGCTTGTGGTCCGTGCTTTGTATGGATACTTGAATTGCTCCGAGCTGTGTGGTGCTCGTGGTGCTCAGTTAGCAGGGAACACAGGTCGCACTAGGCCTCCACGAAATTATTGGTATAAACCACGCTCATAGTTGAAGTAACAGTGGTATTGTTCAAAATGGCATTCTAGATTCGCACAATCTGCTTGCACACAAATTTTATGCGTTTTCGTGAACCCAGAAAATTAGAAATAACATTGCTCTTAGTATACCATTGAGGACCATGAAAATGGCACGTCATAAATAGGTACAAACAGATATTGAACTAAAACACACATTATATTGAGGCAAGTGCCTTAGGGGCATCCCCAGTTTTCTCAGAACTGAAAGCTAGGAATGGAATAAAATGCTTCAGAAATAATGAATGTCACTTCTAGGCAGTGTTTGGAAATGTGTTTAACAGATCATAACAGGTACTTTCGACAGAAAACGTCTTGTGCATTTATTTTCAATATGGCCTGCTGAGCGCGGCTGCCCGCAATACTAAACACATGGAACCCAGTGCATTTATGTTCCGTTAGACATGCTGTATCCCCGCAGGGACGTCTGCGTCAGCAGGCGTTTGGTGTGTTGCGACACCACGTACCCTACTTTAAATCAGCATTGGCCTCACATTATTTAAATGGTGAACATAATCACCCTGATCGCTGCAGGTTTGCCTTATGCTTTTTGCCTGCAAAAAATATTTTTTTTTGTTTTTGCTTATTGCTTTATATACGAATATTGATGTCTTAGGTCTGAGACATAGCGGGAGTCAGAAGTTACAGTAAAACAACGTGCAATCAACACGTTGCAAAAAACGCACATGTGGTAATTTTCGGTGATATGTAGGTTGTTTGACAACCTAATGGTAAATGGTAAGTAAGAAAATTTGAACTTACCTAAGTAAGATCGGAAGGAAACAATATTCAAAGGATCAGCACTTTGTGTTCTACACGCTGACGACCTAACAAATGCTACAGATCGGCCGACGAAAAGAAGCATGCACAATTATGTGCAGCATTATAATGCCTTAACACGTACATATATGTGCCAACGGTACCAGCGATAGCAAGCCAGCATAGAGAAGGGGATAAATTGCAATCGTATTAAGCACAAATAAAGCTAACATCTTTCTTCTACAATACCCCAAGCTTTGATACGTCATATGCGGCGTGAGGTGACCATTTTATCAGGGAAGAAGTTTGGGCGTGTAGGTGGGATACATACAAACTGGGATACATAGCGCAAGAAAGACACAGGGACAAGCAGGAACACGCGCGCTTGTCCCGTGTTCCTGCTTGTCCCTGCGTCTTTCTTGCGCTATGTATCCCAGTTTGTATGTGAGGTAACCAGACAAGAGATGGATATTCTAGAGCGAGCCTCACAAGCGATTTATAAGCTCCTAGCTCTCATTGCTTGGTAACTGTTTTAGTGCTCTCTTTAAATAGCTAAGTCGCTTTAGTGCTTTGGAACAAATTAGCGTGTTTGTGCTATTTTAGGTTGGAAGAAACCGTTACTACATGATACCTAAACTTCGTGACATTAGTCGAAATCTTCTCATAATTGATGTAGGTGAATTTCAGTTCGTTTTTGTTCGAAAAGGTCATTGATACCGTTTTATTGAAGCTAATATGCATTTGCTATGGCTTACTCTAGTTCCAGAAGGTATCGAACCCATTATTCAGCACCTCCTGGCCATTGATTAGTCATTTTAGAGTACAAAACATCATCGTTTACATGCTAATGGAGCTTCACAGAAGTTCTAGTAACAACGTTCACGACGTCATAATTGTAAATTATGAACAAACGTGATCCTAATACACAGCCCTGTGGGACACCGGAGGAAATACCGAATTAAAAGTGTGCTCATTATTAAATTAACACACTGGGAGCGCAGATACAAGTTACGGCTTATCAACCAAGCAAGTGATTTCCGCGTACACCTCTGAAAATTGTGTCAAGTTTCATAAGTAGCTTAGTATGACACTCCTCATCGAACGCTTTGGAGTAGAAAAAGAATATTGCCTGTTAATGGTGTCGCTGGTTAATGACACTTATAAACTAAAGACTGCTGACTATACATTGGATTTCTGTAAACAATGGCTTTTAGTTTTCCTTTTTCAAATGAAACTGTCGTGTCAATGAAATTAATTTTGGTAGTACAGGGGTGGCATGGCGAATCTATTACTAGAGTGGAAGTGGGGAAATTTTAGTCGCTTTCTGTCTGCCACAGGTATAAAGTATAGAGTCCTATCCCATTTACATATCTTTAAAGCGACACTAAAGCAAAACAATCAATCAGTTTAGACTAATGAAGCATTGCTTGAGAACCCTGCAAGCAGTCATTTCCAAAAGATAGTTTGATTATTAGACGAGAAAATGAAGGTCCAAGTATCAGTATTTGAATTTCGCGCCGAAACCCCAGCGCCGGTACGTCAGCTTGACGTCAGGGATTTCACGAGCAATTTTTCGCATTTGGGCCGCGTTGGCTGAATAAAGGTTCCCGAAACTTGCCATGTTTAATATTTGGTTCCTTTAAAACATAATGTTGTCAATCTGTACGGCTACATATAATTAGTAGGCCCTAGAAGATGCCATCAAAATCTAAGACACACACAGCCCCCAGATGAGGGAACTGAAGTAGGCGTCGCCACCCGTATTTCGTTCTTGCGCTTTTTCTGGCTTACCAAACGTCTTATCGTTGTAAGAGTGGTGTTTTTGGTGTTTTAGAACGGTAATTTACTGATGCAAAAGAAATCATTTTTCACTTTAGTGTCCCTTTAATACGCTCCAACTAATAGGTGTAAATGTTTAAGAAGGACATTTTGCATGCATTAGATCGACATTATTCACACAAATATAACCAGTAGCCCTTATTTCTGCGATAGCAATTATAGGGACACACCAGGCGCATTTATGCCGTCGCCCTGGGCTTCCGTATAAAGTCCACGGGCGATAAAATCGTCGCCGCGTGCTGTATGTGCGAGTGAAAGAGTGCGAAGGCGAGCCTGCGAACAGGGCTCATTCTCCCGTGTGTGAGCGAGGAAGGCGCGTCGGAAGCGCGCACTTCCCTGTCGCCCGGGAAGCACCGGGTTCAGTCGAGCGACGGGGCGTTCTTCTCCGGCGGCTCTCTAAGGCGCGGCCGTGCGGGCGCCGTATCTTGGAAGTGACCTGGCGTCCGCACGGGCCTCATCCTTAAAGCGATCTTCGATGTTTGCAGAGTGCGCGTAGGGCCCGTAGCATCGTATGCGCTGTTGTGTCGACGTTTCGTTCGCGTTGAAGCGAGAGACGCTCCCAGGCAATTCTCTCGCAGCTTCTGCCACGATTCCTCACTGCAGCATTTTGACAGCGAGTTTCCGCGCTGATTGAGCGAGATGTGTTCATGTTAACCTGCGCGGCTTGTTAATTTAGTTAAATCACGTTGGTGGGCTAGTTGGTAAGAATCCATGAAAGAATGTGTAAGGACGACTGAGCGAGGGCGCAGAAAGAAACAGACGCACAGATACAGAAAGAAAGATACGAGGACGTAGAAAGAAACATACACACAGAGACGGCGCTCTGTATGTGTGTCTGTTTCTGTGTACGTCCTCGTTCAGTCGCCCTTACAGACGCTATCATAGGGCTAATTTAATTCGTAAACGAATGTTTACAATGTTATACAACCGATAAAACTACAATCCTTACTTCGTATAGTTATCCACTAATTTGCTATCGCAATCGGTGTTTCGCTTTCCGGGCAAAACTGCGACTTTTTTATACTTTTTTTTAAATTTCGGTAACAGATATGTGCCTGCCCTTTATTATTATTAATGAATTTTAATTTTCAGATCTATGTGCATGCTTGCTCTTTCAGTGTTCATTTTACATGCATCTCACTGCTCGCTATGCAAATTTGAATCTGCGAAACTCGCGTTTACTTTAAAATGTCTTGGTCTGATTTTCGACAGCGACCTCTTATCGACCACCCGTCCAGGTCACGATGTCAAACGCTGCGTGGTGTGTCATGCATCTTGCAGCTCAAGGTAAGGTGCCTCGTACCTCTGTAGGAGGGCTGCAATGTCCGGGTGCGTTGTCGTCCGTGTTTCGAGGTGGTGCTGCAGGGTTGCTGACAGAAACAACGTGCTAGCAGACGCTCCGAAAGGGATCAGGTCATGGGCCTTTCGACGATTCAAGGGACGCGATAATCACATGTCGGCAGTCAGATGATCCACAGTAAACGGCGACTGTCTCTCTCTTCTGACCGGATGCATATGTAGAGGAAGGGCTTCCAGATGTCAGAGATGGGTACTAACTTGCTGCATCTAAACTGCAGGAGCAGCTGCAGGAGTTCGGGACCAAGCATGATGTCTTTATCAAGCATGTCATTTAAGGGTGGTTGGCCGTATTCATGCGATGAGGCATCAAACACAACGCGAACTTTTGCAGTCACGGCTTCGTGTCGGACTACTGCATGATCAGGCAGGTAATAAACAGTTTATCCGAGGGGTTCAGACGGCACTACTCTCTCCGCGTGGCCTTCTTAAGGTACTCGCTCATGGCGGCATCGTATTCCTGCAGTAGTGCTGGGTGATGTTCGAAGCGCTGAAACTCACGTTTGAGCCAGCCTTCACCTAAAGTGCGGTTCGTAGAATACGCTACACCTGACCATCAGCGGTACTACGTAGCGTCCTGCGCCCATCGGTTATGGTAATGTCGGTTATGTCTGTCGGTTATGGCATCCAACCGCCACATCTCTGATGGATCTTCAGGTCGGACTTCAGTGGACAAGCAGTCGGAGCAAGTCAGGAATGAAGCAGTTGTACTGGTGTTACGCGGTGACAGGGAGGGGACGGCAGATATTAGCGCACATGCTTTGAATGACCAAGCCAAATATAGTGTCTACTGCACATAGGTTGTCGGCGAAACATTTGACGCGGCTGGTCACTGCCCCCTAATAATTGTCTGAGACGATTAAAATGCTTATCGTCGAGCCTTCGAGTTGGTCCTCTTGAGGTTCGTCAACAAAGGCTGGATTGAGGTCAACCGTATTAGTACTGGTGCTTCCTATTGAAGCTTTTTCGAAGGACTTAGACAGAACGCAGGTAGCTAGCTATCAGTTGCTATCTCTCCCTTCTCATCCCCCTCTCCCCACCTCTTTAGAATTCCACACAGATTAGACGAATAGCGCCTGCTTTCTTAAACAAACACGCAAACGGGATTGGTAGCACTACCTACGCCTGTTGGTTCTTTTTTGGTTCTGCCTACTATCTCTACTCTTCGAAAGAAACGAAAACAAGCACACCCCCCCCCCCCCTTATTCACATTTGCTCGCATCACTCAAAACTTGCTTTGGTCCCTCCCGTAGACAGTTTACGGCGGAGCGGTTTACCTCTAGGCCCTGTATGCATCACCCGCATGCGTTCCTATGGAAGGGGGAGATGGCAGTTACTCTGAGCGACTTACGTCCGTATGAGTGACAGGAATGTGTGCGCCGATCCCGCAGATAGTGCAATACCAGGCGTGCTTGCCCAGGGGGACACCTTGGCCCGTTTACATCCGCACCACGGCGCGTGGACAGGAATGCGTCGGCCGATCCCGGAGACAGTGAAATAGCGGGCCGACTCGCGGCGGACGCGAAGCAGGCTTCAAGCACCTTGCAAACCTTAAAGATAAGCTTAATTCTCTGGGTCCAATTTGAACTACATGAATTCGGCGCTGTAAGAGATACACTGTATTTATATTAGAAAGTTTGACGTAGTAGTTCTGCGGAAACCCGCAAGGTGGAGAGAAGTAATGAATAAAGGGAAAATCAGGCATACACCCGTTCGTAGCAATTGCTACAAAGGAAACCCATACGGGTTCCTCGAAAGAAAAGCCTCAGAGTTGAAGAAAAATTCGTCCTGGTCCGGGACTCAAACCCGGGACCACCGCCTTTCCCGGGCAGCCGCTCTACCATCTGAGCTAACCAGGCGGCTAGCAGATAGTAGGGCGAAGTCGAATTTGTCGACAACACGAAGCAAGGGCAAGAGTTTGACGTAGTAGTTCTACGGAAACCCGCAAGGTGGAGAGAAGTAATGAATAAAGGGAAATAAGTAATGAATGAATAAGTTAAGAAATAATAAATAATAAAGTAATGAAAGGAAAATGGGTTTACTTTGTAGCAATTGCTACGAACGGGTGTATGTCTGATTTTCCCTTTATTCATTATATTAGAAAGTGTACTTGGTGTCGGAGTTGGCTTTCATGCGCTTTGTTTGTTTTAAATGATGTTTCACGAATAATGAGAAGAATGCAGCGACGGCGCCTTTGCACGTTGCCTGGGCTTCTTTGGTTATAACTTCACGCGTGTCAAGGGTGCCAACGCGGCCGCAGCAGTGGTTTCGACATACGCATGGGAGGAGCGGTGACCGCGGCGGCGCTTGTTTGAGCGTAGTGTGTTGCCGTATTAAAAAGCGTATGATTTCATAAGGTATCTAGACCACGTATGCAGCTCATGCATGCAGCGTAAACAGCTTCGCTGGTAATCTGTCCCCATATGAATGTTGCGCCCCTACGAAATTTTTCGGTCCATCTTCTCCCTCTGTCTTGTTTTGTTTTGTTTTTTTTTACATTAGCTACGCGATACCACGCTCCATTCTATATGTCTTCTTCCTTCCCCATTCATGGAGGCGAATAGTGAGCTACACGTGCAAAAAAGACGCTAAGGAAAGCCCTGGCCGCCCTGAGGAAGACAAGTCCTATTGTCGAAACCTCACTTGTTCGACTACTGCTCCTTACTTAAACTTTCCATCTTCCTTTGAACATATCTTGTTTGAACATCTACTAATTTCCATTGGTGATCTTTCTCTGTGCTCGTTTGTTCGGCACGAGCGCAGGTGTCCGTAAGTACTGGGATAAACCATAGTCTTGCGTTTTAAAAATAATGACTATACCCTGTGACCTCTCGTCTCAAGCCAGAAGCTTTGGGCGGCGCTGACGTCCACTAGATTGATCAGTATAAACATCACTGCCTCCACTGTGCTGCGGGAAAATCATCTCGTCGCCGCATGAAGAAGGTACGAATGACACTTTCAAAACATTATTGATGTTTCGTCAAGCAGATATTACTAACGGCCAGTTAGTGCTACTTCCACAATTTTCGCTACGAGCAGGAAGTGAACTATTTCTAGGTTTATCATTCATTTTATCCGAATGGTTGCCCATCATGAACCTACTTGATGAAGTGCTGCGAGGGTGTCACGGGCTTATATGTTTTTAACAACAGAACGAACTTAATTGATTTTATTACCTTACCAAGATTGCCATTAGTCTAAGCGTCGTTACATCGTCGAGTTTGACATCATCCCGTGAACGCCCGCAGAGCGTCACTTGCAGTGTGATTACGCTTTCCCGCCGCAAGGACTCGCCAGTAGATTGAATTATTCGCTTGTTCGGAAACCCAAAAACAAGAACCTGTTGTGCATGCTAGTGCAGGTAAGTTTCATAATAAGTTTTCTGTCTTGTCGCTACGTAGATTATAGTTTGAGGATCGCATGCCCCGGTGATCTTCATACCGCCGGCAACCGCCACCTCCTGGACTTGGTAAATGTAGCCTGCAGTATACATGAACTTTCCCTTGAGGTTGGCGTCGCAAAAGAGCGCGTTGGAGTATTGCAATGCTAGGAATTGTGTAGTTATGATCACGGGCACGCTGTTAGCTGCCATAACGTGCATCGCGCCAACCTGGCGCGGCAATTTTCAACTTGTCCATGCATTCGTCCTCTCCTTCCCTTAACCATAGCCTTCGAGACCGCGCGCCGCCCAATCTCGCAGGCAGTGCTCTAACAGACGCCAGAATGGCCGTGTGGTGGCGCTTTCCGCTAGCCGACGGTGAGAACGATAAGACAAGCTCGTACAGGCCAGCTACATGTTCTGAGGCAGCAACAATAGCTACACTAATTTCGGTAATATATACGCGTAACATAACAATGCAAACTATGAAATGGGAGCTGTTGAAGTTGGTGGGAAAAATTAATATACTGGGGCAACTACAGAATTGTTTTAGACCAGGCAGACGCTTAGAGATAAATGTCCTTCCACTAACGTAGTGCATGGATATTGTAGTAGCTCACAATTGACATTTATGAATAGCGTTTCTATATATTAGGGACTCATGCGATAACGTATGCGGGGAACTGCTATGGTATATTCTCAAACACGAGGGTTTATACCACGCTTCCTAGGAGCGCTTGAGAGAGATTTTTAGGGAAAGTGCGTGCAAATTCTATGGGAAGGGAAGAAATTAAATCCAGTTAAGGAAATTCGCCGAGGACTTAAGCAACTATGACCTCCATTTCCAATAATGTTCGCGTTTTATGTGATTGACTTAGAAGGATGAGTGGAAAAGAGTTAATTCGTTTTCGATTTATTTTACATCTGTAATGAAGAAGAGGTGCAACTGAACATTCCTGAGCTGATGTATGCGAAATACATTGTGTTAGTCGCAAAAAATGTAAGGAATTAACAGCGACCTGGTAACATATGTGGGCATGTCGCGACGAATATAGGCCTTAAGATTAGCATTAAGAAACCGGGAAAAGTAAGCTTTAATCAAGAGACCAGTAATCACCTGGTGTTAATTTAAGACTAAATCATGCCCATAGCCAAGCAATATAAATGTCCGGGCGCATGCATAAACGAAAGAGACGCCTACTCAAGCGTCCACCAAAATATTATAAAAATGAAAGGGAAATGGAGTGCGGCAATAATAAACGGTACAGCATTTTGCGGCTGCAAAAATTCGCCAGCATCTTACATACCTGTAACACGTGAAGACGAAAGCCTGCTGCACACCTAGTAATGCATTAAGTTACACGATCGAAGGGGTCAGGCTTCTTGCATAACATAAAGAGCCGCAGTGTGATGTAAACGTATAGCGCAGTAGGTCGGCCTCCTCAACGACACAGTCAAGCACCTAATGCATTACCTAAAGATTCTTTCGTTCTCTCTTTCTTTCTTTCTTCCTTTCTCTCTTTCTTTCTCTCTTTCTTTCTTTCTTGCTTTCTCTCTTTCTTTCTTTCTTTCTTTCCTTCTTTTCTTTCTGCTTTCGTTTCTTCTTTCGCTCTTTTTTCTTTCCTTCATTCTTTCTTATTCAGCCTTATTCTTATTGTTCTTATTCTTATTCTTATTGCACCTTTGCTTGCTTACGAGACATTCCTGAGGATGATATCTTTTGCATCGTATTTTTTGCATCACAGGACTAGACGCCGCTTTTGTCGGGTATGAGCCATTGCAGCGAGCCACTTGTGGCTTTCGCCTTACCAAATTAGGGAAAGTGGGTGACGATGCCTGCGCTCATGTTCGTAAGTGCGATTCTGTGCTTGAAATCAGGAATCTTGCCGGGGCTGGAGATTACGAAGAGGTAAGGGCGCCGATTTGCTTTGGGGGCCCGCGGTGAAATCACAAATCAGGCAGTACGAGGTTATATGGGCTGAACTTCTGTCGAAGTCCGCGAAGCACAGAGCAAAATAAATTGTACAAGAGTGATGGCTCTCCCGTAATCTAGGGTAGATGTAAGCAAATAGCTACCCGCAAAGCAGACTGGTTGGAGTAATTACGACGATTACTCACAACCACGTGACAACCATCGGCGGGGAGCCGGACGCAGCATGGCGCCATCGAAGGAGGCGGCGCAAAACCGGTGCCGCGGAACTCACGGACAGCTGGCGTCGAAAAGAGCACCGGCAACCCTATCTGAGTGCCAAACAATGACAGTCAAGTGTATGGTGAGCTGTATGCCTTTTGAACGTCCGTTATTACAAATGACAAATTAAACTTGAGCGTTCAAGAAGTTACAGCTTGAGTGATATTGTGAACCTACATTATGAATATTGTTTTTATAACTTGTTTGGGCAGTAACTAGCGTATGTAATGTGACCCTGCACTTTTCTTTCTACCCTGCTCGGTGGTGTTGAGAAGGCCTTGGCTAAGTTTTGAGCGTAGTTCTTGTTGGCTGTACTTGCAATCATGAGCATTTCTTCTTTTTACATTTGCACTCGCGCGTTGTCATGGAATTCTTTTTCCAATATTACGCTGGCTCTTCTGACTGCACGAGTGACTGCGACAAGTGATCATTTGGCGAGTTCAAGGCAAGCGTGTGGGTGGTAGACAATGTTGATGTCGCCCAAGGTTAGCGTTAGCGATGGCATTCTGGATTTGCGTGGCGGCGGCGGCGGCATGGCTGGCTCTTGTGTGGATTGGGTCGCTGCGGGGGCTTTGATGCGCGTGATTTCCTTCTTGCCTTTTTTTTCCCATGTCAACCATTGGTCGTGGAGGTCTATAGTTGTGCCGCTGTTTTTATCGTAGGTCCAAGATTGCGTGACGTTGACTTCTTTCGCTGGGCCTGTCTGTGTGCATTGCGCTTGTTTCTTCTTGTCGTTCGCTTGACGTCGCATCCTTCACGGGTGTTTCTTGGCTCATCCTAAAGTCTGCCTGTCAGCCGCAGCTCCTGCGAGCGCCGAACCTCCTCTTCGGCTCACAGTGCACGTGCGGCAGCCAGCTCTGTCGGACTCCTCTCACGCGCACCGTGTGTCTGTTGCACGTGCGACCACGGTTATTCCCGGCGGGCCGGTCTGGTCTCGCGCCGCTTTAGGCTCAGCAAGGCGCAGGGTGGTCGGTGAAGTTGAAGCTCGAAATCTTGACCAAAAACGCACTCACATTTAAAGTAGCTGGTATCCGCTGGTTCCTTGTAGCTTGCTCATTCTGCCGGTGCAAAATGAAAGGGGTGAGTGGCTTTTCAGTAGTAATGAGCGCAAGACGCAGGAGCCTACGTGAAGTGGATGGATGGATGGAAGGTAGGAGCGTCCCCTTTGAAACGGGGTGATGGCAGTCGCCACCATGTTCAGTTTTTTTTATTTTTCTTTAACTGTAGTGTAAGGTATTAAAATTCTCCATTTTCTTGAAATACTTATGCCATCACATTTTTGTTCTATTGTCTCTGCAGATTTACCACACACAGTAAATGTGCCTTCTTCTTCGTTAAATTTCTTTTTATAGCTCCGCGTTCTAAGACAGTTTGACCTAGCCTCAAAGAGTAGGGCACTGCCTCTCGAGTTATCATAAAACGTTTCCTTCCTGATCTACGGTTTCCAGTATCGATATAGTTCAATACTATGCTTATTATCCAATTTTTACCTTCCGCGTTTTTAACCTGTCGTTTATTGCTCTGCCTTTCTCCGTCCTCGCGTCTGGCATACTTACTAGTTAGCTTCCTAGTTCTTTTCCGCCATTTTGAGTCAATGCTGTTTCTGTATAGGTATGTAAATACCTTAGCTGCCCACCTGTTATCGTCCAATTTCATCAGGCGTTTTTCGTATAGATTTTACTCTGAGCTTCCCGTACTTCGAACGATGCCCAGCCCATATCCTCCCGTACTACACCTTTTGTGGTTTTCCCGTGGGAACCTAGTGCTAATCTTCCAACAGCTCTCTGATTTGCTTCTAGTCTCGACTGAAGTTCTGCGGTCCTGTGCCCTTCAGCACAGGACCGCATTCCCGAAAGTAAGCCCCGGTACCATTATTCATTTTGAAATACTTGTCAGTACTTCATACCTGTTGTACCCCCACAATGCCCTACGTTTCCTTATCCCGGCATCTCTTCGCCATTTTGCTATGAGAGACTGTTCGTGGTTTTCCGTGTACATCTGCCCTTTGTTTTTACATATCCAGAGATATTTGTATTCGGCCACTCAGTGTATTTTATGGCCTTGTATTGTAAACTCCTGATCAGTTGTATCGTTGAAGAACATCCCACCGGACTTAGCTGCGCTGAAACTTAACCTAGACTGTCTCCTTCGTCAACTGAAGTACGTCAGTACTCCACGCCCCCCTAGCGGAGAGTCCCAACATGCAAAGGAAGATGTTAAGTTTCCAAGCACTGGGCCAACACAGAGCATTTTACACACGCCGCATAGTGACAGAAAACAATGCATTGTCATTTTCTACGGCCATTGTGATGGAGTCCGATAAGCGCCGAATCGGTTTTACGCTTGATAGAAGCAACAAAATATGTTGACGTTGCACGTTGTCTATAAAACAGACACCAATGTCGTTTCAATGCAGCGATTCTTAACGAGCACGTGCCCAGCCACGTTATCGCCACTATATTTCAATCTCAATGCGATACTTCGCAGCATGATATCGCGCAATATTTTCATTTTTCTGTTTGCGGTGCAGCCTGCGGTCTATTTTTTTTTTTTTTTCACTAGAAGAGGTTTTTTTTCAAGGTTGCTCGTGCATAACAGAATTTCGTCTGTTGAAGTAGTTTACATGAAGAGGCTGACATTGCTTGCCCGATTATTGAAGTTACTTTGTAGCTAATTAAAAAAATACGCAATAATAACATTTTCATTTATTCACTTTATTTATGTTCCGAAATGAAAGCTCAGAGCCAGTAAAGTCATATCTGCGTAGCGAAAATTCTAAGACTAGCATCACATCGGAGATATTCATATGTAAAACTGCGCTAAAATATACGCTGGCATAGCAGTAATCGTTCCAAAAACTTCGGGGGGACGCTCTTGAGGAACGGGCAAAGAAAACGCCATTATATACCTACCACATTTCGTAGAAGCAGATATCTAAATTGTTACTAGGTTTCTGATCAATTTCACAGTTTCAACATGTTTACATGGAATGAGTAATCGAAAAAAAAATTATGCAACCAAAGTCGGCGCTAAAGAAGCCGAACTCGACGTACATGGTACACGTGTTTATACGTACTGATATTGGCAGATTAAATATAATGTGATTTTGCATAATAGTATAATATTTTGGTAATGTTCCATTATTGACTGCATTCACTCATCAGTCCTTTCATTTTTTCCGCACCCTAGTTTTCTTTTTTCAGGTGGTCTTTCTTTTTCGTTCCATTTTGTTTTTACGCGGATGTACGTCTTCGTTCAGTACGTCTTTACGTCTTTTGTCTTCGTTCAGGCACATTCTGGGTTACAAGCCTTTATTTTACCTAAAGGCCAGGGGGGCCGACCTCAGACAGTGAAATCCATTGCGCACTGCGGTTACGTTTGACTGTATTGACGGTTTTTACGTCCATACCGCTATTTTTACGTAATCTCCTGTAGCTGCTAAATCTCTTAAGGACCTACATTTTGATGCCCTTTGCGACTCCCTACTGTTCTCTGGAGGCAAAAAATGGTCGTTTTTTAGCGAGAAGATGAGACAGATACTCAAACCCCATGTACTCTAAACGCGTGTGAAGTAGCTAAAGTAGTTCTTCTTTTCTGCAATTAAGTAATCTTTTCGACAATGGCTACCTGGACATTTCGGCTTGCCGTGCGTGTAACAGTTGCCTCTTTAAATAATATATTTCAACAGGCCGAATTACGCCGTCAATGTGGCCTAAAATATCTTCACTGACTGAAAAACTAAAATGCAACAGAGAATTTTGTATTAGGAACGCCGTTGCATTCAAACTTGCTTCATGAGGGAACTGCGACAACAAAGCACGGAAAGCAAACAACAGTATTATGTTAGCTTTCGCACAGCTTTCCGCGCAGTCTTTCTTTTTTTGCCGCCAACGCAATGTGGCTATGCGCGACGCACGCGCATCGAGGTAGCAGCATATTGTAGCACTCTTCAATGAAGCACACTAAACACACTGGTTTATTGTGGGCGAACTTGTGCCCGGAAACTCAGTATTAAGCATTCGCACACTTTAAAAGAAGAGTTAGCAGGAGCCTATCCCGCAGTCAACCGCGTCTGTCCGCCGAACGGACTTTTCACGCGCCCCGAAGGCCAAGAGCCACGCAGTGGCTTCTCATTGGACGGCATAGTCGGGCGCTGCCGTGAGCGCGTGCACGGGAGACACGCGCTGTATCGCCATGCGCGAGGCGTTGCTGGCGCTCTTCTAATGGCGATGCGACGAGTAATGGGTTTTAGCGATGAGACGCTTCGAAAGGTGCCTCACAAGAGTGCTCGTAACTGGCATGTGGAGAGCTCTCTGCGGCAATATATGCATTCCGCATGACAAAAGCAAACAACATTGTGCAAACGCTTGCTGAGCTGTTGAAAAGCATTGTCGCTATGCAGATAGTGACTTCGTCGCCCACAAGGATATGTGATGGTCCTTCGCTAATATTTATACTTGTAGCCCGAGTTCCTTTTTATGTGTCATTAGTTACCGTAGGTCAACAGCGAACCACGGTGCGGCTCAGAAACTTCTGACACTCCGAAACTTTCCGTTCTTTACCCTGCTTCCGACGCCGCCGACACAGCTGCTGTGCCAACATGATCTCTCGTGCATGGCACGCCGACTGCAGTGCCACTCTTTTTGGCGATGGCCCTAAGCCCCAAGTAGTGAGTATCGCTGCTGATGCCAGGGTGCGCGCGTCACACCAGAATAACGTGTTATCTCTACCAGCTCCAGCGCCAAGTGGCAAGAGTTTTTACAAAAACTAGGCGCCTTCGAGGAAGCCTGTTTTGTAAATGGTTAGCAAACGCGCGTGTTGTCTCATGAGATCACGACATTTCAACAATAGAAATCATGCTCTGTTGAAACAATTATTCACTGATTTCGAAATAACACAGCCTGCACAAAAATTGAACATCATCGCAAGAAATGACCGCAGTGCATGTTCTTGTGAGAAAGTTCATATCACATAGAGAGCATCGCCCCATATGGCCCGAAAATTACTGAAAGGAAAGTTTGGGTGAATGGGCATCAAAACGCTGCACTACAGCGCTACACGCGCATTTCTAATTTGTTGAGGAAATAGCAAAATCAAAACAGCGCAGAATTTGGCTGTCAAAGTTTCGTTCCCGCAGAAGGTTGTGAATCTGCTTTCTTTCGTGAGGTATCGTACTTATTCTTGTGGCTTTATTTTTCCGTATGTCTTCCCTTAGCGGCCTTTTGTTAGTGCTGGGCTTCGGTTGTTCAATTTCTTAAGGGCTTTATTTGCAGTTCCACACGCTTAAGGTATTTTGCGAATATCAAAGCTGACGTACGTTTTTCTTCCTTTGTCTGGTAACGCACATTACCTTCAGCAAATTTGTCATTTCAGAAGAGAGGCATACCCATTATCGCCAAAGTGTGCCATCTCGTAAATCACAGCTAGTAAAGATACGATAAGTGACCAGACACAGGGCATCTTTCCTTAGCTCCCGTTGTTCATCGCGCGAAGCACGTATCAGGATCCACTTTTGTAGAGTTGCTGACTCTTCGAGTCAGTCAGATACTTTCTCATCTATGCAAGTGAACAAACAAAAGCCTATGGCAAATTTGGTATTTTTTTATGCATCCACACCGCCTATTTTATTTGTGCTCATGATTTGCACTCCAATTCATTTGCACGCTCACATGGGATCAAGCGCTTTAAAGCAAGTACTTGCATAACAGTGGTGCAATCTTCGTAGAAATTTCACTAAACAGAAATCCATTGACCCAGCACTCTGCAATCAAACCTCGTGTCACGTTCATGGCAATTAGGTTTGAAGATGTGAGCCGGATAACTTCAGTTGCACGGCTTTGGCTTATGTGAGCCACTATTGTCGCTTATAACACAGGAAACAGTGCGTGATTCAGATCAATGAGAAAGTGGTTGAGCGGCCTCATCTAATTGTCATACACATCATGGCACTGCGTAGCGATGGCGAAGTGTTGAGCCCCGTGACATGTGGTTTCGCCTAATGTAAAATAGCGAAGTTTGGGACGTACTAAGCTGATCATTGCTAACGACGTGTAGGGCTGTCATATGACGCATTTGTGCGAATTGGTCCATGACTTGCTTTAAGCGAAATGTTTCTCTTTAGTGGTAAATACACGAGCAACAAACGCTTTGTTGTGTGCAGGAAATGATACAAGTTCTTTTCGCAGTAACCAAAGAAAAATGAGTTCCGTCTCAGGCTGGTAAAAGCAGGTCATATCAACAGGGTTCCCACTGTGTACGCATTGTGGAGGTGACGCGACAGACTGTGCAAGCAGATACTGCAGTGCCACCAATTGACGCCACACGGGGATCGAAAGCTAGTAGCGTCTGTGCTGGGCTAGACCGCGATTTTTAAAGCGCACTTCTCAGGCGCCCGTTCATGCGTTTAGCGTCGGCATCTCTCGGCGTCTCTGAACCAACGAGCACAGAGAAGGAAGAAAGAGCGAACCCGTAGCGCAGCAGAGGTTGAAAGACGGCGATATAGAAGACATCGCGAGGAGGAAGGCGGAAGAATAGAGTGCAATGGAACCATGAGGCGGAAAGTGGAGGAGGGTATGGCGAAAACGTGAGAACGAAAGCCTAGTGCGTGCAAGACGGGCTCTGTGGCGACGATGGCTACGAAGTGTCGCCAGAGTAGCATGCGTCGTCTGTTCACTTGCGACGCCGCCGACACCATATATGGAAACAAAGCCCTGCATGAACGGAGGCCTGTCTGCGGCGGCGGCTGTCAATGGCGCCCACGCGTCACCCACGCGCTGCCTCTCACGATTTCCGGATTAGCGAGGCAGTTGCGCCACACTTCGCCCATTTTCAACATGCCTCGCACGAGACATTGTCCGCGCCAGCCAATATATTTAGAAATGAAAACGCATTTAGAGCTGCGCTCAAATTTCACATTAGAAAGTATCTTATTCGGCGGTGAATTTTTTTCAACAATTCAGCACACCCAAAAAGACTACTCGGATGACAGCTACATTTGTCTAGAAATAACTGACAATTTGAATAATTCCCGTCATTTGAAGCAGAATCGTGAACTTCCCTACCTTGCTATGTATCCCAATGTTAAAGCGAATAAAAATGTTGAAAAAAGTTTTAGACGCGCGCGGTAGTGTGCGCATGCACCGGAATAATTTTTATCACCTGACGTTCAGTAAATGCAACCTAAATCTAAGCGCACGAGTACTTCTGGCATTATGCCCCCGTCGACATACGATCATCGTGGCCGGGATCGAACCCGCGTCCTCGAGCACAGCAGCGCAAAACAATAGTTATTAAGCCATTACGGCGGGTGCAATTAAACATGAAATTTACTATATTCTTGATAGTGTTCATGTATATATTGCATACGTAGGTATCAAAAATGCTCATTGACCAAGTGGCTGTGCTTACTCGAGCAATATAGAGAACAGTATTTCGTCCAGTTCGCCTAAACCAAAACGCTTTTGTTGCTATGCGCTTATGTTTTACGCATTGTTAGCAATCAGGCTTTCAGATCGATTTTGTTAATTTGAATAAGCTCACAAATCATAAATCGAAACAAATAAACTTTTTGCTAGATACCCGGTTTAGATTCGCCGATATTTTAAACAGAACTGACAATCACATAGGCTATATCTATGAAACTGCGCTAGAAGGTTTGCGTTGCCACGGCTGCCAGAGGAGTGTCTTTTTCCGCTGTTGTATTTGTTGCGTTTTGGGTAATAGCGTTGCACCTATACCCTTACGAACTGCCGTGCCGTCTTTAACAATGAAGCAACCGAGCCTTGACAAAGTTTTGCGCGCTTTGTAGGGCTTTCCTCTATTAGAGTTTCATTTAACTTTCTTTACGCTAGTAAAGAGCCAGTGAGTATAAATCCTTCTTGTGACGTGCAGTGTTGTGCGATTTACAGGGGATGAAGAATGGAATCCCCTGTCAGTATTAACTGAGGGATTGACTGTGAAGCCAAAGGAGCTTGCGAAGATTCTAGTCTAACTTGGACTTAAACTGTACTCTGCAACTACAATTATTAGAGCAGACATCAGGTCGCTCGCAGCCGATAACAAGGTGTGACTGAGCGAGATACCATAACTAAGGAATGCCGTGACGCACATGAACTTCATTTTCGAAGGGCTCTGTACAGACGTACAAAATGTCGTGCAGGACTTGACAGCTGTTAAGAAAGTGCAGACTGAGCAGCGAAATGAGACTTTGCTGCTGCGTAAAGACTCAGTGAAATACGACGGGAGTATTGTCTCAGAAACAGAGATTAAAGGCATGTCACACTCTAGTGAAGGATCGCTACCCGACACGATGGTTAAGACAGCCAAACACCTAAAGATTGATCTAAAACCTGAAGACATTGAAGTCGTTCATGGCATTCGCACGTAAAACAAGAATATACCAAGCATTATAGTAAAGCGTTTCTCTGGAACAGTTCGCGACCGGCTGGTGCAAAAGGTAAGACAACAAATGCTCTCTATTTCAGAATTGGGGTTTGAGGAGGATAAGCCACTTTTCGTCAGTGAACGCTTATGCCCAGAGGACAAGATTCTCCTTGACAAAGCAATACAGCAGAAAAAGAACCAGGACTGGAAGTTCACCTGGGTATCGCAACGCAAGATTTTAATGCGGAAACATATTTGTGAAGACGACCTAGTAGTAGTTGTTTAATCGTAGCTTGCTACCTTATCTTATGACGTCACTTAGCTGCCACGATTTTCGCGGTTAAACAAGCAAACGATACATACACGAAGCATTCACACTTCTTCCTCCGTTGTAAAATTCGTAGCGTTCGCAAAAACTTAGACTTACTGCTAATATTTCTATCTGAACATCAGTATAATTTCGATCTCATAACTATATCTGAAACATGACTGAGAATGGGCGGAGAAATTTCTGTTCCTGCATATAACTTTGTATCCATGCCGAGATATGCAGACTGGCTTGGGGGCGGTGTGGGATTGCTAATTAAATCTACACTACTGTTTGTCACTATAGCTGAATGTTGGACCACAGATAGAGATATGGACTCACTTTTTATCGAATTGCCATGTGGGACATCGGCTGGTGTCATATATAAACCTCCGAACTTAAATATTTCTCTGATTCTAGACTTCATGGAGAGTATGCTGAGTAGCATGGGGATAAAGCAATGGAGTCTGTTTTGATCACGAGAGACCTGAACGTTGATGTTACTTCAAGTTTGAGCAGCGATTACACGTTCTTGCTAGAATAATCTAACTTTGAAAGTATAATAACTGATTGAAGAATTACCGCGACTTCAGCAACTATAACTGATCATTTATTATGCAAGAGTACGGAGAGTGTCGTGGCGGTTGTGTATGATGGTACTATAGCAGATCACTCGCGAATTTTCTTCCTGCTGCGTACGAATCAGAACACTCCTACTAGATTAAGCTCCATACCAAGGGAACGAATTAACTATGAACCTTTGAGATAGGAAATAAGCAATTTAAATCTCAAAGATATATATCACACAAATCTCCGCACTGAATTTCATAATTTGGCAGAGGCTCTTGAATCTATCATACCAAAGTTTAGATGGAAGCACGTGCGATCTGTGCGCCGAACGAAAGAACCAGAACTTACTTGAGGCCATAAAAGAGAAAGGTAACTGGTGCCACAAGTGAAAACTTTATAAAGAAAACATTTATTATTTAAAGCCATTTAAATCGTCCAGGAATTGTGTGCTGACAATAATTCGGAGAAAAAACTAAGAATACAACACTACGGTAATATAAATTGCAGAATGAAACACCCGCAAAATGTGGGAGGTAGCAAATAATTTCATTGGAAAACCAATAAAGCAGCACGTAGTCCCTCTACCAATTGACTTCAACACAGCTGATAGATTTATTAGTTACTTCACAAACCTAAGCGCTGAGCTTGCGGCCAGAGTACCTTATATGCGTGCTCTTTGAATTACCTACGTGTTCACGAAATTGTTTACTTCAGGCCATTGATGATTGTCAAATCACAGCAGTTGTCAATATATTTTAACAAAACGAGACAATAGGACATGATGGCATGACTGTGCGAGCACTGAAAGAGAACATTTTCCACCTTGCACCAATCCACACAACATTATTGAATCCCGCTATTTGCGAAGGTCCTTATCCAGATACGTTGAAGATCGCTAGAGTCGTCCCAGTTCACAAATACGGGAATAGTAATGATCCAGGCAGTTACCTCCCAATCTTAGTTCTGAATATTAATCATAGTTTTTTTAACTTATTGTAAACGAAGAGACTACTTGGAGAGTAGCAAAATAATATCTCACTGTCAACATGACCTTAGGAATGACAGTTCTACATCTACAACAGTAATAGCACTGTCGCAAGAGTTATGCTCACAACTACATAATAATAATAAGATTAAAAGAAAGCATTTGATACTGTTAGTCATACTTCTTTAATGCAAAGGCTAGAGCACTATGGCTTCTGGAACTCCACCCTTTTTTTTTACCGGTTACATTACTAACACAAGACGATTAGTGCACCTGGGACACTTATAATTGTCCCAGCAGTCTGTATGGGCTGGAGTTCCCCAAGGATCAGTTCTGGGCCCAGTTTTATTTATCTTTTGCATTTAATGACTTCCCTGTCTCTTTAACTAATTGTCATGTACGCTGATGACACTGCAATAATTTTACAGGCAACACATTGACTGAAATGGAGGCTAAGATAAGCGACTGACCTCACATCTCGACAAGGTTTAAAGCAAATCAACTGACAATAAATGCTGCTAAAACGAAATACGTTCTGTTTAGATCAAGACACAAACATATCATAGATACCCAATTACATATTTGCCTTGATGACCTATTGCTTGAGAAAGTTTATGCCATTAAATACATGTGTAACCTGAGACATCAACCTTAACTGGCCTTGCTTCAGCTTGTTACATTCTACTAAGGACTAGGAGGTTATTGGGCATATCTGTTCTGCAAATCATTTATTTTTCTCTTTTTCATTGTCACTTGACATACTGATTTGAGTCATGGGCCAGCGCATACAAGTTCTACATTGAGCCAATAATTTCTTTGCGGAAAAGAGTGCTACGTATAATAACGTACATGAACAGACATCAATTCGCTGCCCCTTTTGTTCAATAGAGAACATATTTTACCATTCCCTTTGGTAAACCAAATGAAAATTGCAATTGTGGTGAATAACGTCATACGGAATAATTATCCGCTGTCAAATATTGCTTTTGTGTTGCCTAACCGGAATACTAGAAATACAACCGATATTCATTTTAATTACTATGGCGCAAAAATGTGGAATACTGTACCGCCTGAAGTCAATGTGACCAGCAACTTTCTATTCTCTGTCAAGCGTTCCTACTTTTTGAAGACAAAGGGCTACGTTTATTGATTTCTTATCGGTCGAGTCGTGAGTGTTTATCACCATTGCGTTGGGCATTGATCATGTATAACTGAGTTTTCTGTATGTTGTTGCTAAATTAACAAATGTGCACAATGGGCATAAACTAGCTTCGGCTATTGGCCCAGCAGATTTCGCAAATGTTTTTGTATTTATTTTTGACAAAAATATAGAAAAGACTCTGTATTTGCCTAACGACCGGATTTTTTAGCTTCAGATGTTCTTCCGTAGGGAGGCTACGAGTAATTTGACGCACCGTAAATTACTACATGGATGAGTGCACGTGCATGTTCTGGTGTGCACTCCAGGTTATGCTTACTGTAGCAGACCAAACGATGTAAAGAAATGTATTTGTAATCTACTGACCGGGAGGCAAAAGTGATGGTAAAAAAATGGCCGCACACTTCGTACGCCGTAAATAAAAACGCCTGGATCCTCCCACCATTCAGGACTACAAAAAGCAGAGGAATTTCTTCGAACACAAGCAACGTGGATACGTTGTTGCGTTGTTGATCTTGCAGCATAATTTACCATTACTCCAGCCATACACCATTGGATTTATGTTCACACTACTATCCATCTTTTTTTTTCTCATGCAGGAGGCACCTGAGGAGTTTAAGCATCGCTTCAATACAAGCGCGTTTGTTATAGAACACTAAGGCTTGACGAGATGCGAGCAAAGATTGAAGATGGTGTAGTATACTCGCCGTTTCCTGCGGTTGATATTCCTTGCTGATCCTTGTACATTGCAGCGAAGAAGGCGTTACTGGAGGAGCCGGAGAAGCTGGCGCTAGTAAGTAAATAGACAATAGTTGGACACCCATTTAATAATATCTAAGCATTTAATGAATGCAGAAAAGGCCATATGCATATAATGGTTGTATCGGAAATTTTTTTTTTGCCAGTCTACAGTTAAGCACCTGAAAAAAAAACTAAGACACAACCCATTTCACCATGGATATCGACGTTAATGAGACTAGCATAGAAGCAATATAACGAGACAAGGTACTGCCACCGCCGCAACTCCGTATGACTGAAACCCGTTTGTGTACCTAGCCCTTCTCTCCTGAATCCCTTTAGAAACGCTACGCCATTAAGCGGCACCGCCGGGAATTCCGCACCTCGCACATATCTTAATATATATTCCGGTAACATTTTCGGTATATCCCCTGTATAACGCAGTATGACCCGTATAACGAAATATTACCAATGTCCCGGTCAAATTACTGCCTTCTATATGCATCGCCAACGCCTCTACTTCAACGACGATTACAACGAGTGTGCCTGCACAAAGAAGGAATTTGGGCGTCCCTGACGCCTGAGTGGTTGCATTGCAGTGAATATGACGTAGGGCAATGGCGCCACTGCTCTCCACAGAGGCCACTGAGCTGTGCTCTGCGCTAGCGCTAACGCCAATGCCAGGGATGCACTAGAAGGGTGTGCCTATGTCGGCGAGTGTTCAGTGATACTCCACTGCTTCATGAATGGCCCAGTTCATGCACTGCATGTCGTAGCAGAGCAGCGGGTGCGACTGCTGACGAACGATGACTCCTTCAAAAATATTTAGGGCAGAAAGGCTGGGAATGCCCATGAAGGCGACAGTGCCGGAGAGCTTTTAAACAAACCGAACAGTTGAACGGTGAGGTACACAATACGCGCACTCAACGATGGGCAGCTTCACCATGTGTAACTCTCACGTTTCGCCGTGGAGCGTGCCCTGAACCTCGATGGAATAACCTTGGTTGCGGTCACACAATCTCTCATACGAAATGTGCACAAAAAAAAATACTGCGACTTATTTCACTAAGTGTGCAGCGTCTACAATTTATTACAAATACAATGAAGTTACCTGTATAACGACAGATAATGGACGCCCCAAGCACTTCGTTATAGATGCGTTCGACTGTATTTGACAGGGGCTCCGTTCTGTTCAGCACCACGAAAATTTTAAAGGACACTTTTTTACATTTAGGGGTGGCACATACAGAGTATCACATACCTAATGACCCATCTTGGCGCCAAAAGGTTCATGAAGAGCGTTCCATACCACGTGATCCAAGTTGACGTGATTGAGATTCCCTGAACAGTGGCACATAGCCCGTATCGCGTACTCCTTGACTTTATTTCGTGCAATGGATAATTTCGAACCCGGTTCCCTGCAGCGCAGCAGCCCGATGCTTTTACGCGTTAAACAATGCACTACCCAATTACCAATGTTGGTGGAAAAACAGTCAGAGACCGTTTTACTCAAGAAAGGTCGAGCACGGATATAAGTCGCCCCCTGTATAGCGAACTCGCCGAGAAATTGAGAAACAAAAAAAATGCAATTCGAACGTACGTACGCGTAGCTGGACCTATATTCTATGAGAAAAACGAACACCTTTGAACATCACACGCCTTGACTTACCCCAAGCTCACTTACTAAATCTCGCTAGTTGATACCACAAGGTACATCTTCGACGGAACTGCCAGAGAAGTCGTCCTGATCAAATGCTTCGCAAGCGTCCTCGGTACGTCAAAGGACATCGACCTCGGTGTGGTAGAGTGTATTGGATATGCAGTAGTTGCAAAGCACGTCTGGATAATCTCCAGACTGCCATTACGGAGAATGCGACAAAGCAACTCCCATAGGTTTGAAATTTTGCTAGCTTTGTTGACTAATAGAAGCCTAGATTCTACAGCCACATATATAGGTCGATAGCTCACTCTTGAGCAACATTATCGAGAAAAAAATTGTCGACCTATATTAGAATGAATATGCTAGATAGCTAGAAACATAGACCTCACGCAAGTGCATGAGGTGTCCTAAGGATACTGATCACGTGAAAGGTAAATGTGGGGTTAAACATCTCCGAACTGCGCAGTGGGCCATAAGGGACGCAGTAGCGAAGAAATCTAGATTAATTATGACTACCTTCGATAATTGGCATGCACCGCACACGAACGTTTTCTACGATTAGCTTTCTTGACGAACTACATGCAGTTTTTGGTATCTCTATTTCTCCACGCGTAAGCTATTTCACGACAACATGTTTGGCGGATTAGAATCGTGGCCTAAATGCTGCAGTTCCAGGCTGGTGTCCTGACGCAACCGAGTTCCACACAAACTGTTGGACGAACTTCGGCCACCGTGTATGTGCCCCTGAGTGTGTGCGGCTCTTCAATGAGAAAAATAACATTGAAACTGTATTTGTTGGTCGACGCAATTCAATGCACATCATATATATTCAGGCAATTTTCTATGAATATATAACACATGCGCCATGCGCGAACTTCGAGGTGGCATCGCTAGGTGTCGCAGCGGATCCAGAGGGAAGCGCGAAAGAGGAACCCGTGTGCCCATACGGCTGCATACAGATGACGTGTTTCGGTTGTGGCAATAGCGTATGCTGCTACGTTGCCTTAGTGGTAATCGCATTGAAGTTTACATTCACCATGGCATGGATTCTATGGACAGCGTTTGCATTCCGCCACCGTCAGTGTTCGGTTAGTGCTGGAGAGATTGAATGCGCCACCTCGTGCTCAGCAGCGCGACAGCATAGCCGCTCAGCTACCGCAGTGGGTTACTCCAGAGCAAATATTACATTGTGTGCTACGACTTCAACAACGTGGACACATTGTCCCAGCGTACCGCGCCGTGAGTCAGGGTTGCCTAGCGGTTGTCCTGGGCGTCTGCACGCACCCTGTCCAAGCGCTTCGAATTCATCGCTCGCAAAACCACCATGATTCACGGCGCTTGGGGGTGGAGAAAACGAGAAGATGAAAGCAGGAGCCAACGTTCCCACAAGTAGACTTCTCTTTTTCAAGGCGCTGAAATAGGCAGGAGCTAATGCTTCAGCATTACCTCCTGCGTTAATCTTGTCGTTTTTTTTCATCCTCTTTATTTTCCATCACCCGCATACCGCGCGTTTAACCCGGATCCTGGGAGGAGTGGAGATGGGCGGGGGGGGGGGGGGGGGGGGGCTTTGGCATTCTTTAAGTGTCCATCAAGTGAACATGTCCATTTGGTCTAGGCTACGTGTCAGTCGGATACAGGCGCCTCCATCCAATCAGCACTTCTTAAGCAGACGAAAAAGACGTGTCCACTAAGTGTACACTTACAGAATAGCCCTCCTGGTTCCTGGTAGGCAGGAAATTCCAGAAAGGTTCGGACATACTTCCTCGTCAGCTGTGCCCTATTGTGCCTTGGTAGCTGGCTTCAGTCCATTGGCGGTCGGAGGCACCTCAGCCGCCCGTGATCTTGTTGACTGATGGCCACCGTCTCTCCTTTCCAGCAGCTTGTCTCTCCACCACACATTTTTTTTTTTTGCTAACGTTCCCCACACGTGGCCCCTACCGCATCACACCACATCTTACTAAGCACACATACAAAAAGTGAACGTGAAGGTAAACGGGCGGAGTTTAAAATCTAATATTCAATTTTCGTTAGGCATCTGTTCTGGAGAGCTTCAAATTTTTTATTATTCTTCTTCTTCAAGACCAAGTAGCCCGACTAACCCTTTGTTACTAGTGCCAAAATGACAACATCAATTTGACCATGGCACGCTCTCACGTGGTGGAATGGCGATAAAACAAGTCAGCTATTATTCTTTCTTTTGCTATCTTATTTCTTCCTCACCTTGTGTGGGCATTTGGTCGCTTCAACGCTTCGTTTGCTTAAATCATCACACTCACGTAACGCCTCGAACGCCCAATATGCATGCGTCAACACTGCTACTCTTAGACATTTACCGCAATGTGCTAACGTGCTACGGTCAAACGCTTTTAACAAAGTTCTCGGGACCTCTGACATCTTTTGGTGTACACATGGCTCCATTGTAGAAGCCGCGCACCATACCTCGCACAATCGAACAGGCTAAGTGCTTTCAGCGACAAAAACAAACTATTTGGCACTATTTCAACTGAGAAACAGTCGAATAAATCTCTGATTTTTGTACGCCCTTCATCTAATAGATTGTGCCACTACGCCCACTTGAGTACACCGAGTTTCACAGCATGCTCCGCGAGGAAACGCAGGTGCATAAAGCTAAGACCCTCTAATGCCACTACCGATTCCGTCGCCGTCAGGATTCTTGGCTCGTTTACAGGATCGCCATCCATGTTGCCTTCATTGACATTTGCGTTCTTGCCGGCCAAGCTGGCTTTTAAGATTTTGTCAGTCGTCACTTAATTATAACATGGCGTCGTCGTCACCTGCGAACTATTCGTCAGCAGTCGCACCCGCTGGTGTGTTACAATTAACAGAGTATGATTTGAGAGATTCATTGACTAGTGCTCCAGGACCTCTTCTGGTAGCCAAAAGTGGTCCGTCCAGTGTGCCGACAGTGCGGCCGTTACTGCTAGCGCAGAGCGTATCCCCGGAAGGCCGGGGCGGTGCCATTACACGGCTTTCGTTGTCAAGGAACAAATGGGTTACTAGGAACACCTAATTTATTTGGCTGGGCACGCAAATTTGTTGTAATAGTCTTGATTGTAGATGTGTTCACAATAAACTTGAACAATAGGAATTCAGCGGCATCATAGCCCCAACCCTTCGTTATACAGGTCACTTCACTGTAGAGACGTTTGAGTGTACATAGTACTTGCGGTTACACGGACGGTGAAGCACATTTCCAAATAAGTAAGCGAGCGAGGCGTTATTGTATATATATATATATATATATATATATATATATATATATATATATATATATATATATATATATATACATACATATATATTTATTCCGCGTACATGCAGGGAGAAGAGCAACAAAATACGGAAAGAGGACAATAATAAGAGACGTCAACACCAAGCTCGACAGTGCTAGTTCCATTTCACGAATTTATCTCATGAAGCGCACGTATGAAATCACAGTGACATATTGTAGCAGCGGTAACAACCGCAGTGCCACAACGCAAGCCACGAAACTCGCTGTTTATTGGGCCAACCTGTGGCCAGCAAGACAGCTAATACTCAGTACTCGTGGCGGTTTATTTATTTATTTATTTATTTATTTATTTATTTATTTATTTATTTATTGATTCATTTATTTCATAATACCCCTAAAGGCCCCCGAAGGGGTATTACATAGGGGGAACCAATACATGAAAAAATGTGTGCTTTGTGCGTTACGGAATCGACGAGTGTCCTCGGTGTGCACACTCGTCGATTGCCGAAGATCTGACTGGTGGGTCAAGCGATTCAGCTTTTATAGATTACTGATCAGACGCTCCTGCGTAATCGCTGGTGCCCGCCTGGCTTCCTGAAACACTACACAATTCGTGTCGCACATACTGTCTGATTACACGAGGTTCGGTGGTAGCAGACAACTGATAGAACCAGCGGTAAAACTTTGCCAACTCCCGACACAGAAAGGTGGCCCATGCACTGAGCGAGAACATTGTAAAAATACATTGGCTTGTGGCTAACGTTCACCGAAAATATAAAAAAATTATGCGCACGTTCATGGCCCCGTCTTAAAGCATCACCCCGACGCTGCGAACAGAACACGAAAGGAAAGAACAAAAGCACACACAGCAAAGAAAAACGAAATAAGAAACAAATAAAATCCGAAAGTGTCGTTAGCGCTGCTGGTATGGCTTGCAGTGCACAACATGCATCATGAGCAGAGTCGCTGCGATTGTGTAATGCCGTCTGCCACGACCGCATAGCCCAGAGATCCTATAGGTCAGAGGATCTTGTATAGCCTAAAATTGCATCCAAAAGATTTCCGATGAGTCCTCGTCGGCGAATAGAGCTTTAAATCCAAACTCGGTCGCCGGGCTGGTACTCCACATAGCGTCGTCGAAGATTGTAGTGCCGACTCTCGGTCCTCTGCTGGTTCTTGAGGCGCAGGCGGGCGAAATGTCAGACTTCTTCGGCATGCTGGAGATAGGCGGCGAAGTCGAGGTTGGCTTCGTCGGTGACGTGCGGCTGCACGGCGTCGTGCACCGTCGTCAAGTTCCTTCCCTACCCCAGCTTGAACGGCGTCACTTGCAATGTTTCTTGCTTTGCCGTGTTGGACGCAAACGTTACGTACGGAAGGACAACATTGCACCTCTTGTGCTTGACGTTAAAGTATTTCGCTAGCATGTTGGCAAGAGTTTTATTTACACGTTCCGTAACGCCACTCGTCTAGGGATGGTAGGTGGTTGTCCGGCGCTGCCTTCTCTGACTGTATTACAGGATGGTTTGGGTGAGATCTGCTGTAAAGGCCGTTCCTCAGTCGGTGATGAGGACTTCTGGGACCCTATGTCGCAGCACGATGTTCTCGACGAAAAATGTTTCCATTTCAGCTGCACAACCTTTCAGCATGGCTTTCGTTTCAGCGAAGCGGGTAAGCTAGTCCGTCACCACGACGATGCATTTATTCATGCATGTTGACGTCGGGAAAGGCACAAACATGTCCATTCTGATCCACTGGAACGCTTGACGAGGAGGCTTGATAGGCTGCAGCAATCGCGCTGGCCTTGTTGGTGGTCTCTTCGGTCCCTGGTAGTCTCGGCATGCCTTGACGTGATGAGGAACGTCGGTGATCGGGCCCGGACAGTAACACTTCTCTTGCATCGTCCCGAGAGTACGGGGACAATCCGGGGTTATCTACGGTAGCAGCATCTTGCAGGGCATGTGGAACCTCTGACCTGAGTGAGGAGGGCGAAACCAGAAGGCAGTTGTCGCAGACAAGTTAGAAGTTCTTTACGAGGACATCGTTTTGAGAGGAAGACGAAGATAATCCGTGCCTAAATAACCCAAGGACGACGTCTGTATTTACTTCCAAGCATTGAACGAGGTTTTTAGAGCCAGGTATCTTCGTTGCTGTTCAGTGTAGTCGTCTAGGCCTATTGTTCCCATGAAGGTGTCCTCGTTTTGATTGTCTCCTATGGTGGGTCAATAGGGGCACGATACAAGCAGTCGATGTCAGAGTATTTCTGCCCTTATGGTTGCGGTTATCTAGAACTCTTGCAATATCAGCCTCCACCGTGCAAGGCGCCCTGACGGGTTTAGATATCTAAAGTATACTAGCCATCACGCGCGGCAATGTAAGTGAGCAATAGTTGTTGGGCAGGCACAACGCGTAATACGGATCTATAGCAGCGATGGCGATTATGTTCAGCATTTAAATATTCTAAGGACAACACTACCTGAAACAAATTATCCGCAAAGCACCTTAAGTCAGTGCAAAAGTAGACACAGCCAAAGCGAGTTGGTGTAGTAACATTATTATAAAACAACACCAAGGAAGCGGACAGCCGAAAGAAAGAAGAGAACGGTTCAATGTGTTAACCTTTCAAACTCAGCTTCTCTAGCTTCGCTCATAGCTATATCAGTACGCAGAGCTCGTGTTGCTCCGTGGTACGGCGCACCGTTCTGTTGTTTCTTTCCGCTGTCTACGTCCTTGGGGCTGGTTTATTTCAAATATGAAATCCAGCTTTGCCTGCAATAGTTCAAATGTTATCTACATGTTGGGATTTTCACGGTCCCACGAACAATACTCCGGCGAAACAGCAGAGCCAACCAATGTTAGAATAAACACGCACCGCACAGATGTGGCAAAAAAATTACTAAAGTAGAGGCAGAGCACTCGAATCGCCAGATCACAATATTGAGGAAATTATACTTTAGATCCAACGGTCAAACAACTGTTCTTGCCTATCTAGAAAGTATAAAGAAGCATATACCATTTGCAAGTTTAATACAGTCCAAAAAACAATCATGTTAGCACACCAACTAGTTCAGCTGTCCCAACTTTTGCAATGAATTCCTACCTCAAAGGGCCATTTTCAATGCGTCAACCTTTCAAACCCAGCTTCTCTGGCTTCACTATAGGTCTATCGGTATGTAGAGCTCGTGCTTGTTCTCGGTACGGTGCACCGTACTGTTGTTTTTTTCTGCTGACTGCGTCGCTGCGCTGTTTCATTATTGTGTCACCCTAAGACATGGATTATAGTGACACGTGTAAATCAAAAAGGAGCTCATCGCTAGCTCCGAAAAAGTGCACATCGCAGTACAACCAAGCACTAGCAGGCATAATAAGCTATGCGAATGCACTCCCGAACATCAACAATATTCTACAGAAATACTATCCAATCTTACAAAGCAGTGAGCGCCCTATAAAAGTGCTCACAGATGTATTAAGAGTCACACCTCGACGCAATACAAACTTTAAAGACGCATCAGCACACGCAAAAGTAAACCTTCAGTGCACAGCGAGCAAAGAAGCCTTTACTCGTCCCATGTGTAAGATGTGCAAACAACTTCAAAATGACATAAAACTTAAAAACACTGCAAGCGATTCTATGCACGAAAGGAAATCCAGCTGGCTGCAATAATTGAAACATTATCTACATGTTGGAATTTTCACTGTGCCACGAACAATCCTCCGGAGGAACATGAGAGCAAATAAACGTGGGACTAAACAAGCACCGCGCGGACACACCAAAAAATCTCCTAAAGTAGTGGCAGAACAGTCTAATCTGTCAGGTCACAATTGAGAGGAAATTCAACTTTAGATCCTACAGTCAAACTACCACTGTTTCAGAGATAGAAAGTATAGAGAATCGTATATCATTCACAAGTTTATACACTACAATAAACAAATAAAGGTGATTGAATCCATTTGAATCCATCCAGGTAGTGCTTGAATCCATTTACTGTGTTTATACACTACAATAAACAAATAAAGGTTATTGCCAGGGAGTGCTTGAATCCATTTGCTGTACTAATCAGACAAATGCACACAATGTCCCCCAGTTACGTCCCTCCCCCTTATATCTACGGTCTGTCTACTACGTTCCCCACTCCCGCTTGTTTTTGACGTTAGCTACGACACACCACGCTCCGGCTTACTCTCCTCTTCTTCAACCACTGAGGATGGGGAGAGTGAGCTACATATACATGAAAACGCTGCTAAGAAACTGGCCTGCTTCCCTGACGTCCCCTTGTCCCCTTGACAGTCCCACTGTCAAAGCGTTGGCTTAAAGTGGCCTTGCTTGTTCGACTACTGTTCATCATTTGAAGTGTCCATGTTTTGTTTGCGTATATCCCTTCGTTGCATGCAATCATCCACAAACAACCTTTTCGTTACGCCATCTGGAATTACGTTGCCAAACAGTTATCGTACAGCAGAAATAAAGCAGGCTCAAGGACACTTTTCCGCAGGGCTCCAGAGGTTACACTCAGTGCATTTAATGAGTAGCCGATATTTGAACATACTTGTTTCTCTTAGTCAGGGATGCCATAGTTCGTTGAATTGTATTCACTGGTAACCCTAAAAGTTCCAGTTTTTACAGTAGTTTACCGTTTGGAAGTTTGTAGAATGTTTTAGTAAAGTCTAAAAATGGTACATTATTTGCCCAAAGGAGTCAAAAACACGCGAAAAATCATAGGCAAAAAACTCTAGTTGGGTAGTGCTTGACGTGCTTCTAAACCCACGTTGACATTATTACGCTAGGCTCCGTTCACATAATACTCGTGCAAAAATGGCATAATAACGTGTTTTAGGAGCTCTCCACAACTATTCGTAATGGAGACAGAGTGATAACTAGACATGAACAATTGATATCCGTCTTTATGCACCGACGAGAAACATATATATCGGCAGCCATAAGTTATGCATGTAGCTAATGATAAGTTCCATAGTTCAGTAGTAAGCCAGCATATCTGTCCCCGCAATGCCGCAAAACACATATGGAATGTGAGCTGATCATGGGAATCTTCTTTTATTATCTACATTTAATAGCACTCATATGGCGCAAATTTTACTAATCAAGATACCGCGATCAAAAGGCGAGGTTTCCCTTTGGGATCCATACTCAACCGCTTCAGTAAAATGAACTTCAAGTTGGTTTTTCAATGCCTCCGCGATTAAAACCCTATCTTTTACGACTTTCCCAATTTGTATTGCCGTACTGAGTATTTGCTCTGGCTAGCTTAGATACTGCCGAAATTTTCAAGTGCTATTCAAGGGTAAAGCCGCTAAGAGTTTGCGTAAAACAACCTATTTGTGGCACGATGTACTATAGCGAATTATTCTGAGTGAAATGCTAAAAGGCGAATTATTCTGAAAGCAGGAGTCCGGGGCGCCTTCATGTTTCCCACCAGCTACGCAATGTACGCAAATCATGCAAACGGAAATATTCAAACTGAGACCACTTTGGAGCTACATTAAATATGACGTTGTGCAAGTCATCTAGAAAGGAGTAATGGGGCCAGCGCTAACGTTCGCAAATGCCAGACTGTGCTTATAATCGACCATTTGTCGGGGCTGGAAGCGTACCAAAGATCCATAGGCTGATCGGCTTTGGGAGCACAATATAACACAAGTGAGGCAGGGCAATGTAACATGGGTAGGGTCTTTTTTGAAGTCCGAGAGGCGTAGAGAAAACTTATCTTTTTGAGGAAAGGCTCACGAACACGAATAAAAATAGGTGGGCGCCTAAAGTGCATAAGCATCTGTACCTCAAAAGCGTGGGCAGGGAATGGAGGATGCGGTCGACGAAGTTCGCAAAAACTACACGATGACTTAAAGTGTAAATAGACAACTTGTAGCCACAAAAAGAAACCGCGAGATAAGGAGGCATTAACTTGAATATAAGGAATGAAAAGAAAAAAAAGTGTACAGGTTTACAAAAACGAAAAAAAGAAGAAATCAGAAGGCCAAATCCGTGTGATAACACAAAATGTAGTGCCTTCTGTTTGTGGCCTGGACTGGCTGCCTGAAGAAAAAAACATATGGTAGTAAGTATTCGGAACGGGTTGAGGCGTATGTCTGCGGCAGCAAGCGTACGAAAACGACACAGCGCATGTGAATGGAGTGCTAAAATATTCGTCCACAAGGACCCGTAGTGACCGTCCCCCTTCCAGAAGCACTGGGATTCAAAGCTGACGGATACATAGACTGGTCAGCAGTGGATATAAGCAAAAGTCGTTTGAAGTATTGGTCATTAAAAAAGCAGACATACGACTGATGAAACCGTAATCATTACAGACATAGGTAACTGTACAATATCTAGTTACATGTTTTATTGAAAACAAAAAAAAACATCAAGGAGAGACAGGCACGACCGTAACTGCTATGCATGCCCATAATAACGATTAACTCAAGCAGGCTAGGAATATCTGGCACTACTCCGTTTCAAAAGGAATGCAATCAAACTGTCTGCAGCAACAAACATGCAACACTACATCTGAGATGTAGCGTACATGTTCATTCACTTGCTTTATGCGCATTCGTAATTCTACGGAGCCCAATCAGCCACTCGGTATGACATTCGTAGATTATGAACAGTTACTTGATTCAGTAGTGATACGACCAGTCATGGAGGCATTGTGGAATCAAGGAGTAAAGGAGGCATACGTGAATATCTTGGGCAATATGTACAAATATTCAATAGCTATCTCGCTTCTACACAAGAAAAGTAGAAAATTACCAACCGAGAAAGGGGCCAAGAATGGAGACAGTCTCCAATCCTATTTTCTGCATGTTTAAACGCATTCTGGGAAAGTTTAGGAATAGGATCAACGGCGAATATCTCAGCAACCTTCGGTTTGCAGACGAGATTGTCACGGTCAGCTAGACTGTCACTGAACTGCAACAAATTAATGTAGACCTTAACCGAGAAAGTGTAATAGTAGAGTCGAAGATTGTTACGCTGAACTCAAAGGTAATACACAATAGCTGGTAAGGGAACAAGAATTCATGATCGGCTATCAGCCTCCAGAGTATGTGCGGAGGTACCTTTATCGAGGCCTATTACAAGGACCCTGATAATAAGACGTAACTTTACAGCAGAATAAATATGAGTGGAAGTACATACGAGAGGCATTACCAAATAATGACTGGGTGCTTACTACTGAAGAGTGCGCAATGATTGCATTCTACCGGGGCTAACATATGGGACGAAAACTTGGAGGTTAACGAAGAAGCTGGAGAACAAGTCAAGGACCACAGAAAGAGCGATGGAACGAAGATTCGATAGCTACCTTGCTTTTACACAAGGGAAGTACAATATCAGCTACCAAGAAAGGGCTCAGGAAAGGAAGCACAGTCTCTGCAATTCAATTCACTGCATGTTTAGAAGTATTCAAACTACTAGAAGAAGTGGTTTTGATCAAATAGCGAACGGGGATAGCCAATATTTTATTTGACCTTAACAAAGTGCAGTAAAAAAAGAGAGAGATGATGATGATGATAATATTGATGAAAAAGTTACACCCGCAATTTTAGTGTGTACGAATGTGAAGTTGGAGTGCCAGCTCTTTCGGCCTGCGGGAGTTCTGCGTGAAATTTATTCAGAACATCCAGAACGTCGTGCTGGGGTGAAAAGCTGTTTTATGGTGTGTGAAAACCACATTGGCTTCTGCTTTCTTATAACTTTATTGCTTCCTTACAAAATGCGAGAACATAAACCTTAACCGCGAGTTCAAACGTGCTAAATGAAATGCAGGCCGACGGTTCTGTCTCGGTGACAAGGAGACAATTGTTTGTGCTGATGCAACGCTACGCCGTGGGATTCCAGAAGCACGGGGTTCAGCCCGGGGACCGAGTCTGTGTCCACATCAACAGCAGCGTCCAGAACGTTGCTGCTATGTGGGGCTGCGTTTTCGCAGGAGCGAGCATCGTACCCGCCAAAACATCGCTCACAGAATGTAAGCAAGCCAAAGGTGGCCTACATTTATTGAGTTACCAAAGTTTACCTCGTTATTTCCAGCCGAACGGGCGCAGGACCATTGTCAGCAGGCCAATCGCCTTCTTTTGTTCTGACCCTTCTGCAATTTCATATTTTTTCGCAAGATGAATGATTATTTCAGGCCATGTTCCAGTTTGATTGTCATGCCCAATCGCTCATTAGAGTAAGTGGTTGTTCATTTCAGCTAGACTAGGAAGATATAAAAATCCTTGTAGCACAAAGTAAAGCATACTTTACGATAACTAAAGACTGTTTGCACTACTTGTGCAATGCATTTTCAATATAAACTTTCCGAACGTTGCGGTTTGGGAACTACTTGAACGTAATTGTCTATAATTACGAAATGAATTGCGAGAAATGGCAATCTCACCCTAAGTAGCTATATATGACAGGAAATATAACCTAAAAAAACTCATTAAAAATCTGATGTCCTACACGTATTGTTACCTTTGTTTTTGCAACCGTAATGATACAGTAAATATTAATTAGTTAAGCAAAGAAAGTAAGTAGGTATCACAGGTATCTTTTGATACCTATGAGACTTATGATCACAAGAACACATAGGTATCAAGTAAACATGTATAATAATATAGGTACGCTAGCGTAAATAATCAAGCCGCCTGAACAGTTGTGAAAACACCAATTTACCCACAGTGAAATATTCGGCCCCACAAATTACACCTAAAGAATATCAGAATGACGCTTTCGCCCTGGACAGTGCCCGCTTTGGACCAGCTAGGGGCTTTACAATGTGCTATAGGAATAAAGTGATGTCTCGTGATCTCGTTCCTAGTTCGTGTCATTTTTTTGTATGCACGGACCTTAGTGTGTCACCGCTTCTGAGTTCACCCTCAAAGCGAAAGGTCAGCATGAGAGGAGAGGGTACTTCATTAGACATTTCTCTATAGTTGTGGGCGCCTGCAGCCACTGTGGTCCTTCTTAACAATGAAACGAATAAGGCTGAAGTGCGTATTATTTGGTATGGTACTACTTGGACTAAAGCTTAGGATATTTACTGTCATACAAGATCGCGCACTTCAGGGTGCTGAAGTATAGAGTCGCTACCCTCTCCTTCATGTATCATAAAATAGAAGCCCCTTACAGTTTTGTCAACATGCTTTGTAGGATTTAATTCGTCTGTGGATAATATCTTCTACATCACTCCATCAGCCCATGCAAACATTTGTGCTTAAAGAGAGGCTCTTTGACAATCCGTGTCGCGATTAGCAAAGGCACCACAGCAACGCCATTAATTCTTGCCTAGACGCAACATGGAACATCAGTAAAACCATACTAGCCAAGAAACCTGTCGTAAACTCGAAAATATGGCAACCATCTATGGTAGCTTAGTGCCCTTTTAGTGTCATGCAAGCTGGCACGCCTGCACTCGCTAATATTGTGCACTGATACAAAGTCCAAACGCCAAGAGAATCATAGTATAGCGGAAGTCCAAAAACAAGAAAGGGGTTGACAGATGGAATAGCACACTGTGGTATAAAGTTCGTAAACAGGGATAAGGTGCCTCAGAAAGGCTGGCCAACGTTTCGATCGGAGGACCTATCTTCGTCAAAGGCGGCCTCGTCATTCTCGGCGTGTTAGTTTTAAAGGGTTAGTGCAGTGACGTCACGTGCGGGTGTTGTCGCTGGAGGCTGGTTTTAAAGAGAGGGACTACCAGAGGAAACAAGCGCTGTCGTCCGACGTCTGTGAGCTTCGTTCCCAAGACGAGGGGACAAGAGCGTGAAAGTGGGCACGCGGGGAGAAGAGAAAAGAAACAAAAGCAAAAAAAGGGAAAAAGAAAAAAAAGGGGGGTAATCCAGGGCGGCACCAAGACCGAAAAAAAGGGGGAGAGAAAAAGAACAAGAAAGAGAAAAACAAAAATTTAAGAAAGACGGGGGCTAGGGAGCGTGTTGGGGATGCGAGAGGTTAGGAAGCATTCAGGGGGAGTCGTTGGCGGCATGTTTTTGTGGCATTATAAGGGCCGGTCAGGCGGTCACGGCACCAGTTACACAAAAGACAAAAAAAACAACAACAACAAAAAAAACACGCACACACACAGAAAAAAAAACATGAATTGAAAGAGTGACTTGAGTAGCATAGCAGCAATACGTCGAGTAATATTGAAATAGTTAAGATGGCGACGAGGAGTCTGCGGTGCAATGTGTGGGGTGACTGAAAGGCAGCGGCATGGTCTTTCAAGGGGCATTGCCCCAGTCGCTCAACGTAGGTGTCGTTACGGCGGCATCCAGAAATGGCGATACTCTGGGTTGAGGTGCCGAAAAGGGCATATTGACTTCGGAATGTGTTGATGAGGGGGTTTCAAAAAATAGATTTAAAGAAAAAGAAAGGAAGGGAAAAGAGAAGCGGAGGGGGACCGAAGCCGGTATAACAAACAGGAGGGTAACGCGCGTAGAAGCGGGTGGGGGCAAGTGTACATGGCAGAAGCGGGTCGTACAGTTGGTACAGACGTAAAAACCCGAAAGAGTACATTAAATTGAGTAGTAGGCAGGAAAAAATTGTTCGAAATGGAAGAGTAGGTGAGGTTAAGAATTAAGGTTAGCTAGTGGCCTAATATGTTTGGTGTCTTGGTTGATTATGTGAGAATTTCAGATTTAAGTTACCGCTTTTAAAGATTCTAAGGATCCTAACAATTTGAAAATAGTTAACGGTAACTGATGGGACATGTTTATATACGGAATGGCGGCAAGACTAGATTAGCAATACTACAGTCTAGCAATACGTCTGTTTCACTTCTGAGTGCCTAGATGCTTGCCGTGATTTACCTATAAAGTGCGCGTATAGGCGTTATGTTTATATAGTTTGAGCAGCGGCTGCTGAATAAGTTAGTTTACAATGGCACACTTCCGTGTGTTTGTTTCGTGTGAAAGTGCTTTTGTTATAAGTTCCTTACACCTGAGCCCTCTTGTTTAACAGAGAGATATTTGGCTTAGAAATCGGTGCCGAGAAATAAGGCTGTGACGGAGAGCAGAAAATTATGTCGCACCGACTTTACACTTAAAAAGAACGACACCAACAGCGCGTGTGGTTTAAGCAATACCGGACGTTTTTTCGTTCCGCGTAAATTCGATGATTCACTGAAATTGTTTCTTTCCGATTTATTTCTTATAAATGATCAGATATAACTAACGCAGGTCTCCGTTCCAATACACACACAGCAGTTACTATCATCAACGTGTCACCTTTGTCGAGAGAACTGGCGGCACTGTCGACTTCTTCACCAGGATACAAAGTCAAGCAGATGTTAATGCCACTACAAACGTTTTCACTTTACGACGAGCTAAACACCAGTTGCTCATAACTTGTGCTAAGTTACGAAGATTGTAATAATGAAGTTTTGCCAAGCAACAAAAACAGCGAAAAGTGGGCAATTAGATTTCCACTTCGTTAAAGCGAAGCTTCCTTTGCCTCTTTCCTGGAATTCGGTGTTGGTCGTAGTTCCCTCGCCGGATAAAGATGTCTATGTGATACACATAGACAGCTTCGCTCGCAGTCTATGCCCGAACTGGAAACACGAGCAGTGGGTACGTGTGCATTTTTGGCCGATCCACCATAAAGGGTCTGCCGCTGTGACACGAGAGGTTTGAAATCTTCGAAGTCTCAATGCAATTAGCATGCATACTGCAGTTCACGCACCTTTCGGCGCCTGATTATCTATCTATCTATCTATCTATCTATCTATCTATCTATCTATCTATCTATCTATCTATCTATCTATCTATCTATCTATCTATCTATCTATCTATCTATCTAATTATCTATCTACCTAGCTATCAAATAATTTCCTTTCCCTTTATCCTCTGGTAGCTTCAACAGCAGTTAAGCAGGGCAGGTGTTTAAGGTGCGAAGTCGGCGCCCCTCGATGATTCGAGTGCACGGTGGCAGCGCAACGGAAGAGCCGTTGTCCATTAAAGAGTCGCTTTATTCTAACGCCGACGCGTCTGTCCGAGTCGAAGCCCGAAACTCCGCTCTCCCCCACACAACCAAAACATGACTTTTTTAGAGAGAGAGACAGAGAGAGAGACAACTTTATTTGACCAAAGGGTTCGTCCACGTAGGTCCCATAGCCCCCACACGATCCCACTGCACTACACGTTTCTGATTTCATGGAGTACCATGACGTGGGCGGCCCGGTCAGTGGCGATCTTCTGCCTGGCCGCGTCCGTGGAGCGGAGCAGGGTCTCCCATTCCTCCCAAGTAATCCTAGGGGTCTACCATTCCCGTCGGGCATTCAAGGAGAATGTGGGTAAGCGTAGTAGCATGGGGGTGAGTGCATTGAGCACACGAGGGGGTGTATGCTCTCGGGCGGATGCGGGAAAGGAAACAGGGGGAGGGAAGGGTGCGGGTCTCGAGCCAGCGCCATCATATTTCGTGATAATTGCCAAGGAACTGGTTTGATTGTTGTATTCATGTAGGAGGTTGTGGTGAGGTACTGCACCAGGGTGGCCAATCCTACTATGGTGAGGGAGTGCGTAACCGGTTCTGGTCACCGGGACCAGGCCCGGCAACGCACTCCTTCACCAGAGCCACCGTAGTCCTCCATAAACACAGCAACAAAATCCCAATAAAGAAAGGAGTCAGGCAGGGAGATACGAACTCTCCAATGCTATTCACAGTGTGTTTACGAGAGGTATTCAGAGACCTGGATTGGGAAGAATTGGGGATAAGAGTTAATGGAGAATACCTTAGTAACTTGCGATTCGCTCATGATATTGCCTTGCTTAGTAGCTCAGGGGACCAATTGCAATGCATGCTCCCTGATCTGGAGAGGCAAAGCAGAAGGGTGGGTCTAAAAATTAATCTGCAGAAAACTAAAGTAATGTTTAACAGTCTCGGTAGAGAACAGCAGTTTACGATAGGTAGCGAGGCACTGGAAGTGGTAAGGGAATACATGTACTTAGGGCAGGTAGTGACCGCGGATCCGGATGATGAGACTGAAATAATCATATGAATAACAATGAGCTGAGGTGCGTTTAGGGTGCGTTTAGGGTGCGTTTGGGATGCGCTGGAGTGCGTTCAGATCATGAACAACAGGTTGCCATTATCCCTCAAGAGAAAAGTCTATAATAGCTGTGTCTTACTAGTACTCACGTATGGGGCAGAAACCTGGAGGCTTACGAAGAAGGTTCTACTTAAATTGAGTTTTGGGAAGAAGAATGATGGTTGTAACATTAAGGGATAAGAAAAGAGCAAATTGGTTGAGGGAACAAACGCGAGGTAATGACATCTTAGTTGAAATCAAGAAAATGAAATGGGGGGGGGGGGGGACATGGGCAGGACATGTAACGAGGAGGGAAGATAACCGATGGTCATTAAAGGTTACGGACTCGATTCCAGGGAAGGGAAGCGTAGCAGGCGGCGGCAGAAAGTTAGGTGGGCGGATGAGATTAAGAAGTTTGCAGGGACGGCATGACCACAATTAGTACATGACCGGAGTAGTTGGAGAAGTATAGGAAAGGCCTTTGCTCTGCAGTGGGCGTAACTAGGATGATGACGATGATGATGATGAAGGGATCGGTTTGTTGGCTTCGTTGCCGGGGTTCCCAGAGTGCGCAGGCACCCAAATCAGTTCCACATTGCGGTGCGGGTTTGCGGAGGGCGAGCTGAGAATGCGGAAAGCGGTCTCGTGGATTCGTCCTCGTGCAAAATTTAGGAGTGCGGTTTTTGAGTCGCTAAGGACGTACCGAGCATCAGTGTGTGTGAAGGCAGGCGCGATCGCCGCTTCTTCGGAGGATTCCGGGGTGGATGCATCAGGAAGGTGGAGAGTTGCGATGAGATGGAGTGTATTGTCAACGACTACAGCTGCCATGTTTTCGCCCGTGCATGTTGCGTCCACCCATACAGCGTCAGCTTCGTAACCGTAGTATTTGTGGAGAGCTTTTTTACGGGCTTTGCGGTGGGCCGAATGATAGGTGGCGCGGCTGTTCCGAGGGAGAGGTTTTAATATGCACTGAGTGTGTATGGGGTGGGGAACTGGTAGGAGTGTGGGGTCGGCTGCTGATATGGGAATTTTAAGAGCGTCTAGTATGTAACGTCCTGTGAAAGATTGGGCTAAGCGAGTGTATTATGCTTGTCTGTTGGCCTCCATGAGTTCGTGTGTGGTGTTGTGGAGCCTAGGCTGGAGAAGTTTGGTGGTTTGCGTGTTAGGGGGGAGGTGTAGGGCCACCTTGCAGGCATTACGAAGCATAGCATATAGGGTGGCGATTTCTTCTTCTCGAAGTCGACGATATGGGACTGTGTAGAGGAAGCGGCTGAGTAGGAAGGCATGAACGAGACAACACAAATCACGCTCCTTCATGCCATACGGTTTGCTGGAAATTGATTTGAGAATGCCTGCCAAACGCACCCCAGCCCATTCTTATTCTTCTGATTATTTCAGTCTCATCATCCGGATCCGCGGTCACTTCCTGCCCTAAGTAGATGTATTCTCTTACCACTTCCAGTGCCTCGCTACCTATCGTAAACTGCTGTTCTCTACCGAGACTGTTAAACATTACTTTAGTTTTCTGCAGATTAATTTTTAGACCCACTCTTCTGCTTTGCCTCTCCAGATCAGGGAGCGTGCATTGCAATTAGTCCCCTGAGCTACTAAGCAAGGCAATATCATCAGCGAATCGCAAGTTACTAAGGTCTTCTCCATTAACTTTTATCCCCAATTCTTCCCAATCCAGGTTTCTGAATACCTCTTGTAAACACGCTGTGAATAGCATTGGAGAGATTGTATCTCCCTGCCTGACGCCTTTCTTTATTGGGATTTTGTTGCTTTCTTTATGGAGGACTACGGTGGCTGTGGAGCCGCTATAGATATCTTTCAGTATTTCTACATACGGCTCGTCTACAACCTGATCCGGAATGCCTCCATGACTGCTGAGGTTTTGACTGAATGAAACGCTTTCTCGTAATCAATGAAAGCTATATACAAGGGTTGGTTATATTTCGCACATTTCTCTATCACCTGATTGATACTGTGAGTATGGTCTATTGTTGAGTAGCCTTTACCGAATCCTCCCTGTTCCTTTGGTTGACAGAAGTCTAAGGTGTTCCTGATTCTATTTGCGATCACCTTAGTAAATAGTTTGTAGGCAACGGACAGTAAGCTGATCAGTCTAAAATTTTTCAAGCCTTCAGCGTCCCCTTTCTTATGGATTAGGATTATGTTAGCGTTCTTCCAAGATAGCGGTACGCTCGAAGTCATGAGGCATAGCGTATACAGGGTGGCCAGTTTTTTCTAGAACAATCTGCCCACCATCCTTCAACAAATCTGCTGTTACCTGATGCTCCCCAGCTGTCTTCCCCCTTTGCATAGCTCCCAAGGCTTTCTTTGCTTCTTCCGGCGTTACTTGTGGGATTTCAAATTCCTCTAGGCTATGCTCCCTTCCATTATCGTCGTGGGTGCCACTGGTACTGTGGTACTGCATAAATCTCTATACCACTCCTCAGCCACTTGAACTATCTCATCCATATAAGTAATAATATTGCCGGCTTTGTCTCTTAACGCATACATGTGATTCCTGCCTATTCCTAGTTTCTTCTTCACTGCTTTTAGGCTTCCTCCGTTCCTGAGAGCATGGTCAATTCTATCCATATTATACTTCCTTATGTGTTTTATGTGTTCCTGATGTGGTTGAGTGTACTGCGTGGTAACTGGGAAGTTTGGCTTGATGTTGTGTGTCATGTAACAAAAGGAGCTTAGGTACGGCAGGAAGGGTAGGTATTAAGAGTTGCACTGGTGCGCACTTTCCGAAACCCGTGGCAGTTTCATTGAATTAGTGATAGGTGGGTAGAATTATCCCCGCCCGCCAGATTGCACCATGAGTGGGGCGAGGATAGGTTCTCTTGGTGGTAGTGTAAGTGGGATAAGAGGAGTAGGTGGGTGTAGGATAGAGGTAGGGGACCCCTCATGTGAAGAGCTGGTATTTGTCTCTAGCCTCTCAAGGCGCGTCTCAAATTGTGGAAAGTACGTCCGAGAGTTGGGCTTAAGCGTGTAAAAATAATAATAATATAATATTTGGGGTTTTACGTGCCAAAACCACTTTCTGATTATGAGGCACGCCGTAGTGGAGGACTCCGGAAATTTTTGACCACCTGGGGTTCTTTAACGTGCACCTAAATCTAAGTACACGGGTGTTTTCGCATTTCGCCCCCATCGAAATGCGGCCGCCGTGGCCGGGGATTCGATCCCGCGACCTCGTGCTCAGCAGCCCAACACCATAGCCACTGAGCAACCACGGCGGGTTTAAGCGTGTAAAAAGTGTGTCTATCTGTTGCTCAAGGCGAGAAGATAGCTGCTCGGCGAGTGTTGTGAATTTGGGCTCGACGTGCGCCTCCAGAACTACTAATTCAGCGTCAAATTCGGATTCTAAGTAGAATTTGGATTCCAAGGTGGGGAGGAGGGGGGAACAGGGTTGTGTGTTGTGAGGCGGCTTACCTCCACACGCAGAGCCCGAACCTACTGGTCACGGGGTTCCAGGGTAAGCGGGGTGTTGTTTGCCAGTTTTGTGGCCACGAGGTTCCAGGGTTCCAGGGTTGCTTGCCAGTTTTGTGGTCACGTTGGGTGTATTCCGCTTGTCGGCCCGTGTAGGTCGGTCCGAGCTCATAGAGCGCCCTGTTTGTTGGCCGACAGATGCTTCCGAGCGTTCAGATCCTGCACTGCGCGGTAAGTGGTGGTCTACTCGTTGCCGGCATCGTAGTTCCCGTTCGGAGGTGGGCTTGGTTGTCCTATGGAGGTGGCGGTGCTTGCATTTTCGGGTCCCGGACAAATGAGGGCCTTGGAAAATGATGCAGAGTGGAATTCATGTTGTGCTTGGCTCCTTCGGGTGTAGCTCGCCGCATCTGGGGCACTTGTGTGTCCTAGGCTGTATACAGACATCCTTGTGGTGAACTGTGGTGCGGCGGTTACTGCAGGTCTCGACTCTTGGTATATAGGGCGTGCACAGATGCAGTCCTCCGCCATAAACAATTTTTCGGAGGACGATGGCTTGGCCGAAGGTGATGAGTATCGAACGTGTGAGTCCCAGCCATCGAGCTTCTAGTACAGTAGCGTGGGTGTTGCGGGCCAAGTCTGCTAGAAGTTCTTGTGGCGATTCTTTCCAGTAAGCATTCGTAATAACTCCCCTAACTGAGCCATCAGGGGGTGCATTATATGCCGCCATGGCATACTCAAGTTCGTCGTAGATGATGGGATGGAGTTTTACGAGCTTGAAAGCGTCACCGTGATTCGCCACAGACACTATGCAAGTGTTATGGACGCGGCGAACCCGATGTGTCAGCGTAGATAGGTCGGTCAGTGCAGCGGCCTGCATGAGAGCGGGGAGGAGGTAGCGTGGCTGGAGCGTCGTCAGGTCAAGGCCTCCCTGGGAGCGGAAGACGACTTTATATTCGTCTGGGGGAAGAACCGGCAGTTGCTTGATCTTTTGTGCAGCTGTACGGAGCGCGCGTAGATGCTTCGAGGAGCTGTGTAGTGCGGGAGTTGTGGCGGTCTCCCGCGACTGACTCTGCGTCTCCCGGCCAGCAGGATCGGCGTTTGTACCTTGGCTCGCTTTTCTGGTTTCCCGGTGGTTTGCCTGAGTTCTCAGGCCTTGGGTACAGTTCCGAGGGTCATACTGGTTCGGGTCCATGTCCGTACCTTGCACCTGAACCTCCATACTGGCAACAGTAGGGGAGGATGCGTCGCAAGGCGTAGCACGGCAGTGGCGCAAAGGGGCCAGTTTCTCGGGCCTGGTGTCCCCCCTGGGGTTCGCCCTAACCTCAAGAGGGATCTGTAGAGAGCGCTCACTTGTATGAAGGCGTTGGTGTAGTTGTGGGCACTTGGAGATATCAGCGATTGGCCATTTTCGCTGTCACGGTGCGGAGCCGAAGCGAAGAACACCCAGCTGCCAGTCCCGGGACGAAGACGGTCGGTGGGAAACGGCGAGAAGGCGGCTTCCCATATGACTCCCGGCGAAAGAGGCCCGGGCAAGGGCGGCCGGTGGAGGTTGCGTCGTCTCGGTGGTTACGGAGCGCGCCGATGACATATCCGTTTACTGCCTTTGTGAGGCACAAGTCCTTCGGTATTCGAGTTTCATTAACAGCGCAAAAACACCAGAAGGGACAGAAGAGAAAACAAAGCGTTGAAAGTCCCTCCGGTTTACTTGCGCTATCAATCGAACTTTAAAGCATGTTTTACCAACAAGCTCAATATTACACCCTCCTTCAGTAGTTTTTTAATGCGATTGGCATTCTTTGCCTACTTCCAGCGTTTTAAGGATATCTGTAAATAGCCTCAATACGCCTGAAGTAGGCACATCGATTATCTATCTATCTATCTATCTATCTATCTATCTATCTATCTATCTATCTATCTATCTATCTATCTATCTATCTATCTATCTATCTATCTATCTATCTATCTATCTATCTATCTATCTATCTATCTCCCAGTCTGGCTACCTGTCTGTCGGTCTGTCTGTCTGTCTGTCTGTCTGTCTGTCTGTCTGTCTGTCTGTCTGTCTGTCTGTCTGTCTGTCTGTCTGTCTGTCTGTCTATGTATCTATCTATCTATCTATCTATCTATCTATCATGTACATCTCAAACCGTTTTCCCGCCAAATTGTATTTTTTGATGTGATGCGGGAACAGGATTCGAAACTAACCGCTGGACCAACTTACGTACCTGATATCAGGCACTTTGTACCTATTCGGCGTTTTTTAACGGCCATCTTTGACGCCAATGTGGACCATGAAATGCGACACTGGAAATGTTGCACTGGTTATGTACCGAACTTGAATGAACCCCGTTGACACCGACTTGGAGCACTGAATGTGTGCCACTCGGTCGGTGCTGCTCTTGAATGACCCTCTTTTATATCAATTCGGGTCCGGTATGTGCTAGTAGAAGTGTGTCGCTGTTCTATGAATCTGTCTAGTAGAAGTGTGTTCCATGAATCTGTGAGCGCTAACTTTAAGTTCCTTTAAGAGTATCCTATGACCAACGGTATGAAATTCGTGCCACACGTAGACTTTACAGTGGCACCGCTAGATGGCGCAGCGTGCGCAGTAAGACAGCAGTAGAGGTAGAGGAGGCCCGCTGCATAGAAGTTTTGGCGTTGGCAATAGGGTGCGTCACTTCATCGTTTCAATGCTAATCGCATTCAGATCGAGATTTATCATGAGATTGCTTCTGGTAGATTTTTTTTCGTACAGTTGTACATGCGTCGTAATTATCTGTGCATATAACTATGAATAATACAGCGCTAAGTACTAAGACGCGGGATCAAATCCCGTTCACGGCGGCCGCGTTCCGATGGGGATGAAGTGCCAAAACGCCCGTGTCTGTTGCATTGGGCGCACGGTAAAGGTCTCCTGGTTCTCTACATTATTCCAGAAAATTAAACTACCGCGTGCCCAATAAACAAATCGTGATTTTGTCACGTAAAACCCCAGAATTCATTCATTCATTCAACCACACGTTTCCAAGCATCGCACATCGCCTTCTGCCTCACGAGGCGGGCAGCCAAGTGGCACAAGCAATGAGGCGGCGGTCGTGTCACGCGCTGGTGCTGAAATCTTACCTTCCAACTCAGAGAAGCTTCACGCCGTTTAGACTCCAACATTGACATGAATTTCCTTGTTTCTTCTTTCCTTCCCGCAACCAAGGCGAACTGCGCTACCAGCTAAGCGACAGCGACAGCACTCACATTCTAACGGATGCCGCCTTTGCGGAAAAGGCTCGTAAGGCGGCGTCTTCATTGGAAATAAAGGTGAGAATATGCACAGAACATTTTTTCTTACTACAATAAAAATAATAGTTTCAGCAATTGCTGCATAGCTGGCTTGTCTTACTGCATAGTGTTAGTGACATGAAAATACAAAGAAAGCTCTAGTATGCATTATTATTAGTGCTTTGTACACCTGAACAGTACTTTACTGTATCTTTCAGTATGTAACAGTGTGCTATAATTTGTCTTCTCTTCAGTCAATAGTTACTGGGGTTTCGCCGGGTAGGATCTCAGAGCCTCTGCATATTACATGGTCTGTTATCAATATGAACACTGAGTGAAAAAGTTGGTAATACTCAAGGACAGCATCTATTTCTTTAGAGGGGATATATTAAGTTTCTTTTACATTCGCAATCATATGCTTGAATAATTACAGTTGAGAAAAATTGTTTAATGAATTATGTCACGCATACAAAGGCTGTTTTATTATTATCTGCCCAAAAGCGTTGTTACATGCCTTTGGTTACACACACGGTAATCAGCTACCGATGTAGCTGGTTCTGTAAAAAAGTTTGTGCTCTTCTTTATTTGCGCAATTTTGTAGGAACATCGCATCATCTACGTGCGAATTATAACTGCTCCTAATAGTATACTGTTGGGAACTAGTTTTTAACAAAGACTCCTACATATATTTACATTTATATATAATGAAAAGGTGTTTATTAGCCAACAGCGGTTGGGGGCGGACCATCAGCGCAGGGTCTCAGGACGAGCAGCGCTTCCCGAGAACAGTGCTGCAGAGGAGTGTTCTTCGCTACAACAACTATGTTTTGCGCGACATGTACAGAAACTCTATTGCATTCATGAACTGATCACGAGTAACGACTTGTTATTTCAAAATATTCGTGCTTTTGAGATCTCTGTTGTCAGGAAATCAATGAATCAATGCACCCTTTTTCTGACTGAGGCCAATGAGCCGTTGTATCTTGCCGCATAGATCTCGGTCGAGAGATTTCAGGACGAACCGATAACCTTATTCTGAATAGGTAATCAAAAATGAACCAGCATAATACAAAGCATACGAGAGTGATTTTAGATGCCTTGTTGTCCTATACTGCGTTGCAATGACCTTTCATTGCCGTGAGTAATCTTTCGGTAGTTTAGAGTGCATGCTATTGCTTTTTGTTTGTGGTATAGCCTTATTGTCGACGCTACTGACTTGCCTAAAGGCATTTGTTACGAAAACGAAAACTGCTCTGCCCTGTTCTCTGCGGAAGCTGCTCTGAAATGGTTTTCAGTAGAATCCCGTTCACATTTTTCGAAGAGGCAGCGTGGCAGATTTTTGGCAGTCTGCTAAGCTCATTTTTATTTGAACCACATAATTGATATGTGCACGAGCAGCCAGTCCAAATTATTCATCGTTCTTCTATCTTGTGTGGTAAGTGCGCACTTCCTGTCCTCTTTCTGCCGTGAGTAGCAGCGAGGGAAGGGGGAGGGCACAGATTCTCTTTATTTATTTATTTTATTTATACATACTGCAGCCCCTTTATGGGGCTATTGCAGGAGTGGGTTAGACAAAAATAAGTCGTACAAAAACAAGTAAACAATAACACATTCGTATGATACTCCAGAAACGTAACGGTACCAAACAGACGCGGAAGAAGTACACAAAATAAAAGGGGCGCTGACCTCTAAATGAGCTTCATTCAACACGAAAAATTGCTTTAAGAACAGCAATCAGTCGCGTGATCGCGGTGGTGAAGGCACTCGCTGAAAAATCAACGAAACGTTAAAGCGAAATGACCTGTCAACACAGCGTGTTATCCAAAAGATGCGTGCAGAGGACTTTCCTGAAGAAGCAGGCTGTTATGAGCACGGGACACAAACGGTAAGTTCCACTGCTCCGCTTGATCGAATAGGCCTCTGTCGCCTGCCTATTAGTTTCACCTTTACATGTGCTATGAAATATGATTTGACTAAACTACCGATAACCCCGCATTCCGTCCGACGAGTTGACCCTTGTAGGCTGCCAAAATCATTCTTGACAGGCAGTATTTGCTGCCACGTACAATTGTTAAAGCAGAGACCGGTTCCCCAGATGTCTAGTGTTTAGCCAGGTTGAATTTCTGGCTTGTTCACTCATGATAAAAGAAAAACAGCGCTACCCCATGGGTGGAGACAAGAAGGAGCACATAGACATCGCGCTGCTTTGTCTGTGTGCTACTAAATCTCACTTGTCCCATCTGGCAACTCTCTTTAAACATGACGTGGTCTTTTCAACAGCTAATTAAAATGAGGTACGCTAGATCTCATCAATAAACCATAAATAATGCTTGAAATAAGCACTTATCAGTGCCCAGCTTCACGGATAAAGGTAAGATGAGCACTGAACGAGAGCACAGCACACTGATGCTGGAGGGCAACCAATGTGCGCACATTTTCGAAAGAACTGCTTTTAGATGTACACCTATCCTGCTTTTCTTCTCGAATTTTAAGCACTTCTCAGCCCCCTAAGGCTATGAAATTTGTGAAACGCTCCAAACACGACCTTCTTCTTCTTGACTTTGTTTTGTTTTGCTGATGAATGGATAATTAGAGGATGTATATTCATCTGCGCGCGGAGAGGAGCGAGAGATCTATGTTTACCCCTAGCGCGACAGTGACTGTTTGATTCATGTTAATGTAATTTTCTCTGCAGGGACTCTTTGCGACGGCTCCTACGGAAGGATTTCAGTCAACGGCCTCTTTCCTTAACATGGACGAGGCTTTGTTCCGAGAAGTCCTCGTGGAGGATCCTAAAGATTGCGTGCTTGGGATTTGCTACACCTCAGGAACCACTGGTCTTGCAAAAGGTGTGGTCGTCACCCACTACGGCTTCGTAGCAAACATGGCCACGGCAGGGTAAGCCCAAACTAATGAGCAGAATAGTAAAAAAAAACAATTAAGGGCAAAAAGTCTGGAAAGGTTTTTGTAAAAACCAGATCCGTGGTTTTGTGCATCTCTATTGCCTTTTGTGTTCTCGCTCTATTATTCTAATAGTGTGTTTTTTAGAATCAATTATCCGAAAAGCGAGTTTTGAACACCTCATGAACATTCTCGGTTGGGAAGAGGAGGAAAAGCGAGTTCATTGAGCGCGTTGCCAACGTTTCAAAAATTATAATTCCATAAAAACAGAATAGTCTGAAATTGAAACCATGGCGTAATGCTGAGTTAGAGGGCCATGGTGTGGGATGGTGGTTGGGAATAACTCTATAATCTGCAATAATCACTTGGGCGGAAAGCGCATTGTAGCGGACATTGGTGGGAGTGAGCAAGATGGTGTGGATATTATTTAAATGTAAAGTGGTAACCGGAAAGTCATAACGCAAAAGTATTTATACCGTTTAAAAAGTACGCTACAAAAAAAGCCTTAGGAAAAATGATTTCTTCTCAATGCAATGCATGCGTGTTGCGAAAGTGTTTCAGCTCCTAAAATTTCTCTCAGAACTAAGGACGCATGTAGTCAATGATGAACCTTACTTCATCCAATTCGAGCCGTTGGTTGGACTGGCGCTGAAACATACTTCCAAGGATTGCATAAGGGAGATGGCTCACTTATAGGCGATTTCTACACTTTTACGTTGGTTTCTTAGTCGTAGTACAAACGAGGACATGAAAATTATCAATTGCCGAATGCCAATAAAAGCTTTGTCTAGAGAGCTATGCAGGATGCCCCGAGTTTTTCGCTCGCCTGAGTTTTTTCGACGGAAGTCAGTGACCAAACATAACGTGAAATGCGCGAAAGAATCAGACAAAATATCGAGATAAAGCCACGTATGTCAGCACGAGCGCGCCCTGCGTACACTCTTCGTTGTTTCAAACAGATACCAATGGGAAATGTTACGCGCCATCACTCCTTATTGCTGTCAACGAAATTCGTAATACCTTGATTATCTGACTATCTGTCTACACACCCGGTGCAAGCAAGTGGCCGCATACTTCTGGGGCGCGTCAGGGGCGTGTCCCCTCCTTCGGACATTTTCTGCCTATCCACTGCCAATGCGGACAGTGTGGTGCTAACCCTTCGCTTCCCTTCGAATGTGGTAAAATATGACACTTTTTCCTAAAGCTGACTTGGACAGTTAATGCACTCGGCGGAACAATAATCAAATGAATGAAGGCACTCCTGGTTCGACCCGCTCACTCCTTGTTTTTCGGCCACCCATGAAGCAGTGCCCAAGCTACGATAACCCAAGCGTGAATCTAGATAACCTTACAATATCGGAGACGTGCCCCGGGTTCAAATTTGTCTCGATGCCATTAGCTAAATCTTCTGACAGTGCCGCCAGAGTTAGCAGAGATCTGGAATATTGCCGAACTCGGGCTTTTCTGCACAGCACCCCTGGTTTCATTTGCCAACCTCCTTTCTCTTGAAATATTCAATACGGCTCTAATAAATATTTTGTCGTGGGCGCCTTTTGAAGGATCGGCTTGTAAGATTGACTTGAACTAATAACACATCTCCTTCTCGCAATAACTTTCCTCAGACATGTGTCATGTGAATATGCCGCAGGCCTTGCTTTTCCTGGGATGCCAGCGACGTGGTGTTGATTGCTGCCCCCATCACGCATGCCTCGGGAATCATCTGCATCACTTTCGGCGTGCTTTTGGGCACACCTTTTGTGATAGTGACTCCCGGCGCGAGTCTACAATGCATCAGCGAACTCGTCGAAATATACAAGGTACTTGGTGGCTGGCAAATGTAAAGCTTTGCTTTAAACTATAGAAGTATCTTGTTTTTTATAGCAGCCTTGCTCAATGGCCTTGTAGCATGGTGCGTCATGTAATAACATTAAGGTTCTGCAGATCTCTGCGAGAGCGGTTGGTCGTGTCAGCCAACCGGAAAACACGACCAAGAGAAAGGCTCTTAAATTACCAGCGACTAATCACCCTCCGCTCGACGACTATTTAATGGAACCGTTAGAGAAGCATAAGTAGCAGACAATGGACAAGCTCTCCTCTCACTACTGGAACACCCAGCTAGCTTGTATTTTATTTCAATCATCACCACCTGAAGCGCACAGAAGGATCACAGTGTTTGTATGCACAAGGTATCTGTGATGTTATTGGGGCCGGATCAGAGGCAGACGCAGCGAGCAGAAGCACAAACACACATCAGACATGTATTGACGTACATAACACAGAAAACGGCACACACACGTGACAGTTCCCCAAATACCCCATAGATGACATGCAGCTATAGCTATGCATCGGTGACTTATAATTGGCCTACAGTTCAGGCAGAAGCGCCTGTCGCCATGTCGGAGACCTCGTGGAACAGATGTCGGCCTGCGGGGTCGGCCAGCGGGGTCGGACAGCAGTGTCGGACGGCCGGGTCGGACCGCCGGTTCGGACGGCCGGGTCGGACGGCCGGGTCGAACGGCCGGGTCGAACGGCCGGGTCGAACGGCCGGGTCGAACGGCCGGGTCGAACGGCCGGGTCGAACGGCCACGTCGGACCACCTCGCGGGGCTCAGGTGGCGGGCCGCAATCACCGGGTTGCGTCCACAGCTGGCGGGGTAGCCCTGTGGCCGCTCATCCGAACGCTCGACCGCCCCGGTTCAGGACCGCCAGCCCTCCTGGACCAGTGCCCAGCGGAAGAGCGGAGCGAGGTAACCTCCCAGCGGGCGACAGCGTTGACTGGGGTGTGGCGTATTGGCGCGGGCGGCGATAGCTCCTATGGGCCAGACGCCCAGCGAGGAAGCTGTTTTCCGTCGACCGCCGAACCTCGCGCACTGCTCACGCCACGGGCCACGGGCCACACTCTCTCGCGCCACGCTTTTTGAGGCGCCACTGCCGCCGCTCCCAAATTGGTGTCGATGATGATGATCACTCTTGCGAGTATTTGCAAAGAGTCGCTGTCCTCTTCGCCCCCGCAGGGCGCACTGTCTTCGCATGTTTATGTTTCGCACTCCCGCATACCACATGTTATCACAGTATCGTAGCAGCAACCATACATTCATTTAAGAATAACGGTGCATAAAGTAACTGCAGTGGTTTAGAGAAAGGTGATAACAGCACCCACAAGAAACAAGAAGGTATATTGCAGTAACACAGCTTTTTATTTTATAACACAAGCTGTGTTGATTTAATCCAATCAGAAAAAGTAAAAGTGCATACTGTGGGGTTTCTGGCTCTCGCGGAGTTTTTCGGGCTCTCGCGGTGGTTGTGTGGAGCCATTTCGTTGTGTTGCCGGGGGCTCCGTGTCCCTCTCCTCCTTGCCTGGACGGGGTGGCAGCGGGTCATAAAACACTGTCGCTCTGCTGCCATCCCGCTCACGGGATGGTCAACAGGCTTTCCCCATTGGCTAACATTTTGGCGGGATTCGGGCCCTGCTTGCGTGCACTCCGAGTAAGCGCGCGCAACACGGGGTCCGGAGAGACCACATCGGGGCGTCGGAGGGTGCGTACGTGTTCCTCTCTGCCGGCGACGGCCCCCTTTGTCCGCCGCCTTCGGATGGATACTTCGGCTCGTTGGGGTCCCGCCCTCGGCGGGCGCGCGCACTCTTCCGTCGTCTCGATGTCCTGAGGCAGCGTCTTCCGATCGTGCCCCCGTCTGTTCGTCTGTCGTTTCTTTCTATTTCCCTTTTCTCTGCTGTGGGGCGCACGATGGCATGTGCTGACCTAAGGTAGGCAGCCTCTTACTGCTGGGGTTCTTTGTTCTCTCTCTGTCGCGGTGCACCGTTAGCGGCCACCCGCGACCACTCGGCCATGTTTTGTGTATTAATTCGCTTCATAACCGGACGTGATGTTAAAACGTGTGTCTGTATTGAGTCCAAACTTAATAAATGTTCTTTGTGGTTTCTAGAGAGCTTTGTTTAGGGTCTCCCTTGCGGTGGTCGTCCGGCGCGCGCGGAATCTGAGCGTGCGCGCCGTGAGCGTCGCGAGGAGATCACAATACATAAGCATGCCAACATGTATACCAGAAGCGGCATCACAGCTGAGGTGGAAGTGAATACGTTCACTTGAAATGGCAAGCTAGCAGGTAAAGTCCAAACTTCGCGATGGCCCACGTGATGGCGAAACATTCGTCTTCGGTAGTGAAATAATTTCTCTCCGAAGATGATAAAGTTCAGCTGGCGTACGCAGTAACTCGAGCGATACCTAGTTGTAGCTGCACAAGAACAACACCGATGCCAATGTTGCTTGCATCCGTGTGTTTTTGTATCGGTATCCGTGTCAAAGTAGCCCAGAATTGGAGCACACATGCAAACCAAAAGGAGGAAACCGCGAGAGACTCGACCCTTCAAGCCGCAAAAGGCCCGACGACCATTTTCTCCGGCACGCGCATGGCGGTCAGGGCTTTCTCGTCGGCTATAATTTCTGAACACGCAGCCGGCATGGTCAACAAATCTTTTCGTATTGCTACGGGTGAAGGCACTGGAGGTCATAGCATAGCGTGGTTCCCGGCCCACGTGAATGATATACCTAACCAAGCGGGTTGCAACCCTAACGAGCGGGCCAACTGCCTGGCGCGTGAATTTACGAACCGCGTCCGAGATAACAGTCCGGCTCTCCCACAGGATTGCCCCTTCAAAGATCCTCTAACAACCTATACCGAAATTACGTCGCATTACAGACACAGCACTAGGAAATTCCCTCCCCCAATTCCGAAACTGAAAAGGGCTCAGGTCGTTACTTTCAGGCTCTTACAGACGAGATCCTAACTGCTCCCAGAGCGCTCAGTTGGATAGACCCTCACTTCCGCAGCCGGGCTCCAAATGCGGTCACGCATGCTGCTCCTTCGACCACATGTTCTAACTGTGCCTATACAACGCGTGCTCCGACCTTCCATACAAGTCAAAGTGGGACGCCTTGCTAAAGAGCTCGGAATTGACGCACCAACTACAGGCCGCCCAGAGGGCCCGTGACGTCGCAGAGAGTCACCACCTCGCGGTCCCGTCGTGGGCGGAGCCACCTGCTTGATTGGGGAGCCGAATCAATCAAGTTCCTCAGGACACTCCAATAAAGTTCTTGTCACTGTCATTGTGGGCGGGTCTGCAGCTCGCGAAAGGCGTTTTGCTGTTTGTGCCCAAACAAAAGAAACGTCGTCCTTCGTAAGCGGAGTTAGTGGTTCATCGAGGTGTGAAAAATTCTCATCGAAGCGGTGGTAGCAGACGGAGAGCTCCAGGAAGCGCCGGACTTCCCGCTTGTTTCTAGATGTCGGGAAATAAGCAACAGCCGCAGTTTTCTCTGGGTCAGGCCAAATTCCAGCGTTAATGACTACGTCGCCAATGAATTTGAGTTCGTAGTATGCGATGAGGCATTTTTTATGTTGAAGGGAGGGACCAGCGGTGAGGATGGCCTGAAGGACGGTTTTAGATTGCTCGATGTGTTGTTCAAACGTTGCAGAGGAGAGTATTGTGTCGTCTAAATACACGAGACAAGATTGTCACTTTAGGCCAGTTGAGACATACACCATCATTCGCTTAAAAGTTGTTGCAACTTAAGACAAGCCGAATGGGAAGAACACCAAACCCATATTAGGCCATCCGTTGTAATAAAGGCAGTCTTTTTACGGTCGCGCTCATCTACTTCAATCTGCCAGTAGCCACTCCACAAGTCCATGGATGAAAAGATCAGGCACGCCGGAGGTGATCTAAGGAGTCATCAATGCGGGGCAAAGGATACACATCTTTATTGTGAAGTGGTTGAGTTTCGGGTTACCCGCGCATAACTGTAGGCGGCCGTCTTTCTTTTTCACCAATATAAGCGGTGATTCACACAGACTACTGGAAGGTTGTACATTGTCGTCTTCGAGTATCAGCTCGAATTCGCTACAAGTGGCATCAAGCGCCTTCTGGGAAACCCGGTGGGTATGTTCGTGCACGCCCTCACAGACGGATCGTTGATGATGCGGTGTTTCATAAACGTATTCTGTTTTACTCTTGAAGTGGACGCTAAACTCATTGAACGAGCGCAGAAGGCGAACGAGACTTCATCTGCGCCGGCGCTAGGTGCGGGCTCACCTCAATTGCACTGGCGGCCTTTGCCTCATGCGAACTGCTGACCGATAGTTCTGTGAAAGATGCGCAGTCTTCTGGTGCATTGAAGTGCTCGAAGTGTGCTGTTACACTGCGCTGTACAAACTGCTGTAACTCTCCACTGAAATTCGTGACCATGATCGCTGTTTGCTTGCGATGGAGTTAAGAACAGCTCTTCCGACGCAGATTTGACGACCTAGTAGGGCGGAAACGTTGCTTCAGCAATTCTGGGAACATTTTTGTCGGACTCGCACTAGCCGACATCGAACATGCTACTACGTGGAGGAACTGCAACTGTGAGATCAACGACACGTAATGCTGTTCGCTCTGAGGGGTATTCATCCGGCGGTACAATGAGTTGGCTAGAGAATGAAACGAGTAGGTCGCGCAGATTAATGATGGCTTGATATTTCTGGGGGAAATCCATCACCATGGTTATTTCACGCGAACAATGCGGCATTACGAAGAAAGAGCCAATAAAAGTAAAATTGCGGATTTGAATTCTGGCCGTTCATCGCCCTGTTGGTGTTACAAGACGACCAGTGGCTGTGCGCTGCTGGGGACCTTCCCAAAGCGTGGTAACGTTCCACATTGCAGCTGCTAATGTACCACTGAGAACAGAGTAATCGGCACCGGTGTCGACGAGAGCAGTTACTTGGCAGCCATCAACAGAAATGGTAATGTCAGCGGAAACTGGTATCATGTGAGATGTTGGAAATTGATGTCGATCACAGCCGGCGTCGAGGGAGCAAACTTATGTTTCGCGGATAGCTACCTCACCCCTGCAGGTCACTGGTGCTAGTTCCTTCGATGTGCTGGAGCAACTGCGGCCGGCAGAATCGAAGGGGGTAGTGTTGCTGCTAGGGGGAACGAAGTGACTAGGAGACGGTGATCGAGACTGCCGTCGCTGTGTCACCGCAAGGTCATGACGTCCTGACAGATAACCTTCGATTCCTGTGGGCACTCGCCCTAGCGCGGGCAATGCGTTTCAGGGTAAAAGCAGCGGAGACCCATTTGGGGGAACGTACAGTACTGTAAAGGTCACCGGCTTCCGCACAGTAGTAACACAGCGGACGATTTCTGGCCGTGCGCCACACACTTGCTTTCCTCGCGTTCAGTCGGGGGTCACTATATGAAGCCGTACGCGGGGTTTTGGCTCTTGGAAACGCAATGGCGCCTGTCCTGTTGGAGAGAAGAAACTGACTGTAGTTTGCACTGGCACACGCATTGCTTGGGCATAATTTATCAAGGGGTGCGCGAAAGGTTGCGTTACCTGTCGGATCTCGTCACGAACTACATCTGTAATTGCCGTCACATTCGGCTGGGGTCACACTGCGTGCAACCTTTGGAGTTATTCCCTCGCCACACGCCGGACGAGGTCTGTGAAACATCTACTTTCGATTCCTGTCACGAGGGAGCAGGCGGCGACGGTGAGACGCTCATATTGCGACGACCGCTGCCGAAACTTCCTCTCCATGGTTGATGCCTCAAGAAGGAACTCCGCACAGCGGTACGAAGATTACGCACAAGGTCGGCAAACAGTTGCTCTTTTACTCCACGTATGGAAAGCCGCGCTTTCTCCTCCTCAGACATTGAGGGACCCGCTCACCGAAACAGCTGAGACATTTCTTTGACGAACATAGCAGTGCCGTCGGTTCGCCTATGATTTCGTGACACCATGGCTCGCTCTGCTTGTTCTTTCCTTTCAGCGCTCCTGTAGGTGTCACGAAGCTGTCGCTGAAATTCTTTCCAGCTTGCCAAAATAAATTCGTGGTTAACATAGCCTATGCATGCTGAATCCTCGAGTGCAAAGCAGACGTATCGGATCTCCTTGGTGTCGTCCCACTCCTTGAAGCTGGCGATTCGTTCGAAGTCATCCAACCAATATTCAACGTGCTCGAATGCGTCACCATAGAAAGATCAAAGCGTGCGTGGCGCATATGCAATAAACGGGATATGACCACTTTGGGTCTCCTGCATCTGGTCTGCCATAGCGGGGGATATTTTTCTCGATGGACTTGCCAGCAGATAGAACTCCGGTGGCGGCCCTTGCAGGTGACGGCTTCTTCGGGCGAATTGGGGTGAGAAAGCCAGTGGCGTTTGCAGCTCTGGGTCCAGATCGCCTAGGGTGCCGCCTAGGTCTGCGCAGCACCTCTACCAGTTTGTCGCGAGAGGAAAGGCGAGACAAGTCCACTGGCAGCGAACGGCGCCTTTACTGAAGCGGCCACGACAACCAACGTCCTTCGCGTTCTCTTTTCACAACAACCAGTTAGAAAAATGAGTGCCCAATCTGATTATGGTGATGATTATCAAATGAACACGCAAAACGCGCGTGGAAGTGTGCACAAAAGGTGGTCAAATCACGCGTAGTTATTGCAACGGGAAGAGTTAAATTTTTTCTTGAAATTTTCTTGTTTAGATCGCGCGATTTGAAAAAATTTCGCAGCCTTCGGCCAACTCATGTTTCAGTCGCTGACATACAGCATCTAAAAAATTTGGAACGAAAGCGTCTCTGCTGCCATAATGCACAAGTTTCTCATTCGCTCGGGGACGAAATTTTGGGCAATGTTAGCAATATTCCAGTGAAATACTGAGGTTCGTATCATGAATATTGTGCTGTAATATTATCTACCGTAGCTTTTGCACCATAGAACCATACAACTAACTTACTAGCTGCACAACCTTCATGGCTATTCTTTTCCCTTCATAGTTCGGCACATCCTCTTTCTCGACTCATCATTATTGTATCAACAAGCTCAACTGCAGTTCGCGCTGGAGCGGAAATGAGCCTCAACAGCTTAGCCCGACATAAATTCACTGATCTGTTAATGCAATAAGACAGGTGTCAGATGCGTTAGTGTTGCGTTAGGCTAAAGCGGATATTAAAGGGAAGCTGAAGAGTCTGTCAAATTCAATAAGACGCTCATATACGGATGCGGGAACCTTATAAACCATGTAGGTAAAATTCGGGGTTTTTTTTCAATTAGGAGCGACGCAATCGTCGGTTAAAATTGCGCTGTAGCTCCGCCCCCCGTCGAATGCCGCGCGCTGCTGCTGACGCTGACGAGGCGAGCGGAGACCGGAAACCGCGATGTTGGGACGTCAGCTCTAGTGTTTTGTTCCTTCGCAGCCTGCGCGACCGTGCATGACCGTGCTTGTTTCTGCGTGCGTGCCATCGTAATCTGCTTCGATCGACCGTGCATTCCTTTGGTGGTGCGTCTGCATGTATGTAGAGTGGTAGTCAACGTGCGCAGCATCAACTGAAGTGGTGGGCCGATCATGCCGGCTTTCTGTGCAGCCTGCGGTTGCACGAGCACCAGCGGCCGCGACCGATGTTGTCTTCCATTACTTCCCACAAGGCACGTAGACACGACCGTCTCACGTAGCCGACGGAATTTGCCGCCTTTACGACTTCGGTTACGAGCAGTGTGCGGATGGCGCACAGATGAAGGTCACTACACGTACTGCATGAACCGGGAAGCTTTTCACGCGTTTAAACCGTCTTTGTAGATTGCCGACAGCTTTGGACAGCGCACAAATGCCGACGATCGCATCCCCGCTTACGTTCCACGAGGAGGCATGCAGGAACACAACACTACAGTTGTTTGACTGGAAACGAGCTCACTAGATCGGCAAAAGATCGGCGAGATGCCTAGATCGCTTTGCAAAAAACATACTCACCAAAGAGCATTTCCAACACGAGGAGATCCCAAGACTTCGCTTTCGTTCGCGTCGAAAGCACTGCTCGCACCAGCATCGTTTGCTTCTTCGAGAGGCCGGCTCTTCGCAATCGGCTCGTACATGCAGGGAGTAAAGCCGAACTCCTCAGAAAAACGCAGTCTCTCTAAATTTTCCATTACCGTCTCAGAAAAACAGCACCAAACCACCTGGCACCGCGCTTCATGTGTAGCGACAGCGGTCGGTTCGGACGAACACTAGTGTTGACGTCACGAGGCGCCCGACCAATCACAGGCGGAAACGAGACGCGCGAGCTGGGCGTGTCCGCTGCTGCACTTTTCGTCGAAATAAAATATATTTGCGCTTTCTTTCGCTCAATTTCGATACGATATTCGAATTCGGAGGGTTGAAAACCATTATGTCCACATGTTCACTCATTTTTTCTGGAAAACCTTTCAGCTTCCCTTTAAGTCCAGGAAGTTCGAGCGGGAAGTGCTTCCTCCGCGACTGCCTTCTTTTTCGTACGTCCGCTACGCTTCTGCCGAAACCTCTTTTGTTCGGTGCCATTGCGAAAGTGGAGCGTATGAAAAGTAAAATAAAAAGTACCAATACCAAGCCACGCCTGCACTGGTAAGTAGTCATCGAAGAAATCCTGCTCCTACGACTGTTTTTTTTTTCTTCCTCGTCTCTCTCTCCAGTACGATCATCCAACTCAATCTACCGCTATATGTTCGCATCGACCAACTGGGGTAGCTCTTAGTTCTGCGAGTGGCTTGCGGTGCTTTGAAGGGTGATTCTGCTTGTCGTACGAAAGATCGATTGTGGCGCACACCCTGACAGAAACGAGTTAAGGGTGTTGTCGATAAACAAGATTGTGCAAGAGGCCGGTGAAACCTAATTCAAGCCTAGTATTCGAATGAGCCTATGGTGCCATGAGCGCTCTTCATTGCCCCAACAGGCGATAATGGCTCTTTCTGTGTGTGATGCGCTCTTGGCGTAGGTGTGTAAAGCATGAGGCGTTAATTCCTGCAGCACTCAGACAAGGACGGCAACACCATAAGAGCGCAGCCGACCACATTCCCATTCACACTCTCATTCAAAAACACCCAAGTAAAGAACCGCCTTTTCACTCAAGCGCTGGTGTTAAAAGGCGGGTCATTTCATGGGTGTTGGTGTGTGTATGAATGCATGCATGTATGGGATTTGTTTGCTTACACTCTTAAAGCTGTTACGAAGATGAATACTCAACGAGTCCAGCTTCAACTTCTAAGGAATGCAGCTGCCTCATACTTTCTTCAGTTGAGCATCTCCATCATCTTTTACTTGTCACTTACTGATGTATGTTAACCACTACGCTTTGTTTCACACCTTCCCTACCGTATACGGAAGTCGCCGGGCCTTCCCTGCTATAATATTTTACTTTGTATTGTGAGGTATTTAAGGTGTCCTTAAATTATTCTAAGTGCGCTAAACAGATAACAAGAGATCCTTATACGACATCTATCTCTGTTGAAATGCAAGAATCTGTACCATCTAGCCTAAATAAATATTTTCCTGAATTTCCTTCCCCTAAGGCTTTCCTAGAAATATTTGCTTCAACAAATATATTTAGAGTGAAAACTTCTCTCGTATACGCAACCATCGCCTTTCGTTTTAGTAAGGCTGAACAAGGCGGGCTGTGCTTCCGCCCGCCGTTGTGCTGCATGCAGCGCTGCGGGTGACGTTGAACATGTTGATCTAGTCAGTTCCATCTGACAGCATCCACGCGAAATAGCAGCGAGCAAATCAGAGTTGGTTCGAGAGCGGAGTTGTATGCCCATTTGGCCAGAAAACCGCTTGACGGTATGCTTCTGCTTCTCTTGCTCACTATTTTCAATTTCCTACAGATGTAACCGCACGTGTATAGAACCCGCTCCTGAGGCCCAACGCAGCTACCAAATCTAGAGGCGACCACCAGGCCGAGAGAGATCAATACTAACTGGAAATGTAGTTACTCAAGCTCAGATCCAGCTAACTTTGCACCACAGGTCACCTTTAGACGTCGCCAGCGCAATGTTTAGCACGTCGTTCCTCTCGTTCTAGGCAAGTGTGTTGACCTTTATACTTATTTAGATTAGCAAAGCTCACCCAATAATATGCTTTACACTCCCTTAGGCGAAAAATCACATTTCCTCACTTTACAGGTGACGTCACTTTCCTTACCACCGACACATCTGCGGGTGATCGTGGCGGAGATGCAAAGCACAGGAAACCGGCTTAAGGGCATCCGTCGCATCGGAACCGGAGGCTTGGTGTTTTCGGAGCCCCTTCTCAGGGAAATTCAAGAGGCATTTGTGGACTTCGAGTGTCTGGTGAACGGATATGCCATGACCGAGTCCATGGGTATCCTGTGCTCACCATCCATCCACGCGACCAAAGGTGTGGACGTTGGCTTTGTTGCTCCTTCGTCAGAGATTAAGGTGGGTGTGACACTGATGCGTACACGAATTGGCTCTAACTTTATCATCATCATTACCAACCTATTTTTACGCCGTACGCTGTTATGGGCTCACTCTAATAGCCGTTTCTGTTGGCAATGCCACCCACCGCATCCGCTGGCGGTGTCGGCCGCAGTTGTCGCCAGGAAGCATTAAAAACACATCGTTCCATCCGGGATAGAACCTGCGCGCACGGCATGGGAGTCAGCTGCCCTACCACTGCACCATGCCAAGGCTTGCTAGCTGCAGTAGAAACTTGCTCTATAGAAGAAACTGCAGTAGAAACTTGCTGCAATAGAAACTTCATCTAAAACTGAAGACTGCCCTCACCACTTATCAACCAACGTTCCCTAGGCTCCTCCACATTCCCTTCGTCCTTCTGGGCATCCAATCAGCACTGAAGGCTGACCTAGCTTGCTATTCGGCTGAAATCATCTGTGGCTCTTTCCTGCGCTTTCCTGGATAATTATTTGCACCATCGTCGCCATCTTTCACCGATGATGGTTCCACCTACATCCGGGAGTTACGCACCACGTTTTGTGACTTTGCTCCTGTAATTTCTGCTGACCGGCACCACCGTTTTGTCCATTCCTCACCCCGGCCTACGATGGACCATTCCGCGTGCTCCATCATACTCCTAATGCTTTTAGGCTGGGCATTAATGGTCGTGAAGACGTCGTCGCTGCTGACCGATTCAAACCTGTCTATGTCGCCGCTCTTGCTCCCGCAATCCCACCACTCATCGTGGCCTCGATTCCTTCATCACTCCGGGCGGTCATATCTAAGCACCTTCACTGGGCGGCTCCTCTGGCTTTCGTTCCACGGGAGGGAGGGGAAGAGGGTTGCATCCCTGTAGCGATTATGAGAAAGATATGAAGAAGTAAATTCGCTAATTCAAAATATGTGCATATATTAAAAGGAAAACGCAGTTTTTTCGCCAAGGTGCCTAGACTAGGCTAATTGTGTCGCTCCTTAATAGATAGAGCAGCAAGCTGTCGCATATAGCTTTGCGGTGTTAAGAGTTTTTTTTGGAAGGATCCAGTCGTTTAGTGCAACGAATGGGCTCTGTATCCTAGCAAGGCAGGTTTTCCGCAGTCAGGATACGCCAGGACATTTCCACAGCAGATGGTGTGCTGTAGATGGCTCATCCGTGGCGCAAGTTCGACGGGTAGGATCCAGACATTTGTTAAGGTATTCGGCTCTACAATTGCGAAAAGAATACGGCAGAACTCATTTCATGATGAGTGTGACGGAAATGTTAATACCGTTCGAGCTATGTAGCGAAAGATCGTATTCCTTGAGTGACCTTCTTTTAACATGTGTAGTGGTAATTCTGAGGCTTTCGTCGCTTCAGCTGTAAGCCACATACTCCGATTTCGTCCCAGTTTGCTATGACATACGCTTGCCAAGTTGCCCCTTTGCATGGAGACATGATAACGACTGTATGACGCCGACGCAATGGGGATTCAATGATGAGGAAGAACTGATATTTATGGGACGACAAATGTGCTATTGGCCGCGAGATAGGGTGGAATCGCTGCCTGGCGGACATTGGCTGGACCACGACAGTGTGGAGGGCGCGTCCCCTCGCCTGCTAGCCATTACTTGCTTACATGTACGCGTGCGGTACACACGTCTTTTAAGTTCTGTTTGTTTCGTGGTCGCAGCGCAATCAGAAATGGCGGTATGCATTTTTTAACAGTGTCGAGGCTCATCTGGCTTTGCGCTCTACTCTTTGCGCTGCAGTAATATCAGTGACTGCCCGTGTCGAGCGCGCGATCCTTGATCGTTGCGCCCTGCGTTCGTCGCAGTCAGTAAAATTGTATGGTTGCGCTGTGATTCAAGCACTTCACAAAGAGCGTTTGGCGTCGTGTTAAACAAACCAAGTGGTCGCTGCGATACTTGAACGCAGCGCTTTAGCGATTCCTTATAGCGATGCGTTAATCATTCCGCAATGCTTGTGATACCACAAAATATTAGCCAGTTTGCGTGAGACCACTCTGCGGTAGGAAAGAAAATCACTAGGGCTCATTTGATGTCGCACGACACAATTGATCTTAGGCGTAAAATTCTATTACTGTGATTGTGATTCTGGTGACTGGTTGAGCAATCATTGTTAGTTGTTTATGAGGTGTCCTTTAATTATTATCATCATCATCAGCCTAGCTACGCCCACTACTGGGCAAAGGCCTCTCCCATACTTCTCCAACTACCCCGGTCATGTGCTAATTGTGGCCATGCTGTCCCTACAAACTTCTTAATCTCATCCTCCTACCTAACTTTCTGCCGCCCCCTGCTACGCCTCCCTTCGCTTGGAATAAATGACCATCGGTTATCTTCCCTCCTCATTACATGTCCTGCCCATGCCCCCTCCCCGATTTCTTTTTCTTGATTTCAACTAAGATGTCATTAACTCGTGTTTGTTCCCTCACCCAATCTGATCGCTTCTTATCCCTTAACGTTACACCGATTATTCTTCTTTCCATTGGTCGTTGCGTCGTCCTCAATTTAAGTGGAACCCTTTTTGTAAGCCTCAACGTTTCTGCCCCGTAGGTGGGTACTGGTAAGACACAGCTGTTATACACTTTTCTCTTGAGGGATAATGGCAACCTGCTGTTCATGATCTGAGAATGCCTGCCAAACGCACCCCAGCCCATTCTTATCCTTCTGATTATTTCAGTCTCATGATCCGGATCCGCGGACACTACCTGCCCTAAGTAGATGTATTCCTTACCACTTCCAGTGCCTCGCTACCTATCGTAGACTGCTGTTCTCTTCTGAGACTGTTAAACATTACTTTAGTTTTCTGCAGCTTAATTTTCAGACCCACCCTTCTGCTTTGCCGGTCCAGGTCAGTGAGCATGCATTGCTGTTGGTGCCCTAAGTTACTAAGCAAGGCACTGTCATCAGTGAATCGCTAGTTACTAAGGTATTCTCCATTAACTATTATCCCCAATTCTTCCCAATCCAGGCCTCTGAACACCTCCTGTAAACACGCTGTGAATAGCCTTGGAGAGATCGTATCTCCCTGCCTGACGCCTTTCTTTATTGGGATTTTGTTGCTTTCTTTATGGAGGACTACGGTGGCTGTGGAGCTGTTATAGATATCTTTCAGTATTTTTACATACGGCTCGTCTACACCCTGATTCCGTAATGCCTCCATGACTGCTGAGGTTTCGACTGAATCAAACGCTTTCTAGTAACGAATAAAAGCTATATATAAGGGTTGGTTATATTCCGCGCATTTCTCTATCACCTTATTGATAGTGTGAATATGGTCTATTGTTGAGTAGCCTTTACGGAATCCTGCCTGGTCCTTTGGTTGACGGAAGTCTCAGGTGTTCCTTAGTCTATTTGCGATTATCTTAGTAAACAGTTTGTAGGCAATGTGTAGGCCTTCTATCATGTAGATATGCAATTACGTAGAAATAATTTTAACCTGCTAGTCAGTTTTCGCGATTTAGTACTTTTAGTACCTGCTACAAAAGAGAAGCGTAAATAAAGTATTTCAAGAAGCCATGGGTAACATTGCAGTGGTTAGACACAGGACGTCGCAAAACTGAGTAGCTGGCAACTATTATAAAGTGCTCGTTAACGTGCTCTATTTAGGTTAACGGGAGGTAGCAGCCATTATTATTTAAATATGTAGACAATGCAATATAGTTGGCTCTTTAAATAATACAAAATTATTCGTACCATTCTCATGAATGTGAGAGTAGATTAATCGTGCACTTCCACCATTCTTATGCTTCGATGTGATCATGCAAGACACCGTTGTGATAAAATGCTGCTTTTGCTGCTACCGTAAAAAAAAAAAGAAAACTTGTGAAGCCACACGGCGATTGTGCAACTGCTGTGTCACTCATAGTGCCGTACTTTCTTTTACTAAAATAAGTTACTATGTTGTATTTGATAGACAACAGAAAAAAGTAACAAGGTTTAGTAGAGTCACAATAACTAGATCCTTTAACTACATTGTACAGAAATACACACATTGTTATAACCAGTGCAAGGAAGACCGTTCCGCAACAACAACGCCAACAGAAAGGCGGACAGACGTTTTTTTTTTCCTAGGCTCTATGGCGGTGGCGAAAACATGTTTTTTGTGCCCTCTTTCATCTTGCTTCTCTTTTTTTATTTGCTGATCATTTTAGCCTTCAAATACTAAGCTGGTTGTTTCTTTTCGTTCTTTTTTCGTGTGCGCGAGTGTGTTTCACGTATATTTGGTTTTGCAGAATAGTCAGTGTCCTTTCGTGTCAGATGTTTCAATACGTGCAACTGTGGGGAACGTTAAGTCCTTATAACCTTAATATACTAGTTTCAAAGTTGCAAAAGAGAACTTCTTGTTGGGCAAGTTGGTATTGATTTATTATAACTATTTTAAGGCGCCAAAGTTAACACACAGCACAAGAAAGAACGAGAGGCGCTCTTTCCCGCTGTTCTCTTTTGGGTTGTGTTGCTCTTTGGCGTCTTAAAAAAGTTATAATGGAAGACGCAAGTCAGTTATTTTGGCGGTTTTAGTGTGTGTGCATTGGTAAGAGGAGTATTGCTTTGGTAGGACAGTGAGAGCACGGCCGCGTTTCTGAACACGTGCGAACGTAAGTCATACCGTAAATATGTGCGGCATTTATTGCTTTTACAAGATTGCTGATAATTATTTGTAGAATTTTAAGGATTTAGGCTCTACGCGTATCGGCCTTTGCTTGTAGGTACGTGCTCTATGCGCTTCTGTGTTTGCATTAGAAAACGTGAAGTGCAAGACATGGTAACAAAAGCTGTAACGCGCCCAGTGGGCGGGGGGTCCCTCAAGGTAGACGAGGGGAGGGATGAGAATGGACAGGGAATCGAGTCGATCAGCAGATACTGTGATGTCGATGCTAGACTAAAGAAAATGAAGGAGCTCCAGCATTAGTTTGTAAAACAGGTCAAAGGACTCAAAAATTAGCTAAAGATGGAGCGGAATGCACGCAAGGCGATGCAAAAAATACTTCAAGCAGCCGAGGAAAAGCACAAAAGGGCCGGCATCTTGACGAATGACCGCCGTGTCCCGACGTGATAGGACAGGGAGTGTCAACAAAGCACGTGCAATGCGCGCAACGCCGAGTGGGGATAGCTGGAAAGAGCTTCACCTACCTGGAAGCGGCCACAAAGGAAAAGCAGGAACGCCGAGGTGAATGCCCCTTGTCAAATGAAAATCATGCCGAAAAGGATGACAAAGGGAAGCAGGGAGAGGCCTCGAGAGTAGGCAAAAGGAAAGAGTGATTGTCGCCGGCGACTCAAACGCGGCAAGGTTCACAGAGGCAATTGTGGAGATTGTGAAAACTGACAAATGATCAGCAGTAAGGACTTCTCCAGGGCCGACATTGCGCGCTGTCATGGAGCGAGCATAAGTGCCCGTCGACGCAACCTTCTAGTGGTAACAGATATGGATTTTAACTCGACAGCATTAAATGGAAGCTGAAAAGTCTGTCGAATTCAATAAGACGCTTATATACAAATGCGGGAACTTTATAACCCATGCAGGTAGAATGTGGGGGGGGGGGAGGGGATTTTCACTTAGGAGCGACGTAATCATCGCTTAAAATTGCGCTGTCGTTCCGCCCACCGTCGAACGCCGCGCGCTGCTGCTGACGCTGACGATGGGAGCAGAGACCGGAAACTGCGGCGTAGTGACGTCAACACTGGTGTTCCATCCTTTCGCAGTCTCCGCGACCGTGCCTGACCGTGCTTGTTTCTGCTAGCGTGCCGTTATAAGCTGCTTCGTTTGACCCTGCATTCCTTTGTGTCTATGTAGAGCGGTAGTTAACGTGCGCACCATCAATTGAAATGGTGGGACGACAATGCCGGCGTTCTGTGCAGCCTACGGTTGCACGAAAACCAGCGGCCGCGACCGATGTTGTCTTCAATTACTTACCGCTATACAAGAAGCTTTCAGCTAAGTGGGAGGCTGCTGTGCAGCGAAAGAATTTCAAGCGCTCAAGAACATCAGTTCTGTACTCCAACCATTTCCGTGACGACGATTACTACCAGAGTTTATCAGTAAAGCGTGCTTTGGTTTCTCCGTGTTAGCACGCGGAACGGAAGGTACATGTTTATCTACCACCCTTTACGCAGGTTCCGTCGCCAAGCGCCGCAAATTTTCTATTCGCACGTGTGTTGTGAAACAGCCTGCATGCAGCTACCATAACGCAGTGCAAGTGTAAAGTTTGCATGTGGTGGAAAGCCGGCTCACGCCAGGACGCTGCGCTCCCCCTTCTCTCACGCACATAGAGAAACAGGCCATCTCACGCAGCCGACGGAATTCACCGGTTACGAGTAGCGTGCGGATGGCGCGCTGATGAAGGTTCTACACTACACGTGCTACAAGAGCCGGTAAACTTTTTCCACGTTTCAACCATCTGTGTAAATTGCCGACAGCTTTGGGGCAGCGCACAAATGCCGAAAATCGCATCACCGCTTACGTTCTACGAGGAGGGACGCAGGAACATAACACTACAGTTGTTTGCCCTGAAGCGAACTCACTGGATCGCTGAGTGCCAGCTTAGCAAAAAAAAAAGGATAACTCGCCAAAGAACATTTCCAACACGAGGAGATGCTAACACTTCGCCTCCGTTCGCGTCGAAAGCACTGCTTGCACCAGCATTTTTTGCTTCTTGGAGAGGCCGGCTCTTCATAATCGGCTCGTACATGTAGGGAGTAAAGTATAAGCCCCGCAAAAGCGATCTTGCACGCAACAGCGACAAGCGAGGCGATGGAGATGGATGTCGCGTTCACTCGTCGCCTACAAGCCGAACTCCACGCGAGCAAGGGCTTTGAGCGACGACTTCCCGGTATGAGGGCAGCAGTAAACGCGCCCGAACTAGCGTGATGCGTGCTTTAATAATTTAAGCTGATGTATTTACTGTAAAAAGGAGCATAAAATATATCTGAAGGGCTTGCACTAGGTTCTTATTCTAGCACGAGTAAAACTCCATAGTTTGCTAGTTCCGTGCGACAATCTGTAGTACTTGAGTTACGTACATCCACTTCCGGCTTCGCGCTATTGGCTAGTCGCTCATAGCACTTCCGGGCGACGAGCAACGAGTTCCATATTTCTAAAAACGAGCGATCGAGCGACAACACCAAGCGATCTGTTCACGCGACGGCCCGTTTTCTCGCTCGAAGCCGTCGCCTTCGCGCGCAAAATTGCTCTCATGGGGTTTGGACTTTGGACGAATTCCTCAGAGAAAGGCAAGCTCTCGAAATTTTTCATTACCGTCTCAGCAAAACATCACCAAACTACCTTGCACCCTGCTTCATGTGTAGCGACGGTGGTCGGTCCGGACGAGTACCATTGTCGACGTCACGAGGCGCCCGTCCAATCCCAGGCGGAAACGATACGCGCGAGCTGCCCGAGTCTGCTGCTGCACTTTTCGTCGAAATAAAATCTGTTTGCCCTTTCTTTCGATCAATTTCGATGCGATATTCGAATTCGGAGGGTTGAAAACCATGACGTCGAGCTATTCACTGGTTTTTTTTTTTCCGGAAAGCCTTTCAGCTTCCCTTTAAGGGTGCCGTGTCGCAGAAAATCCAACGTCGTCATCCCGTGTGCATCGTCTACCATCGCTTCGGCAAATATTGCGAGCCATGCAAAACCAACCACGCATACCTAAACACGCAAACCCTCCGTCTAGCTCAAGGAAGTTACCAAACTATTTGATTTTCTCAAAGTAAAATACGTCAGAATGATCATAAAGTACGACTTACATACGACCTACAGACATGATAGCGTCAGATTGTAATTCGAATATACGAGAAAACATAATTCTGCTACTCGGAAACTCAAACACAAACGCCTTTTCGAGCGTTTCTACCATTCGTAAACCTACCACGGCGTCCGAGATTTGTTATCAAGATTAACGCGCAGATCACCAAAGAAGATAGCTAGTTGTGTTTCACATGAAAGCCCTTTACGAAAACCCTGTTGAGAAGGATGAAAGAAGTTTACCGAGTCTGAAAAGTTTATGATATGCGAGTATATGACATGTTCCACGATTTCGCAAGGAACACTAGTTAATGAAATGGGCAGTAGTTATCTCCTTGGAATACTGGAACGAAGTCTGGAGTGGTAGTTTCTTTTGTAAACGCGGAAAAAAAATGCTGTATTGAAAACATCAGCGCACTCGGCGTCCGTTGCGCTGTCGCCTGCTGCATTCGTCACGCTGCACTCTAAGAACAGTTTACACCCTTTGGCTTGCCCCTTCTGCCACACAAAAATAATCATCTGCCTTGATGCGTTTCCTTTCTTTATCGCTGCAAACCCGGAACTTTCCAGTGACGAACGGCACGCGCGTTATCAGAAGGGGCACTCCAAGGGTGTAAACTGTTCTATGCTGATAACGCGCGTGCCATTCGTTACTGGAAAGTTCTGGGCTCGCAGCGATAAAGAAAGGAAACGCATCAAGGCAGATGATTATTTTTGTGTGGCAGAAGGGGCAAGCCAAAGGGTGTAAACTGTTCTTAGAGTGTGATAGTACGAGCCTCTTGGGGATTTAAAATGCGCCAGAACTGCCGAGGGCTTTGAGTGAGTAGCTGGGGCAGGTCTACGTTATAAAAAGATTTTTCAGCACTGTGAATGGCGCTCAGGTAGGCGTTCTCTGCCACGTAGCAGTTTGACCATGCCTCGGTGCTTCCAAGACGCGCGGCTAGACAGAATTGACGTTTCTTTTCATTTTCAAGCGTCTTTAGTGCTTTGGTGAACCCTGGCTTATTTTTATTGGTGTAGATAGTTATTCTTGATATATGTTCCTTTACGAATTCATTAATTTTGCTTTTAAATAGTGTACGGTTTTCTTCAGGTGACTACATATGGAATAATGTCTCAAAGGTCAAAAAGAAGTCGCTTAACTCATTATCAATAGCTGCTTAATTCCTTTTATCATACAGGCATACAGTTTTATGGGACTTTTGTTGTCGCATGGGTTGAAAGGTGAAGGTGGCATGGATTACTTTCTGATCGCTAAACTCATCATCCATAACTTCCCTCACGGAGGTAAGTTATGGATGATAGACTGTCAGGATGGCTGGTTAGTATAAGGTCGAGTACACTATAGGTGTCTTTTGTAACTCGCGTAGGCTCTAGTACAAGTTGAGTTAGACCGAAATTAAGGCACACAAGAAATTATTTAGCACCATCATTCCCTATGATTAAAGCACTATATTTAGTCCAGTTGATTTGTGGAAAATTAAAATCACCAAAAAGAAGGATCTCTGCATTAGGGTGTTTAATTTTCACTAATTTCGCTCAAGATGTTAAGTTTATGCGAAAAATCAGGAGTCTTATGTGGTGATTTGTAGCAAACGCCCAAGAGAACAGTCTGCGGTAAAGCGCGGCAGATTAGCAATGTTATTTCCTGATCAGTCTCAATGGTTGCAAACGAGCAAAATAAATGATGATGCGCAGCGATTATCATGCCACCAGCTCGTGAGATTTTGCGGTCTTTCCGGTAAAGGCAGAAATTCGGCAGATCAGCAAGAGCCTCGGTATTGGTAATATCGTCAGTCAGCCAGGTTTCAGTTATTATCAGCAAATTACTATTAGACGACAACATGATGTTAGACATAATTTCACGCTTAGGAAAGAATCTGTGCGCGTTGGCAAAGATTATGGAATAGCAAAGGTTAACTCCTGTCGATACCGTAGGGCAAGTGGGTTTCCCGCGTAGAGTTGGCTGCTATTGCAATTTTTTCACACTCTGTGTGCGTTGTTCAAGAACGTAGCGCTTATTACCCACGAACACAGTTCTAAAGCGCAGGGAGTAAGGTGTCGATTTGCTTTTTGCGAATACAACGAGGTGTCTGCGGGCAAATTGAACAGGACGTGTAAAATCCTCGGCAACGTAGAAGTTCGCTGCTTTAAACTTACGACCGTTATAAAGAACAAGGTCTTTTGTTTTGTGAAAGGTGGATTTCACTATTATGGGGCGATTACAATTACCTGCACGATTGCCTAGGCGGTGCGCGTGCTCGATTTCTTTCGGGTCGAGCGTGATGCTCGTATGTTTACGACAGTGGTCAATGATTACACCCTCTGAGTGCGCGAACGACTCTGACTCTGAAGATTCAGCGATACCATAAAAAATTTAATTGTTGCGCCGAGAATGCATCTCGGCATCATCAAGACACTCTTCCAGCCTCTGTATTGCATGTGCTGCCTGGGCAGCATCCCTCTTCACGCTGTCTATATCAGAACGCAAGGGGGCTAGGTTATGGCAATGGCTCTCCAGCTTAGTCATACGCACGTTCAGAGCGGATATTGCTTCGTTGTTAGTTGTTAGTCACTGAGACTTCAGGCCTTGAATCTAGGGGATCAGTTGCCATTGACCTGCGGATTACATCATAAGTTCTTTTAGCGCGGCTCGACTATCAGGTCAAGAGTTAGTTTCCATGTCACCCGCCAGCAACAGTAAAGCGCGAATAACATCACAACACTGAACAGCAATGGAAAGGTAGCAATATGGGCCCGCCAGCTGCAGCAGAAAGTAATTATTTGAACGCTTTATAAAAACACTGTTTGATTTACTAACCTGCATGACGAACATAAGCGGATTAGCATGTTGTTGACGCACAGCAGCCGGGCCCACAAAACGCCTCTGTCCACATCTGTTCTTCTATAGCTGATGAGTGAATTGATGTCGGTGGCGATAGGTATTGCGGTCGCAAGTCGCGTGATCCTGCCGGGTACAGTGACGCTGCCAGACACAAGAACGTTGCATCGATCGGGTGGCAGAAGCCACTTCTATCGTAGTCGACGTCCCAGGCAGGATGTGGCTGGAGAAGCCGTAGCCAGGGCAGGGAACAGAAGGTGGACGGTCATGTGAAGTGACACCTGCATGACAAACATTAGCGGATTAGGGTGGCGGGTTGATGCACATCAGCCGGGCCCACTAAAAGCCTCCGTCCACATCGGTTCTTCTATAGCAAATGGGTGAATTGATGTCAGTGGCGATAGGCATTCCGGTCGCAAGTCGAGTGGTGCTGCCGGGTACAGTGACGCTGTCAGACACAAGAACAGTGCCAACGGTCTGGAAGCGACGTTGGCATCCATCGGGTGGTAAAAGCCAGTTCTATCGTAGTTCACGTGCCATGCCGGATGCGGTTGGGGGACACCTGGAGAAACCGTAGCCAGGGCAGGGAACAGAAGCTGGACGATCATGTGAAGTGACACCTGCATGACAAACATTAGCGGATTAGGGTGGCGCGTTGACGCACAGCAGCCGGGCCCACAAAACGCCTCCGTCCACATCTGTTCTTCTATACGCGCCGTGCACGCCGACGGACGCGCCACTGGTGGCGGCGTTGCGCAGAACACGCGGGAGAGGAGCCTGGCGCGCGCCGTAGTTTGTGTCGTTTATCGTGCTTCTCTGTCTTATTCACGTTTTTAGAGCAAGGTAGGCAACAGCATTCGCACGTGTCGGGTGGCCAAAGCTTCAGGGAATGTCGAAGAAGAATTGTTGCAGGGTGGGGGGCTCAAATACCGGTGAACACGTGCCGGTGATACGGTTCTAATCATTCCCGGCAAGGCCTCGTCAGCGGGAGCAACGGTAGCGAAAATGGATCGTCGCTTCGAAGGGAAATTTCTTGTTCTCATCCTTTCCTTTGTCTCGTCGGTGTTTTTTTTTTACACTCGATCATAGTTTGAGGCTTGAGCAACGAAGTTCGTCTGCAGTGCAGCATGAGGTTTAAAGGCATTTCGCTAAAGTTCGGAATGCTGTTTGCCGCTTATATTGTTTTCCGCTTCTTTACCGCGTTGCGCTAGCTAGGCAGCACGACTGCACGAGCGCATTGCGTTGTATGTTAAAGCTACTGAAGTTTTCAAGAACTGAAATTGTTGGTTTCATGTGGTGCGGTAAATCCTCGCACCAGCTGTCGCGAACTTTGTGTTTTTACACCTATTTTATACGTGGCTTCGCACATGTTTCACTGTTACTAGTTGCTCCATGCATAACTCTTGTCGATTGCGTATCATATTGACCGCAAATAAAGACGGGGACAGAGGGAGAGAACACGTAAACAGCACGGGGTTTATGTGTTCCCTCCGTCTGTCCCCGTCTTTATTTGCGGTTAATATGATATGCAGTAAACACCAACTAGGCCAAAGTGAAGTTCCTCTGAAGCTTGTCGATTCTTTTGAGCTGCGAAGTTTTCACCCTGCCTTGTTTGTAAAAAGCATAAATCACGCTTTGTCTTATCGGAATGATATGAAGGAAGTGGTTCTTTAACACCTTTATTCTTTTCGCCCTAGGGCATCTTAGATATTGTTTGCGTTTTTGGAAATATGTTTAGAAAATAGGTAGTTCAGGGTGAGAATTGCTAACAGCTGCTGCATATGGTATTTTTGTTCCATTTCTCGCTGAAAAGTTCGCGTCCCGTTTGGGAAATCATCACACCTCGATGCTGCCTGAGCAAACTTAACACGCCGAGTGATTTGTTTGTTTCACAACGTAGTCCCTTCTTACATGTGAGTTTTGTACTCAACTGAATTCTTTCTTATACCTACGCTGCAGACGACTAAACCGGGCCTTGCCGCCAGCGCTCATCTACTTTCACTGGCGCTGCTCTGCCTTTCAATATATCGTGTGGCACCTCTCTAGTAATATAAAAAAGTACTGAAAAGTTAGTCAGTCTTTAGCTTTGTACGTTTCCAAGCAGCTCCCTTGGGGAATTTAAGATTACACAAACTGCAGCGGGAACGGTAGTTCATCGGCGTATGCAGCAAAATTGCATCGGCTGTGCAGCACTAACACGCGCTTTTATTAACCCGTGTGTTTGGTGACTTCGTTGGCTAGTGTACGCGTTTCCATCAGTAAATTGGCAATTACTGTTCTTTAGGTGACTTGGACTGCACTTACTCGGCAATGTCACATGTATTTATCGGCAGAAAAATCACAACGGCATAAGCGGAGATTGCACCATGCGGATGTGTTTGATATGCCTGCACAAACGACTGGTGCTTATTATTCAGGTACAGAAGCAGCATTGCGGCTAGGGTAGAATAAAAATAACCGTCGAGAGATCGCATAACTCAACAAAATTTATCGGCTAGTGAACATGAGTTCCACGTCATGTAAATGGGGTTCATGGCGTTTGTCTGCGGGACACACCTTGCACGTATGTGGATCATGTTGTCCCAAACACCGGTAACATCGTGTTCATACCCGCTCGCACAGAGGTCAGCATCTTCCCTACAGCTGTCACCGCAGAAGAAGAAGCCTGGCACCCGAACAAAGAAGAAATCGCAGCCGCGAACTCCAGCCATCCTTGCTGCGAAGGGTTGTCGTCTGCTACTGCTCCCGCGTGTACTGTTGAAAGCGTCCGCTAGGTGGCTTTCAGTGGCGCCTCTATAGGCGGTGCACGAGGCGTATAGCTGATGCGTGCGTCTAATTGTCGTAGAAAAATCACTCACGTGACCTGTTCCTAAGTGCCTAGGGACAGCATTGTTTAGGCATTTTTGAGAAGGCGCGATGCTGGCGCCGAGCGACGCCGTGGCGTGTTCGTCCTCGGCCTGATCGTTCTCTGGACCGCGCGTTCTTCATCATTGCTCATGTGACTGTACGTGCGTTGCTTGTGTGTTGGTTATAGGTTCTGTGTTACTTGGCGGAAAGACGTGAGTAGTGGTGGTGCGGCAGTGCGGCTTTGGCCTCGGTGAACTCTGGCAGTACAGAATCTGCGTTGTGTGACCCGTGCTTTCTAGAGAACCCGGCGGTGGTGACGATTGAAATATCGAAGTGGCCTAGCGCCTCGGCAGCGAAGTTCAGCGAACCACGATGTGGCGTCGCCGTGTCCGACTTTGCTTAACGGACATCGAGGGATGTGCTGCTCGCGGCAAGTCATGTAAATGCAACTGCGTCGACCGCCCACTGTTCAGCGCTGAATGTGTGTTTGGTGTGCTGTGCTTGAAACGAGTGGTGCAGCCGTGCATCGGGGGTGGCTGAGGAGCAGAGTGGCTTAGGGGCTCCGTTTGCGCGTTCACAGACATGTGCTTCCGTCTTGGTCTCATTAGCGGCTGTCGCGGGACTGTGGTGTGCTAGCTCCTTGCCTAGTATAAAGTTTACGACGCTAACACACAGCATGTTCACGTTTTTCCGCGCTATATGTAATTTGCATGACGGCTGAGTTGAAAACGAGACATATGGCTGTGTTCTTTGCATTTGTGTGTTGTAAATTACTTTCTATTGTGGAAGTTCTGGGAGTCTTATTACGCAAGGAGTGCGAACGTAAACATAAACACATGTGTGTCTGAAATTTTGAATTACCCATAATACCCTTTACGACTCATAAGTGGGCTACACGGCCTGTGTGAATCAGCTACCGTATGTTGCGACGCTCTTCCGTGTGGTAGACTGATGCATGGTGCGCGTTTATTTCTGCACTGTTGTAAAAACCATTTGTTTATTCACTCAATACAAATGTACGGCTTCTTCGCCGCAGTACATTTTAGTTACGCGGCGAAGCATACTAAAAGTGGGAGGGGGCCGCTATCAGCCAGCATAGTATGTCCACTTAGGCGACCTGAGAGGCGGAGGGTTCGCGAGAGTATGATTAAAAAACTCTTGCCCCTTTTCACTTTTAGTATGCTTCACCGCAGTACATTGCTTAGGCTTCACCGCGAAATATTAGTGTATTGCGAGAAAGATAATCCTAAAAAGCCTAATTATGCAAAGTTTCTTTTGTAGCTTGCTACACCGCAATACAGAGGTGTAAATAAGCATCGTGCAGTAAAGCATACTAAGAGTGGAAAGGGCACATAGGTTTGCTCATTATCTTCAATTGTGATATAATTTGCAAGTGCATCTGTGCTCGTGGTAAGCTTCATTGACAATTCTTTGTACATTACAAATTCATATTGCAGGGAAGCTTACTAAAGCACATTCGCCATTATGGTACGTGTTATTCACCTTCAATGTAGGAGCGCAATGCGGATTCTTGCCCCTGCTTTTGGCTGGACTGCACATGCTCTTTGAGAATTGATTCATTGTTCATAAGTGCACTGGTACTTTAAACTGAAGGGCTCAAGTTAATATGGAAGCACAATTTTTACTTAAGGGACAAGATGTTGCCGAGATGGTTGCAGCACAGCTTTTTTTTTTCTTCCCGGCACCTTTTCTACTTGAAGCTTCCATTGCAGTGTTTCGAACCTCTTAGAACCAGCACATAGTGTATATAAACATTGGACACTGATTGGGAACATCACCTAAGTTCATGCCTATCTATAGTAAAAAGATGTAGCACGACCAGACAGAATAAAAGAAGGGGGTGGGCTGTAGCAATACCAAGTGTTAAATGGTGCTTTATCCATTCCCTTGAGTTTTCTGTTTTTTGCTTTTTATGGATCCTCCGCAGTAACCATGCGAGTGGAGAACTTGAGCTTGTTGGTTTCAAGTCTCATGGTTGTTACTAACAGAACAGTGTGATAAACGAACAAGGGCTTGGAAGCATCAGTTCACCTTGCTTGCCTCATGGTGCTGCTTCATAAGCACGGTGGGCATCCAGGCCAACTAGGAAGGGAGGTTTGTCGCAATTGCTTCTGAACTTTATTGCCACCAAACCAACAGTGCTCTCAATGACAGCTTTTGGACAGTAGAATGCTTGCAACGAGCAAAGTCTTAAGAAGGAAGCATTCAAGATGTGCAAAATGGGCTTTTGAAGCTGGCAGCATTACTGAAGGGGCTTTGCCCATCTGCCCTCTTTATGGATACACGAAGATGATTTCCTCATTAAGAGGGATTGTTTCAGAGGTCGTTACATGGCAACAGTGTTGGGTGTTTAGTAGCTTGTATTTGCCCACTGTTAATAACCTGTTCCTACTCCAGTGCCCCTGTGAAGTGCCTACTTTTTGGACACAATGTGCTTTCCATGCATGCATGCATGTTTAGCTTGTAAAGACGTCTATTACCCCTTGCCTCAAGCTTGTCCTTGCTGATGTCACCCAAGGCATTGGGGAGTATGGTAATGTACACTCACAAAACACTGTTGATACCAGTGAAACCAAATTAATGGAGCTGCTGTTCTTTTTTTGTCCACTCCATCCTTGTTAGTTACAATGAGCAATGTCCGAACAGAAGGCATATGTAGTTGGTTGTGCATAGCCTGCGCACTAAGACTTGTTGGCATGTTATGACCTTAGCACAGTGTTTATATGTAAAAACCTTCTGGTGTGTTGATGACTTCCTTCTCTTTATCATACTTTGCCTTATGGAGCCAGCAAGTGGGTCGACCAGATGTTCAACAGGCTCCCACTAGTTTTTCCAGAGTCTCCTTTACCAGGGTGCTGCTCATAGATATGTTTTCTTGACCTTGCACTGCACTTCAACCATGGCCACACCTTTGGCCATGGTTAGTGCTATACATCCTGTTGCTCCAAACTCGTGACATGTGCTACAAGGCCTTGAGGAACACCCTCATTTATTTACGCCTTCATCATACTGTACGAAGCTTCGCATGATAAGTGCGAGAATTAACATGTGCTGGTTTTTCAGTGTTATTCCTGTCCAGCTTGCTGAAAGCTATCCTGAGTGTTTCAAAAGCAAACGACCGCTGCTGGACAAGAAGTGCTTAAAACAAGGGTCGCTATAACCACATATGTCACACGAAATGAAAAAGGCCCCTGAGTATACAGGCGGTTTACTTCACATCCAACAAGCTTGGTTCTCCCTTTGCTAGTGAGTGAACTCAACTTGCCCCGAATACATGGCCTGTGACAAACTATGTGCCAGATGCTGTGTCCCCTGCAAAGCTGAAGATGTGTACGAGATCCTGACACCCTGCAGCGGCTTCTACACTGGGCAAACAGGCTACTATAAAAACGACTGCCTTTACTAATATGCTAATAACATGAAAATGGGCAGAAATTTGGCTATTCATTGGGCCCAACTGCAGGTGCAAGCCACTCTTCCACCAGATGTGTGTTGTTCATAGAAACTGGAGCTATATAAATTCAGATAAAAGCAATGACGTTTGAAAGTAGTAGAGTTGAACTATATTCTGCCCAAGCAGTGCTATCTGCAGCGCTGGTACCTTATAGCCACAATTCATGGCTGCACCACCATGCAAAGGCACTATTCTTGAATTATTAACTTCTATTATATTTATGGTGGTCTGGGCGTAAGATTCCATGATTACGTCAGGTCATTTTTGCGCCGACGAAGAGCGACTCTCCGCGCAGGAGACATGATCGCGGAAGAGGTGGAGATTGGAACAAGGGGCACTCCACAGGGCTCGGTGATCTCGCCCACTTTGTTTAACCTGACCATGATCGGCCTTTCCAGAACACTCTCACGAGTCGAGGGCATCAGGCATACCATCTATGCGGATGACATTACCATTTGGTGTGTTGGAGGAAGTGACGGACAGGTTGAGAGTGCGTTACAGGAGGCCATCGAGGTCACGGAGGGCTATCTTCGACCCACGGGATTAAACTGTTCGGCTAAGAAGTCAGAGCTTTTACTCTACCGCCCCTTAAGAAGAGGTCGTAAGCCCATGGGCTGGAGACCACTGTCAGACAGCACCATTTGTCTTCGCACGGGCAAGGGAGACAAGATTCCTAGGGTCGACGCAATAAGAATACGCGGCATGGTAGTCGAATCTACTGGCTTTAACGCGCAAACGATAATCAAGCTCACGTCCAAGACGGACAACGCAGTACGTCTCATCCGAAGGGTGGCTAACCGCCATCATGGCCTTAACGAAGACATTCTGTTACGGTTGATTAACGCCTTTGTGCTTTGCCACTTTGCCTACGTGGCGGCTATGCACAGATGGCAAAGAGCAGAGAGGAACAAACTCAACACGTTGCTCAGGAAAATAACTAAGGGAGCCCTGGGTATACCGATCTTCACCAACACCAATCGCCTCCTCCAGCTAGGTGTGCATAACACTCTGGAGGAGATTGCAGAGGCTCAGGAAAGAGCGCAACTTGCCAAACTCTCCACAACCGCCGCCGGTAGGAGGATATTACAAGAGCTCGGCTACCCACCATCTGCAGAAGCGCCACGAAAATGCCAGTTACCACGGGACATACGAGATTTAATCTCGGTATCGCCGATACCAAGAAATGTACACCCTGAATATAACAAGGGTAGAAGGAAAGCAAGAGCTTCAACCATACTCAAACAGATCCAGACAGAGGGGCGTAGAGCCTGCTTTGTTGACGCGGCCGCATATCGGAAGGGGTGCTCCTTTTCTGCAGTAGTGGTGGATTCCAAACAGCGACTCACAAACTGTGCATCTGTACGAACCGGAGATCCGGCGATAGCCGAGCAGGTGGCCATTGCCTTGGCGATGCTTGATGACAGCAGCGACGTCATCTACAGTGACTCACGGTTGGCTATTAGGGCATTTCAGTGTGGAGTGATCTCAGAACAGGCTTTTGGGCTGCTTCGTAAGGCAGGTCCGGATAGAATCAAGTATCACTTGCTTACTTGGTTCCCAGCCCACGTTGGGCACATGGCGGGTGTCCCCACGAACCTCAATGAGACGGCCCACGCTGCCGCGCGCGCACTGACTGACCGCGCTGGCGCTGTAACGGCCGAAGAGAGACTTACGCATGGTAGGGACGCGCCTGCCACTTATAATGAACTTCTTAAACACTTCTATCTCTCGCGGCGACAATACCCTCCTCCTCACCCCAAGCTCACTAGGCCTCAGGCACTGACATTCAGACTGTTGCAGACAGAAACCTATCCCAACCTGTTCACGTTACATGCGATATATCCGGAGATTTACACTGATGACGCGTGCCCTGCTTGCGGGGATAGATCAACACTTTCGCACATGCTCTGGGGATGTATCTCTATAGCAAGCCCTGACTTCAGCTCAGCTAGGTGGGAGGCGGCCCTCCGCAACCCACTCCTGGCTGAGCAACGTTGGGCTGTCCAGCAGGCCCACGATGCGGCTGGCAGGCTAGGCCTGTCGGTCCCGACGTGGGAGCGACCCGCGACGTGCTAATACGCGTTCTGCAGGACTGTAAATTAAAAGTTACTCAATCAATCAATCAATATATTGCAATTACATATCATCCACATTGTGTGCAGTAGGGTTAAATGTCAATTACGATAGCCATTCCTAATCTGAAATGCAACAAAAGAGCAAATATAGGCAACAAATTGCAATTCAAAGAGACAAAATACAACCAGTGCACAGGATAAGTGACAGACTTCCTTTTATTTAAAAAGAAATGTCCCATGGTGTCATGCCACCAGCAGTGGGTAGCAATCTTTCAAGCTTGGGTGACAGAGGCAAAACTTAGCAAAATGCTACAATCGCGCTGTAAAACGGCCTTGGACACAAAAAGCCGACATCAAATTGTACAGAATGAATAATAATAACATTTGGGGTTTTACGTGCCAAAACCACTTTCTGATTATGAGGCACGCCATAGTGGAGGACTCCAGAAATTTTGACCACCTGGGGTTCTTTAACGTGCACCTAAATCTAAGCACACGGGTGTTTTCGCATTTCGCCCCCATCGAAATGCGGCCGCCGTGGCCGGGATTCGATCCCGCGACCTCGTGCTCAGCAGCCCAACACCATAGCCACTGAGCAACCACGGCGGGTGTACAGAATGAAAGGGCAAGACTCCGTCTAAGAACAGTCTATGGCACCACATACTTGAAATGGTGTAAAAAATGTTGACATGCCCTACCCATAAAGAAAAAGCAACAAACACAGAAAACACGCCTTTAAATGCAATGTGCAGAGTCTGAAACCAAGAAAAAACAACCCGAAAAAGGTTTCGCTAAGTCTTTCAACGATTAAAATTGTCAAACTGTCTCATCACTTCTTAATGAACCTGCACAGCTGAAAAGGAAGGAAAGCCCAATAGCAGGGCTGCAGAAAACGTCACCGAACAAGTATACTTTGCTTACCACCAATACCTGTGGTTTAGTTGTGGTCTGGGTATAAACTAATTGTGTATAAACTTTTCTTGTTTAGAATGGTTTAGCGGTAGGGAAAAAATGACCATAAGAGCACCAGGTGTATGCATAGTCTACGCACAAAAAGCCACTGCTTTCTTACTTTTTTTTTCTCTCTACTACAATTCATGAGTTAATTCATAAGTCGGTAATCTCCTTAAAAAGTAAAATAAGTAAGAGTCGTTTTTATTTGTGGGAGTTGTGCCTAACAGTGTTAACGTGGAAAGACTCGGCTGTTCTTCCTCCTCTTTCATATCCGGACTTAGCCACTGATCTACACCAAAACAACCCTTTAGCTTCTTACTGCTGAATTCGTTTTGGTTTTCTCAAATCTATATTTGGGCTAGCCATTGCTAGGTCTTGCGCTTTGCTTGAGGAAAACAAGACACCAACAGCTCCATCCAGTAAATCTGAGAAGCCAAGCACTAGAAGGAGATTAATGAAGCAGGCGCACCAAATCATTGTCATCACATGTAAGAAGAAAATTTAACATAGGACTGCCTTCACAAGTGGGAAGGTGATGTGTAAGAACTTGAAGGTGTGGATGCCAGCTCTATATACAGTACGCAGACATTGAGCAGGTGTTAGCCAATCATGGCACCTGTTGGCTAGATCACGCTCTCCGGGATCAGTATTCACCGCGACTGAACCTTCAGCAGAGTGGCTGAAATGTAGAATTGTGGACTGCTACTCTTTTGATCATATGTTTGAATCCTCGCAGCACAATGAGAACATTATTTGCAATATTCTAGCAAGAAATTCGGGAGTTCCAGTGACAACACCAGTAACATCAGAACAACCAGGGGAGTTCTCCCATAGCAGCTATAACACGTGAACATGCTCTGTGTTAGCGTCGTAAACTTTATACTAGGCAAGGAGCTAGCACACCGCAGTCCCGCGACAGCCGCTAATGAGACCAAGACGGGAGCACATGTCTGTGAACGCGCAAACCCTAAGCCACTCTGCTCCTCCGCCACCCCCGCTGCCAGGCTGCACCACTCGTTTCAAGCACAGCGCACCAAACACACATTCAGTGCTGAACAGTGGTCGGTCGACGCAGTTGCATTTACATGACTTGCAACGAGCAGCACATCCCTCGATGTCCGTTAAGCAAAGTCGGACACGGCAACGCCACATCGCGGTTCGCAGAACTTTTTGCCGAGGCGCTAAGCCACTTCGGTATTTCAATTGTCACCACCACCGGGTTCTCAAGAAAGCACGGGTCCCACAACGCAGATTCTGTAGTTCCAGAGCTCACCGAGGCCAAAGCCGCACTGCCGCACCGCCACTACTCACGGCTTTCCGCCAAGTAACACAGAACCTACAACCACCACACAAGCAAAGCATGCACGATCACTCGAGCAATTTTGAACAATGCGCTGTCCAGAGAACGATCACGCCGAGGACGAACACGACACGGCGTCGCTCGGCGCCAGCATCGCGCCTTCTCAAAAATCCCTAAACGATGCTGTCCCTAGGCACCTAGGATCAGGTCACCTGAGGGATTTTAACGCGATAGCGTTAAGGAGCTCGTGTCGCAGAAAAGCCGGTGTCGTCGGCGTCGGTGTCGGTGTCGGCGTCCGCGGCGTTGGCCGTGAGCGATAAATCACGGCAGGCACTTCATAAATAAAAAGCAACTTCCAAGATGGGCGGGGTGGGAATCGAACCAGGGTCTCCGGAGTGTGAGACGGAGACGCTACCACTCAGCCACGAGTTCCATGCTTCCAAGCGGTACAAACGCGCCTCTAGTGAATGCGGTGTTGCCTTCGAAACGAGCCGTGGAAAGTTATACTGCGGTGTATATCGGTAATTATGAACATGTAACTTACAGAAGTCGCAATTACACGAGTAGCGAAGTGCGTTTCCGCTGCATTTCTTCTGGGCTTTCCGCACACGCAGAGCCATCTTGCGGCAAACATAGAAGACCCCCTCCTCTCCATGTACGGCGCTGCCCGACAGATGGCGCGCCACGCGCGCATTGGAGCTGTACGAGGACCGGTGCGAGGCGGGTCGCGGCATGAACTCTCTCTCCCCTGACAACGCTTCGCCTTGCTCCCTCTGCAGAATCATGCGGCCTTCCTTTCTTTAGATCACTATCTGTCTTTCTTTCGGCCCGTGCCGATCACGACGTTTGGCTGGCGTGCATCATTTCCCCCTCCGAGATACCGAGTTCTTTGGTTCGTTCCGCTTGCGCAGGCGCACGTTTCGTTGCTGCGCCGAACGCTGCGTTGCTCGACCATATGGCTCGACGCTCACCGCGTCCGATGCGGGGCGCCTCGTAAGTGATGGCTGCCCTGTAGCCCATTGTCTTACACCCCTTGGCGGGTCGACAGGAACGCTGTCGCGTTCCACTCTTGAAGGCGAAGCTTAAGCGTCCTCCAATTTTTTGTACGACAAATAGACGCATGCATAGCTGATGGGTGAATTGATGTCAGTGGCGATAGGTATTCCGGTCGCAAGTCGAGTGATGCTGCCAGGTACAGTGACGCTGCCAGACACAAGAACAGTGCCAAGGGTCTGAAAGCGAAGCTGGCATCCATCGGGTGGTAAAAGCCAGTTCTATCGTAGTTCACGTGCCATGCCAGATGCGGTTGGGGGACGCCTGGAGAAACCGTAGCCAGGGCAGGGAACAGAAGGTGGGCGATCATGTGAAGTGACACCTGCATGACGAACATTTGCGGGTTAGGGTGGTGCGTGGACGCACCAACAGCCGGGCCCATAAAAAGCCTCCGTCCACATCGGTTCTTCTATAGCTGATGTGTGAATTGATGTCAGTGGCGATAGGTATTCCGGTCGCAAGTCGAGTGATGCTGCCGGGTACAGTGACGCTGCCAGACACAAGAACAGGGCCAACGGTCTGGAAGCGATGCTGGCATCCATGGGGTGATACAAGCCAGTTCTATCGTAGTCGACGTGGGATTAGCGTATTAGCGGATTAGCATGCTGTGTTGACGCACAGTAGTCGGGCTTTGAGTTCATTTACTGGGATAATAGCATTTTTCAACATTTGAAACCAGCAGCTCATTTATTTTGTTTTCAGTTTCATTTTGTTTGCCTTCGCATTGTTTAAACAATTGAGTTCGTCCACTAGTGAGAACTGGAGAAGGATCCTGCGGTTACAGGGAGGTCACTTAAGGCAGAAGGGTGCGGTCGTGTAAACAGCTATATAATTTAAAATAGCACACAAGAATGTTAGTGATGCAGTTTTGTGAAGTGTTTGTAATTTTCTTATAGTACAGAGAACGTAACGCTGATTAGATATGTTGTTATCCTTTCTTTTTATAATGTTCGTAAATTCATTTCTGTGTCATATAGTAATGCACTCAGTGGAATTTGTCCTACGTGCATGGATAGACTCCGTCGCTCTCAGAGCCCCCCAGCTTATGTAGACTCTATAAAGTTTGTTAAAATATATAAGTTTATCCAACCGTTAATTGTAGTTGTTAGGCCAAATGCTTGTGCTAGTAATTTTATTCGTTCGCGGTGCTCTTACATTTTACTGCTTACTACCTCCAGGATTTTGCCAGTAAATATATTATAGTTACATAAGCTATAGTTGCCGGGAAGCGTGGGAAGCACTGAGGAATCTCTGAATGCTATGGCGTTCCACTATTCAAGGCGAAGCTTAAGCGTCCTCCAAATCTTTCAAAGGAGTTTTAGGGCTCGATGAATGGTCTGAAGGTCCCACCTGGTTCCTTCAGATAGACTGTGCAGCTACATAATCTACTGCAAATTATGTTACGAGCGAGATGACCCAAAGCCACCTATGTAATTTTACAGGTTTCCTTTTCGCTTTACATTTGCCGTACTACCATATAGGGCACTTGACGCCTTTAAATAATGCCAGCTATTTTATGTGCAAACAACGTTGCCATGGCGCTGTGACGTTGCTGTTGGCATTGGCGTTGTCGATGCTTTTCAAGTTAGCTCACCGTTTTCATCTCAACAATTTTATTCGCGGCTTAGCCTTTATGTTTGTGTGTGCCATGTTTGAAGCTTACCATATTCATTGTTATGAAAGCCTGCTTTGGGCCGCCCACGCTATTTTCCCGAACATGACTACGAAAACGCAGACGGCCCGCCATCTTGTAAAGTACAATTTCTATGCAATGCACCTAATGTTATGGTCATCTAGTACAGTATTGTTTATACTGAGCTTCAAAATACTGGCAGATATGCCACAGATCTCAGACTCTGTATGAAGCTCAAAACCTAGCACCAATTTCCCAGCACTGTTGTGCGAGAGCTCAGTGGTTAGCGCGATAGACTCCCACGTGGGCATTGCGTCATGGTCAGGTCAATGGCATTGCTTCACTGGGTGGGGCGCTGGAGAAGCTTTACTTTCTTTTTCCCCCTGAAAATGGTGAAGCACAGGAAGACGAGCTGACCTGACGAAGAAAAAATACCGTCGTAGCATGTCGCCCCTAAAGACAATGGTCGATGTGACGGCAACAAACTGGACGGAAAGGACGGACGAACAGGGCATCGGGACGGGACGGACGGTCAAGGCAAAACCAGTTTCGAGCACTTAGCTGCTGTCGGAGTAAAATGACCACCATGGAACGAACGCGACGACATGACGGCGACTCTGTGGAGACGAAGGAATAATAAAAATGCCGTGACGACAATACAGTAAAGGGGACGGACCGATGACGATGACGGTATAACGACAACGGCTCGAAGGTAACAGCTTCAAATCAACGATATGACAACGCAGTGACAGCGACTGAATAAAGAGGGGCGCAATACTGAGGCTGTCATGATAACAAGGAAATGATCGCAATGGCACGAAGGTCATGAAACGACGATGACGGCATGTTGTTGGTGCTAGAGATCCTGTCAGCACTAGTGTACATCACTTGCCGCCGTGGGCCCCTGAGACTTGCAATATATCTGGTGTCTGTGTTCCTTACTGGTCAATTATGCGCGAATGTGGCGGGATGACAATGGTACGACCAAGACAGTTTCATGACCCCAATACTCTCAGCATGGTGCACGCACTCTGCAATACACAAGCAGTCGCGGAAAAGCTGAAGGAATGTTTGAATCAAGCTTCGCTTTAATATGATGGCCGAACCCGAAACTATTGCACTCTAAAGCTGTGCGCTGTTCGAGTGATGTGAAACTCGCCATATACCTCTGGCCATGCGTCACTGGGTGGGTAGCTCTGGGCATGTGCCTGACACTCGTCAACGAACTTCTCTGATGCCATCTTGGGCCACTTGATATGTGCCACTGTGCGTGGACGGAGTTCAAGGCGGTGCCTCCAGACGACGCAGCGTGTCCAGTGTGACGCGTGAGAGAGGAGGACAACTACAGTGCACGCCTCACACACGGCACCTCATCGTCAAGTTTTTGCACAAAACAGAATTGGAAGCTTTTGTTTACTTTTGTCTATCTAATATGCCTTGCGGCAAACTTTTACGGAAAAAAGCACGTTTTGGCTTATTGGGTACATGGATAAACATTTTAGGTGAGCTTTATCCGGCACCTGCCATGGTCACTTAGGGGCTATGGTGTTGGGCTGCTAAGCACGAGGTCGCGGGATCGAATCCCGGCCGCAGCCGCCTTTCGATGCGGGCGAAATGCGAAAACAACCGTGTACTTAGATTTAGTTGCACGTTAAAGAACCCCTGTGAGTACTCAGTACTCACGTACGGGGCAGAAACCTCGAGGCTTACGTAAAGGGTTCTACTTAAATTGAGGACGACGCAACGAGCTATGGAAAGAATGATGGGTGTAACGTTAAGGGATAAGAAAAGAACAGATTGGGTGAGGGAACAAACGCGAGTTAACGACATCTTAGTTAAAATCAAGAAAAAGAAATGGGCATGGGCAGGACATGTAATGAGGAGGGAAGATAACCGATGGTCATTAAGTGTTACAGACTGGATTCCAAGGGAAGGGAAGCGTTGCAGGGGTCGGCAGAAAGTTAGGTGGGCGGATGAGACAAAGAAGTTTGCAGGGACGACATGGCCACAATTATACATGACCGGGGTAGTTGGAGAAGTATTGGAGAGGCCTTTGCCTTGCAGTGGGCGTAACCAGGATGATGATGATGATGATGATGATGATGATGATGATGAACCCCAGGTGGTCCTAATTGCCGGAGTCCCCCACTACGACGTGCCTCATAATCAAAAAGTGGTTTTGGCAAGCAAAACCGCTTTATTTAATTTAATTTATTTAGTTCTATACGAATTATTATACGTTACTCCTTACATATTCCAGCGAAATCGCCATTGCTCGCGTGTGTTCCATAATGTTAAATGCTATTCATGACACACATGCAATCAGAATAAAGAACGCTATTTCGCTATTAAATAATTCATAATGTTCGACAACGATCTTGGACAGGATGGTGCACCTTGCGCAGAACGATAAATTGGCACGAACAGTTGGCTGGTGAAAAGCGGTCACTGGAAAAATATAAATTATTTACGCGTGTTAGCTTTAGGACACGGGTTGATGATAGAACACAAGGTTAATGATCATAAGCTCGGGATAAAAATGTATGGCATGCGTATTGTTTTTTTTTTCTCAAGCAGATTGTCGACTTATCGACACAAAAGAAGTTGGGGCCCAACCAGTCGGGTGAAGTGCGCTTTCGGATTCCATCGATGACCAGGGGTTACTACAAGAGGCCAAAAGAGACAGCTCAGCTCTTCGACGAAGATGGCTGGTGCAGGTCAGGTACGCTGGAAGTATCATCCGTAGGCATGCATTAACAGTTTTGTGCACACTCCTGTACATGGGCAAGAAATCTTGCAGCAAGCCCAGGTTTGTTTAAGAACTACAAGTTCAACTATGATACTCCGCATTTTTTTATGACTTTGGACTTTTTCAGATTAAGTTGAAGGCCGGCGGTGGCAAGGCAAGTACGAACTTCGGGTAGACGAGACTTGAGTGGTGAAATCAGGAGAGAAAACTACCACGTCGCCTTTATAACACAAACAGGTCTTCCATTTGAGGCCTTGCAGAATTTTGTCCATCATTCTTTCGAATGTCGCGGGCGCATTGCATAGGCCGACTTGTATTACTGTAAACTCATACAGGCCGTCAGGCGTAATGAAAGCTGGTCTGCTAACGATCGGACTCATCCATCGGGACTTGCCGATCGCAAGGTCTAAGCAGAAAAGTATATATATATATATATATATATATATATATATATATATATATATATATATATATATATATATATATATATATATATATATATATATATAGCGCCCACAAGCCAAACGCTCAAGAATGCTGGCCCACCAGTAGAAACGTTAGCAAAGCGGGCTTTCCGTACGTATGCCCTCGTTTTCTGTGTAGGCATAAAACGGCCTCTAAGCTAACGAGCAGCTGGTCCGAGAAGTGCAACATATCGCACCGCGCCTTCCTTCCATTTTCCCTTTCTTGTCGTACCCCATGTACGCGTGTGCTGAAGATATTTTCGATGACGGGGAAGTGTAACTTGCCGTTTGAGAATAGCTTAATAATTTCTTTATTGTTACTTTTAGCGCAGTCATTACCTTCAGTTACTATACTGTTAACACTCATGTAGACGGTGGTACAGATTGATAGCGAATGGAGTAGCCATCAGTGGGGTAGCAACAGGGGGGGGGGGGCCGGGGGGCCGTGGGCCCCGGGTGCAAGGGGCCAGTGAGGGGGGGGGGGTGTCATATACGTCTGAAGACACCTCTCTTACCGCCGGCTACACCCGGAGAGGGGGGTGACAGGAGACCTATGGGCCCCGGGTGCAAGACGACCTAGCTACGCCACTGGTAGCCATATTGTCACGTGGTAGTGACGGTGAAGAAAACAGCAATACGGTGGAATACAAAACTAGCTTTTATTGGGCGAACCTGTGCCCAATAAAACAGGCTACACTTATAGCGCTGCAGTGACGTTATAGGTGTAACGTTAAGGGATAAGAAAAGAGCAGATTGGGTGAGAGAACAAACGCGAGTTAATGACATCTTAGTTGAAATCAAGAAAAAGAAATGGGCATGGGCAGGACATGTAATGAGGAGGGAAGATAACCGATGGTCATTAAGGGTTACGGACTGGATCCCAAGGGAAGGGAAGCGTAGCAGGGGGCGGCAGAAAGTTAGGTGGGCGGATGAGATTAAGAAGTTTGCAGGGACGGCATGGCCACAATTAGTACATGACCGGGGTTGTTGGAGAAGTATGGGAGAGGCCTTTGTCCTGCAGTGGGCGTAACCAGGCTGATGATGATGATGATGATGACACTTATAGCACAACGATAGCGGCGAACATGGTCGGCGATCGTCGGAAATCTGATCGGCGGGTCAAGCGCGTCGGCTTCTATAGAGCAGTCGTCGAATGTTCCAGACTAATCGTTCGGACCCGCGTGCCTTCCACAAAGTTCCACACCATTCGCGTCAAGTGATGAAATCAGATAACATAAGGTTCGGCGACAACAGACAGCGGATAGAAACATCGATAACTTTCCAGAAATTTCGGGCACATGCAGGCGCGTCCCACGCTGTGCGATTACATTTGTTAGGCGGCTAAATGTGGTTGCCCGATAAAGATAAGTGCACGTGTCAATATAGTGTAGTTCGCATTATAAGGAAAAATTGGAGCTGGGAAGGCCATGCAATGAGTAGAGCAGGCAACCCCTTTATGATACAATTTCTAATATGGCAGCCAATGGAAGAGAAGTGTAGTCGAGGGCAGCAGAGAATCAGACGGTGTGAACAAATTAGCTATTTTTCAAGTACAACTTGGAATCAGCTAGCTCAATACAGCTGTAATTTAAGATCGCCAGGGAAAGCGTTTGTGCTGCAGCGGACATAAACATAGCATTTTACTGAAGATGATACCAATCGTGTACAATTAAATCCAGGAGACGCTGGATATTACGACAACGATGGAAGGGTGTACATAGTCCAGCGGCTGAAGGAGATGATCAAATGCTTGGACAATCAGGTGGTGCCTGCTGAGATAGAAGAACTGGTCCTCCAAGAACACCGGCGGGACATCTCAGAAGTGGTCGTCGTAGGACTGACTCACGATGAGTACGGAGAAGCACCAGCTGCTTTCGTCGTTGTCAGGGGACCAATTTCGCAGCAATATGAGGAAGAACTTGCGGAGAAGATAAAGACCACCGTTTCAGGTTGGTACACGCTGGCGCGATATGATTGTTTGCTTGCGCTAATCTGTAACATTCTTGCAAAATCAGCGTTTGTGGATGTTGACCAGGGCCGGTCGTTAAAACCATGGTCATTTCCTCTTCAATAATAACAGAAACCCTTCTATTCGCAACAGAGATGTTAAAATATGCTAACTTACTGGGCTTAAACTAGCGCCATGTGTGAAATACCCTAACTTTGTTTCTGTTAAAGCTCGTTCTCTACTTGCCGTCATAAGACGCACAGCCGTTTTTAGCGTCATCTTGTTCACAGTGTCGCAATCATTGGGGAATACTTTCTGCTGTCATGACATCACACTTACAATCATGTGGAGCAAGGTGCACCGAGAAATGTGTAGTTATTGGCTCTGTAAATTGAAATTGCATATTTATCTTTTCTGCGCTCGCTCTTCACCTTGCATAGCTTGAAGATATCACAAAGGGCACTGAACTATAAGTTTACTCCGCCTGTAAGGATCACTACCTTCAGTGGTTGCCCATGTCAATAAGCTCTTCAAAGCGTCATAAAATGTCTCAAGGCTTCCTAGAGGTTGTAGACGAGTGCGATAAAATCATGGCACGTGGCCACACGAAATGATTCATGCGGCGTCGTCGAGGCATTACAAACGTGTCACAGTCATACGATGTTTAACCACTTTATATCAAGATCATCACGTGCACATACTTCGGTTTCATTGTTTCCTCCATTTCGAAGTGGCTCAAAGACACAAGATCTTTATACTTCATCATTAGGTTCAACGGATAACGAGGAAAACATACACTAGAAGAAGAAAAAATCTACTTAACTTTAACTTCTTATAACCTTTAGAGAAAATAATCATGGAGGAAATGAGAGAATGCGTGGAACTAAGCCACTAGCCCTTGAGCAATTTCAATTAAATTTGCCATTCAGTTTTATTTTCCTTGCCAGAGAGAGAATACAAAAATATGTTAACACAGCCTGACGGATGTCCTGCCCCCTATAGCAATACAGTAGAAACAAAAGTCCAGCGATTGTATGCAGTTCATAAACACGCACAAAAAAGTCGTGCAAATGAATACGTACATATCAGAAAAAGATGTGCAATTATAATGTTAATTTCGCAAGACATTTTATGTAAAAATTTAGCGGGTTATTTTTGCAACATGTCAACGCATACAATTTTGCAAAAAAATAGAAATATAGATAATAACAAACGTAAGTTATAGAGGTAGGTTTCATATGCAAGAAAGCTGTTCACAGTACATTTTATTGAAGTTCCTGGCATGGCAAGTATTGTCAGAGCTATGTTCGTTTAACCTATTCAACAAAGATGATCAATTCGAGGATGTGGATTGCTTATTTTATTTCGTTCACGGTACTGAAAAAAAAGAAATTCTTTGTGTCTTGCTGGTGTTAATTGCTTGCGCATTTTACTGTAATCCAGGCAGTGAAATAGTTACGCTGTAATTATTCTTTAAGAAATCTTTGAAAATTATGAGCATTGTTTAGTTGCATGATGAAAACACAGGGAAAATATCGTACTTTATAATAAGGCCGCCACGGTGGGAGAAGTACGGCACATTTGCAGTGAAACGAAGAGCCTTTTTATTACTGAAGTAAGTGCACTTTTGACAGATTGGTAACGGCAGTCGTTCGCCAGGTGGTGCTACAATGCTGTAAAATTAAGAATACAAGCCAGTTATACAGAAGTATTTTAATTTTAACCGGAAGCATATGACTGGTACGCGAGATAGCAACCAAAGAAGACATTTTCGATTTATTGTATCCTACATGCTAATTCCACACCCAATTATTAGAGAAGACCAAACCCTAAGCATTTAGGCCATTGATATTTTGTATAACTTCATTACCTAAGCTGTGTGGGGATGCGTGACCCTCACGCGTCCCCCGATATGTTGTTTTCCCGCATAGCTCCCATGTCCTGTAATCCGGCTTCGCCGCGTGTCCTGGTGCACGCGGCAGTCGGTGTGGTTGAAGCGCATTGCGAGAGATGGCGCGAGTGTGGCTCTGCTAACGCCACCTAACAGCGGGGTTACTTGGGCGCGGAGAGGAGAAGGCTCTTCCTCTTTGGCTCGGGTTTGGAAAGCAGCGCGGACGTCCCGCGCGTGCGCCGATCCATGCTTCTGCGAGACCGTCTTGCGAGGCCTCAATCGAACGTGCCACCGTTCGCGTGACCGTACGCGCGAACGACCAGGCGTTGGTGTCCAGCATGGGGCGAACATATTCGCTCGTTATCCGGTCGCGGTGAGTCGGACTTCCGCGATTTGTCGTGCGCCCATCGGCATGTTTTGGGGATAGCAAACTCGGCTAGCAGACATTGATCTATGAAAGGTGCGATAAATGCCCTTGTGATTGTTTGCGCTACTGTGTTGTCCTTCATTTGTCCCAAGAGCACGGGTGAGGATCCCACAGCTGCCATAAGTACCCTTTAAGGTTTTTATCTTTTGAGGCAAACAGAACCATTTTAGTTTTAGAGGCGTTTATTTTTAACGGTTTACATCTACCCATCTTTTTAAGTTACTAGGTGCCATATGTACTTTCCATTATATCCCTTTTTAAGATGCACCCGTAAGGAAACTGTGGCATTATCTGCGCAAGAGATTCTTCTGAAATCGCGAGCGTTGCGCGGTAAATCATTTGCACATTGCAGGAACAGAAGCGGTCCCAGTATACTGACCTGCCGAACGCCAGCACGCATTTTGAATAAATACAAATTGTTTTCAATGCTTACGAACTGTTTTCTATTTGAAGAATAGGATTTCAGAAGCCTGTGCGGAATCCACAGGACAACGTATTTTTCTAGTTCATAAATCAATATATCATGATTGCTAAGGTCAAAAGCCTTTCAAAAATGAACTAAATACCGGCAATTGCTTCTTTGACCGCTGGTAAAATAACTTCTTTATGCCTGAACCATGCTGTATCTATTGGTCGGTGTTTTCGGATGCCGTGCTGAAAATCATGCAGTAAGTTATGCTTGTCCAAGTACGATAAGAGTTCAACGTGGCAAACTTTGTCTATGGCTTTGGAAAAGATGGGAAATATTAAAATTGGACGATGATTCTCTAACTCTTTCCCAGCCATGATTTAAACTGGTGTTTCATGTAGGTTTTTTTTTTCTGAAGGAACTACTGCACTCAATACTTTGTGTAATATATAAACGAAAAGCAGAATGAATGCGCTCTTCACGAATAAACATTTTATTAACGAGATATATGTACCAAAAAATATAAATTGCCAGAATCCAGATTATGGGATAAAACTGAACAAAGTTTGTAAAGGTGTGCTTGCGTCTGCTAAGAAAAATATGTAACAAGAATTATGGAGATATTCAAAGCGCATCACCCTCTGATAGGCACTATCTCCGAAAAAAAATTACACTTTTTCACTGAGCAGCTATTCCACTACAAAAATTTAAATGCAAGCGCTGCAGTTGGGTGTGCCGGCTGCGGCCACCCAACTTGGATAAACTGTTTAATTAAATAATTATGAAGGGCGATGGCTAGCACATTACCGTGTAGACCTTTCCCATTGGATTGAATGTTAACAGACACAGTATTGGAGGTGGTTGGATACAATGAAGAATTTAGGTTTTTCCAAAGCGCATCTGAATGCTGCCTACTTGCCTCCGAAAAATATGGTTTGGTAATAACGGTTAGTGGTTGATTTTCATTTTTAATTGTTTTTTCCTATATGAATTATATTAAAAGTATGAGATCTCTAGTTTCTATAAATCGTGTATACAGCATGAGCTTGCATTTACATGCCTAACGATTCGTGGCGAGGCCACAGTTTCCAAGTTTCTAAGCTTTATTTATCTCGGTTAACGGGAAATATCTCCTAAATTTCCTTTAAAATGTTTATGAGTATAATATATGCGGTGTCACATGACCTTGCTTCGTAAACGCTGTTGCGTGCTTGTAGTCCAATATCAACGCAAAAAGATCTAAACCTTCGATTGATTCGTTACTTTCTGAATGTAATATTATGGAACCCTACTGCGGTTACTGTGTCGATTTTTCGCAGTAAACATAACAATTCCGAGATGATCGCTAATATGTGTGCTAATGGTATCAGCCTACAAAAGCGCGGTATCAACGTTTGTTGGAAATACGTCTAGCAGCGATGCGGTTTCTTAGTGACCCTTGTGCCTTGGGGTAATACATTTACGAAACCGTTTGGTGTTCAAAGGCAACTGATTTCTCTTTGTATGTGACTAAATGAATTCTCTTTGTATGTGACTTTGTTGTCCTGTGTCTCGCGTTGTTAGTGTACTGTGAACCTCTAACAAGAAGGCCATATCAATACGTGCTGCACATAATTCCCGAACGTAGGCCCCCGGCAGACGCACTTGCCGTAGGGTTGTTTGCCTATCTGTACAGCCTCGCACACCGCCAACGGTTAGCCTGTTTGTTGCAAATGAATGTTATTAGCATATTATGATTAAGGTTGTTCAATGTTATAATTCTCTCACTCTAATACATTCCCGTGATTGCCGCATGGACCTTCCTTTTACAATGGAAGAGCTCAAAGCGGCACTAGCTCTCTGCAGGCGCTCATCTCCAGGTCCAGGTGATATATCGTACCGAGCCTTGTGCTATCTCGGAGATTCCGCACGGAGAGAATTGTTGAGTGTTTACAACTCCTCATGGCAGGAGGGAAATGTTCCTGACGAATGGAAAGTAAGCTGCCTGGTGCCACTTTTTAAGCGGGGCAAATCCCCACTAGAGCTCACCTCTTTCCGCCCAATAGCGCTGGCCAGCAGTGTAGGAAAGATAATGGAACGGATGATCATTGGCCACCTGGAATGGTACCTTGAACACTACAAGATTTATCCGAATTCCATGGCTGGTTTCCGACGTGACCGCTCTTCCATCGACAATGTGGTTGATCTCAGCTCGAAGACTATGATGGAGACCGTAGAAGGTACGGAGATCGATCCGGAAGAATTGAACGTGCCGGGGCAATGGTACGTTAGAAAGAAGAAAGGAAAAGCGGCCCCCCTAGTGAACAACGAGGCACGCCATATGGAACGGCAGCGAGCCGCCGAGAAGCTCGCAGGGAGGAAGATGGCGGCTAAGTCGGCTGAAAGGCAATTTGCCCGACTTCGGGACGGTGCCGAGAAAGTAGTCATGAGGCCGCACGGCGGTCTCGTACGTCTAATGAAATACGGAAGTGCGTATTTGGCAGGCGTAATACTAAGGGCGGCTGGCGTCAGTCCAGACGCCGCCGGAGAGGATGTCATCTTGATGAATGTGAAGCAACATTCCATTCTCGTCGCTACCGTCAGCGCGGAAAGGAAGCGAAAATACGCCGACTTGAAGCTCCTCGTGTTCGAAGGGGAAAAATTGAAATGACTACGTACGTCGCTATGCCGGAGGACTGCGGAAAAGGCGTCGTGCATGAAGTCCCTTTGTCCTTCTCGGACGCAGATATCTTGAAAAGGCTGCAAATCTACGGGAATCCTCCAGTCCTGGGAGTACGATGAGTCAGAAGAACGTCGAGGACGGTTTTAATACTGTTCGAAGACAAAGAGGTGCCGCGGTGGGTGAGACTTACGCCCGTGGCGCAACGCTGCGTAATCTACCGCAAGAAGCACGAAGTTTGTAACGCCTGCGGGCGGCTCGGACACCGCGAGGACGTCTGCCCGGACCCCGCGTATGTGAAGTGTCGTGGCTGTGGCATGGAGCAACCACCACAAGACCATCTATGTGAACCCAATTGCCAACTGTGTGGGAAAGGACACCCGCTCGGTGACAGAAAATGTAGAGAACTCTACCGTGTTCCTTACGAGGTGAAGAAGAGGCAGTGGGAACGAAAGATCAACATGCTACAGCAGCAACTTCAGAAGCAGCAACAGCAAGCCGGAGCGACTGCCGAGGTGAATCCCAGGGGTTGTTCCAAGGTCAGGAACTGAAACGAGGACTTTCGCGTCAGAACCGACTCCTTTCTGAGGCTGGAGGAGACCACCGGAGGGCACCAGCAGCGTGGCCGTTGCGGTCCCGCACCACGGGGCGCTCCGGACCCAGACAAAGAGGGAGATCGAGCTCCAGGGACCCGGCGCACCCATGGACTAAGAAGCGGGAGCAGAGCAGGGACCGAAACAATGTAAGCTTTGCCAGTGGGGTTTCCCAGGCAAAAGATAAGAAAGATGAGGAGATCGATATATTAAGCAAAGAGGTCATTAATAAGCTCACTCAAGAGTTGCATAGACCAAAATTACAGGCGTGTACGGGGTCCCCCTCCACCCACAACGCGCAACCAAAATTGGTATCGAAGCCAACCCGCCCGGTCACTACGGCTGCGACTCCCATGCAGGCTGCAGCACCGGACGAGGAAAATATGATTATCGAATCGGCTAGACCACCCCCAATGAAACGCAAAGGGGAAGACGTTGATCCGTTGGTAGCACTAGAGAAAAGATTAGAAGCAAAAATCGAAGCTAAATTTGATTCTTTCATGGCCCAAATTATGGGAGCAATACAGCAGACTCAAAGCCAGATCCAATCCCTTACGGGTGAAGCACAAAAGCAAAGGGCAGAATTAGTAGCCATCGGAGAATGGCAACTAAAAGCGGAGGAACAACTCGACCAGCTCCAAGATGGCCAGAGGCGCGCAAAGTGAGTCTTTAGTCTGGCAGTGGAACTGTCGCGGCTTCCAACGCAAGCGAGCGTTAGTGCAACAGTACTTGACGCTATTAGATGAGAAACCGCTAGCTGCAGCCCAGCAGCAGACGGGCGAAGCAGCACAACTCTCAGGGTACCAAGCTTTTTCAAGTGACAGGGGTGAGAAATCTCGCGTCACTACGTTGACTAAGAGGAATATTGCGGCAGTCGTGCACGAAATCAACTGGAGAGACATTGAGGCAGTGCTTCTGGAAATTATTACGGGACGAAAAGAGGAACCGAGCGTGTTCCTATTAAACTTGTACAGTACTCCACAGCAGAGAAAGGTGCGATTCAGGGCCATCTTTCGCAAAGCTATTCAGATAGCCGGGACTAATCCCCTGCTAATAGTCGGTGACTTTAATGCAGCGCATCCGGAATGTGGTTACGCTAAACAAGATCCAAAAGGTAGGCAGCTATGGGAGGACGCGCACGAGCTAGGACTCACCTTACACACAGTCCGACCAGGGTGGGTAACAGCGTGTGCGCAGACACCTCCCCTGACCTGACCTTCTCCAAAAATATGACAGATCTGAATTGGAGAAACTTCAATTGGAGCTCAATTTCGGAAGTGATCATTTCATTCTGGCCTCGATCCTTAAAAAAGGGGTGAGGACGCGTCGTGCGAGTCAACCGAGGATCACCGAATGGGGATTATTTAAGTAGAAGCGAGAGAAAGCTGCCATGGGGAAAATCACAAACATAGAGAAATGGACGGAGGTCATCGCGCGTCACGTTGAAGAGGCAACCAAGACGCTTGAAAGGGACGATGCCCCGGAAATAGTCGATAGCAAACTGCTTCACATGTGGGAGGCAAAACGTGGTATGGAGCGCAGACTAAAGAAGCAGAAATCGAACCGTAATCTCAGAAGGCGGATTGCTAGACATAACAAAGAAATTGAAAATTACGCGATCAAATTATGCGAACAGAATTGGTGCAGCAGATGCGACGAGATGGAGAGGGGCATGAGCCTTTCCAAAACGAGGGGTCTGCTGAGACACCTATTGGATCCGACCAATTCGAGATCTCTATCGGGAATTAGATTATCAAAAACCAGGCACGCGTATGAGGGTACAGACGCGGAATTTATGGACAAACTAATCACCATGTACATTGGTGATACGCATAGCACCCCCCCTCCCGGAGTACGACGGAGCTCCAAATGAGGAGCTCGACGCACCCATCACGGAGGCGGAGGTTAGGGCAGTAATATTGGGACTAAAAACCAAATCAGCCCCGGGCCCTGACGGAATAACTAACAAAATTCGAAGAAATCTGGACGATGCCTCCATCAGCGCTCTGACGGAGTACATGCAAGAAATTTGGACTAAAGGCCACCTGCCACGCCAGTGGAAGATTGCAAACGTGATCCTAATTCCAAACCCGGGCAAACCGCCTAAACTAGAAAATCTAAGACCCGATTCCCTAACCTCATGCATGGGGAAATTTATGGAGCGCGTAGCCCAGACAAGACTGACGCACTTTATGGAGCAGAACGACCTGTGGCCGCACGAGATCATCAGCTTCCGACCGGGCTTGTGTACGCAGGACGTGATGCTCCGACTAAAACATGACATAATCGACTCACATTCTACAGACGCCAAGGTAATCCTCGGCCTGGACTTGACAAAGGCTTTTGATAATGTTAAACACGAAGCGATACTCCACGGTCTCCAACAAATCGGTGTAGGCGCGCGAACATTCGACTATGTTAAGGACTTTTTGTCAGACAGAACTGCCTGCTTGAAGTTCCAAGATATTGAATCTCCTACACTAAAATTATAAAGCAGGGGCACGCCGCAGGGCTCGGTTCTTTCCCCGTTCCTCTTCAACGTGGCGATGAGGGGCCTCCACGAAGCTCTGAGAAGCATACAGGGGCTAACTTTCAGTATGTATGCGGATGACATCACCCTCTGGGCTAACAGGGGAGCCATGCCAGCATCGAGGAGCGCCTGCAGGCGGCGGCGGACACTGTCGTGGACTATGCTGCCAGTAGGGGTCTCTCGTGCTCTCCGCAAAAGTCTTAGTTATTCGTCTACAACCCAAAGTCGCTCCGGTGCAAGCATAGCTTGGAATTTGACATTAAGGTAGAGGGGAAACCAGTCCCAAAGGTAAACCAAATCAGAATCTTAGGACTTTTCATACAGGAAAACGGATATAATGATGGGACAATCAAAAATCTAGAGGGATTTGCCACACAAGCACTTGGCATATTTAGAAGGGTCGCGCTGAAAGGACGAGGCCTGAAGGAAAGAAGCTTGCTTAAACTAACCCAAGCATTCGTAATAAGCCGCGTCTGCTATGCCACGCCTTTCTTAAACATCAGGTCAGAGGAGAGGAGGAAACTCGACTTGCTCATTCGACGGTGCATAAAGAGGGCCTTAGGCTTACCAATTACCACCTCCACAGAGAAGCTTCTCTCTATGGGAGTGCACAATACCGGGGACGAAATAGCAGAAGCTGTCAGAATTTCGCAGCTCGAAAGATTAAGCCGAACGACCACGGGCAGAGCTATCCTCGAAATGGTAGGCCTGCAAACAGATAGGGGACTGCGAGGCAAGACAAACATCCCGCGGGACCGCCGAGAAAATATAATCATTCCCCCCCCCCTCGTAACATGCATCCCATATTCAACACGGACAGGAGGGAAAAGAGAACAGAAGCAGTAATCAAACGCTTTGATTCAATGGACAGCAAGTCGGTTGCGTACGTGGACGCGGCAAGTGGCAAGTCGGGTGCGGCGGTCGCCTCGGTGGTCGACGGCCGAGGTGCCCCCGTATCGGCCGCCACCATTAGAAGCCTCAACTCGGAAACGGCTGAAGAAGTTGCGATAGCGCTCGCTTGCGTGGGAACGGAAGCAAATTTCATTATTAGCGATAGCAGAACGGCCATCTGGAACTTTGGAAAGGGTAGGATCTCGCCGGAAGCGACAAGGGTTCTGGCCAGTAGACGGCTGAACAGAAAAATTAGCCTAATTTGGACCCCTGCACACACGTCTGTTCCTGGCAACGAGGCGGCCCACGAGTTAGCCCGAGCTCTCTACTTCCGGGTGGCTGTGGAACCGCCCGACTGCCGGACGAGCGTCTGCAAAATTATACGGAGATTGTCGAAAATTATCGGCTACGCAGGAGACTGGTGCCACCACCGGATAAAAGTCTAAACAACAGAGAGGCAGTCGCATGGCGGCGCCTGCAAGCGGGGAACTTCGTAAACCCGGTCTGGGCATACCATGTTATGCATGATAGAGAAAAAGGTGAGTGCAAACACTGTGGGGCAAGAGGGACCCTCGATCACATAATCTGGGAATGCGCTAGCTCACCAGGCGCTAAAGCAAACATAAATTGTAGAGAGGCCTGGGAAGCCCTGCTGCGGAGCGAGGACCCTACTCCACAGCAACACGCCATCCGCCTGGCGGAAGAAGCCGCGAAGAGTCAAGGCCTCTTTGCTTGCTTCTAATCGCGGAGGTTCCGGCCCCCGTCTCCAACGCCTGTGTGCCGGGGACGGGAGTAGGGGCCTCCTTATCCGGTGGTACAATAAAGTTGCTATGATCATCCTCATCTGCAGCTTTATTCTTAGATGTGAAAGGCGCATACGATAACGTATTACATGAGGCCCTTCTCGACACTCTTGCGACGGTTGGCCTAGGTGGTCGAGTCTTTTTGTGGATTGCAAGTTACCTGTCTGCAAGAACATTCTTTGTGTTAACTGACGACGGGCGAACTACGCGACGCTATACCAGCAGGGGCGTTCCTTACGGCGGTGCTTTCAGCCCGACGCTATTCAACCTCGCTCTTGTTGGACTTGCTGAGTACTTGCCAACTACCATCAAAATTTCAATATACGCAGACGACATCTGTGTCTGGACTTCGGCAGTCACACGTCGTCAGATACGTGCGCGGTTTCAAAGAGCGGCAACTTTGACAGCGAGCTACTTGTGTAAACAAGGTCTCAGCATATCACCAGAAAAAGGCGCTCTAGTGGCATTTACTCGCCAACTAATGACGCCTTATGTCATCTTAATCAATGGGCGGACCATTTCCTATGTCAGAACGCACAGATTTCTTGGCGTAATTATTGACCGAGACCTCTGTTGGAGCCTGCACGTGGCCTACATGAAACGGCACTTGACAGCAACTTCCCAGTTGTTTAAATACTTGACAGGAAAGACGGGGGGGTTGCCAGTAGACGCAATGCTGAAACTCTACAGAGCTCTCTTTCTCGCTTTGTTAAGATATAGCACTCAGAGTTTGCCGTGGTTTGCCCAGATGCACGTCAACAGTGGCAACTACTGCGATTACTCGGGACCATCCAATGCAAACTCACATTACAGTGGAAGCCCCGAGAACGCACATCAGACATTTTGCACGTGTCTCCTATCACCACCTTGCAACACTGCCTTCAGACAGGCACCAAGCATCATTCTCTAAAACTATCGTCAAGTACAACGACAAACTTCCCTCGGGCTTCACCGCTGCATCTAAACCATCGATACCCCCTTGGTGTCTTATCGGCCCCACAGTACATCTCAGTGTACCAGGAATCGGGAAAAAGTCTGAGCTGTCGTCGCCTGTGCTGAAACAACTGTCTCTGCTTCTTCTGCACGTGAGGTATGCGGACAGTGTACATATTTATACTGATGGTTCCACAAACATCCAGTGTTCGTCCAGTGCTATGGTTGTTCCAGCAAGAGCTATTACCATCAGCTTTAGGACTGACCACCCAACGACATCGACATTTGCGGAACTAGCTGCTCTTCGCGCTGCACTTTGTTTCGTCAATCGGGAACTACCTGGACAATGGTTAACCTTCAGTGACTCAAAGGCAGCCCTACAATCTGCGCTATCGTCTCTACGTCGCGGGCCATACGAACAGCTCGTATTCGATATTAGATGCCTACTCCATACATCACATGAGAAAGGACATCACGTAACGTTTCAGTAGCTGCCAAGTCACTGCGGCGTAATAGGAAACGAAGACGCCGATAATGCCGGTCGAGAAGCTCTTGAAGACGCACAGGAAGAGGCCATACCACTTTCACGGTCCGACGCAGCCAACAGACTTCGAGTGCTTGCACAGGAGATCACGCTTTCTCTATGGTGCACACCAAGCAGCCAGACCAACCGGAGCAATCATCAATACCACCGGCCCCCTTCGATGTATCTTTGTATGCCAACTGGACTCCGCTGAAGAGAGGCCACTCTGCTTTATCGCTTATGGCTTGGGGTGGCATTCACGAAATCAGGCTCATTTGCATTGGAATGGCCGACAGCGCTCTCTGTAATGCCTGTCTTTGCGAGGAGACGCTAGAACACATTCTGTGCGACTGTCCTGAATATAATGTTCAAAGACAGTCCCTGGCCTCCGTTCTAGCCCACCTTGACGATATACCGTTGTCAGTTGAAAAGGTTTTCACATGTCGCCGACAAAAGATATCGCAGCTGAACGCGACAAAGGGACCACTTAGTTTTTTCATAGAGACGGGCTTGGACAAGCGGCTGTGACAGTTATATCACGTACCGTGCAAGAGTGATGGGCTGTAACTGACAACGTGTGTGCTGTGCTATGTGCTCTCTTTCTCTCTCCTTCCCATCTTTCATCCCCCCATCCCGCTTCCATGTGCAGGGTAACAAACAGGTTTAGCTAAGCTGGTTAACCTCCCTGACATTCCTTCCCCACTTTTTTCCTTCCTTCCTTCCTTTCACTCTAATATATAGCAATCATCAGGATTTCTTAAGCTACTCATGTATTTAAATGGTATTAGCTCAGCATTATTACATGTTAATGGAAGTCGTTTCAAACTAGATTACTCAGCCAATGTAAGAAAGTAAAAAAGAAGACTGAATGTCCATTGCTATCTGCTATTACTAAACATATTTTATTTGCGAAATTTTAGGCACGCTGGAATTGCCTGCAATTCAACGCTCAAAGGTGGAAAAACTGTTTTCTTGGCTGCTTCAATATGATTAGCAAGCTATACTCATTTATTTTGAAAGTGTTAATCATTGACTACATCTCCAAACTACCCAATGCGACTTTTTTCAAGAAGAAAGTTAAGATTTTTTCTCGCTTTCATTAACAGCGATGGAATGAAACTGTTCATCTTCATAAGTTTGAGGATCCAACCATTGTGGATTTTGCCCTGAGCATGTTTCCGATTCTATCTTGTGCGTGTTTGTGTCAAGTTCTGGTGTTGCAATCGCACTGATGCGCGTATTCTTTAAATATGTTGTAACGAAGTAAATCATTCAGCTTTGTTTTGAAATCTATAAGATGTCGCCACACAGTAGCGAACACATTAATGAGCGAAAAATGCGGATTCAGTGCACTTGTTGGAACCTATGCGAAGTGAAGTTTTTGTCAAGGGGTCACTTAAATGCTGTTGCATTAACTGCGATATAAACATTTGTACTTATTTTCAAAACTCCAACATGTCATCTGTTGTATGGTTTGTTTATGCATAGCATAGATCAGAACCTTAATGCCATGTAATTGTGTGCACTAAACTTCACAAACTACCCCAATATGCAAACGGCAGTTAATGTGGACGCGCACTGCGAGACACCAACGCAATGAGGTTTGTTTAGGGAGGCATGGTGAGAGGTGTATGCAAAGGATTGAATGACACCTGCTTATGTAATTATCTGTTTATTCATTTATAGACCTCACAGGCAGCAAAGTTGGAGTGTCAGGTGAGGGGGGAATTAAAGAATAGTTACAAAAGGAAGAGCACAACCTTATATAATACTGAACAAACAATAACAAAAAAGAATGAGCAAGGCTCTTTAAGCAGAAGTTAAGCGGAATGAAAAGAAAAAGAAATTAATGCCCTTCTACTACTGTGAAGAGGGCTGCAAGCGAAGCTCGGGATCCGCGGCTCGTCGTTATCGTAGGGCATCGGCTTCGCGCTCCCTCACGGCGATGTCGGCACGTCGACGACCTGCCCTTTCTCGAGCGAGTTCCCGGCGGCGTTCATCAAACGCCGCGTGTTCTTCGGCTAAACGCACGATGGGAGGCCCGCTCCTGCTGCCGTTCCTTCAACGCAGCCTGCTCTTCGGCAGAACGAACCAAGTGCAGCCTCCCCATCTGAATGCCGGGCCAGGACTGGCGGGAAACGGCAGGTGCGAAGCTAGATAAACACGCGATCATTCCCTTTCGTTCCTCCGGAGGGAGGGGACGCCTGTGATAGGCTCACGCCTTGAACTACATCTACTTCTTCATGCATGCAAAACCCCGCTTTAAAGGGCGCGTGTGATAAACCGGCAGTGGCTGAATGAGCACGGTGACCTCGCAACCCGGAGGTCGTTGGTTCGAGTCCGCAGTCCGACAAGCAATTCTTATTTTCGCTCGCAAGGCTTCAGTTCTTGCGTACGGGAAAACCAACGCCGTCACGAGTGAGGCAATACAAGCTTCACTTGCAAATGACAGCCGCTTTGAAATGAGCTGCAAGGCCTAATAAAATCATCCCCATGTGCTCAGACACGAGCAGTATAGTTCACGGGCTCGACAGCCGAGGCAAGCCTCACACATTGTACTGACTGCCCAGACGCGTGAAACAATCTGCTTTGAGCCATCCTACCCTCGCCTTGCCCGAACTTGCATATATGCCGTTTGGAAGAACTTCATTTCACTTATGTTCTTTTGGGGAAAGTTCAAGCCGGCAGCTTGGAGAATCGGCTTGGTAAATAGCGGAAGTTGTTGTACAGGTAGACTGTAGCTACAGCTATCGCAATAGTAAATGGTTTTGGCAAGTTAACGGGAAGCCTTGTAAACTGGGGACCCCGGTCACTTTCGCCGACGTTAACTTGCTGACAACACCCGTTGAATATCTAGGAGTCCCGCTGGAATATTACAGAAATAACGATTAGTATTGGCAAGAGCAGACAAGAGAAAAACAGATAAAAGCGAACATGTGGAAAGGTTGCATCTGTCAATGTTTGCAAGAGCTGCAGGTTTCAATCTATTTTTTGTTGCAAAACTCTCGTATGTAATACAGGTGTTGCATTGTGCAAGTATAAATATACTGAAGTTGCACCACGTCTTCGCAGTATTTGTGTGGGCGTCGAATTGGGAATGATGCAGTAGAACGAATTTGTTCAGACTAGTCAGAGACGGAAGTTTGGGAATGATGCACCTTTTTATATGACAGGTCATAAACCGGTTTTTATTTCGGCGTGACCTAAGCGATCCTTTCTTGCGCACGGTGCGCTAAGTGAGGCTAAGGAGCGCATTGCCTGGCTATGTAGTCTGTACAGAGAATATGACCGGTCCTGTTCGTGGATTTCTTAAAGAAGCTATTTTAAGTGCATGGTTCTTGTCTGTTAGATTTTCAAATGAGTACTTTTTTTCAGTGAAACGTAAAATACTGTACAAAGCTGTATACGACGTAGTTCTCCCGGTTCCAATGTACATAGCCATATACATTGGAGGCCAAGGACAAGACGTGCTTAAGCGGGCGAAAAGAATGTCAGTTACGCCAGGGACCAAGCCGTTCTTTCTTAAGCTTCACGCGGGTACGTTGCCTGTCAAAACCTTTATAGAAGATCGTTTTTTTTTTCTTTTTCTTACTATGGGGGTCACATTGCTCAGAACCAGGAACTATAGATCATGTATTTCTAGATTGATGGGCGGGTGTCTTCTTTTGGAGTGTACTTCAGGGGACCATCAGGAAAGATTTTCAGTTAGATTCAGCGGGCATTAGATATTTATGTATAGAAAATGATGATGGACTTCCGTTTGACCTTATTATGCCGGTTGGCCTCACTGACTATGGCGCGCCCGTATGGAGGGGTTTCACTGCGATCCGGGTGCTCGGCCTGCACGAAAGTATTTTTGAGAATGCACGTCCAGATTTGCACAAACTCAGAAAGCACAAGATAGTGCACCTGCCTGACTGTCAAGGGGGGAACACTTTACCGTGCTCAAAGAATTCTGAAATAGTAATTCCAGTAAGCCTGACACTTGGTGCTGAAAACTTACTAATTTATCTTATTTTCCTAAACGCCAGTTGTTTGGTGTAGTAGTACAAAACAGCCAAGATATAAATAATAATACGACCGTGGCTGAATCGGTTAGCATGATGGTCTCGCAACCCGGAGGTCGGTGTTTCGAATCCGCAGCCCGGCAAGCAATTTTTATTTTCGCACGGCACAAGCTTTTTTCGTACTGCAACACCGACGCCGACACGAGTGAAGCACTACGCTTCGCTTTAGAATGATCACGGCCGCGAAGTTATACAAAGCCTCATGATAAAGAGCAGCTAAGGAGCAAGGCATTCAAGAACATAAAAACGCTTAAATATTGCCTTGTATCACTGTGGCACATTCCAGTTGCCCAAGAATGGGCTAGGTTAAATATGACAAATTCGAATAAATTATGGAAAATCGTGAGGTCTGTGCACTTTTATAGTGTCTGTGAGCTGACGTATTGCTTGTAGTTTTTGTGCGGTTTGTTATTTGGTTACAAAGAAATCTGCTAATTGAAACCTAGCGCAAACAGACCACGGATAATTCAAGAATGCCGGTTTTACCCTTCCTCTTTACGTCGGTGTGGAATAGCAGGCCAAAGACATGCTCCTTCGGCCAACCTTTCCGCTTTTCTCTCATTAAATATTATTTTCTGTCTCTATTTCACCAATTTCAATGGTGGAATAGCTGCGCCAGTTGCGCCAAACAGCAGAAGAGCGACCCTTTGCGCCGTTTTGTGCGAAAAGGATGTGGCGACACACTCCGCGCATACATCTGCGCACCCTCCGTCTTCTTATCACCTGGCCCGGCATAACACAGCTGCACGCTGGACTGCATGGTCGATAAAACATAGCGCCACCGCCACGTCACCCGAGGTATGCGTCACCGACGGTGGCTATAAAAACAGGCTGCCTGGCTGAGAAAGACGGCCTTCTACCTTCCGCTACTGTGACAAACTTAGTGTTGGTATGCCCGTCCGCTGCCATCGTTAGTCGAATAAAGAAGAGTTACGTTTTCATGTTGGGATTCGTCCTTCGGCAGACACGACATCCCACAAGGGCATTCTAGCGGAAGATTGCGCCGAGGTTGCGCCGAAGCATTCATAAAAGCGAAAGCCTGCTTCCGTTAATGCTTCGCAGCTAGCAAAACTGAAATCCAAACAGCACGCCGTTGCCATCATCATTATTATCATAGAAGGAAGCAGAGGCCCGTCTATGGAGTTCCTCACTCTATCGTGAGAAACTATGAGCCCATCACAGTCATTTGGTTCATCACTCGCGCATTTTTCACTGACGGACGTACAGTGCAACGCCGCTGTACCATCTTGCTGGCGCTTCATTTTAGTGTTGATCGAACCCGCTTGGTAGCGCGGAGTTTTCCGGAGGAGGATGTCACATTTTAGGATTAAAGGTAAACATTTTTTATGTGTATGGTTGATAGTGGGACTTGGTGAAGGAGCCGTTGCGATCAGAATCGCACGTGGGGCATAGTTAAGAATGATATTAGCGAATATGGTGCGCAGCGAGAGTCCCCACTTTGATGGGTGCCGTCATGTTTTTTGGCGTAAAACTTTTGCGTCGAGTTTGCATCGCTGCATGATTTCGATTAACTAGCGTCACCGACGCAAACGCAAACACCGTATTTGCGTCTCGCGCACGCGCAGTGGCCCTGACGATTGTTTTATTTTTATTTATTTATTATTATTATTTTTGCGGCTATAAAGCCATTGTGGCCCTATTCGAAAATTACCTAATGTGTACGGCCATACATGAGTATACTGCATGATGTCATGTTCAGTGTAGGCGCGAGTACTTGGTCGGTATTGCGACGAGCCTTTGCCCACAAGCCGTGACTGTCGCACTGTGCTGCATCCTGGGTTAATAAACAGGCGTTTGTGGACAATCTGTCTTCATCACACAACGTGCACTGCTAATTAAGGAATATGGACTGATTGGACTCAAGTGTACGACCCTTTACGATTGCCTGTTTCCGAGAGGGAATGCTACTCAACGCGACCAGTCCCATAGAACCTTGCTAACTTTGATGCAGAAAACTTATTTGGCCTCCCATTTATAGACATTTTTTTCCGTGTTCCTACTTTCTTTTGTCCGTGTCTCTGTCATTTGGTTATTTCCTGTTTTCTTTCCTATTTCTTTGCTTCCTATTTCCTTCTCCTCTTCTCCTCTTTTCATTCCTCCCTCCCGGTCGAGTAGGCAGGCGTTGTGCCCCTCTCGGTGGCATTTGTCAGCTTGCCCCCTCCCTGTTTCCTTTGTGCGTTTGTATGTTTCCATATCGAATAATTATTGTAATAAAACTGCACTTAGCAGCTTCACAACACAGACTCCATTTTTTTCTATCGCACTTCTTCTTTATTCTCTTTTCTCCCCCTGCCCATTCTCCAGTTTCAACTTCTTCTATTTGCACGCCGTCATAGGATTGCTTCATTCCCCTTAGCACTGTTTGCATCCCTCCTGGGATGATATTTGAATATATTCCCAATAGCAGCTAATTCCATGGTGTCATTAGGACCAATGTACCATATGGTCTTTAAGTGTCCATGTTGACTTGCCGTCTTGAGCACACGAAATGGTCCGTTATAGGCCATGTTCAGGCTTGGCCCTCTTTTTACCAGTACGAAGTCATCGACGTGGAGTGTTGGTAACGTTGTATTTTGCCTCTTGTCAAAATTTCTCTTCATTCTCTCACGATACCTTGATCTACTAGCTTCAGTTCTTGCTTCTTCTGTGAGTTTTAAGTTCTCGTCAATGGCGAGGCTTATATCCGCAGGCAGACAAGGTGGTCTCCCAGCTGCAGCGAATAGAGGAGTGCATCCCAGGCCAATTGTATACGAGCAGTTGTGGTGAGCTACTTCCGCTTCCAGACAACATTTAATACCACCTGGGAATGCTGGGTACATGCTAATGTACTGTTTGATATCCCTGCTAGCCCTTTCAGCTAGCCCATTTGCTGCGTCATGATATGGCGCAGTGAACCGTAACTTGATGTTACGCTTTTCAGCCCATTCCTGTAGCCGACGACTTCGCAGAGCAGGTCTATTTTCGGAGCTAATTACTTTTACATTGTCAAAATGTTTTGTGTTCAAAAAGAAAATTGCGCTGTTAGCATACTATTTACCAGGTCTTGCTGCAATCATCTTGGTGCACTCATCAATGCACCACAGGAAGGCTTGTCTTCTTAACTCCTTCAGGCTTTTTTCGTAGTTCCGTGAAGCCCAGATGAATGACCTCAAATGACGTGTTAGAATATTGTGGTATAACCATTTCTTGCGTCGGTTACATTTTGCTTTGTTAATCTGGCATTTATTACATCATATTACATAGATTTTTGTTTCTTGCTTCATACGAGACCATAAGAGCCTTTTTGTCGCTTACATGTAGGTTTTCCAAAAGCCAGCTTGGCCTCCTGATTCGGGGCTATCATGAAACAGTTCCAATATTTTTGGAACCAAGGAGGCAGGAACGGCAACTTGTCCATTTTTAGTGCGTTGCAAAACCTCCGTTCATTCCCACATCCCTGCAACATTTGCCGCTTCATGATTGTCTGGAAACATAATGGCTAATCGCGGCATTGCATCCGCGTCTTTCATAGAAGCTCCCGGGCGATGAGCTACTTTAAAATCAAATTTCTGAAGTTCACCCACCCAACGAGCTATCTTCCTTTTCAGTTCGGCCATCTTCAACGTGTACGTTAGTACTTCATGATCTGTGTATAGCTTCAACTTTGGATCTTCCAAATATGAACGGAAGTGCCAGGTGAGCTTTTAAAAGGCCAGAACTTCTTTTTCTGTCGTGGTACAATTCGATTAAATTTTGCTGAATGTGTAGCTGTAGTATCCAACTACACAAAAAAAAGCTGTTGGTTTGGTGGTCGTGATGAGTCTCTCTGATACAAGACTGCTCCCGTGATATAGCGAGATGCATCGGTATTCAATTCGAAGGGCAGCGCAGTCTGGTAAGCACAACACAGGATCAGAAGAAATTATTCGGACCAATTCTCGGTAGGTGTCATCACATTCTTCTGTCCAGCAAAAGGGAACATTCTTTTAGTCTTGTCAGAGAGTGACTTTTCAGAGCATGACCTTGAATAAATGCTCTGAAATGGCCCGCCAAGCCTAGAAACACGCGAAGTGAGTGTACATCGCATGACTTTATTAATTTTGCTATAAGAGCTACCTGTTCTTCTTTCGTATTCTTCGTTGCTCCGTCCAAAACTGTACCAAAAAATGTCAGCTTAGTTTTGAAGAACTCACCCTTCTTGAAGTTAACTTTTAGCTTAGCATCAGATAACGCTGCCAGAATATGACCATGGTGTTCTTCACGCGACTTTTCACTTTTAGAGTATATGATGATGTCGTCCACGTGGACGTTGCAGAAGCATCCAATGTAGGCATTCAAAACTGTGTTCATCATGTCTTGAAACGAAATAGGTGAGTTTTTTCATTCAAAAGGAAGTCGGTTATATTCGTATATGCCAAAGGAAGTCGTAAATGCGGTGTATTGCTTGGTGTCTTCTTGCAGTGGCACCTGCCAGAAGCCCTTGCATAAGTCTATGCGGGAAAAGCAGGTATAGCCTCCGGCTTCATCAATAATGCTGTCAATATTTGGCATTGGGAAAGGAATCAACAGGGTTTGAATATTTACGGCTCGGTAATCCGTACATAGCCGCCAGCTACCATCTTGCTTTGGAGCAATGGTGATAGCTGAAGAAAACGGAGACACCGACGGGCGAATTACATTAGCATCTAACATCTTTTATGCTCTTCTTTTAGCCACGCCTCCTTTTCTCTCGTCAAACTGTAAGGCTTTTTACTCTCAACTGTTTTGTCGGAAAAATCAAATGTAACCGGTGAATATCCTCCCAAGAATACCATTTCGGGTAGAGTTAAGGAATTACACTGTCTTTCCTCAGCATCCGTAGATGGTCTTCTTTCTGTGCCGACTCTGTTCGGTCAGCCTCTTGATCAACAGACACCGTATCGCCCCAATAAATATTCAGTCTCAACAACTTTATGTCAGGACGAGATAGGAGAAAGTCATACTCTATAGTGTCTAAAACTAATGCAACCACTTCTGCCTCTTTAGATTGGTATTTTACTTTCAGGCGTGCCCAATCACAATACTCTCGCTTCCATCATATCCACCCACAAGAACTGATCTCCCTCGGAATACATCTTGTGGGTTTGCGTTGCTTTCCTTAAGAATGGATGCAGGTAGCTCCGCTGTCTTTCAGTGCTCTTGTACTTGGTCCATTAGCCTATATATCTATGTAACAAATTCAGAGAAATCAAAGAAACAGTCTTTTTTGTCATAGAGTCATACTGAGAACCCTCATTGATTAGTTGTTGTTTTTTTCAATCTGGGAAATTTGCGTTCCTCAGGCAATGACTCTCTTTCAGCGGTATGCAACGACCTATGGTGACTTTCCTCTTGGTAACTGTTCTTTGGTAACCGTTCATGAAACTCTGTTTCTCGCTGCTCCTGCCCGTTGGACATCCCAACACGGCTTTATCATCCTCTCCATCCAATGGCAGGCGATTTCTTGAAGTGACTCCAGCAAAGCGTCCATAGTTGTTGGTATGGTATGGTATGGTATGATGAACTTTATTTCATAGTTGTTGGTGGTGCAGCTTGAATTTGTCGTTGCGATTCCCGAGGTAGGCCATATATTATGAGCGTTCTAACAAATTTTAGTGGAAGTTCCCGCTCTGAAAGTTGAGGTAGTCGACTGTATTCGAAGAAATACTCGAGCACTGCTCCAGACCTGTAGCGATAAAATATTGCTTGTTCCCATCGCTCAAGCGGGCTGCAATGGAATGATAAGATGAAGATCTCCTTCCACGTGCTCCATGCATCACATTGGTGTCCCATGATACGCACCTCGTACCATTTTCTTGCGATGCCATTTAGAAAAGGGAGCATATGCTTCACTCTTCTTTCATCTGTGTCCCAGCCGTTTTGTCGACAGGCGTAATCCAAGCTTGTGGATTCCCAGAGGAAGCGTCAAAGGGTTCAGCTTCCACAATCTGTGTAAGAACGCTTTCTTTGATACTCAGAGCCGAGACAAGAGTCTGAATCATTTCATTTTGCTGTAAAACTTGCTTTTGTTGATGCTGAATCGCTTGAAGCATAACGGAGAGATCTGAATGGTAAGTTGGTTCCGATGCGACTGACTTCTCTACTTGCGATAGCACAAGGCGGTTGAAAAGGGAGACTTGAAGGTTTATCTTCACGGACCCTTTTTCTAAAAGTTCGTCCAAAGATATAGATTCCTTCTCCATAGCGATAGACACGAGTTCACCTGTCGTCACGTCGACGGTAAGATCGGCTGCCGGGTCTCCAGAGAGCGCATACTTCGTGAAGACGAGGATGTCTTTGGCTGGCTGAACGAAGAAGGTTACAAACATCATGGATCGTACAAAGCCGGCTGCGCCAAAATATGTACTAAAACTGCACTTAGCAGCTTTACAACGCAGACTCCATTTTGTTCTACCGCGCTTCTTCTTTATTCTCTTTTCTCCCCCCACCCCTTGTCTAGTTTCAACTTTTTCTATTTGCAGGCCGACATAGCATTGCCTCAATTATAGTAACAATAATACCAGATAGCTTGCCCATAGACTGTAGTACTCGACAGACTTCAGCACTTCTTGTAGGATACTTGTATTGTATTGTTGGTGTGGGTGGGCAAAACGCTCCAACTCTCACCTGGAATTTGCTGTCCTTCAAAAAGTTACGGTTGCACTCACGTGCTCTACTGCAAATTTTCTTGTTCATCGTTCCTCCTACTAGAGTAGCATGAGGCATTGTATTAGCAGACTTCGTGATGTCGATATCAAGTGATTGCAACATATTTGTATTTAGTCCACAGCACTAGCAAGGCAAAGTATAGTAGCCACCTGAGTAAGTTGGTGAGGGGCGTTGCCTGGCTTCGGAAATGGTACTGCTACGCTTGTGTTAATATACAGCCGGATTATACTTAGGAGTATAAAGCTTGTAACATCATTCTTACGAATTATAGCGTTGGAATGTATCCTTTGTTCAAGCGTAGTGATTAACTTATCCACTAATAATCACTTATTTGTGGACCAGCATGGCTTCCGGTGGAACATGAGAAACCAGTCATTCGATATTTTCACTGACCTACATGCTTGCAAGCATTCTATTGTAGACGTCTACGCGCTATTTGTTAATTGTGTTAAAGCCTTCGGCAAGGTACTGCAGAAATCCTTCACCTTTGAAATGAAAACAATGGCTATTGATTCCCCTGTAATCACCTGGACAGCAGCGTTTCCTTGAAGAAGTCATCTTCAATACATTTTAAGCAGAATCAGAGCATGCTCTCATGTTAGAGTACATAAGAGTTCCTCAGGCAATAATGCTTATAGTTAGGCCTATATATTGTTACGTGGAAGTACCGTAGGTAAACTATCTAGAGGAGGTATTTACAATGAGTAGAAACCCCTGGCCAACATGAAAACCAGCCAACATCAAGCAAGGCACGTCGTCATCCTCAGATCGGCCGGAGGACACTTAGAGGTACGTCCAACTGAATCCAAGTGTCCACATCACCTTCTCCGAATAGCACGCAGCATGACGCCCGGCGACAGGAGCGCCGGTGCGACGCCACTGAAAACCCACAGCAGAGGAAGGATGATAATGCTTAAGTATCGAAACGTGGACGCCGTCGTCGCACAACCAAACACAACGTCTTGTGGGACTGGCGAGCACAATCTCGCACGAGGCGTCAGTCACTTGCCGAAAGACTACCGCGCTTCTTCTTTATTCTCTTTTCTTCCCCTGCCCCTTGTCTAGTTTCAACTTTTTCTATTTGCAGGCCGACATAGCATTGCCTCAATTATAGCAACAATAATAATACGAGATAGCTTGCCCATAGACTGTAGTACTCGACAGACTTCAGCACTTCTTGTTGGATACTTATATTGTAGGTGTGGGTGGGCAAAACGCTCCAACTCTCACCTGGAATTTGCTGTCTTTCAAAAAGTTACGGTTGCACTCACGTGCTCTACCGCAAAGTATGGGCCCGTGTGGCGAGGAAGGAGCTTTTCAGAAAGGCCCATATGTCGGGAGGGAGTCCAAATCAGCGCAAGAGCACCCGGATCAAGACGCTCGTCGGGTGTCGCTGGTCGTAAAGGCGCTTCTGGTTGTCTTTGGAAGCAGCAAGTATACTAAGAGTTAGCTGTCACGCGTAATCAGTCCGGGCAATCGTTAAGCGTGCATATTCACTAGTCGAGGTTGCAGGGTGAGATAGAATGTGTCCTATAGTAAAGGTGGTTCACGTCTGAACATAAGTTAGAAGGGAGGGTATCCAGCAGTGTCGTGGTGAGAGGAATTACATGCGAACGTGGCGCATGAAGTGCAAGGTCCCACTCATGGTGGTCAGCTGAAGCGTATTTCGAAAGCGTATCTGTTAATGTCCGATTCAAGGGCTCGGCGAGCCCGTTCGTCTGCATGGGGATGGTATGAAGTGGTGATGCTGTGCTGCGTGGAGCAGCAGCGCAGGATATCGTCAATGGCGTTCCACAGAAAGGTGTGACCTTGATCAGTCAGCAGTTGACGTGGGGCACCGTGTACTAAAATTACGTCAGGGAGCACAAATTCGGCCACGTAAGTAGCACATCTGGTCGCCAGCGCTCGTTTCATTGCATAGCGCATCGCGTAATCGGTAGCGACGACAACCTATTTGTTTGCTGGAGCAAATGTAGGAAAGGGTCCCACAAAGTCCAAACCGACACGCAAGGAGGGACCAGTTGGGACGTCGATGGGCTCAACATACCTAGCAGGAAGCGTAGACGTTTTTTTTTTCCAAGTTGAAAGAGCTCGCAGGTGTTGACATAACCAGGCCAGGCCAATAGAAGCGACGGTACATGCAGTGATGTGTGCGAATAACACAAAGCGGCCAGTGGTTTGGAAGTGCTGTTGAGCGAAGGTGTGATGGGATTACTAGAACATCGGGACTGTCAGGGTACGATCCTTCATGGCGAATGTGCGCACAGAGGCGCCACTGGGAGATGATTCCAGGCGCTCGATTAGTTCCCGTAAACAGGCATCCTGACGCTGTTCGTTGGCCTTGTTAAGCAACTAGCTCACGAAAGAGACGCAATCGAGGTACTCAGTGCAGGAACAGTCACATTCGGTCATAGGGTAGCGGGACAAACAATCCGCATCTTTGTGTATATCACCGTGTAGGTGTACTCTTGCAGGCGTCGTGCCCATCGAGCTAGACTGCCAGTAGGATCTTTCAAAGGGGCGAGCCAACACAGGGCATGGTGGTCGGAATCTAAGGTGAACGGTAGACCAAATAGATAAGGTGATATCTTGCAAGTGCCTATACAACCGCCAGGCACTCACTGTCTGTAATTTAGTAATACCGCTTCGATGCGGACAGCAGCCTGCTGGCATAAGCGATGACGCAGTTCGCTCCACGTTCACGTTGGGCGAAGACAGTGCCTATTTCATAACTACTCGCGTCACTACGGACTTCGCTTTGAGATGATGGGTCGAAGTGGGCCAAAACAGGAGGTGCTGTGAGGAATGTGGTTAACTCGGAGAAAGCCGCGGCTTGCGCGGGACCCCAGGTAAAAGGTGCGTCTTGTTTACGAAGCTGTGTGACCGGTTTTATAATCACTGCAAAATTATTCACGCACCGGCGAAAAAAGGAGAGTCCCACAAAGTTGCGAACATCTTTGGAACACGGGAACAGGGAAGTCTTTCACGGCTCGATCTTTTTTGATGTCAGGTTGTAAGCCGGCAGCGTTCACAATGTGGCCAAGGATCGGAATGCGGCGACGATCAAAACGGCACTTCGATGAATTCAGCTGAAGTCCGGCAACGCAAGGCAAGCTCGGTGGCAATCTCGGGTGGCAGCGAGGATACGAGATGGTGGAATTTTCGAACCGGCGACGTGGCTCGCGCTATGGCGAACTGGCTGCTTACTTGAACGATCCAGAGTGGGGGTCCGCTGGCCAGTACTGGGGTAATCTCAACTTAGGAGCAGCCACGTCGCGCTGTAGTGCAGGTGTGGTTCGATCGCAGTCATCCGTGACGGTGGTACCGCGCTGATCATCGGAAGCATTGCGGTTGTCGTCAGCCATTTCCGCTGTCCGTGGTCACCAATTTTGTAGCGTGCAAAATCAGTGGCGACAATGAGCCACAATAAATAGGAGTATATTTTTACTGAGCAGAAGGCCCTAGCTGACGGTCATTCCTCGGGGGATAAATCTCCCCGGCACTTCGCGCCGCCGCTCGTGATCTGAGCCACGCGCCCGCATGGTCGCGTGGCTCAGATCACGAGGCTCCCTAGGCAATGGCTTGTCGTTGTTGTTGTTGTTGTCCTGAGTAGCCGTGGCACATACCCACAGTTCAATTAGGTGTATAAACATAATAATAATAACAAGGGAGTTAACAATTTGAGAGCGTTGGAGTTTAAAAGTAAACGTTTTGTGTTTGGAGAAAAAAGGAAACAATCAGAGGAAAACCGGGTATAACATAATAATAATAATAATAATAATAATAATAATATTAATAATAATAATAATAATAATTAATAGACAAGAAATAAAAGAAAGCTATGGTTGGGAGGGAGAACTATCAGTCTAAGATGGAAATCGATTGGTTTCAATTAGGTAATTTTGGATTGCAAAGCAAACATTTCTGTGACGGAACCCAATAATGGAGGCTCCAAAAGATAGGATCACAGGCACTGACAAAGTTAGACGAATAGAGCGAAGCGGGATTTTGAGTAGTCGTTTTCTTGTAATAGAAAAACGTCTGCAAGACAACAAGAAATAGTCTATTGTCTCCACTTCGTCACAGAATGATCATAATGGTGAGAGGACCAGACCAGACCTGTTCAGGTAGAAGTTCAATGCAGGTATACGGCAGCGCAGCCTCGTGACGGACACTTCAATTTTCCGTGTTCGGCAAAAATCTCTGTACCAAGGGTGTAGGAGCTAGATGTCCGTAATCCACAGAGTTGGTAATTGCGGAGCCTGATACTGCCTGTATAATGACACTCCTGCGAAATCTAGCAGCAGTAACATAAGCAGTCAAAGGGCAGCAAAGGAGAATCGGAGCACTTATCGATGTCTCGGCTAGAGAATCTGCAATTTCATTTATGATTAGTCCTTTATGGCCAGGCACCCAAATCAAACGCACGCTTCTCAAGTACCCAGGTACCAATGATTGAAACGTCCTCATCACGCAAGAATCACTAGAAGCAGTAAGGGATGAGCACAATGATAGCGAATCAGTGACTATCACGGCTGAATTAATTGATGGTCCTAATTTGCGTAATGCCAGCACCACGGCCATGAATTCGGCTATAAAGGTCGGTATGAAATCTGGCAGCCGAAGAGAAAATGTCCAATCGAGAATCGAGGAAAATATTCTTACACCTGACTTTTCTTCACATTGTGAAGCATCTGTCGCAATTGCAATGTTTGTTTGAGGGTTTTTCAGATGATCTTGTAATATACCGTGAAGAATACGGTGTGGAAGTAATTTTACATTATTAAGAAAAACGTCATCGAATTGAATATCCGTTGCAACAGCTCTGTCGGGAATAGGACGTACATCGCATATGTGCACGCCCAAAGAGTCAAGTAATTTTTGCACGAATATAATTTGCGGAGTATGTAGTCGCGGCATGATGACACCGAAAAACAATGCAGGTTGTGAAATAAAGATTGCTTGGGGATGACTCAGCGGTGATTCATAAATCCGTAAGAACGTCTGCACTGTCAAAAGCCGGAACCTGCACGAAAGAGGAGGAACACGGGATTCTATATAAAGAATAGAATTTGCAACAAATTTAGGAAGACCTAAACACAGACGTAATGCTTCTCTTTCTGAGAGGGTTAGAGGACGGGACATGTAGGCTGGAGCTCCAGAGAAGAGCACGCAACCAAATTCATGATACAGGGCAGACGTACGTACGATATAGCATTAGGAGTGTATCTCTTCTCAATCCTATTCGACGACTGCTCAGCCTACGCAATATGCCAATTGCATGAGGTTGAGGTTTTATTATTAATAATAGAAAAGATATAGTACAAGGCAGTAATATACACGAGGAGGTCCCGAGGTCAAAGACTGTAATGGGACCTCCTGTACAGCGTATAAGCAAAAATATAAACGGTTGCAACAAATAGTGTAAAATATTCAAAAGATAACAAACTTGGTATTGTTTTAGGTTTGGCAGTACTAAACAAATCAACTGCAAACATGCTAGTAAAAAAGTATAATAATATTACTACATTCGACTAATTACAGAACTATAACACCATTATGAAAGTAAATGGATAATGAGACCTAACCAAATGAACTTTAATTTGTGTTGCGTAACCAAATGTACATTTGGAGGGGAAAAATACTTATCTAAGTGGTTGCAGATGATAAAATGTGGTCTTTTAGTTGTCGCTTAAATTGAAATGATTTGCATGACTTGATAGTAGGAGGTAGTGTGTTCCAGAGGGAAACGGTCGAAAAATGGACACTCTGCTTACCATAATTTGTGCGAACCATGAGTAGAATAAAGTTATTGTTTAGTGCAAATCGCGTAAGATTAGTGTTCATTAGACAACACTGAGGTATCAAACTGTTGCGGTAAGCGTTATCTAGTTGTCGATATAAAAACGTACCAAGACTAAAGTTAATAAGCTCGTCCACAGTAAGAATATTATAGTTATGTAATAAGTATTTGGAATTGAAATGGTTAGGACTAAATGTAATTATTCTAACAGCCTGGTTTTGTAGTACTTGTAATGATTGTAAGTGGGTACGATACGTATTGCCCCAGCATGCAAAGCAATATTTTATATGTCAATGGATAAATGAGTAGTATAAAGAGAGTAGTGTTTCCTGGTTAAACACATACCGAGCTTTTAAAAGTGTCCTTATTCCAGATGTTGCACGGGTACCTTTTCCAGTTACATGATCTGTGTGTGAGCGCGAGTTGAGAGAGGCGTTATAAATAATCCCGAGGTTCCAGATTCCACCTGTGGTGTCTTGAAGGTCGTAAGACAATGAATTGTGCACTGTGTCACGTATCGGAAAAACGAGAACGGCACATTTGCTGGCATTGAGTGTAAAGTGACTAACATCTAAGCACCTCTCCAGAGCATAAAGGTAAGTTTGCAGTCGTTGGTATAGCGTGTGGATGTCGTTTGCAGATGCAAAAAACGCAATATCGTCTGCAAAAACATAAGTAGCTACTTCTTGTTGACAAGGTAGTGTGCTCATGAGAATATTAAAAAGCACCGGGGAAAGGACTGAGCCTTGCGGTACGCCTCTCGTTTGTTTGTGCTTAGAAGAATAAACGCCGCTTTCGTAGCGATAGACTTCTCTTTCACCTAAGAATGACGGAATCCACGCTACTATATACCCAGGAACACCACAGGATGTTAACCGATTGATCAATACAGTGTGCTCCACAGTGTCGTATGCTTTAGCGATATCGAGCGTCACTAAGGCAGCGTATTGCTTATGAGGTCGAGCGAGTTGTATTCGGCTTTCTAAGTCAACGTGGGCATGCCAGATGGAGCTGCCGGCCCTGAAACCAATCTGACAGGGACTAAGAATGGCATTATCATTAATAAATTTCATTATACGACGGTGAAGAAGCCCCTCAATGAATTTTACTACGTTTGATGTAAGCGCAATGGGCCTAATGTTCTCCAATACATACGTTACTTCTTGTTTCTTAAGCATCAATATTACTTTCCCGAGCTTCCATTGCAACGGAATCCAAGCATATTTAATTGAATAATTCACCAGGTCTAAAAGAACGTTAGGCGATTCCTGTAACAATATTTTTAACATTGCATTTGTGACACCATCAGGGCCAGGGGCTGAATTCGGTAAACATAGTGCAGTCTCATTTAGTTCAGCTAAGCAAATTGGAGTAAAGCCATCCCAAGGATCTAATGTAGAATGAATAGCCCGAAGCCTGGCCGTAAATGGACTTTCTAAGCCTTCGGCAATCTCTTCTAGGGAGGCGCTCAGTTCTTGCGGGGTCAAAACAATTGAGTCTAATGTTAAGGGTGTTGGTAGCCCCTTCCTAGCACTAAGGAATGCAAATAAAGCACGCTTATTTTTCGAATTTGATACATAATCGTAATGCCTAATATCGTATTCCTCTTTGGCTCGATTAACAGTACGATTAAATACGCCAGCGTGAAACTGATAATTTTTTTCTAATTTGTCGGGCACTGATTATGCAGAAGCATTTCCCAAACGGCCTTTCTTTTTCTATAGTCCCGCGTACACTCATTATTCCACCAACGACAAGCGGTGCCTTTAGCCGAAGGGGTGACAAATTCAGCTTGCTTCCGGGAATCCTCTAGAATTGAGCAAATGGTTGAAGCGATTTCCTTATCATTGGCATTGGCAAGTTTCGAAACGGCAGAACGCAAGAAAGTCTTAAATTTCGTATGGTCCACAAATGTGCATGCCTGGTATTCTAAAGATGTTATTTGACAATCGATTTCAAATGACACAGGAAGATGATCACTGTTGGTTGCTGAGTCAACCGCTACCCACGACAAAACCTTGATGCCAGCGCTACAAAATGTTAAATCTAACACCGAACGAAAGGGACCTCTAGCAAACAAACAATTTTTTTTTCTACAGGCAGCCACAGCCCTATGAAGTTTACGTGTACTTTGCCCACTGGTGGGGAAATAAACATATATGATTTAAAACGGATGGTATCCTGGGAGACATAAATCTATGGCCAAAATTTCACAGTCGCAGTCCATGATTTGAAAAGAAATGTTTGGCTTATGACAAATTTTACTGGAAACAAGTATCATTAATCCTCCCCCTCGCGAGTCTCGATCTAATCGAAAAGACCGAAAACCCTTTAAATGAAAATTTTTCTCTGGTGAAAGCCGTGTTTCTTGAAGAAGTAAGATATCTGGATTGAATTGAATAGATAGGCAAGATAAATCTGTTAAAGCTGAAAATATACGACAGTTACAATACAGTACTTTCAACTGTCCAATGGTGTTGAACGCACGGCAGCGGCAACTGCCGCCTTTAGAATACTTTTTGTAAGCACAGGAGATGGTTGACTCTTTTTTGATTTTGGTTTCATAGTTTTTTGAAATTGGGGACCCCATACGTTTGGGTGCTCGAGTGTCAAGTTCCATATCTGTGACACTAACAGTGTCTGAATAAGAGGGCTCATCCTCGCCTAGTTGGACTAGCGAAGTAGTGTCTGTGGAATGTTCTGCAACTGTGGAAGGCGTCTCTACCTCGTTGTAGGGCTTTCGAGGTGTTGGGTTAGGTACTGGGGACTGCATTGGTGTCTTAGTGGTCTGCATTATTTGCATCATGTTACTCGAAATGATTTGCGCTAAGCAATCAGAGAGACTGGATATCAATTTATCCATAGCTTTAGCCATTGCTTTTTCCACAGCAGAGTCAATTGCTTCTGAGAGATTAAGATACATGCTTGGAGTGTTGCGCGCTGTAACACCAGATTATCCGAAGGCCCTGTCTTTGATAACTGAAATTGCATCTCTTCGGGAGCAGCGACGGCGGTCGATTATTTCAAGAATTTGTATTTCTTGAGCCCGAGCTGAGCAGTTCGAATAGTCTGCTGGCTGTGCTCCCCCACAGAGGCAACACTTTTGAGATTGAGTAGACCATTCACTTGAAGAATGACCATCCCCACAGGTGCATCAACGCAAGCTAGACTTGCATCCTCCTGTGCTGTGCCCGAATCTCCAACAATTCTGACACTGGATTGGACGAGACGCAAGCGGCTCTACACGGAACACAAGAGGCCACACCTTTATTTCAGATGGACATGATGTGCACACAAACGTTGCAATTAGAGATTCTGTCGGAACCCTCTCGTTATTTGCCAGTCGATTGCAACGGTAGATAGCAATGACGCCTTCTGCGGATAGCTTGTCCAGGGTTTCGGTAGGACTTAATTGGGAGTCTACACCCCGTACAACACCCTTGGTGCACGCGAGGTGAGGCGGAATAAAAGCACCCACCGGGGTGGAAGCGAATGAAGTGCATATAAAGAGGTCTTCAACACAGGTCTGGTCGGGTGAACGACACACTATACGTCCCCGTCCGAACGCTCGCACATCAGTGATGGTCTGGAAGTGGTTGGACGTGGTCTTAGGTGCCTTCTGGACAGCCTGTGGATTCGTGATTCTGATGAAACCTCCAATGGTAGGCACAAGCACCACAGGAATGGTGCTGACGCCACTGCGAAAAAATAAATCTATAGGCAATTCATTAGGTGGCAGGAATGCTGACCAGGCGGATCGCGCCTGGCCAGGAGAACTGGTCGACATGAGCTCAAGACGGCTGTCGTAAGGAATGCCAGTCAACCAGGAACTAAAATAAGGTTAGTGAGACACCTGAAACCATCCGATACTTAGCCAAAACAGCGCTGCAGGTCAACGAAACGGTCGCTCTGTCGAGGCCAACAGCGCGTCTGTGCCAAGAGCAAGGACTTGTCCCTAGCTAGCCGCCGTTCTCCTCATCTTTCTCGACGTCGATGCTGCTACAAATTAAAAAAAAGAGAGTGGTTCCCAGCAAAGTGGAGGCTTCGAGAATATTAACGGTAGGGTGACAAGCAATGTCACTGAAGCTACATTATCGACAAGGGCCCAGACGAAGAAAAGTCATATAATCGAATCATAGATTTCATTCACGTCCTTTGTTCTACCGGAGTGTTTCCTACCCAGGATACCTAGCGTTGTTTGGGTAAATGTCGATGCATTTCCTGGTGCATTCTGATGCATTTCCTTTTTCCCTGGTGACGTATGGTGCCGGTGCATGTGTAGCGCTCAGAAACTGAAACGCGGCACTTAGAGCGCGTGGCTGTCGTGCACTTTTTGCGCCACCGGTGGGTACTGGAAACACTGCGCGGATGCATTTTGCTGTCACATGAAAGCTAGAGTATGTGCGATGCATTGTGACTGCATTCGGCTAGTCAGCAATCACCCAGCACTAATCGGGAACGCAAAAAGGCAAGCCACCATGCTATCCGAGTATCGAGTATCAATCGTTGAGTACTGCACGTAGTAATGTTTACAGCACATCCATTACGGTGAATTTTGCAACCGTTTTGGTCGGACAGTAAATGCTGGCGTGCGCTGGCGTGCTCGGTATCTGATGTCAATCAAAGCAAAAGCAGCAACGGGATAGGTGTCAATGACCCAAATTTTGAAATGACTTCAAACGCAATCATAAATGAAAAGTTCCCTTCCGTACTTCTGTTTGAATAGACCGGAGCTTCTTTGAGCATTGTTTTTTCGTTTTGAATTGAACCACTAATCCCATAATTTTTGTTTCTCAGATCTATTTTTACTGAGTCAGAGGTAAAGTGACAGTTTGAAGAGCTGTGGCCATGAAATCTGGCATCGTCGGAAGTGTCAGTTGTCGATGAAAAAGTAACGCGCCCTTCGTGCGAGCCCTGATGCGGTCGTGTAATCACAGCATCTGTGGGACACGCGTAGAAAGAACGCTATTTTGTTGATCTTTTCAAAAATTTTGCCCTATCCACGTGACTACATATCCTTGAAGGTGTTTTAGGTGACCGTGCCTCTGTCACTTAAGCTATCGAGATATAGCTTTACCGCGGACTTCTCGCCTATCGGGTACATATATCATGAAGAAATTAGTAATCGAAATGAATCACATTGAAAATATTTTCCTGAGGCCTCAGCGTTCACGATCTCAGGGAATGGTAGTCACTGCTCTCACCTGAAGAAAACAAACATCCGGTCCTTGAAACTTATGCGTCACTTTTTTCTTTCCTTCCTGGCAGATCACCTCGCTGTGCACAAGCACCTCCACGGCGGCGTGTTTTTCATGGAGTCGCTACCGAGGACGGAAACCGGAAAAGTCAGCCGTAAAGCTCTGGTGGAAGAAGGTGCACGAATAGATTTTCTGTGTGGCACCACACACTGCGTGTGACTCAAGAGATTGTATTCCCCACAGCAGAAGCCATTGTCGGACACACGCCGACTTATGAATTGCGCCAAAGAGCCATTTCAGTATTATTCAAATGTAACCTCCATTCTCTTTAGTAAGGTTTTTCTTCCTCCGGCGGGTTCTCCTTTCTTGGTGTTTTCGTTCGTTCTCGCCTTTTCCTAAGCCGCTGCACTGTTCTCTGCTTCGCCATTCCGGGACTAAAGATGCTGGATGTCAATAATTTGAACTGAATTTATTTACAGATAGACATTATAGCGGTTACACTGAGTATATATTAAACAAGGAAAACGGGTTCACATTTACGAATGCGGCTGAGCAAGGCCTCGGAGCAGTCCGTCGCTGCGATGGGCCACCTGACGAGATCGGTCCGTCATCTCTCAAGTCTCAGACCACACTGCCCGCTCAGCCGCGCACATTCTCTCCCCAAGCCGCGGGACCATGTGTCCGGCGGCGGCCGCTGGTCGGACCAGGTCGGACCGCCCGCGCCGCCTCGGCCCGACCCAAACACTCCCCAAAGACTCCCTTCTCCAGGTGCCCCTCGCTGCGCGATTTATGGCGCTCGCCAGAACCAGCGCGCGAGAATCCCTGCCGCTCCATTTTTCGCCAGACAGCGTCCGGCCACCGCGCCTTCCCAAAGGCGGCGTTCTCTGGAAGCGGTGGAAGTGGCCCAGGTGCGAGCCAACAGCACAACATTGCAATTCAACACAGAGTGGACCCCAGAGAAGTCGAGCAGGCACGCACTTCAATCAAATAAGACACACATGAGCTTAACCAAGGCGAACATTCACAACGACCTTACATCTTTCTTTTCTTTATATTTTACTATGAGGTAATGGAAGTGCTGAAATTCACCGCGGCATGAGTAATTGACGAGAAGTGCCAAAAACGAAGTATAATTTACGGCGCGAAGTAACAGGAGACCTCTGTTTGAGCGTCACACTGTGGTTTTGCTGTTTCGTCCATCTTGAAGTCATCTGAAGGAGTGCAACTCTACAGGGACATAAAAGCAAACAAGTATCCTACGCAAGCGTTGGGATGCGTGTTAGAAGTTACGCTGACTGAGTTTATTGCGCTTAAAGTGCGTCGCACGGGCAGGCGAACATATACGGTAATAAGCTGTGGCAATTCTTAGGAATGAAGTTTTCATCTTTGGCGTCGCCCCGTCGGTGTTTTCGCGCGTCTTATAAACGTACTCTTGTATACGTGCCGTGTGCGCCCACGTCGGTTGCACTGACGTGCCGCATGTCCCCCGATGTGTTTCTAATTTTACGCTCATGTCACGATACACGTAAACTAATGGCGAAGCCTCGCCGCACGCATGTCGGCATGTAGGCGCGTTCTTGCCCGGCGGCGTTCCGGTGGCGGTGGGGGAGTCAGTGTTTACGCCGTCGAGCATACGTGCGTAACGGCCACGTTGCGCGAGGGTACGTTTCTGCCGCATGTCCGGGGTTAGTGGCTCGCGGCGCTGTACAGAGGCGTGTGGACCCCGAGCAAGCGGGCCATATGTGGCATTCGCTTAAAGTGATGTCGATGTGTGTTTTCCAAAATCCGGACTAGTAAAGGGGGGCGGTCACAGCGTACATTGCCGACGGTCCGTCCACTGTAAAATAAAACGGATTGGCAGAATGTGAGCGAAGAGGCCTAAAATAAGGGTACCGCCCCAATTCGTGAGGTTATTTAGGAGAGTGTGTCTACAGAGAGGAGAGGGCGAGAAGCGAGTGAGCCGATGATCGACCGCCGCTAGTCGATGTATGCGACTTTGTCTCGATAAACCTACGTATTTCTAAGTTGGCCTCCTTGATTGCAAACTGTCGCCTCCTTGAAGAATCGTCTGCCTGGAAGGCATGGAGGAGAAGAAACTTAACTGTTGCCAATTAGTGTCATGTAAGCATTTAGTTTGACATGTGGCGCTGTAGTTTCTAATTTCCTTCTCAAGAATTATAACTTTCGCTCATATTTCTGACGTATGGCTCAGACATGTGGCTCCCAATTAAGGTTAAAGGTGAGTTCAATACCCAAGTATTTTTTTGCCTGAATACTTTCATTGATTTGAGTGCTTCCACCCGTAAATGTACAGTTAACGGGCATTTTTTAATTTGAACATGAGATGCAACGGGTCTTTGATGTGTTTAATATTCCATGCCCCAAGTGTTGCACCAAAAGTAGGTTGTGTGCAGTGAATCGTTAGGTTCTATTTGGTCGACTGAGTTATGTGTGGCTGTCTACACAACACAGTCATCAGCGAACAGTCGTGTCTAGATGGGGATCTTAACGGTAAACTGGATAACGTTAATATACAAGAGGAACAGCTGTGCAAGAACCAGCCCCTGAGCTGCTCCACAGTTAGCATCAGCTTGCTGCGAAAAATTATTCTCAACTGCTACATACTGTTTCCGATTTTTCAGAAAATTTAAAATCCATGATATTTTGTTTCGAATACCAAAAGCCATTAGTTTTGTGATTTCATCCTGATGCGAAACCACATCGAATGCCTTAGTGAATTCCAAAAATTTTGAGCTAATTGGACATCTTCATTAACTGTGTTAGCTATGTCATTCAGCAAATTGAGGTATAGTTGAAAGACCTGATCTAAAGCAATGCTGTTGTTGGTAGATTAGTTCCGTTTGCTTCTAGGTGAGCTATTATTCCCTTAAATATTATGTGTCCAATTATTTTTCAGCATGAGCTCATTAGTCATACTGGGCGGTAGTTATTTAAATCTATTTATGAATTCGTTTTGTGTATTGGAATTACTTTGGCACTGTGCCAATTGAGTGGTAACGATGATGTTTAAAGAGAAAGTGTGAATATATTAAATAGATTTTTAGATACCGAAATTGATTATAGACGTCAGAATGATTTTGTTATGACGTCGGGACCAGTGGATTTCTTTAAATCAAGTTTATGTGGAAGAGATAGTACGCCCTCTTCACTTACGGTTAGTTCTACCACGGGTACCTTCAAGGCGTAAGGTTTTAGTACCGCTTTGATAGTATGTTTTGTAAAACTGATTGGAAAGTGTCATTTATATCATTAGGAATATCCTTGGAATCGTTGATAACTTTATCTGAAGTTTTAATTTGTGAGATGGTTTCCGTACCATCTGACATAGATCACCAGAATTTCTGGTGGTTGTGCGCCATAAATGAAAATAAAGCAGTGCTGAAGAAACAGGTTTTTGCCTCTGAAATCTTCAGTTTTAGAAGTGTTCAGATTATCTTTGTTGCTCTTAGTTCCCTTCTTCCGCCATCATTTTATTCTAATTTTTAATTCTATTTCACGACTTATTCATCGGTAATTCTGATTAATGCATTTATTGATCCAGAATAAAGGCCTTTTCTCAATATTTAACAATATTTGTAAAGCGTGTCCAGAGTTCTTTTACGTCTGTTAATTCATGGTATGTATGTGTGCAACTGAGATTGTAGGAAACTTAATATGGCAGAGCCATCTGCGCGCATGTGATCTGGCGTTACAAGCGTGAAAATTACGAGAAACTGTGGGAGGCGCCGTCACGCGATGTGTGGAATGCGAGCGGCTGCACTCGCGGCCACTGCTGGAACACACATTCCGAAGCTGTTTTGGTGCAAGGTGGCGAAATTTCGGTCGATCTTCGTATGTTTGGCGCAGAAAATTGAATTTGTATCCAAATAGTACAAATGGCGCAGGGTTCCCACCCGTGTGCTCAATCACCACGAACACCTGCTGTCACAGCGCTGGTGTGACGAAGAGCACAGGCAGAGGGGAGCGAACGCTTCATCTGCCTCTCGCTTCAATGCGCCGCTGAAACTGGAGATTACGCAACCTCAAGCACTAAATGTGCAGTAAAACAGGGCATTACCTCCGAGACAGGGTGCGCAGGCATGTGCGACCAGCTGCGCCATACACACCGATGGTCGGGTTAGAAGAGACGTGCCCTTGCCCCTTTTAGCACAAGCCTGATAATGTTACCATGCGCTCGCTCACCTCCCACCCCTCTTGCTCGCAGGAAGACGGGTATTAGGCCACCGTCTCTCTCGGCCCACTCGGGCATGCTTTCCCTCGCACAGAAAGCACAAGTGACGCAGGGCACAATACGATCCTAATCGCAATCGGACTTTATACAGAGCATGAAAACGAGAGTGTCTTGTGTTTAGAACTGCTACAGCTGGGTGAGACTTAAGAAGGCAGAAGCCCCACCGAAGCGCGGCAGCAGATTGCCCTCCGCAACTAAAGAAATAGTCCCGCTGACGCGATTCAGTTCAGTTCGAAGCGTGGGTTGCCATGCCCTCCATCGGCGGGGTCACTGGCCATCTTGCTCACGATGCCAGCCTAGTGTGGCCGTCGTTTTCTGGAGGCTCATGTGCATCTGCCTTTGAGGGGCAAATGCCGCTGACTTCTAAAGTTGCACTCAACTATTGTACTGTTACTAATAGTTAATGGACGCTGCTCCACTTCAGTGGCCACTGTCTGTTGCGGGATTTGAAACGTGTTCCCAAGCAGCTATGCAATTCAGGAATTTCACCATCTGCATCTGCGGCCAGTTTCCATTTATTATTACTTCAATATTCCTACGCAGCGACAGTGAAATTTTCTTATATTGCAATGAAAACAAATATGCAATTCTATGGACAAGAAGTTGTAAAAGGTTAAATACTGTTAGCTCGAAGTATGACGCAGCTTGACACTCTTGTAACTAATTTTGCTAAGATATGTATTCAGAACACTGACGAAAAGCCTCACTGTACTTGTTGACTACTGTGTTGGCCAGTAACTAGACCGAGACAACAGACTTTGTAGCAACAAATTTTATTTGTCAACAACTGCATTTTGAAGCTTATATAATAAAGCTCTATACAGAAGGTACAGGCAGCTTGATTGTCAAAGCATGGACGCTGTCCTTGAATGTGTATATGCTCACAAAAAAAATGCAACAAAAAAAAAACACCATGAAACATTTCTTAAGAAATAGTAAAGGATACCCCTGCTGGGAATGTGTGTTTTCTTATGGCACTATCACAGTGCACAATCTGAGAAACTTTTGGCCTTCAACTGGAAAATGGCAAACTTTCACAACACGAAGCTAGACGCAGGCAATTCCCGTTACATTTGTGCTGACACCAACAAAGAAAACCATAGAATGCATGCGTCTAGTTAACAAAGGTAATGATTTACAGCACATATATAAAATAATCCATCAGGCTGTACTGAAAGAAACTAGTTGCATCAAATAAACTTTAATGAATTATTTCCAGTGCGATGTTCATGTGTACAACTTTCTGGTAACAGGCTTCACTGTTTTCCTATGTATCAATGTAAAATATATAAGCTAACACATCTCACTAGCACTGAACTCAAGTTAATTTAATTTCATAAGTTACAAAGAAATAGTAATGATCAGAGGTCTTCAACTATCCTGGTGACCGTGTGTTGACCCAGACCACAAAAGCTGCTTTGAATATGCAAAACAGCACAGTAACACAGATGTGTCAAAAGAAATGGCACAAGTGAAGTATACGATGAAACTGTACATATAATTAACCTAAGCGATAAGGTACTGCGTGAAAATAAATACGCGCAAAGCATCTGCGGTGACTACATGAACTGCTCAATAATGAGGTTCTTAAATACAAGGCCATCAGAAAAAAAAATATTGCTGAGGTCGGTACGAAAACAATGACTATAGTGGTGAGCCACCTTCCAAGCCAAGTCAGCAATGTGCCGACAGGAGCCAGGGAGGAGCCAACGTGACCAACATTGGGCAGTGATGATGACGATGAGAGTGATGGGGCTTTGGCTTCCGGAATGAAGCGGTGAAGACTGGCTACACGTGTGACTCTAAAGCCTGCTCAGGGCTCGCGAGACCTTGGAATTGTTTGGCCTGTTGAGTGCCTTGCAGATGAAGTCACCCACGCCGATCACCTTTTGAAGGTCAACACCCTGCAAATGAACACACAGAAGGGAACAGGGTTATTACAGTGCTTTATGTGAGCCGGTTGGCACACATTTGAACGTGAGGGACAATGCAGGGATGCATGACAAGGAAAGAGGACAAATGAAATCTTGTCAGTAGTTATGCAAAACTATTGGTAACTTGAATATCGACAGCTTTTTAGGACTACAGTCAACAATCGATTTTTCAGACGCCCAGATTTTTCGGACATGCCCGATAATTCAGACACCTTCGCGGCACCGCCAAGTACCCTACAGAGTTAATGCATAGAAACATCCAAGATTTCAGACGAAGAAACCCTTCGCTGTACAATTTTCCTGACTTCTTACACTGACCAAAGGTTCGAAATGGCATGCAGATCTGCTAGCAGCCGGGCCTATTCGTGCCCAAGTTGTAAAGCCGAGTCGTTGGCCTTATCCCGCAGTATCGTTCCATTGATTAGAAGGTGGGCTGCGTTTGCTTTCTGCAGCCAGTGAAGTAAAGCTGATTCCACATCTTGGTACGTGGGAGCCCCTACTCGCGACCGCTTCCAAGAATATGTCTTGCTGTAGTCCTCCAGTACCTTCGACTTGTCCTTCAATATTGTGGACAACGTTGAGAGGGGCACGCTGTGCCTTTCAGCCAACTCGGTCTTGGAACATGTGTTCTTCTTGGATCAAGCAGAACTTCTGCTGCAGTGTTAAAGTCTTATACTTTGACATCTTCGCTCATTGGCACTTCTGCACAGTTCAGAAAAAAAAAAAAGAAAGAACACCACGCTAGCTACAACACCCCTAACCATCGCACACAAAGAAACGGTGCAGACCGGCGTTGTGCGCACACACGTCGCCGCAGGTGTGGAGAGAGAATGGGAGGACGGCAGCCAGCGGCAGCGGCACAGAACACATGCTGATGCTGCGACTGTGAGGAGCATGCGGAGTGCGGGACCAGAGCACGTGACAAAAACTAGTATGCCCGCTGCATTGCAGTGAAGCATGTCTTCTCCTCTGCAGGCGCGCGTTTCGGCGGTGCGCGGGGCATGCCGTGGACTGATTTTTTTGCTAGCAGTACTACTGGTCAGGCGCTTCTTCTATAAATAATCGCGATTGCTATGTGGCATTGCCTTGTGGTTCTGAATGGCCGTCGCTTCGTCGGGTTTGCAGTGAAATGGGGATCGGGAATTGCTGCATAGCACCCCAAATCTTCTATTTAACCGGGATGGCCTAGGCCGCCAGTTCCATTTATCCGGTCAAATTTACATTGGAAAATACGGGACCGCCGAAAACCTTCGAATTAACCGAGTTCGAATTAACGAGGTTTTACTGTAAGTGTACTGGCAGGCCTTCAGAGCTATTTCATACGTGCCTGTGGTGATCTGGGCCCTTGGGGGCAGTAAAAGGTATACTTTCATTTTTTTGGGCGTGCTCCTAGGGAGTCTGAAAAATTGGATGCTGACTGTATTGATAGAGTAAAAAAAGACTAAATATTTAATGATTCCTCACAATCAGTAACACCCACTTCATGCATTTCGAAACAGAGATACATCGCCAAGTTTACATTGCAGTATTCACGTGTGGCAAGTTGCAGAGTTTTACGCACTCAATAGTTCACTGTAGATGGTGCACTCCATAGTATGTACTATCGATATCGATAGTGTGCTATTGATGGTACTATGAACTATTTGTCAATTTCATTATATCGAGGTTTAACTGTATTTCCACTGCTTCGTTCACTTTTTATTTGCTAGTAGATTTAATAATTTTACACTGCTGTATCAATGAACGAATTTGTACAAATCTTCTTGTCAACCGAGCATCCCGCTGCGGTTGTTTGACTTTGGGACTCTTGCCTGTACACTACTAACAACCAACGATGTGTCTTGAATTAACAATAAACTGAAACTGAAAGCTGTCGAAATTCAATATACCGTATTTGCTCGCATACACTTTCTCTTACAGAAATTTGATGCAACAATTAAAGAGAAAATTTTTCAGAGAGAGTGTTCGGAGTCCTAAAGTAACTGTAAACTGGGGTTCCTGCACCAGCCCACTATAAGTTAAACAAAACATTACTTCCAGACAGTGTTAGAATCTGACAAACAGTGCCAAATGAACCAGTGATGAAGTTTGCCACTCTTTCTGCATCTTGTTTAATTTGACCTGCCGGATAATCAGATCAATTTCACAGGTTGTGTCAGGGTCAAATTGATGGAAGTGGAGTGTGATTTTCACTTGTAAGAAAGCTGCAGCCTCGGTGGGACGGGCATTCACTCACCGTGGGTATGCCCATGCCGTGCAGCATGTACAGGACATCCTCGGTGGCAACATTTCCCGTCGCACCACGTGCGTAGGGGCAGCCACCGAGGCCGGCCACAGAGCTGTCAACCACGGCCACGCCCATGGCCAAGGCGGTCAGGATGTTGGCCAGTGCCTGGCCGTAAGTGTCGTGACAGTGGACGGCCAGAGCGCTTGCTGGGACCTGCAGACGCCAACAGATACGAGGCATTTAAGAAGGGCCTCTGCATCATCCCAGTGCTGTGGCTACTGGCAGCTAGAAAAACTAGTCATTTTGCGCGTAGGTCCGACTCCTGCATCTTAAAAATTAGCATCCCAAACTACAGAGGTTGACATATGTAGTCGGCTCTGGACACTGCTGCAATTGAATTAAACTTAAATTAGCTTTGGCCTAAAGCCAACTCTGGAGTCAGTTTGCAGTCAATTTGGTAGCCAAAGATGTAGGGGTGCTACCTTGCCGATGTGATCTGATGTTTGGAAGGCCTGCTGTGACTTGGAAATGTGTAAGGTGTGTTTGGCAATGAAAAAGCCTCTGCAGGCTTAACCCACGGTAAAAGCTTACACAAATGGCCGAGCTTACCTCCTTGAGCACCGCCTGCAACATTGGCCGCATGGTTCCCGGCGTGCCGACACCGATGGTATCCCCCAAGGAGATCTCGTAGCAGCCTGCCCGGTACAGCATGCCAGCCACCTTGGCCACCACATCAGGTGACGTGGCACCCTCGTACGGGCAGCCCACCACACACGACACATATCTGGAAAAAGAGGCACAAGATCAGTTGTAGTGAGTACGGTGCATATGGTGCACTACATGTATTTATAAAAAAAGGAAAGCCAGCATGTTTTAGCTTGGAGTTGCAGGAAAGTACACTCAAATGGAAATTCGGACTAGTTAGTGCATAAAACCAGGGACAAACACTGAAGAGACATACATGGCGCTGTGTATGTCCTGCCTGTGCTCAACCCTCGTTTTTGGGCAATCAGGTAAGTACAGCCAATAGCAACTGTGCTAAATCGAAGCTGGTAATCACAGCGAAGCTGTTAAGGAGCGTTACACAGTTGCCTCCGCGCAGCGGTGAAAGCCAGTGCGTTTCGTATTGGCCAGCAATCTAACCTGTGTCAGATTCCCGAATTTTGCTTTGAAATGCAATTATAAATGGCTATAAAATAAGTGTTACCTTGGGTGTGCCTCACTCCAGAAGAGAAATTTTTTGCTGGGATCTTATGGAGCGGTAATCCATAATTTCTCTTTGTCACATGAGTTTTACCGGCTCTACCTTGAAGGTCAGCTAGGAATTTGTACGGCTGCGGTTGTCGAAATTGAGAGTGTGCTCAGCAACACAACCAGTGTGGGAGCCCCAAAGTGGCTGTATGTTCGCCAGTGATGAATCATCACTGAGGACAGCCAGCAGTAAGACCCATAATACTTAAAAATTGCTCGAACAGCTTCACTAAGCTTGATGTATTCGTTGCTCAGATTGGCATATTATACTGCTTTCTGCATATGCTGGCGCTTGTGCACGTGACAGGCATTTTGAGACAGCTCCATGAAGCACCACTGCAGAATGCAGTCTTCTCTGAGATGCTCTAGTATTTTTTTCGTGCTCACATCTCTTCAGTTTACATATTATTTTGTTTCTTTTTGCTTTGTTTGTATATGTAATAAATAACCTTATTTTATGACATTGTTTATTTGCTTGTTTTGTATACCTGCATTATTTCGTCTTGTCCTTGCTGGCGTGATTAAAGCCCCTCTTCTCTCTAATGTAATGCATGCTCTGAGGGTGCAATTAATAAATAAACAAACATTTAAGTAAATAAAGGGCCTCTGGTTAATTTCTGGCACTGGGTGAATGAATTATGATAATCTGTTGCTCTTACAACAACACCTGTTGAATATGTAGCAGACCTTTGCTGGTGGAAGTTGGTGACATATTCTAGGTTAAGGAACAAGGCATGAAAAATAAGAACAACATCCCATGCAACAACAGGGACGAGCCCTATGACACTTGTGTTAGCTTTCACCCTTACCCTGTGGGGCTTACTCTTTCGAACTACAGTCAAAATCCGATTTCCAGACTCTCTAGGGGCCCACGAAAACATCTGCGAAATCGGGCAATCTAAAAAAGCGCATACCTTTTACTGCCCCAAGGGATCAAATTGCCACAAGCACTTACGAAATAGGTCTAGAGGCTTGCCAGTACACCTATTAGGCATATCAGTGCTCCTACTGTAATAGGAGACAACGGGTGCATGCGTGTATAATTAAGGGAAACATATTGTGCCCCGTGACAACTACCCCTTCCCACTTTTGGTATGCTTTCTGCAAAGAGGCGAAGCTGACTTTTGAGAATCGGCATTATGCAACGCGCCATGCTTTACGAACTTCGAAGCCACTGGCGAGGATTACAAAGGCGGAGTTGACGCTATTGCTAACAGCGGCGAATTGTTTCAATGAAAAACACCGCACTGAACAGCAACAAGCTTGCTGGCGAACATCAAAGTAGCTAGGCCTAGCGTTACCACGATGGTGGCTACGACTGCCAAAGGATCTGCGCGCGAGAGCGCCTGTTTGAGGTGGTGAGATAATCAAAATGGCGGCGGTGGTGGCTTCAATTAATGCCACACTGAACCTGTGGTCATGGCAGAGATTCTGGAAAATCGGACAGCGAAGGTTTTTTGCGAGTGAAATTTCAGACATTTGTACACATTGACATGGCGGTGCCGTGAAGGCATTTAAGAAATCGGGTGTCCAGAAAATCGGTTGTTGACTGTACATAGTTCGTACTATATGGTGTGCTTTAAAGCAGACTGTGCGTGAATGCTGCCTTGAGCAGCAGCTATGCTGTGCATAAGAACTTCACACTGATTTGGTGCCCAACCCTGAACTTTATATTCCTAGGTAGCTGCTCAACTGAGTGTGGCACAATAGTTTGTGCGTGCTCGCAGCGATGACAGTCACTCTGAGTGACCTCACATCACAACAAGCATGCACGGTTGAATCCACTTATAACCATACCGGTTTTAACAATATATTGATTATAACAATGAGAAGCTGGGGCAGCATCAACTTTTGTATGTTTTCCATGGTGAAATAACCTGCCTACTACAATGCCCCGATGCCGCATTATCGGTTATAATGATAAAGTCTGGCTGCTCGATGTCCGAGCCGAAAGGTAGTGGAATACGAAATCTTAGAAAAGAAAAAAAGAAAAAAAATTCGAGCCACTGCATGATGGGCCGCTCCTTCAACGGCGGTTGCGCGCTCATTTTCCAGTCGTCTCCGCACACCTCTCGCCCGTCGTTCTTCCACCCCTCCGAACACGAATGGGCTGCGCCCATAGCTCTAGCCGCCTCACCCTCCGAAACACAAATGGACCGCACCAACTGCACTGCTCGCAGATTGCTCGCTGGCTCCTCATTATCGCATTTCTGCAAACAGCTTAATCACTTGCATTTGTCTTTGTTGGTTGCGTTGAAATCGTTCCTGGCCACACAGTTTCTCAGCCTCATTTGAACAATGATTGGTTTGACTTGCCGCCAAAACAGAAGATGGCTAATGCGCCCGCTGATCATCGACAATGTACGACGCTGCCAGTGAAAAGAAAGCTTAAGTGCTTCTAACCGATGAGGCGATCGTCGCGAACATGCTTTTATCTGATAGTGATGGCGACGACGGCAGCGATGACGTGGTAGGGCAGGCTACCTCAATGTTGTCCTCACAGGAGGCCCAGCAGATGATTCAGTCCCCCCTCCAGGGCTTCGCTTTCACAAGGAACCTTCCGCTACACTACGTGGAGCACCTGGATGCCTTGGAGAAGGATGTCGCAAGCTTCGTGTAAAGCATACAAGGCTGACGGACGTAGGGTTTTCTCGTGCAAGCCAGTGAGAAGTATGTGACGAGATGCTTGTGGCGATCTCACCTCAGGGTTTCTTCTGGATTTCTCAAGCGGACAGGCTGCCGCGGCAGATTTCTTGCAATTTTTGAAAGGCCCCTTTTGGGCCATCAAAGCAATACCTCGGCGGTGCTCAAATATCGCTTGCTACCCATGACCCCTCTTTACAGTTATAGAAGTACCATTCTTAACACCGACAGCAGCGGCTTGCTACACGCGATCGAAGCACCTAGGAAGCAGTTAAACGAGTGAACACAATCAGCAGCCAGATGGAGGAAGGTGGTGGGGAGGGGCACTGGCCTCCCCGCCATTATAGTTTTCTCACATCAGCTCTGGCATCCCCCTATTTTGATTTTTCCATGCAACCCAGTTATAACAATTATCGGTTATAACAATGGAATTTTCATGGCACTTGAATATTGTTATAAGTGGGTTCGACTGTAGATGCTGCCAATTTTGATGCTGCTCAGTCTGCGATTCTGGGTACTGCTATGAACCATGAAAGTACTACTAACATGGCATGGGATGAGTGCCAAATGAGTGGATTATAACATGCTCTGCATTAAACTTAACACTTATGAAGGTACTGCCAGGCCTTGCATTCCAGAACACATTCATGCCAGCCTTTCCATCACTCCCAACATGTGCGAGGTTCACCTAACGCCCTCCATGAGCGCCCAGTTTCGCAGCTGTAGCTCAGTGGCTAAAGATCACAATGGAGTGGCCGAAAGCAGCGACTCGCTTATGCAGCATGCCACAGCTGGCTAGAAGCAAGAAGTGGCCTGCTGAGCAGAATGTTTTGCTCTTCTTTTTTGAACAAACCCCGTTACAAGGGCTTGCATGCGATCAGCAAGGAGTAAACAAATTTGCCGAGTGTTCTAGGCTCAGTATAGATGAGCAGAAGGGCTACTGTCATACTTCCACTGCTAAAAGGTCAGGTAGCTTTCAGCAGGTCTCAAAACTAATATAGACCACGATAAGAAGTAACTGGGCAAGTTTGTGCTGCTTCACAATACAATAGGTTTATGATGGACACCGGTGAACACAAGGGTGACAACACGAGTCACGTCATTAAAGAATGAGGTGAAGATGAGGAGCGCAATGTGAGTCGGTATGCATTTAAGACCCACCTTACAGAGGCAGGTTGTCTGGATGCACCGTAGTTGAAATTGAATTTCAGTGTGGCCCATGCTTAAACATGCTATGAAACCAGTTTTGTTCGCTGTCTGTGTATGCTTGAAAACTGCAGAGCTAAAAGCAAAACTGGTCATTGTGTAAATAAGGGACTAAGTTAGCATAAGCAGTTACTACGAGCGACTGCGACAAATGTGCATCCAGCAGAGAACTGTCGAGTATGTGGCAACCAAACCAACTGGTCTTCAAAGACAAAAATTATTTCCAAGGAAATAGAAAAGAAAAATCTAATTGTGAAATCATTGATGCATTTTGTATCTGACGGCTGGCTGCTGCATGTGTCCCCCAAGTCTTTTGTCTAACAGACAAAAAATTTTGTGTACCTGCGAAGCAAGTATAGCCTGAAAGTTTCACAATCATAATGTTGATTTTTTTTTTAATGTTTGCAATTGATCAGGAGAAGCTGCCAGCAAACATATACTTTGTGTTTCATTCAATAAATTCAGTTGCGATTCTGCACTTGTCCTTGGCAAATTTTCTTACACTTGTCCCGTGTTCAACTGTGCAGTTCAAGAATGCAATCGTACCAACTTGCACAGCTGTTCATACTATTTACCACAGCCTCTGCGTGTGCACCATTCATATTTGTGGCTGCAACAATAATTTGGCAGTAGATATTGAATAAACTGAATTATGTCATATTTCTCCCAGAAATACAACTGCAAAAGTAGGTAAGAATGAAAGCTCACCCTCTGACTTTAATGTCGTTTGCTTTCGCGGCCTCAATGACATCATAAAACTTCTTGATGCTCTCTTCAATGCTGCAGTTGATGTTCTTCCTACAAGTCAATAAAGAAAAAGAGAAAACATTAGAGGGAAGTGTTTTGAAACTGTGAGCTACACAATTCTCCAATAGACAGGTTTCATAAAATTCAATTTAGGCAGCTCTTTGGCAACTTGTCCACTTCTGACAACACTGAGCATGACTGATCACTGCTTCAAGATAGACCAAGAAACTGCAATCACTCCCGTCTTGTGTGAGCTGACCTTATGCCTGGTCACTTCCTAATAAACACACACCACGTAATTCTCTGCAGCCCTTATCCTAAAGCTAGCTTTACAATCACAAAAACGCTTGTCTTTGCCACTGCAAGAGCAGGTTCATTCTATTTGTACAGAGAGTGCTTGCAGGCCCAATACACTTGTTCTATTACACACGCTACAAAAAGCACTGAGTGATTCAACGTGCTCAGTTTAAAATACTGCGTAATATCGGTTTCAAGATGCTTAACAATGTATATATTTTTTTACGTAGCTTACAATCATTCAGTCTTATTAACTGTATTACTACTATCACTAGCATTCAGGTTATCTGCACAGGCTTAGACACTCAGTTGGCGAAGGCAAGCACCACGCATAAGTCACTCACTGTGTGAATGTTTCAGACGCAGCTCCGAACACAGCAATTTCCTTGGCCCCGGCAGCAAGCTGCAGATGTGGATGAAAGCATGAGAACATTGCATATAATGCTGCAGCATTCAGTAATGGGTACCACAATTTATAACATTACCAAAGATGAAGCTATACCTTAAAATACTTGTTTTTCACCAGAAAGGCAGAATAAAAGATGTTCCTTATAAAGCTTGCTTCAAACTTCTAGCGATTCACTTAAAATTCCCCATGGACTTCACACAATAAATATAATGGAACTTTAGCAGGTTTTGTGCCAACGTTAGCTTGGCTCTGAATGATTACATCACTCAAAGTTAGCTGTCAAGTGTCAATATTTTGCATTACCTATCACATTCATGTCAGTTCTAAACAGGCCTGCGGCTTATAAGAACTCAGTGGGCAATACAGCCAGCTCCCACTTATACTCCTAGGGACTACAAATGCATGATTTATCAAGTTTTAAACATCTACAGATGAACAAATGCACACAACAAAACATAATTGCGGCCTACTATCAACAAATATATTAACAAGACTATGCACCAGAGTAAGCAAATCACTGTGCGGTCCCATGAAACACAATGGAGGCACACTCGTGAACCTACAACATTTGATGATGATTTCAATTAACTGTTTGTATGTGCCTTCTACCCTGTTATAGCTACAATTGCTTTTCTAAGTTGTTTATTCGTGCTACAATGTACTTTAAACAATGTATTTCAATTTAATCAGAGTCAAATTAATAGAAATCCTGCTGTATTAAGAACAAATTTTATTAGTCAAGATATCCTGAAGGCTTTCTAAAGGGAGATGGCTGCAACAACAATAACTTAATGGTTGCAAAAGCTTTTGAAAAACTGCACTGCCATTTCTAATATGCGTGCTCTTTTATATGCACAAAGGCATAGGACTAAGTTGAAACAGCGCGACTAGAACAAGGATGCACAGATAAACAAATGCCAAAGAACAGGCATGCAGTATCCATTTCTTTGTGTGTCCTTGCTTAGCTGTGATGTTTCAACTTAGTTAGCCCTCACTAAAATGTTACTAATGCTCCAAACTTTTTAGTTAACTTCTCGTTCCACTGAAAACTGTATGAGCTGTGAAGACACACAATGATATGCACTTACTGACCAAGGCTACACAGAACCAATCCTTAAAACGGGAAGCTACTGCTCTTATTGTTCCTATCGAACATATGAGATTAGATTCTGGGGCTTTACGTGTGAAAACCACAATATGATTACCGTATTTACTCGATTCTAACACGCTCTCGAATGTAACGTGCACCCGTTATCCATGACCAAAAAGGGGAAAAAAAACACCCTCAATTGTAATGTGCACCTATTTGCCATGACCTAAAGAAAAGAAAAGTCCTTCACAGTACCGTGCACCTCATTATTTCATACAAAAATACAACTTTCTCTCATTTGTAAAAACAAAGATTTACTCCCAATGCAATAAAATTTCGACATATAAAAAAGGGCACAGTTTCGTCCGAAAGGCGAAGCATCGATTGCGTTAGCAAATTAGTGGACACCTGTGTGAAAAGCGAGGATAGTAGTTTTATTGGCCGTATGAACCTTTAAACATTCCCTTATTAACTTAGTTAACAATCAAGGTGTTACCTGCACAGAAGCAAACATGAACACGTCTCACTCAATGACCGTGGAAACTTTTTATCGAAACACTGGAGTGGAGAAAGTGCGGTAGCAGGAGCGACTGAATTGACCTTTTTGTGACCTCTCACTTCAAGCTGAACTAAGCGATGATAACACAGTGCGGTGCACCTGGATATGTCGACTGTCTCCATCGCAGATTGTTCTCAAGATAGGGGCCGTGCGGTCGTGCCTACGCAGCGGGCGCTGGAGTAGAACGCCTCTCCTGTTTGCGCCAGTCCCACACGCAAGTTTCAGGAACTCCGAACGCCGATGATGCGGCCTGATTTACACCCAAACTCCGCACGCGTGATCACTTTCCTTTTAATTGTGGCATCATGATGAACACTCGTCGTTTCTTTGCAATCGGCACTTCCGTGCTGATAGAGCAAACACAAAAAACGGGAAGATGGATGGTGGACTAACCTAAGCACATGTACTATACAGCACATAGAGGAAGCTACGGCAGCTAAGCTTGAAGTGCGTATGAGGTGGCCATATTGAAATGCCGATGGTGATATGGTAACACAGATTTAGGGTCGTACTCAATTCTAATGCGCAAGCAATTTTCAGACCCATCTTATAGAGAAAAAAAGTGCATGTTAGATTCGAGTAAATACGGTATGAGGCACACGGTAATGGGCACTGCGGATTAATTCTGACCATGTGGCATTCTTTAACATGCATCTTAGTGGTTTTGCATTTCGCCCCCACCAAAATGTGGCGCCACACCGGTAACCAAACCCATGACCTTGAACTCGGCAGTGCAACACCAGAAGCCACCGGACTACTGCCAACGGGTGTTCACTTCATTATGGCCTTCATGTTTAAAACAAAAAGAGTGCAAACAATTTCAGTGTGATGTAACAAACATAAGCACCCACCGCTTCTTTGAAGCCCTTCATGTTGGGCACAAGAACCGGATAGCTGACGCCCTTGTGCTTCTCAATGCCCCTCAGCACCTCCGAGTGGTCTGCCATCTGGAACAGAGCACGTGTGGCCGTTCATTGTGGTCAATACTCTCTTGGCAATAGCACTGTGAACAGGGAATCGGCAAGCAATTTACGCAACAAGGACAACACAAACATTACGGGCCTCACCGGAGAAAAATGCTCAAATGAAATGATCGCGGAATAACGGCGCAGTAAAACTATGTCACGAATTTTATACATGAAGAACATGCACCCTGAAGTATAAGTGAAGTCTCAGTAAATGGAGGCGAGACCAGACTAAAGTTGGTCGAGCGCAGGAAAACGCGAGGGCACATTGGGTGCACAGGGGCCTGTGCGCTCAACTGCTTATAGTCAAGATGCGCCAACAAGTTCAGATTGACACCTTTGGCAGAATCAGACACTGAGACCCTGCGGGGAAACCAACCAAAACAGACCATCCGTAAAGAAAGTGGTAAGAACGAGCAGCGAACTATCCAACAGGCAGGCTCGATTTTTGTCAATAAAAACAAGCGATAAAGTCAGTCAAAATGATCCATGAAAAGGAAGATTGCCATCCACCTAACAGTGGCATGAAGCTACGAAGGCCAAAATTTTCTTCAAGTGCAAAGCTTTTTATTTTAGAAATCCGGATTGTGTTTGCTTTGCACATTTGTGCTACTACCAGGTCAGTGATAAATTTTCCTTTTAGTAAAGTTTTTCCACTTCAAGGTGTTGCTACTGAACCGATTTCCCTTTTTGAGTGTTCTTGTGCTTTCAGATGTCGATTAATTTGGTCTCACTCCGTGATCTGCTAGCTTCCTGGTAAGTTCAGATATGGAGCAATGGCTCCGGATAGGTGCTGGACTTGGGTACAATCCCTGGAGATCCACTAAAATTTTTTAATCTCTGAAGTTTCCCATAAAAACTTGCATGTTTACCTCTTTTTTCTTTCGGTAGCATTACGCAACCTAGAGGTGGATAACTATTTCCGATTTCATATGAAACATCGTTTCCCAAGTGAACTTACAAAATAGTACTGATTTTTTTATAATCACTGTTTCACCACTCTTTTGGGGGCCATAGCAAAGAAAGAGCAAAAAATACATAAAAGTTCAAGGCCATTAAATTCTTAATAAAGTATCAAAGTGAGCTCACGAGGCACACACATTTTAACATACATTCATGACATGGGCCTTTCGTATATGACCTTGAAGTGCAAAAAGAGTGAAAATGAGACAAACCAAAGATGACATTGTCCAAGCACACTCAAGGGCGACGCTATCTTTGCTCACCTGAGGGACCCACTTGGGTGAAACGAAGCTTGTCGCTTCCACAACAGGGAGACCCGAACTCGCCAGCCTGTTGATAAGTTCAATCTTCGTATTCGTTGGCACTATCTCCTGCAGCGTGAAAGCAGCGTAAAGGCATAAGGAACGATGAAAGAAAGAAAAGGAGAGGAAGTGCAAAACTACAGCACACGTAAAAAGCCCGTCGTCACGTCTCGAGCAATACGACGGCCCATTTTGGACAACTCACACCGCACAGTGCAATCTGCCCAGCAGAGCAATGGTGATCACTCTCTCAAATTGCCATTACAAAGAAAGGACTTGCAGAAAAATGAATGCCCAGCGTAAAGGAAAAAAAGCTGCCAGTAAAGCTCATTTTTAAATTGGCTCCTGTGCACAGACTTCTCCTATGCCGATGGGACGGAACAACCAGTCTTTGGTCCCATCATACAGCCTTCACATTAGGTAAACACTGTTAATCCCAAAGCATAAAGCTGCCAGATCACCAGGATAGATACAAAGTTTGTCATATGGTGTCACATGGGGAGTCAAAGTACCCACGCAGAGAAGTAGTTGTGACAGACATTTTCAATTGTGAAGATTTACTGGGTTCAACCAGGCCCTAAACTCTGAAGTTCAACAAATGGCCACAGAGGGCGAAAAAATAGACTGCACGGCGATGCTAAAGAACAGGCATAGTACACTGATTAAAAAAGTTCCCCGGTGAGTGCGATATCTCCTGCTAGAAGCACGTGTCGTAGTAAGTGCAATTTTAGCCTACAAACTTTCTTCCATGCTAGCCCAAAATTAGGATCTGAAATCACTTGCTGCATGCTCAACTGACCAAATTGAAAGATATCACTCTCTGCGCACACTGATTGGCTGATCCAATAGACAGGATGCTCGCCACTCCTGTGACGAACATCGCACTGAATGCCAAATCACAGAAAAATGAAAATTTTCCCCAAACATCACCAATTAAGAATACAGTCCTAGTAAGAGTCGACAAAGCAGGGTTGAATGGCTCAAAGGAGCAAGGAGAATTTGCATCCGCAGCAATTAGCAAAACCTTTCACCTGAAGTCATGTAGGCCATAAAAAGGCAAGTCATCATGGTTCACACTGACTGCCACATTGATGGCAAGCATGCCAGTAAATGACAAGCCTTAGCACAATGAAAAAAAAAAGTGAGAATCAAGTGAGAAAGTAATTATAAACTAAAGCAATTACTGTATTTCAGTGCACATTCACACAGGAATAAATGTCTCATTACTGTCAAGCCAACATTAACCCAGGCCCCTACTTGGTACTTGGCCTTCTAAATTTTTCAGGCGTTAGTGGCATGCAATATGCAAGAAAATACACTAATAGCTTCCCTTTGTATTTATTGTGCTATCTAACTTAGTAATTGTACTCTACTCTGGAGTCAACTTGAACCACGTGTGAACAGAGAACAGCAGTAAGGGTAGTGACTCAGTGTTTTGCCAAAGTGTGACCCATGAATGCAAGTTCCAACCTGTGAACACACTACAGCCGGAAACTAATGAAGTCCATTAGTGCAAAACATCACGGTTAGTGTGTTGTGCACGGTAAAATACTCAAATGAATTAGCATATTAAATGAAATTCTGATCCTTGCACGTGTGCTGTTAACTGTGCTGGGTTGTTTAGATGGCTTCTTGAACAAGTTGTACACAATGTATTTTTTTTTTATTTTCTCTTTTCTGAGAGTGTGCGGTGGTGGGGAGGAGGCTGAGTATGCGTGCACAAATGCAGTATTTATGAATACAGGTGCACAAGCAAGGAAGGTTCCGAGGGTGCAATGTAAACTACCCCAAGTAGGACACGAAACAAATATAGGAAGCTGCGGCACACGAGTAACTGCCATTGTCTTCCTGCCCTTGACATACATTGTGCCTACTGTGCCAAGGCCCGGTAATGAAAGAGGATGTGTCAATGTGACCACAGAATATGGGACAGTTGCTTGACAACAGCCATGGTGGTGTTTGTACTGAATGCCTCATCATTTCCATGGGACGCATATACATTAGATACATACAAGTGTACTAAATACACAACTGCCAAAGAAATATTCAGCAGCTGCAATGCAACAAGTGGCATCCAAGTTGCGATAATGACTTGTGTCTCAACTATTTGCTTACTGTTGCCATTCAATTGCCTGTTGAGCCCTTTAACTCCATTTCATTTCAGCCACACAAGTGGTGCAATTGTAGAAGTCTTATGTTTCACAGTGCAGCTGTATTTCAGTCCGTGATGCTCTCATTATGCATTATTTGTGAATCTTTGCGTTTCTACTATGCGACGTACTGTTTCAGCCACAGGCGCATGTGGTGTGCCCCGGCTGCTGCTCGCAGAAATGGGTAACTTTGCTTGTTTGCTGGTATGTAGGTTCCTAGATGCGACACTTTTCATGTACACATTACATACGTGGGATTTTGCAACATGAAAGCATCAGACTTAATGTTACACTGAATTACATGATGTATAATTACATATTTCTTTCATGCATGAGTCAAAAATTTTTGGCCATGATTGCAAGCAGTGAGAGGAGTCTACCCTTCGTAAGGTTGCCCAATAAGATGATAAAACAAGCAGCGGCACCTAAACATGAGAGATGACAATGAAAGGAATGAGCCTACATGTACCTTCTCATTCTGAAGGCCGTCCCTGGCGCCCACTTCAACCACTTTAACATAGTCTGGGAAGCTTCCAATGTTCTGCAAATATACAAACAGTAATGGGACACACCGTCACAAATTCACATTCGCCATTGGTGCAGCATAAGTACCACATTCTCCGCTGGACTGCAGAGTAAAATGTATTCTACACTGCCTCTGTCACAACACTTGAGGCACTTGCAGACAGAGTGTCTAAAGAGCCACTGCAGTGTAGCTTACGCCGCTGACGTTCATTGGCTGCAGCATTGCTGCAGCAATCACAACTTCCATACGAGCCCTTACTTCAAGCACACTCCCACCCAGAACTTCCAAGGCTTACAACTCAAGAGAACCACAGCAACCTACAAACACAACTCTGAGAACTCGCAGCAGTACAACATGCACACTGGGGGTACGCCCCCCCCCATATGAGGCAGTGATTTGCATTTTCTAAAAGGCACATCAAGCAATCAAACTATGATAACACTTTTTGACCATGAGTCCAGGAGTTTCTATCGATTTCATATTTACCTTATTGACATGCAGATTTCTCTGATGCCTAAAGATGTGAATGTGTATGCCTTAATACAACTGAATCCTAAGCTCACGGATGAAGGCCCTTCTAAAGGATGCAAGAGAAAATTTCTAGCACACTGAATTTTCCTGCATATTGCTTAATGATTAACAAGCAAGACTGCTAGTCTCAGTAAATGCAAGTTATGTCACAAATTTAATGTTGTGCAATCAAGTGCGAATCTCTCTGTACTCTTTCAAGCTGAAAATTAGGCTTGCCTTCCACTTTTTTTACGATATCAATAACGTTTCCAAAGCACTACGCAATGAAGCATGTAGCACATAGCAACAACTTGGCTGCAAAAGAATGGTGCACCTACAATGTGAAGTGCAAAAATAGGCAAACTGACATTGCTTAAAAATGCCGTGTGGTAGAAGAACAGCTGCACTTGGACGAGTCAGTTCGCAACAGCTGCACATATCACATGACCCACAGCTGCATGTGCCAAAACAGCCGGATGCTTGCTTATAAATGGCTAATCTATACTGTCATAAAATTCGATGCAGGCATCGCTATATGTGGGCTTGACACTTCAATTCTGCCTGGATTGACACTATTACCAGGACATGCAGCAGAACAAACATTCCAATCTGCACATAAAACATGTATTGCTAGAATTCCTTTCAGTTCAGTGTAATAACTGTCATTTAGAAGCTAGTGAAGCTTTTTCTTTAATTAATCCAAGACTTCACCAGAAAAGGAAGCACAAGAAATTGTAGTATTATAGGCTCATGTTTCCAAGTTACCTCCTTCTGAACGACTTTCAAACGCACTACAGATTCAAACCTGGGCGACAATTAACTTTAAACTGAATCACTAACACCAACACTAACCTTTGGATGTGTGAATTGTTCGAACTCCGCAACAACCATGTTATATCCAAGGGTGCGCTTCTCCGCTCAACAATCCGCGCCGACGGAACGAAGAACCACGGTGCGAGTGATCGCGACGCAACCGTTTTGCTTTCTGATCGGAAGGGGTGGGGGTAGGGGAAGCTCCTCCTCGTGGAAATAGTTCAATCGTGTTCTGAGAGGTCACAGAAACCGCGACTGAACTCAAATACCCCACACCCTCTCCCTCGCTGTGACGCGCGCTGACGTTAGTCGTAAAGCCCAATCCTCAAGCCAATCGCTGGGGTGATTAAGTCACGTGGCCAACGGGCGCTCGTCGCGCGACTTTTCCCTTTGCGGCTCCCGGCAAGCAAAGAACAAGAACAAATGTGCGGCTAGTTTTTCTTTTTTTTTTCCCCTTCTTCGGTTTTGACGGAATTCAGAATGTGGTGGTAGAACTGGTTTAAGCAACCGGAGGAGCACCTGCGTACGGATGTCGGCAGACCACTGTGTGCCCGTGACTGTAGGTGAAGCAGTGATCGATATTACAGAAGCAGCGGCACCATCCCGCCAACTGAATTAATGCAGGCAGAAACAAAATAGGATTGAAGGAAAAGAAATGTACGAACTCGCGCTCCGTACACGGAAAATTTCCGCGAGTGATTAAATGAATGCCCAATTGGCGTCGGAGAAAATAACCGTAATTACAAACTACTTACAGATACTCCGCAAGACTTTCAACAGTCAGGCAACAGACCTTAGGCGGATGGTGTATGATCAATGATCAATATACCCCGGCTATGCTCGCGGAAAAGCGAAGTTCTGTGAAACGCTCTATCGAGGTCCACGTTCACCTAGCAGCGCCAGTGTCGCATATCTACAAAAGCAGCGAGTTACCTACTAAAAGTTTAAAATGCGGATTTAAGCACTAAAGACCTGTTCTGAAACCTACACACAAGCAGCCTACAGCCCACAACACAACGCAAAGCACGAAACAGCTGGTAGTGTAGCGTATTAACCGGCGCCGATCGGCTCATGTTTCACTGCGGGTCAAGGTCAGTCACCAGGGCCAATTTTTGCTTGCAGCGTTTTCCAAGTCTATCCGGTGGCTGCTAAGAAAGGTAATAACACAGCAGACGGGCACTAGAACTTGAAAAAGAATATATAGAGAGAGCAATAATTGAATACGCTGTTTTAAACCCGTTTCCTTTTGTCTGCATGGTCGTCGGAAGGCGGCAAACGAGATTATGATAAAGCGGCAAAATAACAACAATCTAAACAAAAATAAACGCTGAAGCAGCGCTGCGTAAGGTACGTACGCGGCATGGCTGGCGAAAAATAAAGAAAGAAAGCCTGATCGAGTGGCTCGATCTTCACCTTGGCAGTGACGTACGTCCGACACATGCGGCGAGCCAGGCCGACGCCTAGGTTCAAGAATCCGCCACATGACACAAACATGGTACTACTATGTGTTAACGTTATTTCCACACTATGACAGTCGAATCACGCGTTGTAGTGTTTACGTGCCAACGCGCCGGTATCGCACGGATCAACCGCAATTTTACACACGACTGCACCACTGTGCAGCAGTTGGATAACGGCTACACTAGCGACACGCTGTGCTTCGCGCAATACGTGGCCTCTGGAGCGGCTGCGCGATTCGTGCAAAATGTTTTTGTAACCCACGTAAAAATGCAAATAATTTACAGGAGCTTTAGCGTCACTTCATTTGCAAACCAGTACCGCATTTTTAATCACTTTCAAATGGGTGGTCAATCCATTTACTTAGAAACCGAAACCAAAACTTCGACAGAGATATTGACCATTGGCATTGTAGCCCTGGGATCGCCTGTGCCGCCGTAATTTTAAAGCAAAAACAATAAAAACAAGCGTAAACTGCAAGGTAAAAAATGTGCACAAAGCACGCTCTTTGAAATTTCCGATTACGAATCACAAAAGTCGCAGCCGCCATACCTACAAAGTGATAAAAAGATAAAAAACAATAAGTAAGTCAGGACTGCTAATTAGAGCAAACCACTTACGATGGCAAATTGATTGGTTGCCTCACGTGCTCCTCTCCATGCCACTGACGTGCACAGTAGTGCGTTGTGGATGGAGACAGTAATTGTGCTTGAAACGTGCACACTGCATTCCTCGAGAAGCTGTCTCCATGGGAAAAATGAGAGTTAGAAGGGATCGGCACACCCAAAACAAATATGCGCATGCTACTAAAATGAACTGATACATGGCGACGTATGTGTGCACAGCTCCATTTTTATTACATGGTAAGTGGTCCTGTGACCACTGCACTGGGCTGATTGGTATCTGTACATCAGTGCTTTGTTGTACCACAAACATATGGCCACCCTTCAATTTGTGTGACGTAACCAGAGGCCTGATTTACAACTGAAACTATCCAGCACTTGAACTGGACTGGACTGTCGCATTACTGTTCTGGACTGGTCGCATTAAGAAACATTTTCACAACGCACCCAGCACATGATTGAGGAAGCAAAGCTTGAGCCGACCGCTGAAGATGATGCTGTATACTTCACGGTCTGCCTCCCATGTTGTCACCGAGTGTCTTGTGATCAGTATTCCGCAAGTCTTGCTGTTTGCTTTCTCCTCACACAGAATCCTGGTAGAGGTTAGGGATTACCATGTAACAATATCTACTTTCATCTGCTGTCTTCTCAAGTCGGCAAGTAGTGAATAAAGCAAGACAAGGTGTTTGGTTGGAATTAGGGATTTTGACCACTACCGCAACCCTGGCTTCTCCACAAACAAAAATGCTTCATAGGTAAAGGACGATACCTTCTGTGTGGAAAATTTTCTGGCAATAAGTAGAGCTATTCATTACTGTCCTCAAAGCACATGTTCGCTGCTCAAACTTAGGACAGCAAACCGTTCATAGAATTGGTATTAAATGGAGAAACTTCAATAACAAGAGTTGTAGAACTTTCTTGCTTTAATTTTAGCATCAGCCATAGCGAGTTGAGTTAATAAGCAGAATTATAAGCATCTCTAGCCAGTTAGTTACAGCCAGAAAAACAAGGTGTTTGTTTCAGTATGCACTACTCCAACAGTGCCGGTTCCACTGTTCTATTTCCTCTGTAATTCTTAACCGTGCAATAGGAACACTGTGGTGATTGCTTCCTTTTGAATGATGAAGTCCATGTCCACTAAGTGTCCAAGAAGGTCTTAAGAGCAGCAGCCATGTTGCATCACTGGCATGTGTTAAGGGCTGTGAACTTTGTAGTGCATGTGACATACTGTGCATGTTCGTCAATTATTATGGATACCACTTAGGTGTCTTGAATATGCCTAAAAAACACAGTGTTGTGAACATTCAGGAGGTATGGTTGATTCTGTATCAGGCACGTGCATGACGCCTCTTCCTGACATGCGTGCTGCGGTCGGCCCATTATCACTTGGTTGGCTATTAAGAGCAACACTTCCCAGTAAACCTGCGTTTTTCTTGTTTAGAACAACATAAAGCTGAGCTAGTTGGCAAGGATTCATTATGCAAAAAAGAAGTGAGGCGTGCAGACAGGACACAAGAGTAGAGAAGTAGTAGATGAGTTTTGTGTCTTCTTTCTTTTTTCGCCTCAGTGCTCCCTTCAGTTGATAGTTGGTGTTCGTGTTGTCCACTTCTCTACTCTTGTGTCCTGTCTGCACGCCTCACTTCTTTTTTGCATAATGAATTCTTCTTGTTGCATAAAGCTATCTTGCTGTTGTCACGTCCTTCGCAGCATGGATTCATGGTCAGAAGTAGCTACGACACTCTAGCTTAGGCAGTGGTGGAGCACAAGCATGGAATGGCTGCAGGCACCGGAGCCCCTGCTTCTGGCAGGAAACATCTCGGCATTGTGGAAACGTTTCAAGCAAAAGTTTGAGCTCTTCCTGCAAGCATTGGAAGTGAAGGACCAGCAAAAAGGTGAGGCTTCGAAAGCTGCACTCCTGCTGAGCATCACAGGTGACGAGGCGCTCGATGTATTCAACAATTTCAAGTTTGAGCTGAATGAGAGCAAGGATGACTACAGGACGTTAATACAAAAGTTTGATGCCAACTGCACAGAGGTGACCAAAGAAGTGCATGAAAGATACCTGTTTCACATGAGGACCCAAGCGGAAAGAGAACCGTTCGAAAAAATTCTACGTGACTTAAAGAAACAAGTCTCACATGACTCACTGGTAAGGGACCAAATTGTCTTTGGTACCAACAACGCTAAGCGACGGGAAAAGATGCTTTGTGAGAAAGGGCTGACGTTACTGAAAGCGGAAGAAATGTGCAAAACTGCAGAGTCAGTTGCACAACAACATGAGGTGTGGCACAAAGTAGATGACTGCGTTGATGCCATTTCAAGGCGCACAAACGACAGCAAGGTCTGTGGGGAACAATTGCAGTGCAGGCAGTGTAACTGTAAGCATAGACCGAAGCAGTGCCTAGCATTTGGAAAAAAATGCTATGTGTGCCATATAGCTTTGCTATATGCTGTAGGAAGTCGAGAGAAGTGAGTGAAGTCAACAAACTTCAAGAGAGTGACTTTGATATCCTAGATGTCTGCAGTAAAGATGGAAAAACGAATGAGTGGAGTGTAAAAGCTCAAGTTAATGGCCAGGCAATTTCCTTCAAGGTAGACACGGTATCACAAGCCAGCAAACTTTAGCCATTTTCAGTCTATCGGAAACTACCATCATGCGAACTACAGCCGACAAGCACAGTGCTGCGGGCGTATAACGACGGTGTCTAAACATGCTTTGGTAGAGTGTGGGAAATTGTGCGTGTTGGAAATGCCCAGACTCCGGTGAAATTCTTTATTGTAAAAAATGGTCGCCAGCGCATAGTGGGACTAGAAGCCAGTGAGTCCTTGAGACTGATTCACCATACTGTGGATGCTGTGAACGCAGCTTCTGCATATGGTCCTCTGAAGGATTTCAGATATGTTTTCGAGGGACTTGGTTGCCTGAAGCAGCCTTATCACATGGTCCTGAAATTTGGAGCAGTACCGGCTGTCCAGCCAGCTTGTCATTTTCCTCTGGCACTGGAGGAGCCTCTCAAAAATGAACTCGAAAGCATGGTGTGTGCTGGAATCATCATGAAAGAACAGGAGCCTACTGACTGGGTAAGCCCACTGGTACCTGTAACAAAATATGGCAGCCTACGAGTTTGTTTGGATCCTAAGAATATCATCACCATGTTAAAAGGCAGCATTTTCCTCTCCTGAAGCACGAAAACTTAGAAGCTATCTCAGCGGAAGCCACTTACTTCATCTGCCTGGATGCTAATGCGGGCTACCACCAAATAGCTTTGGATGAGCAAACCTTGAAGATATGTACTTTCTCGTCACCTTTTGGAAGATACCAGTTTTCGCTTCTACCATTTGGAATATCCTCTGCACCAGAAGTGTTTCAACAAACAATGACTCAAGTTCTAGATGGGCTACCGAGCATACTATAGTATACATGGTAACATGGAACCCCACACCATTTTGGTGTGGGGTTCAACGGGGTGAGAGCATGACGAGCACCTTGTAACTGTCCTGAAAGCCACTGAAAAGCTGGCCTGATTTTTAATGCACAAAAGTGCAAGTTTGGCGTGACAGAAATCAAGTTTCTTGGTGACATAATAACCTCAAATGGTATATTACCGAACCCACAGCTCATTAAAAGCATGATTGAAATGCCGGAACCAACAAGCAAGCCCGATGTACAATGCATGCATGCTGCGAGTGCTAAACTACTGCGGAAAATTTGTGCCACGTCTGCTTGAATGAACAGCTTTGTTGAGGGATTTCATCAAGTGTCACTCAGATTTTCAGTGGACTGTACACCATGCTAGAGAGTGGAAGAGCGTAATACAAGATTTGGCAACAACTCCCATGCTTGCTATCTTTGATGCTCAAAAGGAAACCAAGATTTAGTGCGATGCTTCACGGGACGATGTAGAAGCAGCTCTTCTGCAACGTCACAGCGATGAATGGCGACCCGTAGCATACGCATCACGCATTCTAACACAGGCAGAACAAAGATACGCTCAGATTGAAAAGGAGGCCCTTAGCATTTGCTTCGGATGCGAAACATTTCATCAATTCGTCTAGAGGCGAAAGCTACTCATAGAAAGTGACCACAAGCCACTCTTGTCGATATCGGAAAAAGCAATTGATGACATGCCGCCCCAACTGCAAAGCTTTTTTTCTTTGCCTGTTTAAGTATGACCTTGTTTTGCACTACATTCTGGGAAAGAACCTGATTCTGGCTGATATGTTATCACAATCCATGGCTGCTGACTGCAGCAGGCAAGACACAAACATGAACGACGTGGAAATTCATGCAGTGCAGTCCCTAGGTTACATGGTGACGCCAACGACAGAATGCGAATTGCGGACAGAAACTGCGTGCGACAACTACCTGCAGATAGTGGTGGAATGTGTGTCAAGGAGCCAACCCATTGAGGGTGAATTCAAGCCTTTTTCACAAGAACTATCGGTTGTAAATGGGATACCTTTTAAAGGTTCCAAAGTAATCGTACCCCAGAGCACGCAAAAGAAGATTTTGTCCAGAATTCATGCGGGACATCTTGGGGTTCAAAAGTGCAAAGAGCGGGCATGCCGCCTTGTTTTTTGGCCAGGACTTAACAGTGAAATTGTAGCGCTACATGCAAGCTGTTGAACCTGTAAGAAATATGCTTATGTGCAAGCCACAGAGTTTCTAAATAAATACCCTAGAGGGAAATGTGGCACTAGTGTCTATGGGGGCTCTCCTGAGCGTTGCCTCAACCTAAATGGGGATGATGGGAAGCACAGTTTTCGGATTGACTCCGATATTTAGACTAGTGGCGTTTGCTTGCGGCGCAGTAAACGAAGCTATACTAAGATATTATAGCGTAAAATCGAATTTTATTTCTGCAGTGTCTCATATAATGCACAACACGTTACATAAACTTTGTATGACTTTGAGATTGAAGCACGGTTTACTATGGTTTACACCAGGACACACCACCGGTATACATTCTTGTGCATTTCTGTTCTTGATTTAACGCCAGATAATAATTATTTCTTTATTTTTACAACAGCAATAACAACCATGCATGTACTTATACAAAAATACTCAAGTATTTATGGAAATACAAATTTTGTATTGTGAAAAAGTGTTGCACCCTTGAGAGGAACGCTACAAGTGTCCTCCGCTATGACATCTGCTCGCTGCGAACGCGAGACTTTTCTCGCAGACAACAGGCACTTGCGAACTCCTGCACTCTTTCGAATAGCTGCATCGGCTGTCACGATTGCTGAACACCTTCAAGTACTTTTAAGCACATCTGCTGGACTGCTAGCAGGAATGCTTGAGGCCTTCTATGAGTATGCTTCATTTTATTTTATGTTTACGTACCGCTTCCAAAGCGTTACGGCGTGGCTTTGCACTTACCAATTTTGCGACACTAGACTACAGGCAGAAAGCAACAACCTTTCCTACCACAAGTAAGTTTGTGTTCTCAAAGTCTCCTAAAACATGCATTTCAATGAACACATAAATGAGAAATTTGATTGTCAAGGCACTAGAAGTACAACTGTCTATTTCTTGTATAAGTAGTGCCTTATTTTTTCTATTCCGTAGTGTCATAGAGCATGTAATGCTACAGCGCCAACCTAACACACTTAACAAACCACAGTCTGAACGGTCAAAACATGTTCTTTCAACGTTTACGATGCCGTCACTTTCTCATCAGGGCTTCAACACCACACTGTGACAAAAACATCGTCCCAGCCACTGACCCAGCATGCTATCGCCACTTCGAGCAACAGAACAAAGGCAGAAAGCTTTGCGTTGCACTGTCCCACAGGTTATAGCAACTGCACTTGGTGCGAAACCAAAACTACCAAAAAATACTTGTTGACTAGATCCCCAGTAAACAGAATGCCAATCCGTAGCCTGTACTTTCAATCATTCCCACGATGGTTGAATGATTGCAGCACCAGATTTCCCTCTAGTTATAATAACATGAAACTCTATGACGCAAGCAAAAGAACCTCTACTGATGCGGTCGGTTCCCAGATGCCCGTGGCACAGGGTTGGAGTGGACATATTTTGCTTTGTTGGAGACTCCTACCTTGTCACTTATGATGCATTCTCGAACTTTCCAGAGGTCCAGCAACTCCAGGACAGTACCTCAAGGACCACAATTGATGCATTCAGTGTTATCTTTGCAAGATATGGCATCCCGTTGGAAGTTTGCACAGACAATGGACCTCAGTTTTCGAGTTATGACTTTGCCATGTTTGCATGAAACTATCATTTTACACATGTAAATTGTAGTCCTCGCTGCCCGCATTTATATGACTTGGCAGAGAAAGGTGTACAGATTATCAAATGCATCTTGAAAAAATCTTAGGAGTCGGGAAATGACTTCTGGCAAGGACTACTGGCTTATCGCTCAGCTCCACTGGAGGACAGGCGATCCCCTAATGAACTGTTGCAAGGGAGGGGGGACTTCCATGAAGTACCCTGCACCGAGGTGAAGAAGCACTGCCAGCATGCACAAGGCAAACCTCTGCCGAGGCTTTCTCGAGGGGACGTAGTAAGGCTGTGAGGAACGAGAATGTGGTATCGGAGAACGAGTGTAAGAGGGACACAAGCTCCAAGGTCCTACCAGCTGGTAACTGAAGACGGGCGAGTTCTGCGGCGCAACCGCGGATACCTCATACAAACGGATGATCCGTTTGCCGAAACGAGCAGCGAAGAGGGTGACGACACAATAGAAGCGAGCACACCTGTCGACAACCCTCAGGTACCTGCAATGCATTCTCTGGCTGGGTCAACATTGCAGGCCTCAGACTCGTCACGAATGACTGATGAGACACAACAGTGGACAACCAACACAGAAGGAAGGTCAACACCGGATTGTTTGCAGACCCCAACTCCGAGAATATTGTCCCGGAAAAGGAGGCCCCCACAACACCTTCACTATGACGAGGCATTTAATCAAATTGCGTACTAATCTGTAAACACAGTCTGTTTTGTTTGTTTGTGCAAAAGGATGTATCAGGCACGTGCATGACAGTGCACCTGTTCCTGACATGTCTGCTACGGTCGGTCCATTATCACTTGGTCATTTATAAAAGCAACACTTCCCAATAAACCTGCATTCTTCTTCTGGCTGTCTTGATGTTGTCATGTCCTTTGCAGAATGGATACAGATTCATTAAGGATTTATATGCATTGCAGTAAGAAGCAGCTAAAGAACTTCTTTTTGCCTTTTAATGTGCATTGATCTCCACATGAATATGATTATCTTCTCAGCTGCCATGAGTGCACAGATATCAAGTACTGTGTGACTTTTTCCCTTTCACGATACTTCCGCCACCTTGCGGGATTCTGCAGAACTGATTTGCCAGATGTCACGTGCAATGAGGAACATAGGCATTTTGAATCACATCACAAGCATGTTCCATAGTAATATGCGAGATGCTTTCAAGAAAACATGCCACATACTTGTGATGCAAAATTTATGGAAACTGTCACATGACAACAGTAGAAGGCAGCAACCAGTAATGCTTTTAAAGCTAATACCCTTGTTACACAGGTATGCCAGCTGTGGCTGCACCTTGATTACAAGACTTTACAGCAGTTATGGGTTGTTACAAAAAGGCCTAATTGTACTTATATATGCAGTTACCATGATTAAATAAGTTAGTGCATTTACATTTATTTATGTTGTGCAGGTGTGATACAGCCTAACCATTGTTAACATGCTTGTGTAACAGGAGCACAAGAGATAAACCTTGTTCGACAGGCCGGAGCTATAGTATTTTGACAAATGGACTTATCTTTTACAGAAGTCTAACTTATCACTGAGAAAAAGTGCTATGTTGTATTCTAAATGAACCAAAGACGTGACCTGGCAAGTTCCAGAACGCTTTGAATCAAAACGACACAACACAAGCAAATACTTTAAAATCTGCAACATCATGCTGGCATACTGGTGCCATGATTTTGGTGTGAAATAAAATAAAAGAATAAAGAGAAGTTTGCCCTTTATTTCCTGCTGATTATTTAACATTTTCCACCAGACGAATGAGAAGAATCTTTCAAAATTAAAAGGTAGGGTTTAAAACCCTGAAACTATAACATGGGTTATGAAGGACACTGCAGTACATTGCCCCGGGTTAACTGAAACTGCCTGGGGTTCTTTAACGTGCACCCAAAGCACGGTACACAAGCATTTTTATACACAGCCCAGATCAAAATGTGACCATTGCAGTTGGGAATCTAAACCACGACCTTGTGCTGAAAATTAACTTTTAAAAGAACACTTTGCCAGCCTAGATTGACTTATAATGTCACTGTTTAGTGTCCCTTTAAAGATATTTACTAGTAAATAGTGGCCTCCAGGCATCAACACTTATGCATACGGTGCAGCTTCCTTTCATGCAAAACTTCTAAAGCAGCTATGCACTGAAGAGAGCAGATTCAGGTTACTCTTTCCCCCTCGGTATTTCCATTTCAGTCTGCTTGAAGCAGGTCCCATTTGACTTCCCATTTGACTTCAATTCTACTCCCATTTCACTATAGAAATCAGGAACAAGTCCCGACAAAAAATTTGTCTAGCTTTTTTATGCCTAAATTCCCTATCACAATATGGGGCCTCTGTTTATTTTTTCGTATTACTTATTGCAACTACTCTTTACATCCTTGCATATGCCATATTTGCACAATTCTAGTGGACACCTCCTTTTACTAAAATAGTGCATCCAAATTTACACATGAATTACAATCGTAACTAGTTGTACTCAAAATAAAAAAATGAGACAAATTTTTACTAAAAGGAAAAAGCTCAATACAAGGTAGCTAGCCACACTGTCATATAATGTACGTTGTTTTTAATGCCATGGTTTGCAATCGGCATTTTCCAGTTTGCAGTACGTGCAGCATTTTTAGTGCATTAGATGGAGCTGAAAGATGACTTGCTGCATTCGATAGATAGCAAAAAGGAGGTCTCGCCAGGCTCTGATAGCGACCAGCTGCTAAGATTCACCTGTATGCGTGTCTGTGCGTTTACATTTTGCATAAAATTGTTGAAACATGGTAGGCATTGACTCAGGTTTTGTTACTTCATGTGTGTGGTAAAATCGACACCAAATTATTTTTCTTTAAATATTTAGGCAGTAATATAACTGCATGTTAGAATCGGGGACGTGGTAGAATCATGCAAATACGGTGCTTTGTACACAAGTCCCCATTACACTATCTGGCCTTGGTCCTCCTGTGCTATACTACATCGTAACACACCTCAATGTTATGAAATTCTGGATTCCTTGAACATGTAACAAATAATCAATTATAGAATCTTTAATGCGACCAGTTCAAAATACATGCAACAAAGATATTAGCTTTGTCTTCATTGATTGAGAAAGTTGAGCATGCACAGGTTTCATTACATCACAGGAGTTGAAGGCGGCGATCATGTAGTATCCAAAACTACCGATATGAATGTCACTGAGCAGGCCATTTACCACAACCATTTCACCAAAAGCTGAGCATGCCAGACACTTGATGAGACAATACTTGAAAGGTGAGATGGGCAATCTATGTTCCAAAAGAACCCTACAGCGATGGACTAGGCTTGGATGGTGTCGAATGTGGAGAAGCTTGAAAAAAAGAAAAGGGTGATGTGAAAGTGTGGGCGTCACACTTTTGGTGACATGGTCTTTGCATAACCTACGACTACTGCATTGGGCTGAATGACTTGCACATTGGTGGCTTTTGCAACACCACGTGACCAGACCGCTTAACAGAGTATAACAAGGAACCCCGTTTAACTAACACTACAGCATGAAGCCATGCTACTCTTGGTGGGATGCTTCACTGATCACATCAAAACATCCAAAAGTAGTTTGTTGTGCATTCCAGAAACTGACACATTATAGTATTGTGACTATGCAGTTGCCATATACAGCACCTAACAGAACGAGTGAAGGAAGACAAACAAAAGCTTTGTGTCAGTATAGTTAATACAATCACTTCATGTAGGATTGTCAACCTCACAAGCCTGTTTTTCAACTACGTATACTGCACGGTATGTATACAATGTAATCATGCTGACTACAGAAAATGCTAAACGTTTCGCAATTCTGATTCACATGCTAGATGTCCTGATTTTGTCATACACAGCATGATAATCAATAGTTTGGAAACTAAGACTGTAGCAACAAATTTTAATGTTCTTCTGACACGACCACGCAGCCTAGAATTTGGGCATCCACTGCACTGCTTGGACATGCATGAATGCTTCGTACAACATTATTTTAGGCTCCATATTCAGGGGTGCAGAGTAAATGTTTTTGTCCCGGTGCCTATGGCATGAAAGCTTTTGCTTGCAACTGCAAATTCATACACAGAAACAGTGTCGAAGAGCATCCGATGTAACACGACTGTCATTGTAATGTTGTGCCAATAATATGTAGGCATCTAAACAAACATATAAACAAATCACTAAAGAACTGAAGGATATTTAATTTCAGGCCAATAATTGTGAAAACAGGCAATCCAATCCCATCAAGACACAGTACAAGCACAAAGAGGCAATACTGTCCCATGTTGCAGCTGTCGAGTGTACTGCTGTGCATGAGACAGGCACACACGAACACCAATGAAAAAATGTTTTCAATTCTGACATAAGATGCTGGGAACTGCCTTGTAATGCAGGGAAATTTGAAGCAGTCCAAACACAGCATTCAGAATGGGAGTTCAAAAAGATTTATTTCTCACAGGTTTATCTCTGCAGAAAGCCAGATGCTGGGAAAATGTTGAGAGCAGGTTTTCATCCCACAACTTACAGAAGCCAAGCTGAGCAGCAAAGCAAAAAAGCTGACACAGCCCACTAGTTCGTTTTTGACAATTATGAACCCTTTGCCATGATTCAAACTCACCTCTCCTTACATATAATGTGGGTCATATGTGCCATAATGTTTGTGTGTACAATATTGATTGTGACAAGCCCGATCGTGACCTATGATATTGTCATGCAGTAGTGATGGGTGCTGGCGAGCAGGGAGGCCAAAAAATGACCAACTTGGAAGTAAACTGTTCATCGGGCAACTTTTAATAAACCAAGGTACAACTTGGTGGCAGTAAAAGCAACAAGCACTGTCTGTGGTCATCGAAGTGTATGACATAACTATCATGCCGTCCTCTATTTATAAAGGCTATGGAATACCTATATGGTACAAAGAACAGCCGACAGAGACTTAAGACTCAGAAAGGCGTTTATTAGCGTCCATCTGAGCCCAGAACGTAAAAGATGGCCCCCAGTTTCTCTTGAAATGTGCTCACGTGCTCCCCGGCCCCAGGATCATCTTCGTTCATGTAGGAAGAGCGCGGGAAATTCAACATATTCCTGGCTGCGAAGTGCGGTCACGCCAGTATTTCTAGCGGATACAGTCTTTGGATGGCCCTTGTTACAAGGCCGTCTTGTCGCTTTACCTTGCAAGAGTGAATGTGTCCATCTTCTCTTCCATAGACTTCCATCCCCTTTACGAGTTGCCACATTTGAAAATGGAAGGTTTTCAACATGTACAACGTCGCCTTTAACTTTATTCTTGCCCCATTTGTCACAGATGTGTGCTGATCTAAGCTGGAGTAAGCACTCTTTGGTCCACCGTTTCCATAAGTTTTCGGTCAGGCACCTTCTGTACTGAAGTCTCCGGACAGCCTCCGTATGCGTCAACATCTCTGGTTCTTCACTATTGCCTTGTGGTATTGTCATGAACCTACGGCCAATCAACAGATCGGCCGGAGTCAGAGCGAATGGTTTGCCGTCTTCCGACTCAACGAAAGTAAGTGGCCTAGAATTGACAACGGCTTCAACCTCTGCTAGTACTGTCATGAGTTCTTCAGAGTTTAGGCAGGCTCTTTGAAGAACCTCATGAAGCGATGTCTTTACAGTTTATTTATTTATTTAACTATTTATTTATTTACTTATACATACTGCAGCCTTAATGAGGCTATTGCAGGAGTGGGATGAACAACAAACATACAAACGTTTATAAACAAGCTTGCATGAATTGCTTCAGTGGTAGTGAATGGATGTTGCCTACTATTGAATTCCAGACTTCAATGGTTGATAAAAAAAACTGTATTAACTGGATTTAAAGGAATCAATGCGGGTAATAAAGGTTGAGATATTTAGAGCATGGTGACTCCTGTACATGAGGGTTTGGAAAAAGTCGAATAGTTATCTATAGAGGAGAGGCGAGGAGAATTAATTAACGTGTGAAGAAATTTTAGGCATTCAAGTTTGCGGCACTCTGCAGGAGGAGTGAGACCAAGTAAGGGAAGAAAGTTAGATGGCGAAAATTCCTTGTCATATCTTCTATAAACAAAACGCACTGCCTTCTTTTTTTTTTGCATTGATTCTATTTTTTTGACGTCACAGTGTTTGTATGGATTCCATACAACACAGCCATATTCGAGGATGGGGCGAATGAGAGTTTTATATGTAAGAAGTTTAGTTTCTTGAGGAGCAAGATGCAGCGTACGATGTAAGTAATGTAGTCATTTAAGGGCCTTGTTACAGGTGACATCAGTGTGTTTTGACCACGACAAATTGTTTGTTAGTAGGGTACCTAAATATTTGAATTCGAAGACCCTATTTAAAGTAATGTTGTTAAAGGCATAGGCAAAGAAGGAAGGGCATGAGCGCCATGTAGAGGACATGGAGACAGTTTTGGAAAGTTGATATTCATTTGCCGTGCTTTGGACCACTTACCGAAGCCAGTAAAATAATTGTTAAGGACAACATGATCAGCATGAGACTTAACTATATGATATAAAATGCAATCATCTACAAGAAGGTGTATTTTAACTGAGGTGTGTAGGGGGAGATCATTAATATAAAGCAGGAATAAAAGAGGACTCAGTACTGAGCCTTGGGGAACACCTGATGAAACAGGCATCAAGGGTGAGTTAGTAGAGTTGAAACATATATATTGCGAATGCTGGGAAATAAAGTAAAATATCCAGCCAACCAAAAATGCATTTTTTAGTATAGCGAGCAGCTCGTGCATAAGTTCAGGGTGTCAGACATTGTCGAAGGCCTTTGCAAAGCCTATAAAAATAGCATCAATCTGGCCACCTATGTCTAAAGAGCTTCTGATGTCACGAACAAATTCTTTTATTTGTGTTATAGTAAGGCCACGTCTAAAACAATGCTGGAAAGAGCATAAAAGTTTGTTAGTTTCAAGAAATTCCATAATATGTTTAAAGATAATGTGTTTGAGTAATTTACATGCATGTGCTGTTAAGGAGATTAGGCTATAGTTAGATAACAATTGAACGTTACCCAACTCAAATAAGGGCAGAATTGAAGCAAGTTTCCATGAGGGAGGAAGGGTGGTGGTTGGGAGACATTTTCTAAAGATAAGTGTTCGATATCTGCTGCCCCAAAGAGAGTATCGAAAGAAAAAAACAGTCCGGATACCATCAGGACCATGACTTCTTGGTGTCTATGTTTAGGATTAAGTTAAGTGCACACTCAGGAGACAGTGATATTTCGTCGATTGGAGGGTATGGTTCGGAATCAAAAACAAGGGTTACAGAGTTATCAGTCATAAAGTTAGAGTGGAAGTAGGCATTAAAAGAAGAAGTTTATTGTTTGCAAATCAGAAACTGCAACATTGTTAGTTATTAATGTGTCCGAGGATGACCTAGGTGGCAGGATAGCTTTCCAAAATTTACGGGGATTAGTCATCATTAATTTTGGCAAGGTTACCTTGTAATAAAATTCTTTTACAGCAATCATTTTAGAACAATGTTCCTTGTTAGCACTATGGGGCTGCATGAGTTTTGTTGAAACACCAGAGCGTTTGGATTGACGTAATCTGGCCACACGGCGTGATAAATGCAAAAGGTCCCCAGTCATTCAAGGAATTTTAGTGTTTGTTTTCTTTGTTCTTAAAGGAATAAAAAGGTTGACACACTTACTGACAAGATTTTCGAAGAAACTTGTCAAGGTGTTAGTATCACCAGTGAAACTTATGAGTTCAAACTCGTGAAAAGAACCGCATAGGGCATCTGTTATTGCCAAATCATCAGCACAGTTAAAGTCGGGAAATGTGCAGTAGATATAGCGGGATTTAGGGGCAATGCCTGGAACTGAAATTAACACAGCATTGTGGTCAGCTATTCTATCAATAACATCGCATTCACAACAGGCATTAAAAAGAGATGTAGTAAGAAAAACAAAATCAAGGACTGAAGTTTGCCGAGTGAAATCCTGAATGATCTTACAAGCTACTCCCGCCATCCACTCAACCATGAAGCGTTTGGTACAATAAACTTCCATTTGATGCCTTTACTGCTCAGCTGTTTGGCGAAGTCACCTTCTAGTGGCATTCTGCAAAGCTTTTGCAGATCCCCTGACATTTTCTTGAAAGCCCTCACACTGTCAGAACAGATGACTTGGGAAAGGACTCGTCAGGCACAATGCAATGCAAGGACGTCAGGAATGCTTCAGATGTCACGCTGGACAAAAGTTTTAAGTGGATCGCACTCGAAGCTGTGCACATGAATAGAGAAATGTAGTTCTTCGTATCTCTTAATGGTGTCCTTATGAAGAAACGTCCCACGAAGCCCACTCTGACCACTTCAAACGCATGTGCTTGTGTTACCCGATGCTTTACGAGCGGAGCTACTGGAGCGCTGCTTGGTGTAACGGTGTAATGTTTGCACAAGTAACATTCCTTGGTTGCTTTCTTTACCAGGCTTCATGCTTTGCACATCCAGAAGCGCTCTCTCAACTGTGTCAGTGTATCTCGAACAATTCTGTGAAGTACTTCACAGTATGCTTTGATTGCGATTAGCCTTGAAAAGTGGCGATTACTGGCCAGTATAATCAGATGCTTGACACCTTCCAGAGATTCCATTAGCATTAAACAGCCACCAACCCGAAGTATCCTATCTTTGTCCTAGAATGGGTTCAGGCTTGCAATGAGTGACGTTATATCGATAAATGCCCTTCTGAGATAGCTTTGATTTCTGCGTTGAAAAACTAATCTTGCACTTGTCAAATTCAGTATTGTTCGGCTCTCGACAGCTCCTCTGTCGTGAGGGGACTAGTTTCTTTATCGCTGCCATTATATCTGCAGCAACTGATGAACCTCAGCACCCATGCTGTAACTCTCAGCAGCTTATCAAGTCTACTGTGATGCTCCATTACAATTAGCGGACGCATGACGTGAGTGGTAAGTGATACCTGAACGGCCACCTTTTCACAATGGACGACTATGTTGTGCACTGTTTGTAGTGGTTGTGATGTCCAGATGTGTTCAGGATCTTGAAGCCAGTGAGGCCCTAGCCACCAAGAGCTGCTCGCAGCTATCTGGTCAATAGATACACCTTGTGTCAACAGGTCGGCAGGATTTTCAGTACCAAGGCAATACTTCCAAGCGGAATTCTCGGTTAGCTCTTGGATTTCAGTGACTCTGTCGTGAAGGAACTGTTTACATTTCTGTACGTCGTTCCTAAGCCACGATAATGCTGTTGTCGAGTCCATTCACATAGTGTAGCGTAGCTGGAAGTCTGTAAGTGCACTGGATACGAAGCTCATCAACCTTGCACCAATTAACGCTCCCAGAAGTTCTAGAAAAGGCAAAGTTACTGTCTTGACTGGAGCATCGCATGAGTTTGCAATGAGTAACTGGGGCTGTCTTGCTTGTGTAGTCACAACGTAAACCACTGCACCGTATGCGCACGGAGTTGCATTGCAAAAGAGGTGCACTTTTAGTACGTGTGGCAGTTTCTCTTTGCTAATGCTGATGCAATGCAGTACCCTGAGTGCAGCTTTGTCAACTGGCTCACCCTGTCTTGCCATTCTGTTCATAAATCTGTGGGCAGACACTCATCCCAGTCAATCCCATGTGTCCAGATCTTTTGAAACAATATTTGTACGGACACCGTATATGGCGCAATGAATCCCATCGGATTGAACGCTCTTGATGTTATTTGTAGGACAAGCCTTTTTGTGTCCAATTTTTCTTTCAGAAAGTCGAGAAGATTGGCCATCAAGAAGCTGAACTCATCACTGTGGGGACTCCAAACAATGCCCAGTACTTCAACTGAGGCGTCATGAAGTACAGCCACCTGCTGGCTGGTGAGCGGTGCTTGACGTCCACTGTGCTCATAAGCTCATTAGCATTTGTCAACCATTTGCGAAGATTCATTCCTGCCGAGAGCAGGAGCTGTTGTGCTTCTCTACAAAACTGGGCAGCTTCATCCTCTGAATCAGCTGCTGTCACTAAATCGCCAATGTAAAACGACTCACCCAAGGTCTTGGCAGCCGAAGACATACTTGGTGGCGCTCTTACGTGGTGAAAAATGGTTGCCGTCAGCAGAAATGGGCTTCGCATTGCTCCGAAAGGTACTCTGGTCATGCTCCATTCCTGTGCGTCTTTATGCAGAAGCTCAGCAACACCTCCTTCGAACCACAGAAATCGAAAGGCATCTCTGTTTTTTTCTTGCATCGAAATCTGAAGGAAGGTTTTCTCGATATCTGCCATTATGGTGATGGGGTGCGTTGTAAGCGCAGTAATATTTTGACGAGGTCCCGATATAAGCTGTCGCCTTTTTCCAAGCACTCACTAAGCAACTTGCATCCCCATGTTCTTGACGACGCATTGAAGACAACTCATACCTTGTTGTCAGCGCTTGTAGTCAGATAACTTCTTTATGTAATAAACCTTCACCAGATTTTGAGGTGGGTCTTTTACAACTTCCACATGAGCTGCCAGTATATAGTCACAAATCATGGCATCATAAGTCTGTAGAAGATCCTCCTTGATCGACAAGCGGCTCAAAAGTTTCTTCAGCCTCTGTAATGGCGGCTTCATTGTTATCACACAGCTCAAACCTGGTTTTCGAAGGCAATGACACTACGTATCTGCCACCATGTAGCTCTATTGTTTTCCTGAAGTGCTGCCTAGTTGAGCTCATCTCAAGTTCCTTGTTCGCAGTATCAGATATACCGATACTCTCTAGTTCCAGAATTGAATGGATTAGCTCATCATCAACCTCTACGTCCATCTTTGCCATGCATACCATGACTCAGGAGTTAACTTCCTTTAACGATGAGTGGTTGGGGCTCCCTTAAAATGTCCACCCGAACTTTGAATTCATAGTAATGAGTGCTTTCTAGTTTCCATTTCTGGAGAGTTCACCTGTCATCACCAACAGAGGTGTCATAATGTCATTTATTTTGTCTTCAGATAATCACACAAGTTTGAGAATTATCACCATCAGCCTATTTTCATGTCTGTTGTCAGGATGAAGACCTCTCCCAGCAATCTCAAATTACCCTTGTCTTGCGCTAGCTGGTTCCAACTTGCGCCTGCGAATTTCCTAACTTCCTCACCCTACACATTAAATGGCCTGCCCAGCTCCATTTCTTTCTCTTAATGTCAACTAGAACATCGGCTATCCCTATTTGGTCTCTGATTTACACTGCTCCCTTCCTGCCTCTTAGCGTTACACAGAAAATTTTTTCTTCTATTGCTCTTTGTGCAGCCCTTAACTTGTTTTTGAGCTTGTTTGTTAACTTGCAAGTTTCTGCCACATATGTTAGCACCAGTAGAATGCAATGATTGTACCCTTTTCAACAACAGCGGTAAGTTCGCAGTATGGATGTGGTAATGCCAAATCCAATGCCAAAAAATTTGAAAATATGCTACAGTAATTTTTACACTCTAGATGGGTTTGTCTTTCTACATGTGGGATTCTGAGATTCACTAACAATGATATCGCAAGCACACTTGCACGATGACTTGAACGTGACAATGCTTATCAAGCACAACCTTACAAAACATGCCTGGCAATATACAGGTCATGACAAACAAAAGCATTATGAACATGGTCTTAATGAACACGTGGTTAGCAGCCAGGCTGACAATCAAAAACCATGTTTGTCTACAAACTGAGAGACTGCTATCCTCCCTTTCTCGCAAAAATCTTCAATGCCCTTTCCTTTAATGTGAAAGTTCGCCCTATGACATAAAACAGGTGAAGCACATTATACGTACACATACATACTGTATCTACTCAAATCTATGCCAGCCTTGATTGTAGGCAAATGCCAAAAACTCAAAAGGCCAGGACATTAAAACCTTTACTAAAATGTAAACTAAATGAAAAGAAGGCATCCGACAACAAAAATAACATGCATGTTATTAAGGTTTCCGACAGCCATCGCAAGCATGTGCAACATTCATTTGTTGTCATTTTTGTCAATATGCCTAGCCTATATGTCTTTGACCTCTTCCTACAGTGCACTGTCCTTGCTAACGACGACACACTACGTTTAAAAAAAAAACGAGGCACATCATGAACCATCAGCTGCAATCTTGACCTCCCAGATCTTGTGGCCCGCCGCCAGATCCCTGAGGCGGTGTTGCAATATAGTGCCTAGAATATTGTGGATCCAAAATGCACTGAGTGTCTGGTGGCTGTGGTTAAACTGCATTTTCAAATCTGAACTGACTCCCAACTTTCGTACTCATCGTCTTTTAAAAAGGTATCGGCCTACATTTGAGCAAATACGGTAGCTTGTGCTGCTCAGTGAGAGAAAGGGAAGAGAAAAAGAAAGGTATGCAGGTCGACCAAATGCCTGTCCAGCTTGCTACCCTACACAGGGGAAGGGGGTTAAAGGGCAAAAAGAGGGAGAGAAAGGAGAGGGAACACTGAGGATGTCACTTTGTCAGGAGGTGCGCATCGACACAGCACACTCTACAACATGTGGTGGTTGTGCAGCAAAGTGTTGATTTATATCTGCATGGACGTCACATGGCATGCTCCCCATGTGGTGCTGCGCTATGCCAAGAACCAATGCCCAAATTTCAGAAAGAGGCCTCTAGAGACCTCAGTCCATTCAATGAATTTCAGCAGGTATCTATGATCTGGACATTATATTTACAGATGGTTGTCCGGGGGGCAGCTTGGGTGTAGTCCCACTTTCAGCAGGTAGTGATGCCTTCATGAGCACAGCCTGAGACAACTCCACAAGCGGTGCAGTAAGTCTGCGAGGGCAGCTGGGCAAGGTCACAAGGGAGAAGTGGCGTCAAAGGCTGGCTGGCAGTCAAGTGCCCCAACACTTTAAGTTAGCAAGCATCCAGGACATACTCTAGCTCATTTTCGAGAAACCATTTAGGGTCTTTCAAAGTGTGGTGGTCTCCGAGTCTTGTTGTTCCAAACAGAGCCAGCCTGACCATCTGGCCAAATGTCGTGTTGTAGCGGCCCACGTTAAACACTGTCAATGGTCCAAATGTATCTGAGGTGACCAAGTAGTCCCGGTGTCGAAACAAGAGGTGAATAGCAAAGAACTGTCTCCAGTCGGGCTTGCAGACACCGTACAAGAGGTGTGCCACATTGTGCACGCCAAAGTCATAAGGCACGCGGTGAACAAGGTGCGGCCTTGGCACCAGAATCATTTCTGTGGGAAGGCGTCCTGCATTCCAGTACCACAGCTCGGGACGGTAGTATCGGTACGAGTTGTACCAAAGTTGGAGAAACCGGGCATTCTTGTGGGCAACAAGAACCTGAAAATAAAGGGGCCAAACAACAATATGCACATTTTCGCACACAGCCCCAAGCAACTGTTTTTTACAGGTGTCATTGATGGGCACTTCAAAAGGAATCTAGGGGCTGCGTTATGTAAAGATTCTCCTGCTTTTTCCAATCTTTTGCCCTTCGTCACTGGCTGGCATGACACCATGCCTTCGTTATTGCCAATGTTAGCCATTCGCTGCGACAGGTGATAAGAAATGGATATAATCAAAGGAAAAGAATACTTACATAATGCTGACCCAGAAGTAGGTGTGAGCACACAGTTATTCTCATGACATCACCAGCACATACTGACATGCTTACCACATTTGTAATGAAGGCATATTTACCGTAATCAGTTTATTTTTCTACATCATGTGAGACTGCTTCCAGTTACCTGGGATATTATAATTACAATCTTTTCTACTGAAGTTACTTTTTTTCACATCCTTTACTTTGTACAGGCCAATAAAATCAATTTCTAAATATTCTATTCAAACACGTTGCTCGTGCTGTGAGCTGTTCTGCTTGTGCCCACACAGGGCAATTTCAGCTGTCAGCACAAGTTGGCAGAATAATCCAATACTCACTGATAATGACTCAACAATATTTTCGCAGGCTATGTGCTCACTCTCACTTGTTGGCACTCACTCATGTTCCTAGTCATGCCCACTCATACTCACCAACGCTCGTTCACACTCACAGTTATTTCTTACTTGTGCCAGTGTCATTTGCAAAGCAAGTAGTAATTGCAATTTAGTTTGGTCTCTCTCTAAGTATGGCACACACCCATGGTGAAGAATTGAACTGTGCAGAGATGAAAGGCATGCCGCATCGAACTTTACCGGTGGGGAGTTTCTATTGTATTCGTGAAACGTTGTCGAATACAGAAAGAATACAAAACTGTGCAGCCAGAATCATCACATTCCAGTACATTTGTCATCACAGTATTAGTGAAATTAGATCATTAGCAGCAGTTGGAATGCCCTTCAGCATTTTGAAGCAGCCATTGGAGCATGCAAAATCTAATTTTGGAGCACCTACTTCTGTGTTTGGAGCAGGTGTAAGCCTTCCACTAAAAATGAAATATAGTTTAGTGTCTTCTTTAGTTCATATAATCATTTACTGATAAAAACAAAGTGCAAAACAAGTGATTCACCACAGCAAGCTGTAATGGCAGTAGTGGTCATACATTAACAGTGACACGCTACCGGCGGCACTGTGCAAAACCACACAAGGAGCAATAAAGCAACACTAAAAAAGAGAAACACTCTTCAATTTTGTGGTATTAAGTAGATTATTAGAACAGCAAATGAAGGTCACAGTCCTCAATGAATTTGGTGCTGCAATATCAGCACTAGCTTGGCGTCCCAGATTTCAAAGTACTTTCTTGTATTTGGGCCATTATGGATCTGTAAAAGCTCTTGCAATTGGCTAAGTAGTCGTCCGTTCTTCTAGGATGGAATGTAGTACAACTCAACCAAAGAACTGTTATCTGGGCCTGAGCAGTTGCCATCAAAATCTATGACATCATCATTATCTGCGGCAGGAAATCCAAGGCGGGGTCGCCAACTGTCTTTCGTTCTGGCATCTCTTCTGGCTTAGCGAAGCCTGTTTTCACAGTAAGAGGGGCTCTTTTGTTATTTATATAAGTAATTTACTAGTGCAGCTGAAATTAGTCTCCTTTTATTTTCCTGTTAGGGAAGGACCACTTCGTAGGTTTGCTATTTTGAACATTTAAGTTTTGTTTTATGTACCATACCAGGGCAGTGTGAGCACGTAATGTTCTTTATTCCGCCACTCATACACACTCACAAGACAGGAATATAGGGCTAGACTACTTGCTTGTTCGCTTTCAACTTTCTTACTGCGAGCTTTATAAAAACACATCTATTACCAAAGACATAGGTGACAAAAAGCATGAACCGCAGTCTAGTACCTCAGTGCCATGTGTTTGGTTGTAATGCTGAATGCTAAATTTAACGACCTCAAATTATCTTCAAAAGTAGAATACAGTGCCACTAATAAAGTTGCAAGCAACACGAATAAGCACGGTGGACGCTGATCACCTTTTTGTTTACAAAGCACCATCGTGCATCAGCCCTTGATGTGTAAAACTACTGCGTTGATCATGCTATCGCAAAGCTAGCACGACCACCCAATTCACTGTAGCCTTATGCATGCCTCACAGTTGGCGAATAAAAATGGGAATCAATTCGATTCCATCACCTGTCACAGCGCCAGTCTCGCTGGCTGTGATGCCCTGAATGAATGTGGCCGATGAATGCAATGGCACCACGGTTTGTTTTGTATTGAGTGGTAGCTTCAGAATTTTCACACCACCGAAACTACATTGCGGCACAGCATTGGCACAATTCAAATGAAAAAGGCACTTTTGGAGCTGTATGAAGGAACAAATTTCAGTCAGTGCGAATCTCGCTTTGCCCACTCTCGCCACTGTGCAAAGTTGACCGACTGTGCCTGTTTCAAACATAGCACTTAAACTTCTTACAGCAAATTCTTTGAATCAATCATTCTTGTCTAAAGCGATAAAAGAACAGAACAAATTTCAAGAAATTATTCTTAATGAATGTAACTTATCTAAATTCACATAGCCGCCTTTATAGGTCCATTGAAAAACAAAGCTAACACTTAATATTATTACGGGGATGGTAGGAGTACAAAAAGACTATATTTACGATATATATACAGGATGAGTCAGAGTAGTCAGGATGGCTGACCACCACCAACACGCAGCAGCGAGCATCTCTGATCTTCTTCTTCCTCTCTCTTCTTTCATCTTTCCGTAACAATATTATTCGGCGTGTTCACATTAGTGTTTCTGAAAACGGTTGTCACTTCTCGTTTTGATGCTCTGAACTTTGTTTAGAGCTGCTTCTTTGTATACAGTGAATTTCCATCTTCCTCATCATCAGCCTATTTATGTCCAACGCATGACAAAGGCCTCTCCCAGTGAATTACCCCCATCTTGTACCAGCTGACCCCATCTTATGCTGGCAAATTTCCTCAATTCATCACGCCCCTAATTCTCTGCTGTCCTCGACAGTGCTTTCCTTCTTTTGGCACCCATCGTGTAACTATCATAGGCTACTGGTTATTTACTATACACATTGCATGGCCTGCCAACTCCATTTCTTCCTCTTAATGTCTGCCAGAATATCGGCTACCCTTGCTTGCATTCTAATCCATACCACTGTCGTACTTGTTATGCCTATCATTTTGTGTTCCGTCGCTCGTTGCACAGTCCTGAACTTCTTCTCAAGCTTCTTTGTGAGCCTCTGAGCTTCCACCATTTATGGCAGTAAGCTACCAGTAACGATTTAATTGGTAATGCCTGCCGTATGCACTACAACCCATTCTTATTGTTCTGTAGATTTATTTCTCATGATCTGGGACCCCGTGAGTAATTGGCCTAGATAAACATACTCTTGTGCATATTCATGAGGCTGGCTACCAATAAATGATTTTCATTCTTTAGCCAGCCTATTGAACTAATTTACATCTACACTGTGAAACCTGAATATAACAAACCTGGATAAAGCAACTTATTTGCACAGACATGTGAAACTTAGTAACCAATACTCATCTAACTTAAGTCCCTCACAACAGACTGGACAGTGGATACATTAAGCATGAGGCATCTGCTGCCAGCACCACAAAGCCACTTCCATGCAGCAAACAAAGTGATCAGGGGAGTTACTTTTATAGCTCTGTTTGTTATGCTTTTCTTGACCATGCATGCAAGAATACTTGGAGAATATTAAAGAAAGATCTTATCGATTGCTTACACATATGTCACATGGCTGGGGTGCGTAAAGGCACTAGCACAGTGTTTTCTTTTCGACAATGCAGCTTCGTGGGGCTTGGTGCAGCAAGCAGAGCATTTTCAAGATGACGACAAAGAAGCCGCGCGCTTTGCTGTTTTCCGGGAACGCAATATGACCGTCTGTTACTGGGGTTGTCTAAGCTATACTTGCCCAAGTGTTTTTGGGAGTGTGTATTTTTCCAGTGATCTATAGTTTCAACAGCAAGGCATAGAAGCGTGGATTCTTGTTCCAGAAGTGACAGTGCAACTGGGACAATCAACTGACGATAAACGGACACAAGGTTAGCTTAGTCTTGGTGAACTGCACTTCTCCACGGGAGATAACAAATTCTATATACTGAACTGCTGCCAGTTCAATGTCGGCATTGTGCGCATCTACAGTGTTATCAAGAAATGCTAGTGTCATCTTTTATAGAGAAGAAGAAGCAAGGCATGCGGAGTTGAGAATGAGCATTGACCATGGGAGCTAGCACAAGGAGCACAGGTGTGTGGAGAGGGGGTGGGTGGGAATTTCAAGTTGAGGACAAGATGCCTGGTAGGCGGCAAAGGTTCCGACTGCTTTTACACTTCCTAGTGGCCATGTGCAACAATCATTTAATCCAGGTTAATCTTTAATATATATTAATTCTTTTCGACATCTACGCTGTTCGTCATACTACTGGTGGCTAACAAAACGCATCATTAATTTAAAATTAAATTAAGGGGTTTAACATGCCAAACCCACTTTCTGGTTATGAGGCATGCCATAGTGGAGGACTCCGGAAATTCGGACCACCTGAGGTTTTCTAACGGGCGCCTATATCTAAGTACACGGGTGTTTTTCGCATTTTGCCCCACATGAAAATGCAGCCGCCGTGGCCTGGATTCGATCCCGCGACCTCGTGCTCAGCAGCCCAACATTGTAGCCACTAAGCAACCACAACGGGTCACAATGCATCATGAAATTTCACTTACGTTTGTTATAAGCAAGTTTCGAAAGGGCGAATTAACTGATATATATGAAACTGCTTTTTGACGTAATAGTACTGCGGAAACCTGCAAAGTGGAGAGAAGTAATTAATAAAGGGAAAATCAGACATCCACCTGTTCGTGGATGTCTGATTCCACGAACGGTGAAATTCCTCCTGGACCAGGACGAATTTTTCTTCAGCTTGAGGCTTTTCTTTCGAGGAACCTGTATGGGTTTCCTTTGTAGCAATTGCTACGAAAGGGTGGATGTCTGATTTTCCCTTTATCAAACTATTTTTTGTTTCTTTCTTTTGGCAAGGATGACTGTTCCTTATAATGAGGTTCGACTTATCTTAATATCAATGCCTTTACTATTCTTCCATCCATTTCTTCCATCAATGACCTGTCGGTTTAAATCTGATACTTTGGCACAAACTAGAAAGTTCTTGCAACAATACAGTTGCGTACAGTATCCGTATCTAATACGTGTGTCCCACGACGCACCTTTGATCGCGATCAAGCCCGGTCCGGATCGGATTTCTCGGTCGCGATTGGTGTCTTAGCGCAAGCTGCGACAGGGAGCCAATCGCGGTCGAGTATTTCGCTACGCATCGGACTTGATCGCGATCGAAAGTGAACGTGTGACACCCGTATAAGTCATGGTACCCTTTGCTCACTGATACGTGCACGTAAATCTGAACAGCACAGGTGCTCACAGGAAGGTGGAGACTGAAGCCAACGTTTTGACAAAGAAACTTGTCTGCGTACGTGAGCCCGTTGTCTTCGCCCTGATGAAGACAGATTCCTTTGTCGAAACGTTGGATCCAGTGGCATGGCCCATTCGAATGCTGTTGGTTACCTACTGCATCACCTATGCCATCATCCCACCAACCTGAGTGCCGAGGGCTTGATTCGGGTACCATCCCAGTGCCATTTCGAATCGCCGGAACGGCTCCAAGGAGCGCACGAGGTACGAGTCGCCATCGAGGAAGATGCCGCCGAACTTGCGCAGAATCCGGAGCCTGGTGATATCCGACGCGTGGTAGATGGAGCTGAGCCGCTTGCCGAATATGTTGCGCGGCCTCTTGACGGTCGCGAGCCGCAAGCCGGGAATCCCGGCGACCAGTGGCCAGTGAGGACTCGAGCGCGTCGACTCCTCGCACCGGTCGCAATGCACGATGAGCGAGGTGGGCCGCTGTTGTATCCACGCGGCTCGGATGCAAACAGCCTCAGTGAAGGTGAGTGATGCGTTGCCTAGGCGTACGAAGTGAACGACGTTGGGAACGATTGGCCAGTCGAAGCCCGTCACGTTGTCGGCATTGTCGAAGTCCACGATGTCCCCGGCCCACCAGTTCCGTACGGAGGCGGAGAGACGGCCCGTGCGGTCTGTCCGTCGGTAAAGGGCACGGAATAAGAAGAAAGTAGCGACGATGACTACTAAAAGGATTATGCGATGCGTGTAACGCATAGAGCTCCGTTGACATTGTACGACCAATGTTCAACTTAGCAGGCAGCACGAGCTTTGTTTGTCAACAAAACTTCCACGCCCGCGTCCGCGTCGAATTAACTTGAGAGAAAGAAAAGAGAGAGAGAGAGAGAAAGAAAAGAGAGAGCACTGGATAAAAGTAGAACGTTGGCATGCTTGAAGCATTTTGAGGAAGCCACCATCAATTTCCACGAATTAGAATTTTACCACGTTCTCACCAAAGCGTTAATATTATAAACGCCTATTTACAAAATCTATTTACCGTACTCACCGCACGAGCAAGAAAAATTATATCTGTCAATTTTAATAGCTAAAGTGTTGTTCATAATGGGCCCTGAGATCACAAATGTTCATTCAGGATCTCGGATGCCACGTCCGCGTTATGTCGATGAGCCTGAATGCCGCCGAGCAGGCAGCAAGCAATTTTGGTGAAAAATAGGTGCTTTCAATGTGAGCGAAACAAACTCACATAAGATCGTGCACGTGAACGGCGGCGGCAAAGTCTACTGTCACCGATGCTGGAAAGAGGAGATCGCTGGCGGAAGGGGCAGAAAAGCAAAGCGACGTGTTCTGTCGAACTCAGTGGCACTGTCGTGCACCTCTCGCCGGAGTTGAAGATTTAAAAGGAAAGTAAACATGTCCGCAAGCAAAAGGAGGCATTGCCACAACCAACTGAGTTTTGTAAGAGGCGTTTATAGAGGTTTGGTGGCAGAAGAGTTGGGAGACCACAAACAGAGGCGTACAAAAACAATATTCCCAATAGTGGGTCAGAAATTTTGACGCTGGGAATTCTCTCTCTCTCTCTCTCTCTCTCTGTGTGAGTGTGTGTGTGTGTGTGTGTGTGTGTGTGTGTGTGTGTGTGTGTGTGTGTGTGTGTGTGTGTGTGTGTGTGTGTGTGTGTGTGTGTGTGTGCGTGCGTGCGTGCGTGTGTGTGTGTGCGTGTGTGTCACAGAGATGGGTAGAGCATTAGGTAAAATAACAGCAACAGCTTGGTGGCGCAAGCCACCACCCCATTTCAACTTCGACGCTCATAGCATTCGTCCACACATATAGTATCGTCCCAAATTTTGACGAAATGTATTTTAAGAAGAGATGGAAATCAATCCAGCCACCGTGCGGTTTGAATTAGAACGCCCTGCACGGCAATGTGTAAACCAGGCCATCGCGCCACTATCTTTCTTTCTACTCGAAAAAACGGACTCCATGGACGGTTGGACGGATGGATGTTATGAGGGTCCCTTTACCTATTGCGAACTATGCTTTTGTACGGCTCCGTTTTTCGTCGTTTCCATACTTCCACTAATCTTCCAATAAATCGCCTTTTACTAATCTCTATTACGGACATGTTTACTTTTCCCTGCTCTCGCTGAACCCAAGGGCTTCAAGAAAGCCAGTGGTGCCTAAACTGACATCTGGGCAGACGTCTTCACATTTTAATAAAACATGCTCCATCGTTTCCCTACCTTTACCGCAGCAAGCTAGCACATGCTCTTCTTCCTTATATCTCGCGTTTTAGGTGCGTGTTCTAAGGCATCCCGATCTCGCTTCGAAAAGTAATTTCCACGACCATACAGGCCGCATACTTGCTGGTAAGTTTCCTAGTTCTGTTCCTCCACTGTCAATCAATATTTTTCCTGTGCAGATACCTAAACACTCTCCAAACCCATTTACTTTCGTCCATATTCCTCAGTCGTTCTTCATAATCAATTTTACTGTGAGCTTCCCTCCCTTCAAAACTAGTCCAGCCCATATCACCCAGCACAGCTTCATTTGTAGTCTTCCCGTGAGTGCCCAATACGAGGCGTCCCACTGACCTTTTGTTCTCATCGAATCCTGATTGTAACCCCGATTTAAAGCAAACAACCGCATTTCCACAAGTAGGTCCGGGAACCATTACACCTTTCCACATACACCGGAGCACCTCGTGCCTAACGTATCCCCATGGCGCTCTGTGCTTCATTATAACTGCCCCATTTCTCTTCCCCTTCACTGTTATTGTTTTTCCTGTGTTTCCATATATCTATTGCCTTCGTTTATCGATATACCAAGGCATTTATATTCTTTTAGCCGAGGTATTTCCTGGCCCTATATTGCAACTGTCTGTTCATTGCTTAGAATGACAGACAGCTGAGCTAGTTGGTAAGGATTCATTATGCAAAAAGGAGGTGAGGTGTGCAGACAGGACACAAGAGTAGAGAAGTGGACAACACGAACGCCGACTATCAACTGAAGGGAGCACTGAGGCGAAAAAAAGAAAGAAGACACAAAACTGATCTGCGCAAGCTCTGGAATGGTATACCACCACGTGTCGGTCGGGTACACGTGCCGGTCTACTTGATAGATAACTGTTAAGGCACTTAATCTCTTCCTCATATAAAGTAACCGAAGGCTGACTCATGCGCGCACTTCCACCATTATAGATATGCCATACCTCTACCATAAGACGTGTATCTTCATTCTTATGCCTGTACAATATCGCGCATTCATCTAACTCTGGCGTGCAGTTACAATCTTGGCAATGTAGGGAAAAATTAGCAGGCGATCCACCTTTTATGTTCCATTAGCCTTTGATTAATACACCGCCCCGTTTGCCCTACGTAGAACTGGCCACAGCTAAGGGGAGTGTTATAAACCACACCGACAGTCAGTAAAACCAGGTAAAACTGTTGTTCTTATTGTGCTTCACAGGACAAATATCTGTTCTTTTCTTTTTTTGCCTTTTACCTGCTCTTTTTTCCTCTGCACGGCAGCGCATATCTTACCTAACCTATCGGGCGCAGTGAAAGCGAAATTAACATCATATTGTCACGTGGTGGTGACGTTGAAGAACACAGTGGTAATACTGTGAAAGAAACTAACTTTTATTGGGCGAACCTGTGCCCACAAAAACAGGCTGCACTTATGACACAACGATAGCGGCGAACACGGTCGGCGATCGTCGAAAATCTGATCAGCGGGCCAAGCGCGTCGGCTTTTATACAGCTGTTGTCGAATGTTCCAGACTAATCGTTCGGACCCACGTGCCTTCCACAAAGTTCTACACCATTCGCGTCAGGTGATGAAATCAGATAACATAAGGTTCGGTGACAACAGACAGCGGATAGAAGCATCGATAACTTTCCAGAAACTTCGGGCACATGCAGGCGCGTCCCACGCTGTGCGATTACATTTGTTAGGCGGCGAAACGTGGTTGCCCGATAAAGATAAGTACACGTGTCAATATCTACTTGCAACTTTTTTAAGCCTGTGCGACACTGAATGAATGTACGGAATAGCCACTACTCTTTTTTTGCTATTACTTCTTTCTGTAATCACGTCCGTCCCCCTCGAAACCGACTTCTTTAGGCGTTCATCCAATGTGGACACTTTTACACTAGGATAACCTGCTTCTAATAGGCGCCAGAACTGCGCATCAAAACTGGCGCTCATTTTGTGCATGCAGGATCTGGTGAGAACAGACTTAAGGCACGACATGGCAATTCCGTTTTTTTAATACCTTGGAATGCTTGAATTGAAAGTTTAACAACGGCTTCGACGATCGAATTTAAGCTTTATGGTGGAGGATTAAAGTTTACCAAGGAATTTCCTCAGCGACGCGTAATTCAGTTTCTAGACATTTCCTTGGTCTTCGGAGAAAATCACGTTTGTTTGGCAGTACTCCCCAACATCTTCGTGACGAACTGACGAAGTCTTCACCGCCTTCTGCTTTCCGCACGCGCGATCGCACCACTTTTTTCTGTTTGCTACCGCGTTTGCATTCTACCAGACTCACTTGTGCCCTCAGCTGCTAGTCTGAGGGCCCCGCACTGAGTTAAATCATCATTACTGGTTCACCAAGGCGCAGTGGCGTAGCTAGGTCGTCTGGCACCCGGGGCCCTTAGCTCTTCTGTCACCCCCCCCCCCCCCCCCCCCGGGTGTAGTCGAGGAACGCGAGGATATCGACAATTTTCGGGCGTCTTCAGACGTATATGACACCCCCCCCCCCTACTGGCCCCGTGCACCCGGGGCCCACGGCCCCCCGGCCCCCCCTGTTGCTACGCCACTGCCAAGGCGACGTTCCAACGTCAGGACCATTATTGCAATTGAACTGCTCGCTTCGCACAATTCCTGTTGCGCCCCAACAGTCAGAAAAATGTGGCCCGCTGTCTCACCGCCATATATGGGGCGCCTATCGCCATAGAAGTACTTTCAATGCCTTATATCTGTGTATTGGTAGAGTGCCCTTTACTTAACTCATCTTGGGAGGAGTTAAAGTTAATCAGTACTGCTCTATGAAGTTGCATGATTTTTTCCATAGTGTATTGTATTAGCCCACAAGTGGCGGAACTATGTAGTAATAATGTATTTTCCTTTAAACATAGGCACCACTCGGGTCACCCTCCAGTCTCTTTGCAACTTCCCTGACAATGAAGAGACAACACCTACGAAACTTTGCAACAATCTCCCCTTATCGGTGAAGGAAAGCTTTTGGAATACCGTCAGGGCTGCGTGATAGTATTGGTCCCAAATTATGCAATAAAAATAATATAACAGGATTAGCAATAAAACAGGCATCACATGAACAGCAGACAGGAACATTATTTGCACACGCACCATTAGGGGAAAGGCCTTTCCCTGCCAGGCCTCAGTTAGACTAATTGAGATGTATCGCTTCGCTAATGTAGCTCGAGAATCGTAGCAGGTCATATTTAATGAGGCTTGATAGTGACGTATTGAAATCGTAATACACTGCCCGGTGTACTACAAGTGCAACTTTGCAATTGGGATCTTCGGTTAAGATAGGAACAGCAAGCATCTTTTTTGTTCCCTTTATGTTGCGCTTCAACTGAATCATGTCCCGTGACATCTGAGGCGTCTGCTTGGATATTTTTCTTTTTGTTGGCTCGGCCCAAAGCTAAAGATACAAATGGTTTTAAAACAATTCTAAAGCATGAGAATATCACTACCAGTGAAATCGGTGAAACTTGTTTACAAATAGCACATTACGCTTGCGTCATTGGCATGCTAGAGGACTTTAGGACATCTTAAAGACAACATGTTTCTTTTTTTACATGAACAAGGAGTAATGAAAGGTTCACAATATTGTGACCAAAGAGGCGTTGCTGATTTGTAACAGCATACTGATTAAAATTATGAAGTGCAAAGAAACGTCCAAAGGAGAATGCGGCGGTGGGTAAGTTGGTTAACAGACGTAACAAAGCAACGAATCCAGTTTGGCACTCCCTCTAGTCTGGTCCTTTGGTTGTTTTTTGCGCACACTCTATAGTGCCAAAGTAGAAGCTTGGATCTTAAACACACGTTGGTTATTCAAGAATATAAAATAAATCACGCGTTTTATAAGTCTTAAATAACAACCACATGTTTGTCGCCCACATGTTCTTAAAGGGACTGACAAATGGCCAGAATGTGTTGTGAGACGTTGATGGAAATGAAATGATCATAATTTATAATTATAGAATGCAGCATGCTGTTCTCAATTTTAGAGTGAATTAGAATGTTAAAGTGGCAAAGAAAGTCTTAAAAACCAGTAAGTGGCGGGACTCGGCGGTGAAGTCTTAGTACTTTGGATGTATTCTATGAGATTACTGCACATAAGTCGACTGTTGTTAAGTACAGCATAATTATTGCTTAATATGGCAGCTGGCATATTATTAGACACTTGCGCATTATTCTGTGCTTCGGAAACCAAAATTCACGCGTGGCTACGGAAACGCGCTGAACTCCGCATCACGTGTAAAAGCGTCGTTTCGCTTTCGATCCTATTGGTTTCGCTTTCATTGGCTAACTACTAAAGCAGTTTCATTTCCCGAAATGCCGGCATGGGGCCAGGTATCCACTGGAACTTTATGCAATTCCCAGCAATCTTAGCCCTGTGGTAAAGATAAGCAATGTCAAATGCTCCAGGTTGATTGATTAGGATGAAGCTACCAGAAATGAACTCCAATACCGCAAGTTCAAAAGAACATTTTTTACAAAAGCCGACGCTTCAAACATTGCAAAAAAAAATATGCCCATCAAGAAAAAGACCGCATCTCGAATCTGCCACTTCACCAAGATAACTTCCTGCGTTACATTGAGCCAGAAATGAGACCGAAAATTCCACGACCACTTCTTCGACACTTAGAGACATTGTGCCATCGTCTTCGACTGAACGTGGTATACGCGAACAATTATCTGTACCGCATAGGGCTTACTACTAACCCATACTGTGATAACTGTCGCAACTTAGATACAATTGAGCACATATTACTAGAATGCCCCGCGTACCGCGACGAGAGACAATTTTTTGAGCAACAAATGGACATGACTTGCCACGAACCGTTAACGTTACCGAGCATCTTAGGTCCAATGCCCGGCCCTTCAATACAGCGACGGGTTTTAGATTTATTGTTCAAATACCTGACAGAAATCGGTGTAATAGGAAAGCTTTAAAAATTGCACACTACATATACAAATTTACCCGCCATGTCACCTGTAAATATTAATATCAGGTCCACTCGGACATTTCATATTTATTTTTATCACTCTTTTTCTCCCACTATCTTCTGGAATCTTTTAATCCCATTCCCCATCCCTATAAAGAGTAGCATGCCAGCGGTTATATACTCGCCGGCAAAATTCTGTTTTTCTAATAAAGAGCGCTCTCTCTCTCTCTAAAGCAGTTGGACAGGAAACATATTATCGCATACATCATTTAACAATTCCGAAAAAAGGAATCGCACGCACATCGGCTTGATAAACAAAATCATACTTTCTCACAGCTACGGCCGCACTTTCGGTGTGCCTTCCACTAATGCCGGTGTATAATCGCTATCGCGCTCACCTATCACCGTTTTCAGCATGCTTCGACGAAGATGCAATGACGACAATGACATGGCAATGGTATGAGTACATAACTATGAGTGCATGACCACAATGGCATATGTTGACGATTATATCACGAAGCCTCTGTGACGGTTATTCCATGACGACGACGGTATCGTGAGAGTCGGATGACAGAGCGGGAATGACGATGATGGAACTACCATGACAGCATTACGACCACGCGTACATACCGTGTGGCCCTAGTTGGTAGACAGCTTGGGCCACTGGGTCGGCGTAGAAGGCGCGACGACGGCTGCGTGATGAGAGTAAGATATCACGAAGGTGGAATGACGATGCAGGAACGAACACTGCCACATCGCATCACGAGCACATACCGAGTGGCCCTAGCTGGTAGACAGCTTGGGCCACTGAGTCGGCGTAGAAGGCGTGACGACGGCTGCGTGATGACAATAGGATATCACGAAGGTGGAATGACGATGAAGGAACGAATGATGATGATGATGATATGTGGGGTTTTATGGCGCAAGGGCCACTCATGGCCAAAGAGCGCCAGGCAATGTTTTAATGGAGTCAGTGATGCAAGTAATGATCAATGGCGTCGTGGTTGGCTATAACGATGGAACCTGGCTGTATAGGGGCCTTAAAACAATAGTAAATTAATATATATCTATTAAAATTGTCACAGTGACTTTTTTGATGTACTACGAATTTAAAAGATATGTTCTCATGGAGGGATGGAATAAAATATGTAAATGCCAATAGCACTATTGCCTCAAGAGGCCCTTAAGTGCAAGGGCCTGTAGGCACGTGCTCTACAAAATGTTACTCTCGCAGCAGCAGCGTCTGGTAAGATGCTGTGCTACGAATCTGTTGGCCCTATAACTTGTAATGAATTAACATCTTCCAGATAGTTAAAAACGTACTTTCTGTGAAAAAACAGGTCAGCACCAAGCAACATTGCAGGATGAAAAGGAATGTTTTGTCGGTAGGCTAGAGGGAAGTGTTTTTTTCTTTTAGTTTCCGTTTCTCTACACTCCAGCTTGACATGGAGGACGGTTAGTGTCTCGCCACATCTACAGCATATGGGAGGTTCGCTACCGGTCAAGAGATAAGAGTGCGTGCCATACGTATGACCTATCCGAAGGCGGCAGAAAATGACCTCGATTCGCCGTATTTTTGTTATCGGTGGGAAATTTCGTAATTGTGGCTCGATCAAATGGAGTTAATTAGAGGTTTCGGTGTCCCACTTCTGTTGCCAATACCGCCTAAGTTTCTTGCGCAAAAATGGCTTTAAGTCTGAGGCAGGGATACCTACGGAACAGTTGCCAGCTTTCGTTGCAATGGATGTGGCAATTTCATCTGCAAGCATGCTGCCCTTAATGCCTCTGTGCCCAGGTACCCAACATATTATGACGTGCTGATTAGATGTATATGCTGTGCACAGGAGCGAATATAGCTCATTGAGTACAGGATTGTTGCGTTTCTGGAGTGACTTTAGGGATTTTACGACACTAAGGGAGTCTGTGACTATAATGGCCCTTTGCAATTTCATTTTCTTGATATGTTTAACAGCTGTCAGTACAGCATATGCCTCAGCAGTGAATATGCTTGTTTGTGGGTGCAGGACGTTGGAGTCTGAAAATGATGGACCGACGGCTGCATACGAAACACCGGCATGCGACTTTGAGGCAGCTGTGTAAAATTCCTCGCAAGAGTACTTCGACTGAAGTTCAAGAAAGTGCATTTCAATGTGTACCTGGGGAGCGTTCTTCGTTATTTCAACGAACGAAGTATCACACTCAATGAGCTGCCATTGCCACGGCGGACATAGCATGACAGGAGCCATAAGAGGATTTTCAAAAAGTGGAACATCCATTTCTTGACTGAGTTTCCGTACACGCAGTGAGAAGGGTTCTCTAACTGCTGGTCGATTATTAAATAAAGTTGCAGATGTCATGTTGTTTACACTTGGGTAAGAGGGATGCTCACGGTTTGCATTTACCTTCAGAAAATACATAAAGCTTGAGTACGACTTCTGAAAATGAAGCGACCACTTATTAGTTTCAACGTAAAGACTCCCCACAGGACTTGTCCTGAAGGCACCGGTCGCGAGGCGGATATCTTGGTGATGAACAGGATCCAGCATCTTCAATGCACTAGGGCTAGCCGAATGATAAACTATTGCCCCATAATCTAAGCATGTTCGAATGAGGCTCTTGTAAAGGTTCAGGATGCATTTCTTATCACTACCCCACGTTGTGTGTGACAAAATTTTAAGAATGTTCATGGTTTTTAGGCATTTGTTTCTGAGGTACTTCAGGTGTGAAATAAAGGTTAATTTCGTGTCTAAAATAACGCCTAAAAATTTGTGTTCTGTGCTCACAGGTGTGTGCTGTCCCTGAAGTTCAACTTCAGGATTTGCTATGAGACCTCTTTTTTGAGTGAAAAGAAGACAGGTACTCTTGTTGACATTGAGCGTAAAGCCATTTTCATCAGCCCACTTAGACACCTTGTTTAAACAAAGCTGTACTTGTCGCTCGCAGATAGCGAGATTACATGACTTAAATCCAATCTGAACGTCATCAAGATATACTGAATAAAATATACTACGCGGTATTGATGAGCGCAAGGAATTCATTTTTATGATAAAAAGTGTGCATCTAAGCACGTCACCTTGCGGTACCCCAGTTTCCTGTAGAAATGGTCTCGAGAGAACATTACCAATTCTGACACGGAATGTGCGATTTGATAAATAGCTTTCGATTACATGAAGCATTTTTCCGCGGATGCCCAACTCTGATAAGTCACGTAGAATTCCATACCGCCACGTGGTGTCGTAAGCCTTTTCCATGTCTAAGAATACAGAAAGAAAGAACTGTTTGTGTATGAAAGCGTCGCGAATATATGCTTCAATGCGAACGAGGTGGTCTGTCGTCGATCGGCCTTCCCTAAAACCACACTGATATGGATCAAGGAGCTTGTTTGATTCAAGGAAGTGCAAGAGCCTGCGATTTATCATTTTCTCAAAGAGCTTACATAGACAACTTGTGAGTGCTATGGGCCGGTAGCTTGCCACAGAGGACGGATCTTTACCTTGTTTCAAGACAGGGACTACAATCGCCTCTTTCCATGCCAATAGAATGTCTCCTGTTTTCCAGATAGTGTTGAAAATAGACAACAGAGCCATCTGCGTGTCAGGGTGAAGATGTTTTATCATTATGTACATGATTCTGTCGGCTCCTGGCGCAGATTTCCTGCAGCCGTTCAAGGAAGCTTTGAACTCAGCAATGCTTAAAGGATGATTATACGGTTCACTTCCACTAGCTTTACGGTTCAGCGCCTTACTTTCAGCTATCTGTTTACGTTGCTGGAATGACTGCGAGTAGTTCGCAGAGCTAGAAACTCGCTCGAAGTGTCCTCCCAGAGCATTCGCCTGGTCTTGAAGGCTGTGGCCTTCATCATCAACCAAAGGAATGTTGTAGGTTTGTCGAGTAATTAATTTTCTTAGCCTGTTCCAGAATTTTGCTTCTTGTGTATAGGAATTTATGCTTGTGACGTATTTTTCCCAGCTTTCTCTTTTAGCGATACGACGCGTTCGTCTGCCTTTGGATTTCACGTGCTTAAAGTTGATGAGGTTTTCTGCCGTTGGAGATTGACGTAGTAAACGCCAGGCTTTGTTTTGCTCCTTACGCGCATTCTTGCATTGCTCATTCCACCACGGCACGCGCCTCTTTTTTGTAGTCCCCTTTGTTTGTGGAACGCACTCTATTGCAGCGTCAATTATAAAAGCGGTAAAATAAGCAATAGCATCGTTCACACTAAAATCTTTAAAAGTGCTTCGCTGCATCTCGGTGATTTCCTCAAATTTTTTCCAATCTGCGGATGCAACTTTCCATTGAGTGGGGTGTGGTAGGAATTCATTTTGTTCTAAAGCTTTGAGGCAGATGGGAAAATGATCACTCCCATATGGGTTTTTGACTACCTCCCATTCTAGGCAAGGTACAAGTGTAGCCGAGCAGATAGCTAAATCTATCGCAGAGTACGTGCCATGTGCTGTGCTATAGAATGTCGGCTCCTTTTTATTTAATATGCATGCACCTGAAGAAACAAGGAAATTTTCTATTAAGCGCCCTTTGACATCGCATCGAGAGTCTCCCCAGAGAGTATGGTGCGCGTTGAAATCCCCAACGAGTACGTAGGGCTCAGGCAGCTCATCGATTAGACTAAGAAATTCTGTTCTTTGGAGTCGATATTGGGGTGGTATATACACAGAAGAGATTGTAATGAGTTTACCTAACAGTAAGGCTCGAACCGCAATTGCCTCAAGCGGCGTTCGGAGTTCCAAGGCCTGGCATGCTACACGCTTATCAACTATAATCGCGACACCACCGGACGAAGCAAAAGCATCGTCACGGTCCTTGCGAAAAATGTTAAATTGGGGTAGAAATCCTGTCTGTGTAAGTTTTAAATGGGTCTCTTGCACACACAGCACCTTTGGATTATATTTACGCAAGAGTTCCTTGACATCATCGAGGTTATGTAGCAGACCCCTGACGTTCCATTGTAATATTTGTGTCCCCATAGTTAATAGTGTGTGCGTGTGTGTGTGTGTGAGTGCTGTGTGTTAAGAGAGGAAATTTGATTTAGATTACAGGGCCTTCCCAGGCCCTGTAATGCGGAGTTTGTCTTTCTTGCCGCCGTCCTGAGACTGGCGGCGGTCCTTGGGCGCTTGCTGCGCCGTCTGGCTTGAAGTAGTGTCCATTGCCTCTTGAGAGGCACTGGACGTCCGCTCTTGTGAGCGGCGCGTTTGTCGTGAAGGCTTCACCTGAGCAGATGAGACCTTCGTGCCTACCAACCCTGAGGTCGATGGGCCCTCTTTCTGTGACGGCGAGGCAGCGTTGGCTGCTATCGCCGAGGGGGCTGGTGGCACAACTTCGGCCACACTCTTTGTGGGCCGGGCTGATGCCGGAGTCTGCTGCGGCGTTGCCCCCTTACGCGCCGCACCAACATAGCCTGCGGTATGAATGAATGAAACACGTTTCCGCGCTTCTTGAAACGATATATTCTCTTTAACTTTCAGTGTAATAATATCCTTTTCTTTTTTCCACGTCGGACATGATCGGGAATATGTGGCGTGATCACCGTCGAAGTTCACACAGTGGAGTGCGCCAGTGCAGTTGTCGGAAGCATGCTCTTGACCACATTTTGCGCAAGTGAGACGGCCTCGGCAACTTTGTGAGCCATGGCCAAATCTTTGACATTTGAAACATCTACGTGGATTTGGAATGTATGGTCTTACTCGTGTTTTTGTGTATCCTGTGTCGAGATACTCTGGCAGAACACTTGTAGCAAACGTGAGAAGGAGATGTTTTGTAGGAAGTTCTTTGTTGTCGCGCTTGATCGTTATTCTTTGTACTTTGACAACTTCTTGTTCCTTCCATCCTTCGAGTAGTTCTTCTTCATTCAGGTTCAAAAGATCGGCGTCTGACACCACACCTCTGGATGTGTTCATAGATCGATGTGGCGTCACTGTGACTTCGACATCACCAAAAGCCAGAATATTTGAAATCTTTTCACGTTGGAGCTGGTCACGTACTTCAAGCAGTAAGTCGCCGCTAGCCATTTTAGTGATCTTGTATCCAGGACCATGAACATCGGGGAGAACTTTCGCAACGGTGAATGGTGAAAGGGTTCTTACTGTCTTATCAGGGCACTGACTATGTATGACTTGGTAGCGCGGGAAGGATTCCGTGCGTTGGGCAAAGAATTGAAAAGTTGCTTCGGTGCGCCCTCTTTTCGAAAGAGGGTGATCAGGAAGTCGGGGAAAGGTGCTTAAAGCCATCAATAACTTATTACATTTCGGCAGCTATGCCAGCCACCCACCACCGAGCCCAACAAGGGGACGCTGCGAGACCCGAAGGAAACACAGACGCCAGCTGTACATAGCTACTATAACCCAATATAATAGATCCAAGGTTGGATGAACTACACCAGGTTAACCCTTGCTGCCTGGAGAATTGGAAGTAAACGAAGTGAGAAGAAGACAGGAAAGGTGCAAAGTGAGAGAGAAAGACGAAGGTTTAAGAGAGAGAAAGACAGGAAAAGGCAACTACCGATTTCCCCCGGGTGGGTCAGTCCGGGGGTGCCGTCTATGTGAAGCAGAGGCCAAAGGGGTGTGTTGCCTCCGCCGAGGGGCCTTAAAGGTCCAAACACCCAGCATCAGCTCAACCCCCAGGATCCCCCTTTCCCCAGACACGGCTAAGCCGCGCACGGCTACACGCGGGAGGGTCCAACCCTCGTGTGCTCGGGTACGTGGTGTCGCAACACACCAAACGCCTGCTTGCGCAGACGCGCCTGCGGGGGAAGGAACGAACACTGCCACATCACATCACGAGCACATACCGAGTGGCTCTAGCTGGTAGACAGCTTGGGCCACTGGGTCGGCGTAGAAGGCGTGACGACGGCTGCGTGATGGGAGTAGGATATCACGAAGGTGGAATGATGATGAAGGAACGAACACTGCCACATCACATCACGAGCACATACCGAGTGGCCATATCTGGTAGACAGCTTGGGCCACTGAGTCGGCGTAGAAGGCGTGATGACGGCTGCGTGATGAGAGTAGGATATCACGAAGAAGGAATGACGATGAAGGAACGAACACAGCCACATCACATCACGAGCACATACCGAGTGGCTCTAGCTGGTAGACAGCTTGGGCCACTGGGTCGGCGTAGAAGGCGTGATGACGGCTGCGTGATGAGAGTAGGATATCACGAAGAAGGAATGACAATGAAGGAACGAACACAGCCACATCACATCATGAGCGCATACCGAGTGGCTCTAGCTGGTAGACAGCTTGGGCCACTGGGTCGGCGTAGAAGGCGTGACGACGGCTGCGTGACGAGAGTAGGATATCATGAAGGTAGAATGACGATGAAGGAACGAACACTGCCACATCACATCACGAGAACATACCGAGTGGCTCTAGCTGGCAGACAGCTTGGGCCACTGGGTCGGCGTAGAAGGCGTGACGACGGCTGCGTGATGAGAGTAGGATATCACGAAGAAGGAATGACAATGAAGGAACGAACACAGCCACATCACATCATGAGCGCATACCGAGTGGCTCTAGCTGGTAGACAGCTTGGGCCACTGGGTCGGCGTAGAAGGCGTGACGACGGCTGCGTGACGAGAGTAGGATATCATGAAGGTAGAATGACGATGAAGGAACGAACACTGCCACATCACATCACGAGAACATACCGAGTGGCTCTAGCTGGCAGACAGCTTGGGCCACTGGGTCGGCGTAGAAGGCGTGACGACGGCTGCGTGATGAGAGTAGGATATCACGAAGGTGGAATGACGATGAAGGAACAAACACTGCCACATCACATCACGAGCACATACCGAGTGGCCCTAGCTGATAGACAGCTTGGGCCACTGGGTCGGCGTAGAAGGCGTGACGACGGCTGCGTGATGAGAGTAGGATATCACGGAGAAGGAATGACGATGAAGGAACGAACACAGCCACATCACATCACGAGCACATACCGAGTGGCTCTAGCTGGTAGACAGCTTGGGCCACTGGGTCGGCGTAGAAGGCGTGATGACGGCTGCGTGATGAGAGTAGGATATCACGAAGAAGGAATGACAATGAAGGAACGAACACAGCCACATCACATCATGAGCGCATACCGAGTGGCTCTAGCTGGTAGACAGCTTGGGCCACTGGGTCGGCGTAGAAGGCGTGACGACGGCTGCGTGACGAGAGTAGGATATCATGAAGGTAGAATGACGATGAAGGAACGAACACTGCCACATCACATCACGAGAACATACCGAGTGGCTCTAGCTGGCAGACAGCTTGGGCCACTGGGTCGGCGTAGAAGGCGTGACGACGGCTGCGTGATGAGAGTAGGATATCACGAAGGTGGAATGACGATGAAGGAACAAACACTGCCACATCACATCACGAGCACATACCGAGTGGCCCTAGCTGATAGACAGCTTGGGCCACTGGGTCGGCGTAGAAGGCGTGACGACGGCTGCGTGATGAGAGTAGGATATCACGGAGAAGGAATGACGATGAAGGAACGAACACAGCCACATCACATCACGAGCGCATACCGAGTGGCTCTAGCTGGTAGACCGCTTGGGCCACTGGGTCGGCGTAGAAGGCGTGACGACGGCTGCGTGACGAGAGTAGGATATCACGAAGGTGGAATGACGATGAAGGAACGAACACTGCCACATCACATCACGAGAACATACCGAGTGGCTCTAGCTGGTAGACAGCTTGGGCCACTGGGTCGGCGTAGAAGGCGTGACGACGGCTGCGTGATGGGAGTAGGATATCACGAAGGTGGAATGACGATGAAGGAACGAACACTGCCACATCACATCACGAGCACATACCGAGTGGCCATATCTGGTAGACAGCTTGGGCCACTGAGTCGGCGTAGAAGGCGTGATGACGGCTGCGTGATGAGAGTAGGATATCACGAAGGTGGAATGACGATGAAGGAACGAACACTGCCACATCACATCACGAGCACATACCGAGTGGCCCTAGCTGGTAGACAGCTTGGGCCACTGAGTCGGCGTAGAAGGCGTGATGACGGCTGCGTGATGAGAGTAGGATATCACGAAGAAGGAATGACGATGAAGGAACGAACACAGCCACATCACATCACGAGCACATACCGAGTGGCTCTAGCTGGTAGACAGCGTGGGCCACTGGGTCGGCGTAGAAGGCGTGATGACGGCTGCGTGATGAGAGTAGGATATCACGAAGAAGGAATGACGATGAAGGAACGAACACAGCCACATCACATCACGAGCGCATACCGAGTGGCTCTAGCTGGTAGACAGCTTGGGCCACTGGGTCGGCGTAGAAGGCGTGACGACGGCTGCGTGACGAGAGTAGGATATCACGAAGGTGGAATGACGATGAAGGAACGAACACTGCCACACCACATCACGAGAACATACCGAGTGGCTCTAGCTGGTAGACAGCTTGGGCCACTGGGTCGGCGTAGAAGGCGCGACGACGGCTGCGTGATGAGAGTAAGTTGTCACGAAGGTGGAATGACGATGAAGGAACGAACACTGCCACATAACATCACGAGCACATACCGAGTGGCCCTAGCTGGTAGACAGCTTGGGCCACTGAGTCGGCGTAGAAGGCGTGACGACGGCTGCGTGAAGAGAGTAGGAATCACGAAGAAGGAATGACGATGAAGGAACGAACACAGCCACATCACATCACGAGTGCATACCGAGTGGCTCTAGCTGGTAGACAGCTTGGGCCACTGGGTCGGCATAGAAGGCGTGACGACGGCTGCGTGATGAGAGTAGGATATCACGAAGGTGGAATGACGATGAAGGAACGAACACTACCACATCACATTACGAGCACATACCTTGTGACCCTAGCTGGTAGACAACTTAGGCCACTCAGTCGGTGGTGAGAGGGCGGACGGACGGACAGGCGGACGGATGGCGGACAGACAGACAGACAGACAGACAGACAGACAGACAGACAGACAGACAGACAGACAGACAGACAGACAGACAGACAGAAGACAGACAGACAGACAGACAGATCGGCTCGAAACGGCTCAAGTAGGCAGAGCAAGCCAATCATATTAAAATTGCGCATGCTCGCGATATCTACATCTCTGGTTGATGACATTTCTTTGCATCTGGTTGCGCTGCGCCGAAAACCCTTCCAGAAAACGTACCAACAAACCCGAATTTCTACTGATCGGGGCGCCAATACTAATACTCTTATTGTGAACGATAGCGGAAAAAAGTAAAAAAGCAGAGGCGAGCAAAGTGACCACATATGTCTTATTTATCTGGCTTGAAGCACAGCTTTAAGAGAGGCTCACGAGTTTTGACCATTGAAGGGCATCTAGGTCTCGAGTCTAGTGAAACTCGTATTCACACCATCAGATCAATGTTACCGATAGTGGCATTTCTGAATTCAGGATGAAGTTATTTTAGGCATGACGTAGGCCGCACATTGCCTGACCGGGCCCGATTGGGTACTTGAAATGATGAACGGCCTGGTGATCCTAATATAGCGCCCGACAATGGCCACACAAAATAAATGACGTTTTACCATGCTGCTCAGCCACGTATGTCGTCAATTCATCAGCTGGCAGATTTATCGAACATGCTCAAGGGGTCTTTTTTGATAGTCATTAAGTCGAATAAATGCGCAATTTGAGATTGATGTCGTGGGCAGTGTGCACATGACATTTGAGTGAGTGAGTGAGTGAGTGAGTGAGTGAGTGAGTGAGTGAGTGAGTGAGTGAGTGAGTGAGTGAGTGAGTGAGTGAGTGAGCGAGCGAGTTAGTGAGTCAGTGAGTGAAGAAACCTTATTGCAGGTCCGGCGAGGACGCGAACTCATCGCGCAACCGGCTAGTCCCACGTCGGGACTGGCAGGTCTAGCCCACCGGCCCGGTCGCGGGCACGCCGGACAGCCAATATTTGCTTTTCTGGAGCGGGGCTACGCAGAATCGAGTCCCACTCCTCCTTGATGAACTTGGGGTATGTCGACCCGCATTCTCAGAGCATGTGCGCTAGAGTGGAGGTCTGCCCACAGGACGGGCAGGCGTCGCCGCGATAGGGGTAAGCCTCGTGGAGAACGGCCAGACACGTATATATGTGCTGGTCTGTAGAAGTCTAAGCGAAACGGCTTGCGCCCTACTCAACTTGGGGTGAGGGGGTGGAAAGACCCTTCTAGACATGCAGAAGAATTTAATAATATCGTTGTGAGTAGCGGGAGCGTCCCTGTAGCCGTAGGGAGGAGGAGAGTCGGCGCTCCTTGCAGAGGAAGCGCGGTCGGTGAGGTGACTGGCAGCCTCGTGAGTAGACTCATTGAGGTTCGGGGAGCACCCTCGACCGTTGAGCTTGTCTCGCTCCGCTCTGAGGCAGTTATGCATAGAAATCGTGTACGTTAAGTGACATAGTACGAAGGCATTGATCAGCCTGAGGAGATTGTTTTCCTTCATGCCTCCGGTGCCGGTTTTAGAAAAATCTCATATTCGCAGGAGGGGTGACTCTCTTTCATTAGACCATCGTTGTCGCTGCACCCCAATGAGGGCAATCTCTGCTGAGCGCACTGCAACGCACCCAAATGAGGCGATATTGCGTTTCTTTTATTTATTTGTTTGTTTATGTATTACCAATTTATTCGGTAGCAGTGTGTTCGTATGCATACTGACACTGGGGTACAGCAAAAGTGGTTGATGACACTCCCTTGATGTTATTGATTTCATCCTGTTCGCAATAATTTCCCTTACGTGTACACTAACCAGCTCATTTCAGAAAGGTTGGTCTTTTTGACTTCGCGTACAGAGGGTTCGGGAATTCGGAAGTGCATTGGCGAGAAGTTACCGTTGACGGATGCTAACTATACTGATGTCATTTTCTGCCCAAGTAACCACTTACTACAGCTGTGCAATTCACACACGCGAATGCTGAGTGTTCCCGCAGAAATGTGTGTCACGGTTATTAACTCATGACTGGAACTTTTGAAGGCTTATTGACAACGACTTCTTCTATACCGTGCTTGTTCCTTTAAAGATATCTTAACATAACCTCCTGGAGCGTATAACGCAGCTCGACCTGTTCGGGTGGATTATCTGAAGAGGCAGACGCTACTTCCAAAAAAAGAAGACAATGGCCATGTTCAATGACCTGATTAACAAACTTCCACCACTTAACTTTTTTTGATTGTTCGCTTAGGACACACCGAAATTGCGAAGGTGTAGCCGAGCATTGGGTGCAGCGGTGGCGTAGAGGTAGAACACCCGTTTCGCGTGCAAGAGGTCCGTAGATCGAATCCCGGTGTCGGCAATTTTTCACCGAAAAAAAAAATCTGCGTGTTGACAAAATTGCATAAACAGGCCTGGAGTGTGGCGTGATCCCGGTGACCAGAAACGGTAACGCGCTCCCTCACCAGAGCAGGATTGCCCGTATTCCCCCCACTCCATATTCGCCCACTGGAGACAAGGCAGTGGGGGAACATGGCATAGGCACTAGGAATAGCAGGGGAGACTTATTAGTAGAGTTTGCAGAACAGAATAATATGCGGATAATGAATACCTTCTTCCGCAAGCGGGATAGCCGAAAGTGGACGTGGAGGAGCCCGAATGGCGAGACTAGAAATGAAATAGACTTCATACTCTGCGCAAACCCTGGCATCATACAAGATGTGGACGTGCTCAGCAAGGTGCGCTGCAGTGACCACAGGATGTTAAGAACTCGAATTAGCCTAGACCTGAGGAGGGAACGGAAGAAACTGGTACATAAGAAGCCGATCAATGAGTTATCAAAGCTACAGAACAGATATTCAGCTTTTACTCAGGAAGAGGACCTTAGTGTTGAAGCAATGAACGACAATCTTGTGGGTATCATTAAGGAGTGTGCAATGGAAGTCGGTGGTAACTCCGCTACGCAGGATACCACCAAACTATCGCAGGAGAAGAAAGATCTGATCAAGAAACGCCAATGTATGAAAGCATCTAACCCTACAGCTAGAATAGAACTGGCAGAACTTTCGAAGTTAATCAACAAGCGTAAGACAGCTGACATAAGGAAGTATAATATGGATAGAATTGAACATGCTCTCAGGAGCGGAGGAAGCCTACAAACAGTGAAGAAGAAACTAGGAACTGGCAAGAATCAGATGTATGCCGGCAATATCATTACTAATATGGATGAGATTGTCCAAGTGGCTGAGGAGTTCTATAGAGATTTATACAGTACCAGTGGCACCCACGACAATAATGGAAGAGAAAATAGTCTAGAGGAATTCGAAATCCCACAGGTAACGCCGGAAGAAGTAAAGAAAGCCTTGGAGATATGCAAAGGGGGAAGGCAGCTGGGGAGGATCACCTAACCGCAGATTTGTTGAAGGATGGTGGGCAGATTGTTCTAGAGAAACTGGCCACCCTGTATACGCAATGCCTCATGACCTCGAGCGTACCGGAATCTTGGAAGAACGCTAACATAATCCTAATCCATAAGAAAGGGGACGCCAAAGACTTGAAAAATTATAGACCGATAAGCTTACTGTCAGTTGCCTACAAACTATTTACTAAGGTAATCGCAAATAGAATCAGGAACACCTTAGACTTCTGTCAACCAAAGGACCAGGCAGGATTCCGTAAAGGCTACTCAACAATAGACCATATTCACACTATCAATCAGGTGATAGAGAAATGTGCGGAATATAACCAACCCTTATATATAGCTTTCATTGATTACGAGAAAACGTTTGATTCTGTCGAAACCTCAGCAGTCATGGAGGCATTACGGAATCAGGGTGTAGACGAGCCATATGTAAAAATGGAGATATGATCTCTCCAATGATATTCACAGCGTGTTTACAGCAGGTATTCAGAGACCTGGATTGGGAAGAATTGGGGATAAACGTTAATGGAGAATGCCTTAGTAACTTGCGATTCGCTGATGATATTGCCTTGCTTAATAACTCAGAGGACCAATTGCAATGCGTGCTCACTGACCGGGAGAGGCAAAGCAGAAGAGCGGGTCTAAAAATTAATCTGCAGAAAACTAAAGTAATGTTTAACAATCTCGGAAGAGAACAGCAATTTACAATGGGTAGCGAGGCACTGAAAGTGGTAAGGGAATACATCTACTTAGGGCAGGTGGTGACGGCGGATCCGGATCATGAGACGGAAATAATCAGAAGAATAAGAATGGGCTGGGGTGCGTTTGGCAGGCATTCTCAGATCATGAACAGCAGGTTGCCATTATCCCTCAAGAGAAAAGTGTATAATAGCTGCGTCTTACCAGTACTCACGTACGGGGCAGAAACCTGGAAGCTTACGAAAAGGGTTCTACTCAAATTGAGGACGATGCAACGAGCTATGGAAAGAATGATGGGTGTAACGTTAAGGGGTAAGAAAAGAGCAGATTGGGTGAGGAAACAAACGTGAGGTAATGACATCTTAGTTGAAATCAAGAAAAAGAAATGGGCGTGGGCAAGACATGTAATGAGGAGGGAAGATAACCGATGGTCATCAAGGGTTACGGACTGGATTCCAAGGGAAGGGAAGCGTAGCAGGGGCCGGCAGAAAGTTAGGTGGGCGGATGAGATTAAGAAGTTTGCAGGGACGACATGGCCACAATTAGTTCATGACCGGGGTTGTTGGAGAAGTATGGGAGAAGCCTTTGCCCTGTGGTGGGCGTAACCAGGCAGATGATGATGATGATGATGATAATGATGATGAGACGAGCATTAGTGAACTCATGTCTGCTCAGCAGAAACGTAACATCTAATGGCCCTTTCGAAATATTTGCGAAATATGTTGGCGTGCAGGGTAACACTTCTTAAAGAGCATTTGTCTATCAATTTGCGGAGATACCAACTACAGCGTTAATGCAGTTTATAGCAAATTTTAGTTCCGAATATCTAGACATGGGGGGTGCTATTTATGTAAAGGAAGCATGGCACCATTCTTGCTTAGCTATAATTTCGCAATTTAAACATAGTTCCCGAAGGGAGTAACTCTTAATATAATTAACGATATTTTTTATTTAGGTGTCTGGACATTGCGATCTGTGCAGGTCACTTCTCCTTCTTTCAGGAATCTTCCTGAATATGGTGAAACGGAACAGATCTCTTTCACAGGATATCTATATTTAAAATAATTTTGTTCTTACTAAAAAGCACAATGTGGTAAATTAACAAACTCACTGAAACAGGGTGTAGGTCCTTCTAAATTTAGGAATTTAAGCTGCGCACATTAGCGCCCTGTCAAATTTGTGGCGCATCATGGTGAATCAGCGGTGCGCATTGCCAAGCTGAGCTCTGGTTCGGCAGTTCGATGGTGGCCGCGGCTGCAACCGTACAGCGATATTGAACTGACAAACCAGTGCATGTTAGGTGAACCTGAGTTGGCGAAAACTGGTCCGGGACTCTCGCCTACAGTGCATCTTGTAGCCAAGACACTTTCGGGTTTGAAATCCGCTGAATCGTATCAACCTAGTTTGGACCCGGTCACGTTTATCGATACATTAAACCGCGTTCCGAAACCCGCCCGTCTACGTTATAAAATCGTTAGCACCATTGATTATGAGTATCCTTGATGACGACGTCCATTTGATGGCAGGATAACGATTATTGCATGGGGATCGGAGAAGGTAAACCCCAAAGGATGCACGTTTTTCCCAGAGTGGGCGTCGGCGGGCTCATCGGCTCGCAAAACACGTCTTGATCCCTCTTATCTTGCAAAACTTTCTGTGGCTTCCTTTGACGTCAAAACAAGGCGTCATCCCTTCTCGGCTGACGTTCTTCGCGGCGCGAAAAGCGGCGCACCGGACGGCCCCTGAAAACGGCTGTCGCATCTTGGGCGGTCCCGCCCCTTTTTGCGCCACGAACAACGGAGCTTTCCTGCAGAAAGAGAAACAGGAATGACCGGGCAGACAGGCGGTCGCGAGCGCTGTGCACATTATACATGCAAATTGCCACCTGGTACTTGTCACCTCGCGATGCTTTTTCCCCGCTATTGTGAGAGCTAGTTACGACATCTAAAGCAGAGTAGGTCCGACGTGAACTGCTTGATGCGCATCTAAAAAAAAGTAATTGTGCACTATGGGAATCGACGTGATGCGAAGGGTCTTGCAGGTAATTGGCCATACTGCCCCGTTTGGGTTACTGCAAAGCATTAACAAGTGCCTGAATGTATTTTTGTGAGGCAAGCGCTTGTCTGTCGTGTGACACGAGCGTTTGCGTTACAACAGCGCCAAGATGACAAAAACGCGGTGACAATTGTATGACGCTCTCGCTAAGTTTATGCTCGGCCTATTTGACACGAGCTTACGACATGCCGATTTCTGGACGCTATATAGCTGTAGGCACTGGACAGGTGTAAGTGAGAGAAGTAAAGATTGTGTTGCCACCTGCGACGAAGTGCCATACGCTCATATTGTCTATGTCTATGTCGTGCGGTCTATGTTAAAACAACAACAGAATATGTGAGCTGTCGAAGAAACGTTACAGACAGTTATACCTGGGTCATCCGTGAAGGCGGCAAATGTGGCAAAGCTTCTACGTAGAGTTGTATACAGGGAAATGACTCAGCCGTGTGCGCCGATCGCGAAAGCGGTGTAGGCAAACAGTCACCGTCTGAAAGCGTCAGCTGTTACGAGGGAAGAATGCGAGAAACTGGCACGTGACGCAGGTGCCAGACGGCGCAAGGAGGTAGCTGTCTTTTCCACGAGGGAAGAAGGTGCGCGGCGTTTCTTGATCAGATCTTTCGTCTCCTGCGATAGCTTACTGGTATCCTGTCTAACGGAGTTACCACCGATTTCTATTGCACACTTCTTAATGATGCCTGCAAGATTGTCGTTCATTGATGCAACACTAAGGTCATCTTCCTGAGTTAAAGCCGAATACCTGTTCTGTAGCTTGATCTGGAATTCCTCTATTTTCCCTCTTACCGCTAACTCATTGGTCGGCTTCTTATGTACCAGTTTCTTCCGTTCCCTCCTCAGGTCTAGGCTAATTCGAGTTCTTACCATCCTATAGTCACTGCAGCGCACCTTGCTGAGCACGTCCACATCTTGTATGATGCCAGGGTTAGCGCAGTGTATGAAGTCTATTTCATTTCTAGTCTCGCCGTTCGGGCTCCTTACGTCCACTTGAGGGTATCCCGCTTGCGGAAGAAGGTATTCATTATCCGCATACTATTCTGTTCCGCAAACTCTACTACTAACTCTCCCCTGCTATTCCTTGTGCCTATGCCATATTCCCCCACTGCCTTGTCTCCAGCCTGCTTCTTGCCTACCTTGGCATTGAAGTCGCCCACCAGCGTGATCGGGACCCAAAGGTTAGAGCATATAGGGTAGGCATGCAGATGTTCGATCCCGCCATCGGACACCTGCAGTTATTCCCTTTTATTGAAGAGGCCCAAAAACGTGGCGAGAGAGGAACCTACCACTAGAAAGTGGCGTGGTTGAGCCGAAGAATCTCTTCCACTAAAATGCCATGTCGATACCACGCACTGTGGGCGTCACACCGTGCTTCTCGACGGTTTCACCACGTTCTCAGTACCGAGACGGGGTACCGTAAAGCTTTTCCTTTAGCGCGTCTACACCCCTTCGCAGGACGTGATTAATTCCTCCTGTCAGTCATAACATTGGTGAATGTCATTTACGGTAGCACTGAACTAAGCGAATAGCATCCGCGACGTATAAAAGAGAACCACACCGCAGACTACTCTGTCTTCAATTCCTTCACGCTGTCGTCACAAGTGTTCTCCCTGCCGTTTCTCTCTGCGCCTCGGCTGGTTCAGAGACCTCCGGCACGTCCACTGTGCTAGATACCAAAGCCAAACGCGGAAAAGGACCCAAGCCATCAAGGTCCGCATATTACACCCGGACGACTGTAAATAAGCAGCGATCGGCTAACCTATTTCTTTGATTGCACTGCCTTCAGGATCGACCTGCTTTGCAAACAACATAAAAAAACCTTGCAGAGACGCAAATCGCGCACTGGTGTCAGGATCGGCCCACCAAGTCACCAAACGTATTTGTACGCTGTCGACGGCAAGCGCCCCGTTAAGATTACTCCAACTGCGGGGTCGACCCTGTTTATTCAGTGAGATGCGCAATGACACGCCAAACCTCGGGGAGGCAGGCGATAAAAACTTCGCTTGGAACGTGGAACCATTTGAGACCGACGCATGAATAATAAGACGCATAGCTGACCGCTAACATTCTTTTGTATGTCTTGCACTGCATCTGTATAAGCGGACGCGAAAAGAAAAAATACAAATAAGGCAGCAAAGGTGTAGCATATCCTTGAAAAAATTCCAGAAAGTTCCCACGTAAACCGTCACTTTCGTTTGGATTTCTTGTGTTTTGAAGTTTTTGTAGCAGAAATGCGACCAGTAAGATGAAGGCTTCACCAGTGACCTGTATTTTATTGCAGCAACACAGAAAGCTTGCAGCTCGCTCTCAGTTCACCGTAATAGGCGGACTTCCTTCAAATTCTACTTGCGTCACCTCCGGAGTACCACAGGGGTCTGTATTGGGTCCGCTTCTCTTCTTAATTTTTATTAATGACCTCCCACTCAACATCTCATCCACCATCCGCCTTTTCGCAGATGATTGCATTATCTACCGGCGTATAAATACTAAAGACGATCAAACTGCCCTCCAGAATGATCTGAAGCTTACTGAAAATTGATGCACATTGTGGATGATGGAACTAAACACTAGGAAGTGCAGTTTTATGCAAATTTCTCGGAAGCGCTCTAATTTAACTCATCCTTACTCTTTATTTTCTGAGGACCTATTGCAGGTAGAATCTTATCGTTACCGTGGCATCACAATCAATAGCAAATTAACTTGGGTCGATTCTTATCACAAAAATCAAGGCCGACGCTTCAGGTACACTTGGTTTTATCAGAAGATCACTTCCAACTTCCCCCGCTAACATACGAAAACTGGCATATGAAACTTTTGTCCGCAGTAGGCTTGAATATGCATCCGCGATCTGGAGCCCTCATCAGTCCTACCTAATTAACATGCTGAAATCCGTCCAGAACCGTGCAGCACGCTTCATATCGTTGATATACGAGTTTCATCCCAGCGTAAGCTCCATTAAACTATCGCTTGGCCTCACTTCCTTAGCTCTCAGACGAAAAGTTTCGCGCCTGCATGTGTTTATTCGATAACTAATTATTTCAATTTCCCCTATCTGCGTGGTTCCCTTATATCTCCTCCCATTCGTACATCGCGCCGCCTATTCAATTCAACTAGCGTCCAACGACTTCATGGCTCCACAGATGCTTTTAACAAATCCTTCTTCCCAACCGAAATTGAAGAATGGAACCTGCTGCCCGATTCACTAACTCATGAGCACGACGCGACAAGGTTTAAGGCGATGTTGTTAAATCATCTGAGTTGACATGTTTCTTTTTGCTCCGATTTGTGGTCATATCTAATTTTATCCATTTTTCTGTATTGAGTTTCTTTCCCCTGTAACCATTGTGTACTCGCCCTGTTGCACTAACGCCGACGTGTGTGGCGCTTGTGGCATAAAGCCAATATTGACAAGCACCGTTCTAACTGTCGCGTTCTTTGCTTCTTTTTTTTATGTCCCTGTGCTACATTGTTATTTTTTACCTTTGTTTTTATTATCTACATCGTATACGCTCCCCCCTTATGTAATACTTCGACAGGGGCCTTTAAGGGACAAAAAATGATGATGATGGTGATGATGATGATGAAAGAAAGTCGCTCGCTCTGTCATGTCTTCGTCACCGTGTAATCACGATGAAATAGCGTATTTTTTTTTCTAGGAATTGTTAAACAATATGCTTCACATCTTTACTTGGTTGATCATTGCGGAGTTTTAGTTGTCGCCGGGCAGTGAATTAAGACCATGTCTCAACTCACTTCTCTAATGGCGGGGTGTGCAGGGAACGGCGTCTTTAATTGTTCTTTTTTTTACACGAGCAATTGTGCAGTAGTGGGATAGGTTGTCGAGTTGAGCGCGAGTTCCAGTAAATTTAGAATAAGCTGAGTGAGGCTGAGTTATTCAGAGTAAGTGAAGGGAAACTGCCGATGGGACTAAGACGAATTGCGGAGCACGAGGTCGCGGGATCGAATCCCGGCCACGGCGGCCGCATTTCGATGGGGGCGAAATGCGAAAACACCCGTGTGCTTAGATTTAGGTGCACGTTAAAGAACCCCAGGTGGTCAAAATTTCCGGAGTCCTCCACTACGGCGTGCCTCATAATCAGAAAGTGGTTTTGGCATGTAAAACCCCAAATATTATTATTATTAAGACGAATTGCAATGGACGTCAATGATTACATGTAGACTGCCGAGTACGGCTTGAACAACATTCTATTTTAGTTAATTGTATTTCGTAATAACAAAATAAAATATTGTTTATTCAGGAAATGGAAATAATAAGTAGGACAGGACACTGCGAGCCACAGCGGCTTGTCGGACTGTACCCAACGAGCCGTTTAGAGAAAGGGCACAGAAATGGAAAACTACTTAAAGAAAACTCTCCGGATCCCACGCGCCGTGGAAGTCGGTTTGAACGAAGCTTTCATTGCTGTTTGTGAACAACGGTGTTGCTGCTTAGCGACGATCTGCGAGTAAACGTCGAACTACCCGAATGGACACTCCCTTTGAGAACTACCTGGCTCAACGCAATCACCTTGCGCTCGATGATACATATTACACGCATGACGACGAAGGAACGACTACGATGGAACGACCCCGACGGCATAAAGATAGCGGTATGATAACGATGCAATGGCGACGGAGAAATCACGACGAAAGCATGACGACTGCACCATTAAAATCAGTAGGGCAAAATGAACACGATAGAAGACAGCATGATGACGACTGCATGATTGACGCGATGGTGTGACGACGACGGCTTTATGATGACGTCTTGCCGATGCTAAAATGATGCCAACAGTATGAAGATGACGTCATGGCGACGATGCTGCGACGAATAAAATAACGGGATTGGAATGCCGACGATGGTGTGACGGCAAACGCAAGATGACATTGAGATGACGGCAGTAGATTGACAACGACGAGATGACTACAATGGAAAGAGCACAACAACATAACGATGACTCTGTTATGATGACGCGATGACGGCAATGACATGATGACGATGGAAATGATTTGGAAGGTATTGCGATGATGGCTTGAAGACGACGACATGATGACTACGTGCGGCGCAGTGACAGCGACAGCGTGGAAACAACGGAAAGATGAAGGTGAGGTGACATGACAGCGAAGAAATGATCACAATGGCGGAATGATGACGACGACACGAGAACGACGGCATGCTGGTGTTAGAGCTTCCGTCCGCACTGACGTGCATCACTAGCCGCCACGGGCCCCCTTAATTAATGCTATATCCGGTGCTTGCTTGCACTATGTCCAGTACCGGACAACCGGGCCGTCTTAATTCGCACTATTCCAGTGTTTGCACTATATCTGGTACCAGCTAATCTTGCAGGACCGTAGCCAGCCGCCAGCAAAGATGACAATGGTACGACAATGACAGCCTGATGACCACATTGTTTTCAATATGGCCCAAGTATTCCAGAACAGCAGCCAACAGCAGCGGAAAAGTCGAAGGGAGCGGAAGAAAGATAGAGAGGGAGGGAAATATGCTTTATTTCACAACGACTTTTAGTCCATGTTGTCAGTGTTTTAGTACCTCTGAGTCCCAGGTCTTGATGCTGAGTGCATTTGGTGGGATGTTATATAGTATTTGACGTGGGCTACCAGCAGTGCCCATAGTGTAGGGTGCATATTGTGTTGGAGTGGTCGAGCTCTCCCAGCTGTTGCGAAGGGAGGGACAAAATAAAATTAATTACATGATGTGGTTTTACATGCCAAAATCACTTTCTGATTATGAGGCACACGACAGTGGAGGACTCAGGAAATTTGGACCACCTACAGGGGGTTCTTTAACGTGCGCGTACTTCATAAGTACGTTAACACTTTGGCCCCCATCAGAAGGCGACCGCCATGGCCGGGAGCAAACATGGGACCTCCACCTCAGCAGCGCAACACCACAGCCACTAGCCGACTACGGCGGGCAAACAGCGCACGTAGGAGGGACCGCGTGCCTCACAGCACGCCTGAACTAAGAGAGTGGCAGCAGTTCACACATGTGCAGCGGCTGCTGCTGCTTCGTCTATCGCCCCCCGCTGGTGATGAATACAGAGAAAGAGTAACCGAGTGCGTGTACTTGCAGAGCTACAAGCGCGAACGAGTCGTCATGGGCGGTGCCTATTCAGCTGAAGACACGAAAGAACAAGAGCCTCATTTTCAAACGCATATTCTTGTTTTCCATTATTCTTATCATCCACCGATCCCAGCGGCAGCAGCGGTTAGGCGGATTCCTATTCAAGAGCTAATGCCGAGAAGAATAAATAAGGAAGAGAGAAATGTATCGCTACGAAATGCGGCACCAGGAGCGAATAGTGGCAGGCAATAGCGGTATAAGGCACTCATTGGAGCGCCGCCCACGAAGGTCGTTCGAGGAGATTTTCGGTTATAGGTTTCGTCACTGTGCTGTCGACGTGACATCAACCACAGCGGGGTTTCTTGCCAAACTGACGACCCGCGATGCCCCAGAGCACGTTCGCCCGAGACGTGATAAGCGCCTGACCTTATACCGAGGCAATCGGAAAGCGCTGTAACGCGTAAAAGAATGCGTCCCGCCGCTGCGCCCACCGCCGTGCCGGTCTTCCTTCCGGCACGCGCAGGTTCATTGCGTCATTCCCTTGCGCAACTTCTTTTTTAGGAGTTGGGAAATTCTCGCGCGTAGGACATTAAAGAACGAAAAACTAAATGTGCTGCGTGGGTAAACTCACGTGGCTGAAGTGTACCCGCTCAACTAGCGGGACTCGTTTTCCCGACAACGTATGCGTTTCTCACGTTCACGAAAGCCGAATCTGTCAGTACATACAAAAATACGTAAATGCCCCAAATATTGATCTTGTTCTTCGAACAGGCCACAAACAAAAACTATCGTGCCATGTTGACAGCTGCTTCCGCAAGGAGGCACAGTGCCCACCTGGATGAAAGAGGTGTGGGCAGAAAAGGCGCAGAACAAACTGACAAAACACAGAAATGGGGAGTCGAGCGCCGAGAAACGCAGCAGCTGAATGAAGCTCGTATGCAGATCACAAGCGTAGCCGCCGTGGTTGCTTAATGGCTGTGGTGTTTGGCACGAGGTCGCGCGATCGAGTTCCGGCTTCGGCGGCCGCATTTTCCACGCGGGCGCGAAATGCGAAAACACCCGTGTGCCTAGATTTAGGTGCACGTTAAAGAACCCCAGGTGCTCCAATGTTCCGGAGTCCCGCATTACGGCGTGCCTCATAATCAAAAAGTGGTTTTGGCACGTAAAACACCATAATTGAAATTGGAGCACGAGTGTACGTGTTGCCTAAGAGAGAGGAGGAGGAAGAAGAAAAGGAAGGTTAAGCTTGGACACTCCCATATAGAAGTTCTTGGTCGGAAGTGGAGGAATGTTTATTTGTTTTGAGGCACTTTTGTGAATAAATTCTTCGTACGTTATATTTAGTGAATTTCTTACCGGAAATTTATCGTTTCATTAATAGCTAAGCTTCTTTCCTAGTATGTGAATCGTGAGTCCACCGCAGCAAATAAGCACTTGACTTACTGAAGGAAAACCAAACCAAACCATGCACTCATGCGTGCTTCCACAAAAAGATTGCCCAGTATGCATTTAACTGATATCGTACGAGCCCACCTAAGCAAGATCGCCACTGACAACTTACATAATAGCCATATTGGCTCCTCTTTCTCCGATGAGAATGCAGGCATGGGCGTCTTCTCTGGATTGCTTCTGCGCTCTCTTGGCATTTCCTATAGTTCTCACCCATATTTCATGCAGAATCACTAGCGTTTGCCATAGCCTTACAATTATTTCCTCTCTCAATTGTACATCATATGCTAATATTACTCACTTACCTTTCTTAATGCACACCACTTACTGCGTCCTCACGGTCAACCATTCTGCAGTAATTTTGTTCAATGGTCCCTCTGCACTTGTCAAGGCTGCGCGCTTTGTGCAATGGGTCTTCGTGAACTGAATTAGGGTGAAATGTCATATTCAGCCGCCTGAGTATGTGGTACATTTCACTGCTGAGCCCGTTTTACTCATGAAATTTTACTGCCAACTGAACTGCAACTTGTTAATATACTGCATAGTTGCAGCGAAGCAAGTATTTTATTTCAGTTCAATAAAGGATTAGGCATTGGTCATTCCACTATAATAGGTGAGGGAAAACGTATAACTTTACGCGCTAATAAATTTATTTTTGTGGTTACCACCTGATTTGGGTAACAGGCAAAATTTAAAGTACGAATTATTTGCAGCCTCGCGGAGGAACAGTGGCTGGCGGTTATGAGGGCGTGTGCAGGGCTTCACTGCAGGCTTGAGTTGTATCCGATTAAAACAGCGTTTTTTGTGTTACCCCTGGAAGGATTATAGAGGAATGTACATTTGCGGAACAATCACAGTTCTTTTGGATCCCTCGTTTACTGCTCTACCAAGTTAAGTGCCACAACCGACTGGTATTGTTATTTGGGAAGTTACGTAACGATGCGTGGCCGCCAGTCCCGTACAACCGTGTAGAGCGCAGAACGCTGCTGCGGTTCTAGACGTACTCAGCCCACCGCGGAAGGTTAGAAAAACACCTATACATAAGCACAGCGGAGAAGTGGCTATACGTCAGACGGCTCGACCGATAACTGCAGAGGCGTCATTCAAAACACACGGAACTGTTCTCCACTTCCGGTGGCGTTTGCTCTACTTCCTTATTAAATAAAAAGATGTTGATCCATAACGATTTTTATAAACAGCGGTTGAATTTGTTAATATACGCTTTTTCTTCTTGTTTGGGTGTTGCCTTGGCTCTCTCCCTTAGTAGGTCGCTTAACTTCTCAACTCTTTGCGACTCTTGTTTCCACTTGCCAAGTTTGCACGAAAAGTGCTGTACAGTTAGGGAATTACCAGACGAGGTAACGGGTGACAGTCATAATGCTTATGGATTTAACAGGAAGCCTTAGCTCGGGTGCTCCTATCTAAACACATGTAAAAGGAGCATTCGTTTTTCTCGGCAACCACTGTAACAAGTTTGACAAGGTTTGTTGCATTTAAAAGAGAAACTTAAAATCTAGTGACTGCTGGTTTCCAATGTTTGATTTATATTGTCAATATTTTACTGAAAAATTGGCAAAAAATAAAATATTTTCAGAAAACGAAACTATCCCGTTTACAACTCTAACTCAGCAAGGAAAAATGATATCACAATTGTGTGAATTGCACCTTATGTTACATCTAAAAGGGACAACATCGGTATGTTACACATGAATCTAAAAAAATCTATTATATAGAAATACAGCGCTTGCAGAACCCTTCTACACAATGCAACAAGTTAGCGTAATACATAAATTGACATATCGAATTTGTCCGCCTTCAATGATCTAATGGATGCCGTTTACAGAACCGCGGTATCTCTTTTTGATGCAGAGCTATTAATTTATAAACTCTGTGCGTCTATTCTTTCCGACTTTTTGAAAATCTTTTCACAAAATTCACCCCATAAATCGAAATTCCGCTTCCAACAGTCACTAGAATTTACCTTCTCTCTCAAACGCAACAAATTTTATTAAAATCGGTCCATGTGTTATCTAAGAAACGCGTTTTTGAGTTTTACATCTGTTTGAGTAGGCCGCATCGGAGTTTTGCCCGAGCTAAAGCTTCCTCTTAACGGTTATTGAAGGATTTGATGATGGACGCTGTTTCGCATAATATTATTTTCCACCTTATCTAACTCATACCGCGGGTATATGGTTCCGAGGATCTGCCACCGTCGCGGCGGGCCGTCACTCGAGGAAATAATGAAGCAATAGGACAAGTTAAACGCAACTGGCGTTTTGTCAGGCCGCAATACGTTTCTTGTGCATACAGACCAGCTGACTACGAACGGAATCTCTTTCCGGGTCCCTGGATCTGTCTAAACAAAGAAGGCTGAACTAACGAAGCAACAGCAATGCGCGTGACCGTTGAAAAGGAGGTGACGCTGAACGCATCTCGAGTTAACCGCGCGGTCGCCGAGTCTATGAGAAAAATGGCCTTCACACCCCAGGAGGAGGAGGAGGAGGAGGAACTTTATTATTGCAGAAACCGTTGCGCGAATTATTCCTGGGTGGTTCCCTCTGACAGGGCTCCACTGGCGATCGCGGCTCGCCGGGCCTGGTCGAGGGTCTCCGGTTGGTTTGCCAGGTCCAGTTCGGAGAGTCTCGCCTCCGAAGACCACGTAGTGAGTGTGTGTGTTGTGAGTGTGTGTGAGTGAGTGTGTGTGTGACTCGTGGCGAAATTGCGTCGCCCGGACGTTGGGTGCATTCGTGTGTTATGTGCGCGAGTGTCGCTGTGTGGTTGCTACACCAGGGACATGTTCGGGACGTATAATTGTCTGGGGAGATTGCGTGTAGACGAGACAAGTGTGGGTATGTGTTAGTTTGCAGGCGGCGCCAGTCCCTTGCCTGGAGTTTATTGAGAGCTTTGTGTGGGGGAGCGTATTGTGTTCTTCCGAGACGTTGGTCCTGTAGTATTTGTTGACTTGTCGTTAATAGCTCGTGGGTCGCTCGTCGGTCTGTCGGGGCAGAAGAACGGTGTGGTCTGCCGCTCGGCTAGTGAGACCTCGAGCTGCGCAGTCCGCCTCTTCGTTGCCCCGCAGGCCTTCGTGCCCGGGGCACCAGACGATACCGTGGGTCCATTCTCACACCCCAGGAGATGCCGATAACTACCGCCATCTAAAAGGAGTGAAAAAGGCAGCAAAATGTTGACCGCCAAATTACTGTGAAATCTCAACATTGATTTGGCGGCGCCTTAGGAATGTGTGTGACGATTGGTGGCGTGGGCGGGAAACGGGGGGGGGGGGGGAGGCTATGCCGCTTAATTTCGGGGGGTGGGGGGCCGGGCCCCCCTTTGGGTACGAGCCTGACTGAATGTATGAGTCGTGGCAGCGCAGTTCCTTATCTCAGGCAGGGGAGCATGAGGTCATTTACTTAGGAATAGGTCGTTTGCTTGGGCTTGTGACACTGTGAAAGCCTACGAAACTCGCCAACTCGCAAATTTAAGCCTCGCAGCGAGACTTGAAGCAGCGACCCGCCGTGGTTGCTCAGTGGTTATGGTGTTGGCCTGCTGAGCACGAGGTCGCGGGATCGAATCCCGGCCACGGCGGCCGCATTTCGATGGGGGCGAAATGCGAAAACACCCGTGTGCTTAGATTTAGGTGCACGTTAAAGAACCCCAGGTGGTCAAAATTTCCGGAGTCCTCCACTACGGCGTGCCTCATAATCAGAAAGTGGTTTTGGCACGTAAAACCCCAAATATTATTATTATTATTGAAGCAGCGCCGATCGCGCTAGCTATTTGAAATGAGACCATCTATGCAGCGCGAGCTTGCCGCTGCTGCATTACAAAACGGAAAGGCTACTAGATTTGCCGTGTTTACATTTTATAAAAGCTAACTACACTATGCTGCAGCTTATCGCAGAGAGCGTCGGCAACATTTCAAACCGGGAACGACGTAGCTTTCGCCAGGCAACGTCCGTGTGTCACGTGCATACGCGCTTATCTCTAACCTGGCCTTCACTCCGAGTTTGCAATCTCCGTCTGCTCATTTGCGACGCGCAACCTTGACACGTTCATGTTACGTAGGCATTGCACGAGCGAAAGTGCGTCTCAGTTTACGTTGCGCAGCTACGCAAGGCCACCCGCGCAGCTGTAATTCTCGTTTTGGTTGCGCTTTCACAAATGTCTCGCCTTCTGGCACGAGTCCCGCTATCACCTCCACTCCAATTTGGCACGCTTCATAATGACAGCGCGTGTTCCTTCGACGGATTACGCTTGCATGGCGGGAGATTGCGTAATGAAGAATGCACTGGGGAGACTTGATTAAGTGAAACATAGCCGTGTTTCATGTCACTAATCTAAACCAAAATAAGCACACGTGTTCACGAACATGCCGCTGCTGCACTGCCGATTTATTCAGAATGTGAACCACACAACATGGGTCAAAATACCCCAAAACGTGTCACGCTCAGGACACACTAATGCCCACTGCGTCACAAGCTTCAGTATAATGACACATTTAATTACATATGTTCGTGAACTTGGCACTGTCGCGAAACAAAATTCACAGTAAACAAGGAAATAATGCAAAATACATTATACGATGGAAAGCACCTCAAAAAACAGCAAGCTGCGAATAGTTCTAATGAAGTAGTTTAAAAATAGAAAAATGAACATGGTTGACATATTAGTGAATGAAAAGAGGAAAATGCATTTCTTTTACGATTATCTATCGCATTGAGAAAAAGCAGTGAAAAAAGAACTCCTGCTTGCTTGCATGGTTGAAGCCATTAAGGAAGCAATTTAGCACATCACTTTCTTGCCCCCACCGGCTGGGCGTGTTGCGCGCTTACTTGCCCGTGCAAGTTTATTCTTGTCCCTTGTGAAGAAATGAAGCTGGCATCTGGGAGAAAAGTGCACAATTTGCGCCGTGATCCCGAGCGCACCGGCAGATCTTCGAACAGTCAAGGAACGGCGCCAGGCAAGGACACGGTGTCTCCTTTTTCAATGCACTTATCGCTTCGAACAACGACCGTGGTGTCCAAATCTTTTTCTAACACTCTGACGCATTGATAGTGGAAGGTAAAGCCGTCAGCTTCCTGTCGCCGTAAATTCCATTTCTCCCGCTCATCGGCCTCACTAGGCAAACAAAACAGCGATACCTTTTCGCTGGTACTTCTGTAGCCGGAGCCACAACGCTGTACAGGTCAACACATTATCTCTTGAAATGAGGAAAGCCGACTGTCGATGCCACAGGACTACTTGGCCGGCCAGCCATAGAATAAAGAGCGAACTGACGCTGTGTGACGCAGCGCGCAGCTTTCGTCTAGCCCCCACCGAGCTCCCACCGCCGCCGCGTGACTGCTGCGGCAACATAGCAAGCTCTCCCATAGGGTTAGGGAGTTTCGTGGCCAGAAAAGCATTGAAGGACTCCGGTCTCTACCTAATGATTTGGGAGTCGAGTGGAAGCCGTGTGTGCCTTCCAACAGCATGCCGAAACAGGCACGGCATCGAGGCGTAACCGTCAAGGCGCGCCTAAACCGGAGGGAAGCAGTTTGCCCTAGAGGCTTTAGGCGCTTTGCGATGATCAATACCCTTCGCCTCCACCGTCAACAGCAGAGCAGCCCAACGGTGCCCTAGAAATTTATCAAGCGTGATAAGCACCCGCGCCAGCGCGAGGGTGACGTTAGCCGTCATTCGGGGCACTCTCGAAGCGAGTGCGTGGCGCGAAATAGCAGCGCCGCGTAGCGGCCCCGCCGCTGGTGCTGCGCCTGGAGCCGTGGTCTCTCCACTTTCGGTATATATATATATATATATATATATATATATATATGTGTGTGTGTGTGTGTGTGTGTGTGTGTGTGTGTGTGCCTGTGTGTGTGTGTGTGTCTACAGGTTTCGGAAACCTGGTCGGGTCCCAGCCCTCCCCAGACAGATGATAACTTTCCGCATATGTACAGTATCCTTCTCTTTCGACTTCTGTGGTCTCTGTGTCCTTTGTAACAATAATCCTTCAGGGCAACAGGATGTTTCGCTTGCAACCCCCCCCCCCCCCCTCCCAGCTATGTTGCCGCATTTCGCGGCTGAATTTGTGTTTATGCGTGTTGCGTTCCGTCTGTGTAATTTTTACAACGCACCGGAATATACTGACCAATCTTGTTTTCTGTTGTGGCGCCGACATTCGGACAACGAAACAAAAAATTGGGAAGGTTGATTTCGCCCAGCTTAAAAGCTTTCATCAGCTATTCCCCTCCATTGTGGCCTGTTCGCTAGGCTCCCACAGGGCTAGCTATATTGCAAGGTACAGCTCTATCGGGGACACAAAACGACTGCCTTGTTAGTGTTCCTAACTTGTATCCTGCATTTTTGGTGTTAGTTCTTCCTTTTAAAATGATTTTTTGTCTAAATCCTTCATTCTAACTTAAGTATTTCTGCACGCTTTTTATGTGTCCAACCCATACTTTTAAACAATTGTTTTAGTTTATTTTAATATTGTATTAGTCACAAGAAAGTGCACTTGTAAAAATGACCTGCTTCTTGGGTAAGCCCCTGCATTGGATGAGAGACATTGTTCGGCAACAAGAACCGCAACGTTCTCAATTATAGCCTCTATTGCCGGGCACGCAAAAGATGGCCAAGGCAAGAAGCAAATCCTCGCAGTAAAGTCCTGCAGCTTGGAGAGAGAGCGAGAGAGTGCGCTAGGGGAAGGGAAAGGGGAAGTAAAGAGGGAAATAAGAACGGGGATAAAAAGAAAGGCGTGAAAAATAAAAGAAAGAGGGACGGGATGGGGTCATTGCAGTCTTTCTATAGGCCACTGCCTCGTAAAAAGGTCAACAAACGCTTGGCCGACTTTCGGTGCGACTACAGTTCATGTCGGCATTCCAAGACTGTCTGTTCTGAAATTGGCCTGTCGTCAAGGTGTGCCAACACGGCCGCTAGTGACAGCCGGTGCGCGCTATATCGAGGAGAGTGGGAAAGTACGTGTTCTATAGTCTCCTCGCTGTCGCAGTGAATGCAAGCCTCGCTCTCGTCCATACCGGCTCGGTAGGCAAAAGATCTTGTGAAAGCAACACCGAGCCACAGTCGGCAAAGTACTGCTGTGTCGAGTCGAGAGAGTCCAGATGGGGGTCGAAGTCGAAGGGACCGATCCAGTCGGTGTAGACGTGTGTGCTTAAACCTTGGTGTGTTCCATAAAGATCTTATGGCTTCATTTGCAAGCACAGGAATTTTATGGCTGCGTCTTGTCTTGAGAATGGAATGGCGTCTTGCAAACCCTCCTCATGCGCAGATCGGGCTGCTGGTTTATTTCTCATTATGTCACTTGTCAAACTATCACTTGGCCTCACTTCCTTAGCTCTCAGACGTAAAGTTGCGCGCCTGTGTTTATTCCATAACTAATTATTTCAATTTCCCCCATCTGCGTGGTTCCCTTATATCTCCTCCCATTCGTACATCGCGCCGCCTATTCAATTCAAATAGCCTCCAACGATTTCATGGCTCCACTAATGCTTTTAACAAGTCCTTCTTCCCGACCGAAATTGAAGAATGGAATCTGCTGCCCGATTCACTAACTCATGAGCACGACGCGCCAAGGTTTAAGGCGATGTTGTTAAATCATCTGAGATGACATGTTTCTTTTTGCTCCGATTTGTGGTGATATGTAATTTCATCCCTTTTTGTGTATTGAGTTTTTTTCCCCTGTAACCATTGTATACTCGCCCTGCTTCCCTAACGCCGACGTGTGTGGCGCTTGTGGCATAAAGCCAATATTGACAAGCACCGTTTTAACTGTCGCCTTCTTTGCTTCTTTTTTTATGTCCCTGTGTGCATTATTATTTTTTTTACCTTTGTTTTTATTATCTACATTGTATACGCTCCCCCATTATGTAATACTTCGAGAGGGGCCTTTAAGGGACAATAAATGATGATGACGATGATGATGATGATGATGATGATGAAAGAAAGTCGCTCGCTCTGTCATGTCTTGGTCAGCGTGTAATCACGATGAAATAGCGTATTTTTTTTCTAGGAATTGTTTAACAATATGCTTCACATCTTTACTTGGTTGATCATTGCGGAGTTTTAGTTGTCGCCGGGTAGAGAATTAAGACCATGTCTCAACTCACTTCTCTAATGGCGGGGTGTGCAGGGAAAGGCGTCTTTAATTGTTCTTTTTTTACATGAGCAATTGTGCAGTAGTGGGATAGGTCGTCCAGTTGAGCGCGAGTTCCAGTAAATTCAGAGTAAGCTGAGTGAGGCTGAGTTATTCAGAGTAAGTGAAGGGAAACTGCCGAAGGGACTAAGGCGAATGGGAATGGACATCAATGATTACATGTAGACTGCCGAGTACGGCTTGAACAACATTCTATTTTAGTTAATTGTATTTCGTAATAACAAAATAAAATATTGTTTATTCAGGAAATGCAAATAATAAGTAGGACAGGACAGTGCGAGCCACAGCGGCTTGTCGGACTGTACCCAACGAGCCGTTTAGAGAAAGGGCACAGAAATGGAAAACTACTTAAAGAAAACTCTCCGGATCCCACGCGCCGTGGAAGTCGGTCTGAACGAAGCTTTCATTGGTGTTTGTGAACAACGGTGTTGCTGCTTAGCGACGATCTGCGAGTAGACGTCGCACTACCCGAATGGACACTCCCTCTGAGAACTAGCTGGCTCAACGCAATCACCTTGCGCTCGATGATGCATATTACACGCACGATGACGAAGGAACGACTACGATGGAACGACCACGACGGCATAAAGATAGCGGTATGATAACCATGCAATGGCGATGGAGAAATCACGACGAAAGCATGACGACTGCATCATTAAAATCAGTAGGGCAAAATGAACACGATAGAAGACAGCATGATGACGACTGCATAATTGACGCGATGGTGTGACGACGACGGCTTTATGATGACGTCTTGCCGATGCTGGAATGATGCCAACAGTATGAAGATGACGTCATGGCGACGATGCTGCGACGAAGAAAATAACGGGATTGGAATGCCGACGACGGTGTGACGACAAACGCAAGATGACATTGAGATGACGGCAGTAGATTGACGACGACGAGATGACTACAATGGAAGGAGCACAACAACATAACGATGACTCTGTTATGATGGCGCGATGACGAAAATGACATGATGACGATGGAAATGATTTGGAAGGTATTGCGATGATGGCTTGAAGACGACGGCGTGATGGCTACGTGCGGCGCAGTGACAGCGACAGCGTGGAAACAACGGAAAGATGAAGGTGAGGTGACATGACAGCGAAGGAATGATCACAATGGCGGAATGATGACGACGACACAAGAACGACGGCATGCTGGTGTTAGAGCTTCCGTCCGCACTGACGTTCATCACTCGCCGCCACGGGCCCCCTTAATTAATGCTATATCCGGTGCTTGCTTGCACTATGTCCAGTACCGGACAACCGGGCCGTCTTAATTCGCACTATTTCAGTGTTTGCACTATATCTGGTACCAGCTAATCTTGGACGACCGTAACCAGCCGCCAGCAAAGATGACAATGGTACGACAATGACAGCCTGATGACCACATTGTTTTCAATATGACCCAAGTATCCCAGAACAGCAGCCAACAGCAGCCAACAGCAGCGGAAAAGTCGAAGGGAGCGGAAGAGAGATAGAGAGGGAGGGAAATATGCTTTATTTCACAACGACTTTTAGTCCATGTTGTCAGTGTTTTAGTACCTCTGAGTCCCAGGTCTTGATGCTGAGTGCATTTGGTGGGATGTTATATAGTATTTGACGTGGGCTACCAGCAGTGCCCATAGTGTAGGGTGCATATTGTGTTGGAGTGGTCGAGCTCTCCCAGCTGTTGCGAAGGGAGGGACAAAATAAAATTAATTACATGATGTGTTTTTACATGCCAAAACCACTTTCTCATTATAAGGCACACGACAGTGGAGGACTCAGGAAATTTGGACCACCTGCAGGGGGTTCTTTAACGTGCGCGTACTTCATAAGTACGTTAACACTTTGGCCCCCATCGGAAGGCGACCGCCACGGCCGGGAGCAAACATGGGACCTCCACCTCAGCAGCGCAACACCACAGCCACTAGCCGACTACGGCGGGTAAACAGCGCACGTAGGAGGGACCGCGTGCCTTACAGCACGCCTGAACTAAGAGAGTGGCAGCAGTTCACACATGTGCAGCGGCTGCTGCTGCTTCGTCCATCGCCCCCCACTGGTGATGAATACAGAGAACAAGTAACCGAGTGCGTGTACTTGCAGAGCCACAAGCTCGAACGAGTCGTCATGGGCGGCGCCTTTTCAGCTGAAGACACGAAAGAACAAGAGCCTCATTTTCAAACGTATATTCTTGTTTGCCATTATTCTTATCATCCACCGATCGCAGCGGCAGCAGCGGTTAGGCGCATTCCTATTCAAGAGCGAATGGCGAGAAGAATAAATAAAGAAGAGAGAAATGTATCGCTACGAAATGCGGCACCAGGAGCGAATAGTGGCAGGCAGTAGCGGTATAAAGCACTCACTGGAGCGCCGCCCACGAAGGTCGTTCGAGGAGATTTTCGGTTATAAGTTTCGTCACTGTGCTGTCGACGTGACATCAACCACAGCGGGGTTTCTTGCCAAACTGACGACCCGCGATGCCCCAGAGCACGTTTGCCCGAGATGTGATAAGCGCCTGACCTTATACCGAGGCAATCGGAAAGCGCTGTAACGCGTAAAAGAATGCGTCCCGCCGCTGCGCCCACCGCCGTGCCGGTCTTCCTTCCGGCACGCGCAGGTTCATTGCGTCATTCCCTTGCGCAACTTCTTTTTTAGGAGTTGGGAAATTCTCGCGCGTAGGACATTAAAGAACGAAAAACTAAATGTGCTGCGTGGGTAAACTCACGTGGCTGAAGTGTACCCGCTCAACTAGCGGGACTCGTTTTCCCGACAACGTATGCGTTTCTCACGTTCACGAAAGCCGAATCTGTCAGTACATACAAAAATACGTAAATGCCCCAAATATTGATCTTGTTCTTCGAACAGGCCACAAACAAAAACTATCGTGCCATGTTGACAGCTGCTTCCGCAAGGAGGCACAGTGCCCACCTGGATGAAAGAGGTGTGGGCAGAAAAGGCGCAGAACAAACTGACAAAACACAGAAATGGGGAGTCGAGCGCTGAGAAACGCAGCAGCTGAATGAAGCTCGTATGCAGATCACAAGCGTAGCCGCCGTGGTTGCTTAATGGCTGTGGTGTTTGGCACGAGGTCGCGCGATCGTATTCCGGCTTTGGCGGCCGCATTTTCCACGGGGGCGCGAAATGCGAAAACGCCCGTGTTCTTAGATTTACGTGCACGTTAAAGAACCCCAGGTGGTCCAAAGTTCCGGAGTCTCCCATTACGGCGTGCCTCATTATCAAAAAGTGGTTTTGGCACGTAAAACACCATAATTAAAATTAGATCACGAGTGTACGTGTTGCCTAAGAGAGAGGAGGAGGAAGAAGATAAGGAAGGTTAAGCTTGGAAACAACAACAACAACACTCCCATATAGAAATTTTTGGTCGGAAGTGGAGGAATGTTTATTTGTTTTGAGGCACTTTTGTGAATAAATTCTTCGTACGTTATATTTAGTGAATTTCTTACCGGAAATTTATGGTTTCATTAATAGCTAGCTTCTTTCCTACTATGTCGATCGTGAGCCCACCGCAGCGAATAAGCACTTGACCTACTGAAGGAAAACCAAACCAAACCATGCACTCGTGCGTGCTTATCCAAAAAGATTGGCCAGTATACATTTAACTGATATCGAGCCCACCTAAGCAAGATCGCCACTGACAACGTATATAATAGCCATATTGGCTCTTCTTTCTCCGATGAGAATGCAGGCATGGGCGTCTTGTCTGGATTGTTTCAGCGCTCTCTTGGCATTTCCTATAGTTCTCACCCATATTTCATGCAGAATCACTAGCGTTTGCCCTAGCCTTACAATTATTTCCTCTCTCAATTGTACATTATATGCTAATATTACTCACTTACCTTTCTTAATGCACACCACTTACTGCGTCCTCACGCTCAACCATTCTGCAGAAATTTTGTTCAACGGTCCCTCTGCACTTGTCAAGGCTGCGCGCTTTGTGCAATGGGTCTTCGTGGACTGAATTAGGGTGAAATGCCATATTCAGCCGCCTGAGTATCTCTATAGATGGCCCTGTTATAAAAAAAATAGTATTAACTTATGGTGTTTCACTTTCCAACACCACAATCTGATTGTGAGGCGCGCCGTAATGGGGGACTGCGGATTAATTTTGACAATCTGGGGTTCTTTAACGTGCACCCAATGCACAGTACACGGGTGTTATTGCATTCAGCCGACATTCAAAGGTGGCGGCCGTGGCAGGAATACGATCCTGCGACCTCGTGCTTAGCAACGTAAGAAACCACTGCGGGTCCTGTTGTTGCCGACTTGAACGTATGGCACTGTGGCTAGGCAGTCGGCTCTCAAGATTCTGCCAAATATACAAATATACTGCTTCATAGGCGCCGTCTACGAGGGGACTGCGGGGCCCGAGCCTCCCCCCGCCTCTGACGATGCCAGAGCCTCCCCCTTCCCCCCACTCACGCACACACATAAGCTCTCATTACTACAGCATTTCTGAACCATATCATTTGAGGTTTCTTGTGACTTGCTTCGACCTTGTCACTTACAATTCTATTGTGGCTAATCGCTTACTGCATCATTGTTGGCGCGGACGTACATGGCTTCTAATTCATACTTTCGCTTTATTTCTACAGACCCTGAGAATAGGAGGACAAGCGTATTAGAAGCACTAGCGGAGGCTCTCTCATCCGTATTTCTAACGTCAGCATTGTTTTAAATTTACGCTGTAAACACCATACACATACACAATATATTTAAATATATACAAAGTACAAATTTCATCACAATTTTAAAGAGAAGGAGGTAGCCAATTAACCATTATTTTTTAAGGTATGGATAGCCTATGCATAGAGAATGAAGATGTTTCTGCATGTTCACCTCGCTTCAAATTGCTTCGCGTGCTTTTTTTTGTCCCTGAAAAAAACCTATAGACTTCAGTGACCCCTCCGGCAGAGTATTTTATTACCGGCGTGTGAAATGCACGTGAATTATATGTGTCTCAGCATTGCCTTTCCAGTAAACAATGCTAATGACTCATCAAAAACATTTCTAATAATTTATAACCTTTAATAGGCATTGAAACATTGTCACTTGCATGCAGAGGCCATAAATGTATACAAGGTTTCCTTTGAACTATCGTTCACCAAGGTTTAAAAACGAGCAATGCGTTACTCGAAGAAAATCTAGTGCTTATTGCTTCCATAACAGCGGAGTAGCTGCCAGCACTTTTCTTGTTACTGATATTTAATGAGGTCATTGTAATTAATTATCTAACTCGGGACATGCTATACTAATTATCGAAGTGTCAATGAGGCATTTGTAGGCACACCCAAGGGATATCTAACTGCGGTGCTTTCAGCGGCGCACTAATTTCGTACTGATAAATAAACCCTGCGAAATATGGAGAATACCAAGTCATTGCGCTCCCACCCGCATCATAAAGCAACGCCCTCGAACATCCTCCCCCTGAGTTAGCCCGGACGAAATAAGGGAAATGAATAAAAAAAACAACATCGTGATCGAACTAGTGCCCTATCTGCCGCGCCACGGCTGATAGTAACACGTCCCGTTTGGCGTTAGTGGGAAACAAGCTGCGATACGTCTTAGCCTAAGTAAAGTACACGGACAGACAGACAGACAGACAGACAGACAGACAGACAGACAGACAGACAGACAAATAACTTTATTTAATCCTGAGGAGCTACCAGGACCTCCTAACGGGAGGCCATTGTAGCCGCTGGCCGCGCCCACGTAAATGACAGAACGCCGTGACGCTCCGCTCTTTCCTGGGCCCTCTGGATAGCCTGGGCTTGCTTTCGGAGTACCGTGCTTCTGATGGCCTCCTCCCATTCGGCTTCACTGGAGAGGAAGTCGTTAGGCAACGTGGGACATCGCCAGAGCATGTGAGCCATTGAGCAAAAGGTTTCAGTGCAGTCGGGACAACTAGGGTCCACATCCGAGTACATCCGACTGAGGAATCCCCGCGACGGGAAAGATCCCGTCTGCAGCATTCTAAGTGTAGCTGACTGACCTCTGCTGAGCTTCGGGTGAGGCAGAGGATAAATTCTCCGACCAAGTTGGTAATGTTTAGTGATTTCATTAAATGTGAGGAGTGGATCGTTCTGCTGAGGCCCAATAGTTCTAATGAAGTAGTTTAAAAATAGAAAAATGAACATAGTTGACACATTAGTGAATGAAAAGAGGAAAATGCATTTCTTTTACGATTATCTGTCGCATTGAGAAAAAGCAGTGAAAAAAAGAACTGCTGCTCGCTTGCATGGTTGAAGCCATTAAGGAAGCAATTTAGCACATCACTTTCTTGCCCCCACCGGCTGGGCATGTTGCGCGCTTACTTGCCCGTGCAAGCTTATTCTTGTCCCTTGTGAAGAAATGAAGATGGCATCAGGGAAAAAAGTGCACAATTTGCGCCGTGATCCCGAGCACACCGGCAGATCTTCGAACAGTCAAGGAACGGCGCCAGGCAAGGACACGGCGTCTCCTTTTACAATGCACTTATCGCTTCGAACAACGACCGTGGTGTCAAAATCTTTTTCTAACACTCTGACGTGTTGATAGTGGAAGGTAAAGCCGTCACGTAAAGCATTTTCACCAGACGTGTCTGCGTTGGGAGCGAAATGCCCTACAGAATAAAGAGAAGCAAAAAATAAAGAATGAGTGACCTTCAGCTGCGGGAGCCAAGCGACGGGGTTTCCGTGGTGCCACGGGGCAACACGCTCCTGTCATCATGCGAGGAAGTTGTTATGCTGTGAGCAGAATCCCAATTTCAGCTAGTTGGCTAATTATGCCTTTAGAGAGGCTCTGATACTCCTCGCCTCCTCAGTATGTTGTTACTTAGCCTCTTGCGCTCACTTTCGTGGTTGGCGGCAGAAACGGAGACGTTCACCGCCAGTGCACGTGCTCTCGCTCATCCGAGTTGCAGGGCGCTTTCGTCGCACAACGCCAACTGTCACATGGCTTTTTGATACGTAAAGCATCGAAGTGGATTTGGCACATTGGATCTGACCTCGGTCTTTACATAGCCTGCCTCGATTGTCTGGATAGTTATATAGCCTGCCTCGATCGCTTGAGCCAAAATGAATTATAAGGTGCTTCATTATTCGCTTTACATTGATTACATTTTGCTCGCCCCAGCCTTTTAATAGTTCAGCTGCGGTCACATTGATCGAGTCGTCATAGAAAACAGCGCCACGGATGGTGTTCATCGTGCGGTGCGGAGATACTGTCAGTGTACTAGGGTAGACCACTTTTTGTGTTGTTTCTTATTTGGGAGTTCGGAAAGGAGACTGACGCTAGCCCCCCTACGATGCTTTGTAGCGTGCGCCGAGTATTTCAGTCAGACATTTTGAAAACAGGAAAGTTGAGATCCTTCTCACCGTCTTTTCGAGTTCATCGGAACGGAATCGGGGGAAGACTTACTTCTGGGTACCAAAAGATTGGAAGACTTTTTAGTACGATCAGGGAGGTTGGGTTAAAAGCTGTCCATAAGTACATCTGCAGATTTCGGCAGTAACGCCGGCCGCTCACCGTGAAATCCAACAAGACGACGCCGCAGCACTTACAAAACACAAGTCCTGCGGACGCCACCTGTAGGTATTTGCTATCAACAATTATGTACAGTTAAGACTGGCTGCTCCAAACAAGTTTAACCCTTGCTGTTCAGGAAATCAAGAGTAAATAGAATTAAAGAGCGGACAGGAAAGATCGGAAGTGAGAGACAAAGCCGAAGATTGGCGAGGAGGGCAGGAAAAAGGAGCTACCGATTTCCCCGGGTGGATCAATCCGGTGGTGCCATCTACGTGAAGCAGAGGCCAATGAGGGGTGCTGCCTGTACTGAGAGGCCATAAAAGTTCAAACACTCGGCACCGGTTGAACCCTCAGGATCCCATTTTCCTCGGGAACGTCTAAACTGCGCTCAGCTACACACAGAAGGGTTCGACCCCCATGTGCTCGAGTCCGTGGTGTCGCAATACACCAAACGCCTACAGACGCAGACGCCCCTATGGGGGTTGCTCATTTATAGTACGGCTACAGATGTGCTGGTTGACCGGCTCTGTTTTATACCTGATACTACCCAATACAGCCACCTATTCTGACTAAATATCTCAACTACAACAAACATGCGTGGTCGATTGCATCATTCGTGCAATAAAACGAATAGTATTTTTGGAAGTGTTCAGTTATTTGCTTACAATCATCGACGATGATGTCAGTACAATTTATCTTGTACCTTTGCCTTTTTTCGCCTCCCCCCCCTCCCCTCATTACAGTTATCCTGGCGGAGCGTAACAAACTAGTTGCTTCTCTTTGGTTAACTCTTCCTCCCTTCCCATCTCATTTATTTCTCCCACTGGTCGTTTATGTCGACCTATGTAAGTCGTGAAAGAAAGCCTCGAAGCAAGTAGGCTCCCTAATGTCGAATGAAAACAAAAGGAACGAAGGACAGGAATGCAGAGTAACAAGTTGTACGTCCTGTGCATCTCGCTATGGGCTGTGCGTACCCCAGCGATGTGTGGTGTTCGCTGCAAAATCTTAGCTGAATTAAGCAGAGCGCTGCTTCTTGAATAAAAAATCACCGCCCCTTCCAGTCCGTGAGGATAGTCTAACAGCGAAGCTGTCTTAGTTACAGTGAGTGTTACACCATGCAAGTGAAACTTCCCAAGCAGTCTATATTGTAAATATTTTGTTTCACCATTCTTTCACCTCATTTTTCCTTTCGCGTGCTTCGCGTGATGAACATGCTTTAGCAGTGCTTTTTTGCGGTTCTCCAAGTCATTTTTTTTTTTGCGCGTGAGGGTTGTAGTTGTGTTTTGCCGTGGTTTTGTTTCGCGCGCAATTTGCTCACACCCGTGACCTTCCCATAGTTGTAGCTGGGATAGAATGTGCGTCACTACTTATCCAAAGCTTCGTATATTGGGTGCAAGGCCCAGGAATGGAGATGCGGACGCTGCGATCGTTTCGACGATTGTTTAAATTGGATTGACGACTGACGTCCTTGTGTTTCATAATGGGGTTACGCACACGTTCAACTGCGACGGAGAGAGCGAAGTCAGTGACGCAGTCCGCCGTTGTCGCTTGCGTTCGATGTCTCGAGTTTGCTCAGTGACGTGGTTAGCAGCATTCGCCCAACACTGCAACTTGCGTTTCTTCAAAATTGCTTCAAAATTAAATCTGTCCGTCACCTAGGACAATGAATGACTCGTATACCCTTAAGCCATGACCCATAGCCCCGTAAACGCGGCCTTCCCATTACGAAGACAGAAGTGAAATTACACGCTGGAATGACGAGCGGCAACGGAGCCAGCTGTGGAAGAAAACGACGACGCTCGAGCCATTGATGACGGTGACAGTTTTAGCGAACTCCGGCAACGACGGCACAGGGCCCGCATAAACAGCCTTGCTGTAAAACGGCACGGTAACAAGACTATAAATGTAAAACCGAAATGCCAAAGTCACTATGCTTCCACAACACATAAGCCTATAAACATGAGGACGGGCTTTTACGATGCTACAGACAACAATGTGCAGGACATACTTGGACGACAAAAAGACAAATGGGTTTGCATAGGACATTGCTGATTTTATTTTAAGAGGCAATTCTACACTATTCAACGCTAATTACATAGATATTCGGAAACTTATGCTACATATTAATTTGGAATAATCCACCCATTTCTTGACCAATCCCCCATCGTGGGTAGGAGCCACACGCGTGATAGGCAACAAGAACAACAACAGTGGTGGCAGGTATTATGTGGCATTTGTTAGTTATGGACGAACGGAATTACGGACAATTTTTTGCGGGCATGAAACTTTACCAACTTACGCCTCGTTCGTATTGAAACTCGCTGTCTTGACAATGGGAATGGTACAAACGCACAAGTCTTAAGAAGCACATCTCTTCTTGTCTCGTCAGAATGGACTGCATCAGTGTGGTCAGGACCTCCTCTAAATGAAAGGAGCGGAAGTGCCATGGATACTGCCATGCCTGCGCCTGGTACAGTTGTGTGCCAGCACGGCATTGCACTGTATGTCAGCACGACCACCCGCGACCGTCTCGCCGTACGCTGGCGTGACTTGAAGGTTTCCATCCTACGCCTGTAGTCTTTCCGAGAGCTTCTCGAATAAGAGACAACTTTTGCCCATAGGGTGTATAATTCATCATGATCTTCAGCTTCACCATCAGCAGCAGCAGCAGCCGCAGCAGCGTTCATTAAGTCCACTGCAGGATGAAGGCTTTTTCTAGCGGTCTCCCATTACGCCTGTATTGCGGTAGGTGATTCCAAGTTATGCCTGATCATTTTCAAATTCCATTGAACCAACTTATTCTCTGCCTTCCTTGTCTGGGCTTCCGTTTTCTTTACCTTGAGGCAAAAACTGGCACGCTAACGAGGACGCAGGTGCGCCCTTTCGCCCGCTCTGCTCCGTCGAAGCGCGCTCCTGATGTGACGTCGCAGCAAGCGGGCCCTCTGTCGAGGCCTGCTCGTGACGTGGCGTCGCAGCCAGTGACAATGCGAATGCAGGAACCGTTTCGCTACTACAGACGACAGACACCGGCATTTTCGCTCAATGGGCCATTTGACGCTTGCGCTTCGGAAGTGTACAACCATTGCATTCTACCGATGCTAACATATGGCGCCGGAACTTGGAGGTTAACAAAGAACCTCGAGAGGCGAAGGAGCGCGCAATGAGCGATGGAACGAAAAATGTTGCACGTAACGTTAGGACACAGCAAGACATGTATCTGTGGATTAGAGAGCGAACGAGGATAGCCGACACTCTAGTGGTCATTTAAAGTAAAAAAGAAATGAGAGGGTAATGCGTAGGACGTGTGCATAATTATGTCGTTCCAAATATTAGTTCCCTGTTCATCACCAAACGTGTTCAGGGCTTCATAGGCTTTATAAAGACACCTGTCAGTAAAACTGCCATCACACGGCCTCCAGCGTAGTTAGATCCATCGCCTCGAAAATTTTATTGCAAGGCGTGTTAATTTTACCTCCATTGACGAGAAAAGCTCTAACCACAGCATTTTTACATTTGGAGTTCCCCAGGTTGCTGGGTTATCACCCCTTCTATATGTAATTTCTAGTAGTGATTTCGCGTCGAATAAACAAACTAAGATTTCTTGCCAATAAATACGATATTTACTATCCCATCGCTGATACCGTGGATTGTATGGCACTTCAATACATCAGCGCTGTTACAACATGGTGCAGCAAGAAGATACATGCCACTCAATGTCATCAAATGCAAGCATCTTTCATTCACCCGAAATAGCACCAATATTCGCCACACTTTCTGCATAGATTCAACTCTTATAAGCACAGTCCTTGTGAATACCTCGGCTTGCACCTTACACCGTCGCTTCTATGGGTCACGCATATCAAAACAATTTGTTCAGACGCCTTACGAACGCTTGGATGCCTTCAACGCACTCTAAAATCTGCATCAGTTGACATAAAAAATGTTGGCATATCAGACATACGCTAGAACAAAACTTGAGTATGCATCTTCCATCTGCAATCCCTCACAAGCAAATCTCGTTCACAATATCCCAGCCATTCAAAACGACTCTGGGCGCTTTATCACCTCGCAGCATTCAAAGCGAACCACTATCACCCAGCTAAAACAATCCATCCCCGAACCTTTGCATCTCGCCGTATTATATCACGGCTTTTTCACCTGCATTCGTTCTGCTATAATCCCGTATCACGAGATACATTGCTAATGGCACCTAACAGCGTGTCTTCCGCTTAAATCAGTCACCCCCTATAAACCACGAACATTGACTGGAGGTACATTAGATGCATCAGATGGAGATTCAAAACCTGCAATAGAGGTTGAGATTGCTCTAGTTCACGTGAAACTAACGTTGATGGTACTGTAAAAGGTCCTCTTTTTTACGTTGAAAAGATGTTATATAAATGTCCCTGCTGGATATTCGTTATATATTTTGAAGATTAGTGTAAGGCTGGAATACGCTATAACCACGTTACCAAGGTTAAATTTTGTCGATTCACATTACTGTGTGAGAACAGTTTAGCATATTTTTCTTGACGGACCGTAAATAGAACATAAAATTTCAATAACATTGCTGAGGAATAACTCGTGAGACTGCCTGGCGTATCAGGGCTTTTGCATATTGCTTACTATGTTGAATATGATGGCCTCAGTAGGCACTATGTGACAGGTGCAGAGGAGAGAACGCCACACAGCAAGATGTGATACTTCGCGTGAACGCGTAAGTGTTCACGCGCGCCTGCCGCGCGGGCGTGCAGAGTGTCTATTCTTCAGAACATCACACCTGGTACAAGAATATCATTACGTCAGCTCACATAGGATAGTGAGCACAAATAGGATAGTAGATGCGAACACATGACATGCAAATATGATAGTCATGAACTATAATTTGAACAAGTGAAGAAACGTGTTTGTCATACGGAAACTGAAAAAAAAGCGCCTCTCTCTGGAAATACAACTATTCATCTTTGGCCGAAAAAGCATTGTCAGGTTCTTGAAAAATACATTGGATGTCATGTGATATATATATATATATATATATATATATATATATATATATATATATATATATATATATATATATATATATATATATATCATAAGAAGCCAACAACAAAAAATCGGGCCCCTCGGTTAACCCCCTTTCTTCTCGTTTATATATATATATATATATATATATATATATATATATATATATATATATATATATATATATTGGAAAGAGGTTTATTGGACGAGTCCAACAGACGGGTAGTAGCTCGGAACAGTACGCAGGGAGAACAAGATGGTAGTGTGCGAGCGCCGATCTCGTGCCCTCCGCTCTTGATGATGATCGCTGAGCCCGGGATGTCATTCTCTTCCTTTATTCAATACATTTGCCCCCGTCGAGAAAGGTGGAGCCATCCTGGCGATCTAACAGGTGGGGACAAGAGGGTCGAAGTACGGCTTGACTCGGTCTACGTGAACAACATCACGTCCACGTCGACGACGACGACGGTCGCCGTGCGGCGTAAGAGGTTCAATGACGTAGTTTACGGGGGAAGTACGCTCGACGACACGGTAGGGACCATGATTACTTGAGAGTAGTTTGGACGACAAGCCATGGGCGCAGGGTGGTACAAGCAGCCACGCAAGTGCTCCAGGAGCGAATGTTGCGGCAGCAGAGTGGTCATCATAGCGGGCGTTTTTTCTGGCGTTGTTGGTGGGCTGTAGCGAAGCACTTTGCTACTTGTCGGCAATCTTCAGCTTAACGAGCGGCTTCCGACACGGGCGTGCACTCTGAGGAATCTGGTGCGTATAGCAGCAACGTGTCGATAGTATTGCAGCTTTACTGCCCTGGTCCTGCTCGCTAAAAATACCTAGTTAACACAACCTAACTAACTATCAACAATCCAGCTTCCCTACTGTTCTAAACAGAACAACCACAAAATGAAGTCTAGGGAGTCAAAGCAAGAACCAAGCACTCACCGCAGACACAGCATCACGTCTCCATGCAAACTCTGTCTCACCGCTGTCAGCCAGTCGTAAGGGTTGGGGTCAGGCATGAAATAAATGGTAGCTGGCCCATGCCATCGTCCAACTCATCCACGCTGAGGACGTTGTTGAAGGGAGAGGCTTGTTCCCATCGAGAACAAGGAATATGGGATTTATTTACAGTATCTACATGAGAACATTACAGTTCATCAGTCTAGCATGACTGAAAGAGAATGCACACTCAGCAGCCGCGCCATGACTGCTTATAACCCATCTGTCCTCCCTAGATCCCTAGGTGAGGGAAAACGGCCGTTCAACCATCCACCAATTCGGAGCGTCCAAAGTCATCGTAACCGACCCGCCTTTGAGGGGGAGGGTTTGCACGCTCACTTCCGCACAAGTTTCACTGACCACACGGGGTGAGAGGGCTCTCGCAGATACGGGCCCTGTCCCGAGCAGGCGCTTCTTTATCCCAGTGTTGACTCCGCAGACAGTGGCCGCCGCGTCTGTCCATTGACTGACGACTTCTAAGACCCGTGAGACGGCACCGCAAAACACCTCCTTCAAGGAGTTCCACCGCTCCAAACAAACCGTGGCGGTGACGGCGAATCCACTAACAATACTTGGTCCACCGACTGCGTGTAGATATCCCGGCGCCGTTCGATTAGGGACTGTCGTATTGTCGTTCTTGCAAAGCGAGTGACCGCAGTTAACATCCCGCCGCCATTCGGTTGGGGACTGTCGCTTCCCCGAAGATCGCCAGCTCCCGCAGGTCGAACGCAACAGCACCAGCTCCGCAGGCGCGAGAAAGCCTGTCCGACGTGCCTTCAGAGGCGAAGTTGTGACTGATGGTGCAGAAGGCGCGGGGCGCGGGGCGCGGTAGTGCTGAACTTAGCATCACAAGTTGGCGACTGCATGAAATTATATTTGCTCAATTGTGCTTTTTACTTATTTTTACACCGTGTCATTATTTCGCATTATTGGCGGCGCCTCCAGGACACCAAAACGGCAATGGGGACACCAAAGCTAGAACCCGGCGCGTGCCAGGGGTGTATAAGATCGACTGTCTGCGCGGAGAGCCTACTTTTTGTGCGAACAGCCCCTGGCATGCTACAGCCTCGGAGGCCCCAACCTACTAGCCGCCCTGCTTCCAGCTTTGATCCCCCTACCCCTACCCCTTGGATTCCCCAGTAGATTCTGCGCCGCCTGCTTTATTATAACCTCAGGTGCTCTCCTGAGGCCTCCGTTTGCCGGTTTCATGCGCCTTTCTGGAGCAGTGCTTGTAAGAAATGCAATCTATCGTCGCGACGAAAAAAAGCACCCCGAGACTTATACGTGCACCAGTCAAAACCTTCCCCCTTCAGACACATCACTAAGTGAGACGTCCGTGCCCACTGCCTCACCGCGCGTGCTGCCAGCTGCGGAGCGTAAACAAATTCCACCGCACTCCGCGATAGCGGCATGTCTAGAGGACAAATGCATACAACATGCGCTAAGAAACCTCCTCCGTAGTGCCTAGGCAGTCACATGTTCAAGGAGCAAAGACCCAAGATTTTCTCTCTCGCACCCGCTCTTACTCGCGCCTGCGCAGAAACATCGAGCGCCACGAAAAACGCCACGTCCCGCTGTATCTACTAGCAATTGTAACAATGCATCCCGGCAGGCTCTGAGTGGGACTACCCTGACGTCATACTCAATGTTGCCTGTAACTGAGGAGCAGGTAAGGTAGGGTGTTCGAGGTAATTTATTAAATTCATGTGTAAAAAATTTCTGCAACTCTCAAACCTGATTTTTTGAGGGCAGGACGGGAGTGTGCAGAGGAACCTACCCAGCTAATTTCATCAACGTCCGTCGACATTTAGGAATCGCCGGAGTTGCCCTTTAAGGAAAGAAGGTCGATACTAAAAGCATTATTTATGAAAAAGATTAGGCAGTGTCAATAACTTTTACCTATGTCTTCAGCTATTTATAGTGAAAATGTTTAGGCCTTTGAGGCTAGCTTGGTTTTATTTTTACTTTTGTTTATCGAAAAAAATACCACCTGATCGGGTAGGACAACATTCGGGATTCAAATAAAACAACTTTTAATTTTAACGATAATCGCTGGTCTGTTACAGCCTGTGAATAGACGGTGTTACAAATTCCTCCATATCGCACTTCATTTAATGGTACTAGAAATCTTTACTTATTCGAAAATTTCGCGATGCGAGTCGTTTCGAATTCTTGAACTGAAACAGAAACCCAGCAGAGCTCGCCAATCTATATGCATCGCTTACAGTTTTCGAGCTTAAAGCAGAGAACGTATTATGCATTTTAGGGCGAAAAAAGAAAGAGCTGAGTTCTGACAATGCGGCGGCTAGAATAGCTGGGTCTTTCCACAAGTGCTTGTGACTTGGGTGCAAAAGCAAGAGCAAGGAAGAGCAAAGAACACCCTGCAAACATGTGCTATTGTGAAACCACCGGCGGAGCACACGAAGCAATCACGGGGCACCGCACTTTCCGGGAATAAGCGCCGTTATCAGAAGTCTAATTCGATGGGCAGGAGGCTGACACGGGAGTTGACTGCGCGGTACAGCAAAACAACAAAGAAAGAAGCGGAAGATATATATATATATATATATATATATATATATATATATATATATATATATATATATATATATATATATATATATAAACCGCTATACGTGACAACTGTCATGTGTGGGGCATCAAAGACGTTGAGGTCAGGAGCGCACGATAGACATGACGTGGAAGGGGCTTATTCCAGACGGCATCTTTATCCTCCAATTGGACGGTCATAGCGCCAGCGAAAAAGAAGGAATGCCTATCATTCCGTTACCTCATTACCTTTTCTAGTTCATCACTTTATTCCTGTACTTATGCGTGCGTTTCCTACAACTACCTGATTGTGAGTGAGTGAGGGAGTAGCGAGTGAGTGAGTGAGTGAGTGAGTGAGTGAACTTTTATTGGGCCAGCAAAACGCGATAAAATGCGCACCCGGCTAATCCCACGACGGGACTGACAGATATGGCCTGCCAGCCCGATCGTGGGCGCGCTCGACGGCCAGGATTTAGACATCAAAGACCGGATGGGACGGGACGGGACCGGACGGGAAAGGAGCGCGTCCCACTCCTCTTTGGTTAACTTCAGGCCCAATGACCCGTACGCCCATGTCAGACAAAGTAGCTCACAGCCGATAGCCGATTGTGGGCATGCGCCATGTTTAAGGATCATTATGATCATCATATTCATCATTTTAGCTATGAAGCCTGCATGAAATCAGAGAGCCTCTTTTTACTCTTATGACTGCGCTTTTGAATTTTAGATTTTGTGTGCTTCCAGTACACTTCATTACGTATCCATGCGCATTTGCCTGTGATCTCGTCTCGTAAGCGCATATTTAGTTCACGCGTAGTGTTTCCACTTCGCTTGACCGCGTGGCGTCGAAGCCCTTATCCAAGCAGCTGGCAATGTCAGCACCGAAGTGCGCTACACTGTTGGTGCTGTTACGGCCTGAAAACATGATCATGTTAAAACAAAGGTTGATTTCCGTTCCCCTGCTAGGAAGTAACAAATGTGCCAGCTAATTTTGGTTCCTTAATATGAGCCTATAGGCGTTCTGGTATACTAGCTGAACGGTTTACATTCATTTGGTTGCTATGATTCCCGAAAATAATACTATTAACTTCAAGATTCACGCGTAAAAAGAGAGGGATTGAATTCACGAAAGTTCATGTTCGGGAATGTTCTTCGACATTGGCTGTGCTGCCTTGGCTAATTGGATTGGATTGGAGAAACTTTATTTATGCCTGCAGTTGGGCGCTCGCGCGCCCCGACGAGGGCCTACGTCATCCTCGAAGTCGCCGTTACTCGGCGCGGGTCTCCGCTCGCCGTTGCCGGCTCGCTGGGTCCGTGCCTTTCGAGCGCCTCGAGGACCTGCTGGACGGCCCAGAGCTGATCGTCTCGGTCGTAGCTCTTCGCGGCTGCCTCGAGCCGCGGTGGGAGTGGTCTTGATTTAGCGTCTTCTGGATATTTAATGCCTTGGCTAAGAATGTGCCCAGCATAAGCAAGGGCTCAAATATGCTCCTACGTAGAATGCTAACGTTAGAGCGTTTTGCGAATAGGAGCCCTGAACTTTCAAGCAGGCTTCCTTGATATATCTGGCTAAAATCAGAGATCAAACGCAAAATTAAAATATAATACCTGCAACCATTTGACAGATTTAAAGCTATTTGCGACAATGTGCGTATTTTTTACACGCACGCAAAGGCGTCAGGTGTGTCGCATTATCACGTCCAACACAAATGTAAATAACGTCTCTTTCCTCACCATTGAAATGCGAATAGGACACTTTCCTATGTAACATTTTTCCGAAGGCCCTACAGACCGTTGTATTGAGGGCGCCTCGATTTTGCGATGGCAGCGCCGTTTATCGTGCGGCACCATGCTGGTATGTGGGATCGCACATGGTGGGTGCACGGCGAACGTGCTGTTGACGACTAGTGGCAAGTTTTCGCGCTTTCCCGAGGGGTGTCAGCAAGTTGTTGGGATTGGAAAACTTCTTGGCGTTCGTCACTAAGCTTTCAGCTTCGATATAGCCACAATACCGAACTGCGACGGGCCTAGAGGCGCTCGAGCAGCTCTGCCCACGATCGAAATAGTAGGCGAGTCAAGTCTGAACATTGTCGATACGTAACGTATACATGTAACGTGTTATTATTCTTTGTCTAGCCGGGAACTCTATTAAATTACCATTCAGGCGACAACAATCAAAGGGTCCTCATGTGTCATGCGGTGTGCCGCACCAGCGTACTTCCCTATCCAGGTAACTGCGAAGCTAAGAGGAAGCCCGTTTTCACAGCTTAGTTTCAGGCTCCTAAAATTTTCTAGGTGCAATTTTCTAAACATTGTTTATCTTGCATCCGGACATCAAGCTTTACAAAGTAAGGAAGTGCAAAATAACTGTTAACATGGATGTTAACATGGATAAAATTAGGTGATGATGGTAGTCGCGAATAGGCCGCGCTCAACCAGACGCACGTGCGCGGCGCGTTGAAAGATTACGCGCACTCTGAGGTCTCCAGTGGTGCCTGTGCGTGCAAGGGCACCTCGCCTGCTCGAGAGAGCTGAAAAACTAACGACTACTCTTCGAAACAACAACTTTATTTTCTGCAGTAATGCAGCGCGCGATGAGCGGCGTCGACAGCTTGCCGGCGAGATTCGGAAGCAGGGGAGGGGCCATGTGAACTAGAGTGCACACGGCAGACATGGTTCTAGTTACAGAATGTAAAAGAACACACCTTCATTTCTTAGTCGGCATGTACTGTTTTCCTAATATGCCCTCGGTCAACTTCCACTAGAACGTTAGTTGCCAAGCATGATAATCTTAGAACACGTTCGAAAAAAATAAGTTTAATGCGCGTGCGTGCACGAAGAAATAGTTAACTTCATCCAGTCGCAATAGTTGACCGACTCGAATACGAACTTTTCTTTAATATCGCAGTTTGATCAAGGGTGCCGAATTCCGGGTTCGTCGCCGAGCGCTCACTTCGAACAATGCCTTCCGAACATACACGCGATGGCATCAAGTTCTTTCATTTTATGCTGACAATGCAAAGCGGTCGCTTCTCTGCTATCGCAGCGGCGGTGTCCACGAAGTCGTCGCGGCTGAAGATGAACTTCACGGTTGCTTCCAAAAGTTATTTTTGCAACCGAATACAGAAGAGTGGTATAGCCCGTCGACCTTGAGTCATCCGGCATCGCAGGAATCCCAGACAGAACAAGTTAGAGTTGCAATAATTCGCAGTTAAACTGCTAGTTTTCCAAGGTGCCGCTGGGATAAAACGGAATCCGCGCATACCAGTGCGAGCAGGAGAGTGGCGCGGCGCGCTGGTTCGAGGCTACGTTCCTGCTCACCGATGATACGGAGAGGACTTACGGAGTCGCCATCTGTCGGAAGTGCCTCTCTTGCGGGAACACGCGGCGCGCTCCTCATAGGTTTAACTTACGGCGCTTAATAGAAACATCATGCGGTAGCCCTCCTGTACATTTCCCTAAGTACTCTCAAAACGAGGGAACTTTATTACTGTATAAATAATAACCTTGAACGGACGTAAAACACAGAATCGCTTACAGACGCTATCTCTTTACCGAATACATACATGAAAGCCACTGCGCGCGGTCGTCGCGATGGAGTCTACCCAACCGGCTTCTTGCGTGAAAGGCCGGCAATCGCTGAGCGCAAACTATGTGAATTATGTTCTTATAGTGGGTGGTCTTTATAACAAAATGGCGCATAACAGAATGAAGCATCAATGCATGCAGCGATCGCACGGTTTTGCGGCGACCGACTGCGCGTCTGCATGCATGTCCGCGCACAATGTTTCGCTTTCGCTGAGAGCATTTTCTCACTATCCTGTGAGCTTTAAGCCACAGCATATGAGCATTTGACAATCCACAAGCAAACATTCTTGCGTGGGCTTTATCAGAGCTTTTCAAAGACGATTTCGTTTTAACAAACGACTTCGACGCCTACGGCGACTGTGATGTGCTGTCGCGACGATTCAATATTTTTTTACTTTTCAATATTATTTCTAAAGTTGCGTCGCACAGTATGCAGTCAGCGGGTGATATTGCGTTGCTTCTTTTTCGTAATCCAGTGCGGTAATTCATAACAAAAAGATGACCGTATGTTATGCCTTTATTTAATGTGCTTTTTACTACTCTTTTTCCATTCCAGTCAACTTGGCAGCGTCTGGCATGAACAAGTTCATAGACCAAACCGTCGTGACATTAGCCGGGCAGGGAGCGCGGGCGAATGTCTCAGTGCGCGTTTTCTGCTACTCACCGAACATCGCAGTCCCGGCACCGTAGCAGAAATATTCCTCGCGTATGTACTTGCGGCATAACCGAGTTGTAGCCGATGGCTGCTTGCCGGTTTTAAGTTTCACGAGCCACGCTTCACGCAGCTTCTGGTCCTGCGGCTACGTGTGAATAAGGCTGACACCGGGCTCTGTTGCCTACGTCCGGCACTGCGGCACCGAGCAATAGCCTACCATGACGCACGCCTCCAAAGGCAGCCACTACCTATTATAGTGATTTCAAATGCTGTCAAGCACACACCCACGGCGGGAAAGCCTCACCACTTAATCAGAACCGCAGCGCAGGTAGGACTTTAAACTTTCGCTTTTAGCTTGCTTCGGGCCATCCAGCCTACGTGACCGCTATGTCCACGTGATCCCTTATGCCACGTCACCCCGACGGTGGCGCCAGATTTTTCAGTGGTGGAACTCGCCCCCGATAGGCGCTGCGCATGGAGGATACTCTGGCGCTCTCATTCATGCAACCTCGCAGGGGCTTGAAGAAGCCGGCGTTCCTCGCGTGTCTTACATTTTTTTTAATTATGGGAAGTTGCTTATAAAATCACGTTCTGATTATGAGTTATGTCGTAGTGGGTAATGGCGGATTGATTTTAACTACCTGGGGATTTTTACCGTGCACCCAATGCATGGCACGAGCGCTTTCGGATTTCATCCCCACCGAAATATGGCCGCCATTAGCGGGATTCAATCCCGCGACCACGTACTTAGCAGCGCAATGTCGTAGGAACCCCTCAATGAAGTTTGGCTGTATATGTCTTGCCACCTAGCAGCGGGGTGAGTACCCGCCTGTAGGCCCTCAGCACCATTCCACCATTGTCCGTACTGCGCTCAGGCCCGCCTGAAGGCTTCCTTTTTCAATTTTGCAATGGATTAACCGCGGCGTCTCGGTAGCTCCTTCGTGAGAAGTGTGAACAAAAAGAACAAGTGCAGATATAGCTGCGTTAAAGATTGTCACAACCGCAAAGGGGATGTCGGCATCAAATTGTACCGCTTCCCTTCAAAACCGGGGGAAGCAACTTGGCGGCTGAAGTGGATCGTCGTGGTACGTGTCGGTCTTGCGAATTTCCGTTAAACGGACTAAGAAGTGAATGCAAAAACAATAACAAGGAAAACAAACACCAGCAGCGGCATGAGTAGAAACGCACAGTAAAGTGACAACTGCATAAAAACGCGTGAACTGGTTCCCGTTGTTGTAAATCGGTTTACATAGTTGTTTAGCTCGTCTCGCCCCAAAACAAACGCGTATATAGGGGTTGTAAGGTGTCAAATCTAGCTTCGTAAGCGCTCCGTGCTAGAGCTCTGTACACACTGTGCTTTCTGTTGTGCATTAATAAGCCAACCTGCAGCTTCTTTCTGCGCCAAGATCAAGACGCGACTAGCGGAAACGGGCTGATTCATCCCGATATTTTCTCGCGCTTTAAACAACAGAACTAAGGTTGGAGTGCAGCGTAGCACACGCCGAGTATTCGCAAATTAGCGTTCTCTCGCGAACGCTAGCGCAGATTTGTTCAGTGTTCACATTGTTTAGTCTCAGCTGACTGCTCTCTATTATGTTTCAGCGGTGATGACCTGTTACATTCGATCCCGAACTACAATACCAGGATATGCTCTAGGCACTTTGTCAACGAAAAAAAGGCACTTACTACGAATACGCCAATACCTCAACAATCGTGAGGTGCAGGGAACGCTCCGAGTAATGAAGCTACAAATGGCAGATGAAAAACGTCTACGGCCGTATTTGTCACCTAAGTGGTATAAAATAATGATTTGTTAACTTACTTTCAATTCGACATCGTAAGCATGCTTGCTTTGTTGTGACAAACACTTCGCGACCTGCGCTCGTTGCTTAGTGGCTGTGGTGTTATAGCTGCTAAGCACGAGGTCGTCGGATCAAATCCTGGCCACGGCGGCCGCATTTCGATGCGGGAAAAATGCAAAAATGCTGGTGTACCTAGATTTAGGTCCACGTTAAGTAACTCCAAGAGGTCCAGATTATTCTGCAGTATCCCACTAAGGCGTGCCTTATAATCAGATCGTGCATGGTTCTGGCACCTACAATCCTATAATTTAATTTAAGGACTTCCCTGCGATGTCCACGCTCTTTACTTTTTTGACACGTTATGCATGTTTGTAGTTGTAGATTTGACGTTCGTTCTCAAGCGTTGGTGGTCCAAAATGGGCCTTGATGTCTTCGATTGCCTTGGGCACGGCGACAACGCCAAGATGAAGTGCTCAAACCCATTTCTGTTCTGCATTCAGGGAATGCTCGACTTGCTGCCCATGACGACAACGCTTGCTCCGGGATGCCATGCGCATCAACCCTCCGCCCTGGCTTCCTGAGCACCGATACTGGTGTCGGCGGCGCATCTGCCCCTACTCGCCCTCGCAGATAACCACGTTCCCCGCCGCGTGTCCATGTCTTTCAGGGATCCGGCAAGCCAAACGCCATCGAGACCCATCCATATAAAAGGCGCGTCTTGGCGATCGGCTGGCAGTGGGCCCGGCGGCAACGCCAAGATGAAGTGCTCAAACCCCATTTCTTTTCTTCATTCAGGGAATGCTCGACTTGCTGCCCATGACGACAGCGCTTGCTCCGGGATGCCATGCGCATCAACCCTCCGCCCTGGCTTCCTGAATACCGATACTGGTGTCGGCGGCGCATCTGCCCCTACTCGCCCTCGTAGATAACCATGTTCCTCGCCGCGTGACCCTGTCGTTCAAGGATCCGGCAAGCCAAACGTCATCGAGACCCATCCGTATAAAAGGAGCTTCTTGGCGATCGGCTGGCAGTGGGCACGGCTGCAACGCCAAGATGGAGTGCTCAAACCCATTTCTCTAGTTCATTCAGGTGAGAAAATACTGCGGAAAGTCATACCGCAGTGACAACGTTTGCTTGCTGTTGCTGCCATGCCCATGGTCCATTTACTCATTTAGTGAAATGTTTAGTAGCATAAGCACCTATGTGCGGTCATTGCTCCTGCTTAGTGGTGACATCGAGACAAACCCCAGTCCCTCTGTCGCAGGTCAGCTAATATTTATGTACGCGGACATACAGGAAATAAAAGTTGGCAAGACTGAAACTATGGCAAAGTTAGAAGCCATTCGCAAAAAGCTATAAAAAATCGCAAGGCTTGAAAAGCAGGTTTCCAACTGTCTGAAAAGGATAAGTGATCTTGAAGGTGACCTTGCCTTCACGCGTAAGAAAATCGATGAACTAGAAAATAGAAGTCGGCGATCGAACCTTATTTATGGCGTGAAAGAGGAACAAGGTGAAACCCCAGAAATTCTGCACGAAACAGTTTCGAAGAAAGTTTTGGGGGAAGTCCTGGACTTTAATACCCCAGGCATCGAAAGAATCAATCGCTTCGGAAACCGAAAGCCGAATAACGACGACGATGAAAGCAGGCCCGTAATTCTGAAGCTACTTGATCACCGTGACAAACTGACTATTCAAAACGATGTTCTAGGCTAAAAGGGTCCGGCTACTCAATAGGCGAAGATTTTTCGTGACTTATCCGGGAAGTAAGAAGTTGTGGGAAGAAACAAAAGCGAACCGTGATCGCAAGGAAAAGTGATTTCTAGTCTTCGACAAAGTCCGCATTGATGGCCGCCTTTTCGCCTGGGACAACGATTCAAACGGTATCGTAGATTGTAAAATAAAAAACGAAGAACACATCAGCATGCGGACGCGCAGTGCTCAAAACCGCAATCAGCTACAACCATAAATATAAACGCGCGGAGTTCATATACGCCCCCTTTCATGCTACGACATAACTCCAGTAGCGACAAAATATGTCCAAAGGGTCATCGACCAATCTTTTGAAACCACTGGATAGAAAGGGTTCGCAACATATAAATCCACCAACGCGATCTCTGTGCACTTGGCATCTCTCAGTGATGTGCAGAAAATGTGCACTTTAACATCTATCCCGCTGTCAGAAGATCAACACCTACCTGTGCAGTGCTACTTTGCATCGCGCCCTAATATACAGAGGTGTGTTGTCTATAGCATTGACCCGGAAGACACCCCTGAGATAATATGTCGTGAATTGACCTCCACGACACACAGGGTGCTCGCAGCTAGATTCATGGGCAAAAGCCGTACATGCTTAGCGACGGTACAGGGCCCTCAATGTATCCCAAAACGGTTTTGTTACTATGGTTGCATATTGCGACCTAAACCCTACCTCCCTCGGGCAATATTCTGCTACCGCTGCTTTCAACGTAGACACATGCAGGCATTTTGCCCACAGCGTACTATTGATCCAGAAAAGCTCACACCAGAAGGTCAACCACGATAACGATGTGGCTTATGTAAATCAGATGAGCACGATATGACAAGCACAAATTGTCCGACTAAACAGAAGGCCACAGTACTGATACGAAAGGCTATACCAAAAACGGCTATAGTAACAACACACAATCGCTATGAGGTTCTTGCAGAAGAGCCAGAGATGCTCTTGGCAGAAGAAGAAAGAGCCCCAGGAACGCAACTGTATTCTTCTGTTCTTAAACGTGGCAAGCAGTCGCAGACAAAGAAACAGAAATTACCGGAACCTCTGTCACAGTCGGATGATGACCATGATGACATTGACGCTCGGATAGACGCACTGGCCAGAGAGATTGAGCGACTACGCAAACATAAGGAATTGGTAATTCTGCGTCGTCAGAAAATAGGACCAACACGTGACGCATCAACCACTGCGAATGCCACCCTTACGCCTGGATCCCGTCCGGCACAACAGGTCAACCAAGCTGTTTCGACAGCAGTTTTATATAAACTTGCTCAACTAAAGTTGCTCATTCAGAATTGTCTGCATCATGGCTAATTCTCTGCAGCAGCTGTCATAGGATGGAATTCTACAGTGGAATTGTCGGGGCCAAGCCCGAATTTAGGAGAAATTAAAACCAAGCTTCAATACAATAAGCTACATGTATGGGCACTGCTTATTCAAGAGCATAATAAGCTATGCTCCCTGTCCAATTTTAATGGGTATCATAACCCATCTATTAGAGATAGACGCGCTACTACAATGGCTTCAGCTCCGGGAAAAGCTGCAGTTTATATATCATCGCATATTGCTCACACAGTGATTGATCTGGAGCCATGGTGTAGTGGTAATCAAGAAGTTGTCGGGGTCCTGACACGACCAGTGAAGACTCCTGTCATTCTAGTGTCATTCTACGCCAGACCACAGCGCACACGCTTGAACTTGGGGTGGATAGCCCATCTCCGGTCTACCTACCCTGGAATTCCTATTGTCGTGGGTGGAGACTTCAATGCCCCACATACAGAATGGGGGTACAAGTACAACTCCCGAAGAGGATACCAAATTAAAAACATCATGAGCGATGCCACTTTTACACTGTTGAACCATCACGCTGTGGCTACCTGTGCTGTCCCCGCAGTATGTAGAACAAACACTCCAGACCTCACGTGCTGGTTGGGTCCTGGAATGCCGCAGTGGGGGGTCGAACCAGATACATGGGGCAGTGATCATATGCCAATAATGATTGGTTTGCACAGAACGTGCATAAAGAAAATTCGGCGACGAGTAACAGTCACGCATTGGGATAAGTTTCGGGAATCATCGATTGATAAAGTACCCTCAGAGCCCTCAGAAATTCTTCCCGCTTTGCAAGAACTGCTACGGAGGAACACCTCTGTAACCACAGTTGACGAGGAACAACCTCAACCGGACCTCGCCCTTTTGCAACTTTGGGCAAAGCGATGTCAGGCAGAAGTGTATGCGTCGGGGAATCCCGATGCACCAGGTAGCCGTGCACGTGCTAATCATATAGCGGTGAAGGCGCGTCGGCACGAAAAGCACCTTTCTCGACGACGATGGTATGAGTGGTGCGAGAATCTTGGATCGGGCATTGGAAACAGAGCACTTTGGCATACGCTCCGGTCAATGGAACGCGGTCATAAGCAACCTGACCCTGCAGCGAGCGTTAGGTTAGCGATGCAGAGTTCGCCACATCAATTTGCAGAACACGCTGCTAGAGCATTTTTCCCGAAATACGATCAAGCGTCACGTATAAACTGCACCGAAATTGATGAGTCTGACACAACTTCCAAATCCGAAATATCCAGCTCTTTCAGCATGGCCGAACTAATAGCGGCGATTGCAACTTCGAAGCAACGAACAACACCTGGTCCCGATGGTATTATTTATGAGGTTTTCAAGAACATGGAAGGAGCAGCTCTTGACGCACTTCTTCAGGCTATTAATAAAGTATGGGAGACTGGAAACGTTCCACCTGACTGGAAGCATTCAATTGTTGTCGTGATTCCGAAACCAGGAAAGTCTCCAAATAGCTTACAGTCTTTACGGCCAATTTCACTAACCTCAATTGTCTGCAAGCTCGCTGAAAAGATGCTGGCCACGCGTGTTTCCTGGTGGCTTGAACGCCACGATAAATATCATCCTGCTAAAACTGGATTCCGTTCTTACTCGGGAACTGAAGACGGAGTTTCTATCTTATCAGACGATGTTCTACAGGTTTCACCACACAGTCAAGCTGTGCGCACGGTAGTAGCAACAGACATAACGAAAGCTTATGACAATATAGACCATGCAATCATTATAGCCAACCTCATCGACCTGGGACTTTCACCACGGGTGATAAGATTCATCTACTCATTCCTTCAGAATCGCACATTTGTAATTAGTGTAGATGGAAGGCAAGAGCGATACTTCACATCGAACAGAGGAGTCCCACAAGGTTCGGTTTTGGCTCCTCTTCTCTTCAACGTTGCTCTAATACCTCTAGCCTGGCAACTACATCGGATTCCAGACGTGAGGTTCTTAATCTATGCGGATGACGTCACGTTGTGGTCTGTGCATGAAGATATATCTAGACAAACTCAACAGCTTCAAGAAGCCCTTGATGTTCTGAACAACTACGCTCGGAAAGCAGGGTTGGACATTTCTGCCCAAAAATCAAGCTATGTTGTGGTGGCCAACAAGAAAGGGCGCACAAAAATCACGCAGCACCCCTTTACATTTAGACTCGGCGCAGTGACAATCCCTGAGGCTTCTGAGGTCCGCATACTGGGTCTCGATATTAACCACTCCGGCAGTGGTGCACACCGGCTCCGTAAAATTTGAGTTCGACAAAAACACTTCACCTTATTCGTCGCATTGCAGCAAAAGCAGCTGAAGTTCGTACTGACGTAGCTCTACGGTTGGTGTGTGCAGTCTTGCAGCCACGAATTTTAGATCAGGCACAATTTCAACGGCTGACTTTGGCACAGCTGGCACAGTTGGAGACGATTAATCGCGGTGCTATGCGCACAATCGCAGCACTGCCCCGCATCACTCCGATAACAAGCTTACAGGAACATGCCCAGCTCAACACAATTGCAGAGCTAATTTTGCAATGTGAAAAAGCACTTGCCATAAAAGCAACTTATTCCAGCTCTCGCTGCGTTGCATGCTCATTTTCAACGCGGCTCTCAGATTGACAATCAGCCTTATCCAATGCCTCCCTGGGAATTCACCAGCATCACAACTAATAAGCCAACGAAGTTACGACGCAGCGATACAACAGGTATTACTGATGAACACAATATCGTCGATGCATCATGCGATAATACCTGCAAAGTCTATACGGATGCTGCCATTCTCCCAGACGGCGGAAGGACATCATCCCTGAGTACTGCGCATAATTTCATCAGCGGCCACCAGCGCTATTTATCTACGGAAGCCAGCGCTCTAGTAATGGAACTTCAAGCCATCCACGAAGCTGTGCTAAGCTGCCTACCATCAAGTAACTAGATATCTTCACTGATTCTTTAGCGGCTATTCAGGAACTCAAGAAGGTTGATAAGGCTATGGGAATCTGCGAGACAATACACACTATCAATAACAAAACAGCTACTTGCGTCAAGGTACACTGGATTCAAGGCCATTCAGCGAACCCTCACAACGTTGCTGCTGACCAGCAGGCACACTGCCCTCCTGATCCTGATCTTCCGCCTATTCCCCTCCCACCTCAACACCTTAACTCGCTCCGAGCCCGTAAAAATTTTCTCCGGCAGGACACACGCACTCTTATCCCACCGTGTGTCTGCTCCCTCACTTCACCTTACTAGGGCGGAGGAAGTTGTGCTTAGGAGGCTTCGGGCCGGGGTGGCCCTTACACCGGCTTTTATCTCAAGGTGGAGCTGGTCGCATTTACCACTGGGTGCTACGTGTTTATACTGCTCCGTTCCTGTGATGGAAGCAGATACATACCACCTAATATGGACATGTACTGGTTTAAAATCGGAACGCTCGCATGTCCTACTGCAAGCCGGCCTCCGCTACAGTGTGACAACCAGCTATGACCGCTGGATACATGACAACAGATTCCACAAAACACTGCTTCAATTCATACACACCACAGGCCTCACAGCACACATATAATACACATATACGCACCAAGAATTATGCCTTGAGGGCAAGTCTTTATCGCAATAATAAAAAAGTGCGCGCAACCTGGTGAACAAATTCAACGAACTAGAAGCTGTTCTACTTGCTTACCAGCCTGATATCGCCGTCGTTACAGAGACATGGCTTCACTCGAATATTTTAAACCAAGAAATTATGCTAGCGGAATATGCAATTGTACGCAAAGATAGAAAGACAAGAGGTGGGGGAGTTGCACTGCTGTTTAGGCAAGGGATATCTTAGTGTCATGCCCGAGGCTACAGGCATCGAGGCTGTTTGGTGCACCGTCCAAAAGATGTCTTCCATATAGGTGCAGTTTATTGGCCGCCTGATGCTGAGCCACTATTCACGGAATCTCTTTCAGAATACGAGCAACAACACATATCCTATGGCAGCAAAATAATAATGGCGGGAGACTTCAACTTGCCTGATATAAGGTGGAATTCAATGACCCCAGGAATTGTTACGCTTGACACCATATCTAATGAAAGGTTATAAACTAAAAAATACTGAATATTCTGTTGCCGAAGATTTCAGATGTTGCCGAAGATAGCAGATGACTTAGTCTTTCCTTCTTCTCATAAAGTTTTTCGCAGAGACGGAGAAACCAGGGGCGGGGGCGTAGCAATTCTGGTTAAATCTTCAATTGAGGCAGCGGTTCTCGACTGCTTCTGCGATCTTGAGTGTTTATTCTTAAAATATCTTGTTGGGGTCATAGCTTTATCCTGATAGCATGCTACAGGCCACCTGATTCTACTTCTGATTACCTAATTAAATTACAAGGGTGCATGTACTTCTGTCGCAATAAGAAAGTTTTTTTTGTTGGGTGATTTTAATTTACCCAGCGTCGACTGGGAGCGACTGCAAGGAACTAGCAAATTCAACAAAAATATGAATATTGTCTTTGATATTATGCTCACTCATGACCTGGTTCAAATTGTCAAACATCCCACTCGCATCCAGGGTTCATCTTGCTCGATATTAGATTTGACTTTTATAAACCGGGATTTTACGGAACACACTGTCATAGTTGAAGGGTTATCAGACCACTGTCTTGTATATATGTCAATTCCCTTAGCGAAATTTGCTTCTCATAAAACTAGTTGTATATGTTATCTTAGAGATTACGACAGAGCTAATGATGCTTCTGTGATTGCTCATATGGGAAATTGCCTGACTGATTTTGCTGAAGAGCATCATGATGTATGTTTGCTATGGAAAAAGTTTGCTGATATGTGCAATTATTGTTTGAATACGTTCGTACCAAACAAGCTAAAGATAGTGCATAAACGTACACTCTGAGTAACACGAAAAATTATTCATTTGAAATGGAAACTAAAACGGGCTAAACAGCCTACTCCCAATCCTATTATCATGAATAGTATCAAAAACGATCTCACACGTACAATTCACGAGTCTAAGGATTTCTTTTTTCACAACAACTTTACCCAACTTTACGAATAATGAACCAAGAAAATTTTGGAATTACTTGAGCGATGCTGACATGCACGTGACGCAGGTTTCGGTTGATGGCATCTCTATTACAGATCCACAACTCATCGCTGAGTATTTTAATACTTATTTTACTGGAGTCTATTCAAAGGCAAGTACAACCATGAATCTGCGTCACGGGTTATTTTTAGCATCCCAGATTGATTTCATTTAATATCACGGTGTAGTCGCAATACTGTTAAATCTGAAAACAAAATAGACTTGCGGTCCTGATGGTTTGCACAACATTTTCTTCGTTGTTATGCCCAAACTATCGCTAAATGTCTTGTGATCTTGTTTCGATGTTCACTATTAAGTGCGAGGCTACCTGATGAATGGAAAACAGCTCAAGTTATACCCGTCTATAAAAAAGGTGACCGTTTTTTATTAGAAAGTTATCGCCCAATATCCTTAACACCTTCTTGTTGTAAATTATTGGAACACGTAGCAAAACGCATCATTCAATTTCTTCAGGAAAATTCTACTCTCAAGCTTTCAACACGGATTTAGAAGAAATTTCTCTACTGCAACACAATTGGTCACGGTAGTTCATTTATTTGCAGGATGCATATATAATTATGGACAAATTGACGCGATATTTTAAGATTTTAGTAAAGCATTTGACAGTTATTCATGATAAATTGCTCAATAAACTCATAAATAAGAACCTTCCCGACATTTTGGTCCCTTGGGTTTCCGATTACTTACATAACCGAACGCAGTTTGTTTCAGTTGACGGTTTTGATTCCTGCAGTCTTTCTGTAACATCAGGTGTGCCTCACGGAAGTGTTTTGGGACCCTTGCTGTTTCTTTTATATATAAATGACATTGTCTCCGTAATTACTCCTGGAACTCAGATTCGGTTATTTGCAGATGATGTTGTCTTATTTCGTGAAATCAGAGGTGTACATGACCAGGTTGAGTTGAATTCGAATTTCATTAACGTATCTAAGTGGTGCACAGATTTCGGCATGACTGGTAATACCGATAAAATTGTTATATTTGTGTAACGCTTAAAAAACCTCCTCTTAAATATACTTATAACCTGACATCTCTTCCTTTGAAACAGGTTACCAGTTACAAGTACCTAGGAGTGACAATCACTAATAACCTCTCTTGGAATCTGCACATTGATAACATTTGCTCTTCAGCTTTCCGCAAACTATGTTACTTAAGACATGAACTTCGTAATTCTCCTCCTAATGTCAAACTTCTTAGCTATTTCACATTCACACGACCTAAGCTTGAATATTGCTGTATTGTTTGGGATCCTTATACTAAGCTTAACATTAAAAAGTTAGAAAGGATTCAGCGAAAAGCAGTCAGGTTTATCTATTCCAAATTCAAATATACTGATTCTCCTTCTGAGCTCATGAAAGCTAACAACATTGAGCTGGTTGAATCGAGAAGAAAAATATGTCGTTTGAATTTTTTAAGCTGACTTCTTAAAGGTAAAATGGCTATTGAACAGGCAGTTTCTTTCCCCTTTGGCCACAAGACCTACGCGACATTACCAAACACACTTTCTAACCCCTTACTTTGCAAGACCAGACGTTTATAAATTTTCCTTTTTTCCGCGTTCTGTGTCCGACTGGAATAGCCTAACAGAACTTTATGACGCACTATATGAATAGATGAGTGTCTTTTTGTGTTCTTTACTCTGGTACTATCATGTTTCTTTTCTTCTTGTTCTCCTTTTGTGTAAAACAGATATTCTGTAAATTGTAATGCCCGTCCTGCTTGAACCAGATTGGTCTGCAGTATGTAATAAATAAATAAATAAATAAATAAATAATCAGATATTCTGTTAGCATACAACCTGACACAAACTGTCGATTTCCCAACCAGGGTAGTCGGTACCTCAAGTTCACTCTTAGACGTTGTGTTTATTAGCGATCATTTCCTTGAGTATACTGTTCACGTTGAACCCCTTGGAAGGTTATCTTACCACAAGCTAATATTTTGTTCTTTACAATTTCCAAATCCTGTACGAACGCTCGGTCCTATAAAGCGAGTGCTCTCGTTCAAAGATGCAGACGATGCAGCTGTCATGACCTACCTTGCCTACAAATATCAAAATTTTTTGTCCCCACTTCCGACCAGCAGTCGTCTATTGATGTGGTGTGGACCGAGTTTAAAGCCATTGTGACGCACTGTATAAGCGCCTTTGTTCCACGAGTTCAAAGAAAAACTAGAAAACTCAGTCCTTGGATATGTCGAGATATAATCCACTTGAAGCGCAAAATAAGAAGACTTGGGAAAAGAAGAAAATCCCATATGTGTAAAAAAAAACTGACTCCGAAATAACACTGCTAATGACGTCATTGAAAAGAAAAATACGTTGTGTCAAAAACAGTTTCCTCAAAAATTCATTATACAGCTTTATCAGGAACTCACCTCAAAAATTCTGACGCTATAGTATACCTAAGCGTGAAACGCTCTAACGTACCCTCCCTGAATGCTCAGGAAAGTAAGCAAAAAGCTAACGCGTTTAACAAGTACTTTCAATCCATTTTCACCGTTGATAATGGTTACTTGAACCATTTCGTTCCTAGCCACTGCCATGAAAGCGTTTTGGGAACCCCAAAAAATATCACAAGCTGGCATATTATCTCTCTTGTTGAATTTAGATGAAAAGAAAAGCAATGGTCCAGATCGAATTTCGAACAGTTTCTTGAAAAGGTACGCAGAACCAGTAAGCAAGCTTCTTCACTTAATTTTCTTAAAGCCACTCCGTGAGAGCCGCCTTCCTGCGAAGTGGCTCATATTCCCATACCAAAATCAGGTGACACATCTTGCCTGTCTAACCACCAGCCAATTTCTTTAACGTGCACGTGGTGCAAAATACTAGAGCACATAATCTTGAAACACTTAACAGAATTCGCGGAATCAAACAATTTAATCCATTCAAACCAGCACGGTTTTCGAAATGGTTTATCAACAGTCACCCAACTCTTGGAAACTCTTCACGACTTAACTGAAAACATTAATGAGCAACTACAGGTAGACATAATTTTTATGGATTTCTCTAAAGCGTTTGATCGTGTTTCCCATGTTAATTGCGTCACAAACTTAACGCCTGCTTGGTAACGGCCCTCTTGTTCGTTGAATCAATGACTTTCTGTCAAACCGCTCAACATACGTAGAATACAATGATCATCTTTCTGGTGATGTCCCTCTTTTGTCCGGCGTTCCCCAGGGCTCTGTTCTGGCCCCAATTCTGTTCTTATTGTAGATAGATTATATAACAAACCAAGTCGACGTCACCATTCGCCTATTTGCAGACGACTGCATTCTTTATCATACTGTGCGTAACCACGAAGATCAAGCAAAACTGAACAATTCCCTAAATAAGGTAGTGCAGTGGTGTGCAGACTGGCAAATGGAGATAGATTCCGACAAAACTGTCTGCGTGTCGGTCACAAACAAAAAATCATGTCTGCAGTTCCCGTACGGTTTCATTGGCACTATTCTCCAAAGCGTCACCCAGTACAAAAGGCGTAATCATCTCATCCGACCTAAGCTGGAATGCGCACATACAGTACGTAGCTAAAAAAAGCCCTGAACAAAGTGTTCTACCTCAAACGCACCTTATCGCATTCCACCAGCCAGACAAAGCAGCTTGCTTACGTCAGACTTCTTTGCAAGCTTAGGGATATTGTGTTCTGTCTCCCGTGGTGACCACGTGGTAAAGAAAATTACCATTGTCTTGGTTTCAGATGTCAATGTGACTGGTTACCTGAACTCAGTCCGCCCTTCTCGTATGTTGCCGCTGAACAAAGCAAAAATAGGGAGCGACGCTGCCCTCTCCCGTTCTTCGTCATGCCTTCTTTTGTGCTCCTAGAGGCCGCTTCACGTAGGGTGCCGGTTAAATATACCACGACTTTAGTTGCCAGAACAACGATCTGACTACAAAGCACGCACGTAGAAACTCCAAGTTAACTTTGACCACGTGGGTTTCCTTACCGTTCCCCTAAATATAAGTACACGTTCGTTTGTGCATTTCGTCCCGTCGGAATCTCGCCGCGATGGCCAGGGTCGAACCTGCGATCTCGTCAGCGTGACTCCGCAGCCACTAGGTAACCGCGGCGATTACAGCAGCATGAGGGTCCTCGACTGTGAAAGTGTACTTTGGAAGGAAAGAAGAACGAATGAGCACGGCGTCGCATTTTGCAATGAATCTCCTCGCGATGGTACCCTAATTCTAGCCCCGTCTCTGCATTAAAAAAATTATATATACATATATATGCAATCAAAACAAAATAAATGTATTAGGCATTATTAGCTCATTGGTTCAGTGCGTTGTTTTTTTTATTTGCATTATTCATGCCTAGAAAAGCGAAGGAAAAGTTTGTGGAGTGTTGTCGTTCACGGCGACACGCGAATTGCAACACCTGTGCACTCAGAAGGGGCGATACGCTGTACTTGGAAAGATCAGAAGGACTCGCGGCATATCGTATAAATATTGCGAAGTGTGACACAACAGGAACCCCTCGATTTTATTGTGTTTTTAACGTCACTAGCTGTCATCGCCTTAATTGACGTCACTATTGCACTTGACAAGCTGAAAACGTGAAGTAAATAAATGAACTTATACCGAAGGCGTTCAACCTTGGCCTCCTCTGTGCATTCCAGGCTGATCTTATTAATCTAACCGACAGCGACACACGCGAGAGCAGACAGAGAAAAACAACGCATATGGGGGCGCCCTAGCACGCACACTGCATGCGACTTCCTCGGAAAGTCCGATAAGTTCCCGAGGCTTGCGTCGGTGCATGCGTATACAACGGCCTCCCTGCCACCGATATGCGATTCACTGGAGGCACCGATTTCTCTCATTCGTGCAACCGCCGCCCCCACGGATTACGTAACACAGACGGCCGCGCTCTGCGGTGTAAGAGAAGGGACGATACGCGAGCTGAGAGCTTAGCGCCAACGGCAGTGGATAGATGGGAGATCTTAAGCCGAGACAAGACACGGTACTGTTTGGCAATGATGCAGCATCGAAGAGAAAACGGGGACTACAGTTTCTCAGCCATCGCGGCAAGTCAAGCTTTTGTTTTCCTAGTCGTGTCACGCGTATCAGACTGTTATGGGGAAGTTATCGTCCTTTTGTCCGCTCGCCGGTTCGTGTGTATTCCGTCGCGCAGAAGCCCGAATGAACACCACGCACGTGCCACGCATCGCATGAGCCTGTATTATATGTCGTGTTGCCATTGCTGCAAGCGCACCTGCGTAAGGAAGAAAACGATTAGTGGAAGCCTGCCGGGTTCGATGCGTGGGGAAAGCGTGGGATTGCAATTCGGCGGAACTGCGCAGCCCACTGTGAGTTAAAAAAAACGCACCGACGATTACGTTACTTCCTAATGCGAAATTTGAGCGCAGCAAATAAGCTGTTTCACCTTTTCGATAGATTGAGGCAAAGAAATCGAGCAACACATGTATGCGCTATCACAGAATTTTTTTTTATATTTCCCGTACTCCTGGATCATCTCGACGGCGGCGACGGTAAGCTTCTGCTTCGGTGGCACGCACCTCTGGATTCTGACGGCGACGGCGCTGGGCCTCTGCTCTGGCAGCTCGTTTAGCAGCAGCAGCAGCAGCAGCAGACGGAGGACTTCCATCGGTCGTCTCGCTCATGGCTCAGAAAGAACTGGCAGATAATTTCGCAGTGGCGAACGGCAGCGGCAATTTCGGCTCGGGCGGTGCACATATACAGATCCGCCGCCACCGATCTGGCTCTCTGATTGCCACCGCACAGGGGTTGCATTGGAGGAGGAGCGAAGAAAGGAATTAAGTTCGAGCCGGCGCTTTGACAACCGGAGACTCGCAGGAAGAGGGGGGAGGGGGGCGGCGTGTACACCCAGCGGCAAACGATGGGGGCAGAAGCGCGCGCAGCAAGCGGACAACACGATAAAGGGAGGAGGGAAGAGATAGCAGCGACTGACTGATGCCGCTGACGCCGATAGTGAGTCAACCCCAGCTGCGGAGTTGGTTTCAGGGACAACGCCGCCGATGCCGACACGTTATCTTGACTCTCTAGCGGCGTCAGCGGCATCCAGCGGTATCAGTCGGTCGCTGCTAGCGCTGGGGGGATGAAAGGGGGGCGGAGCTGGTTACGAGGCCGACGACGACGCGAAACCCAGGAACGGACGCCAAAGAGCTGCGCTCTAAAAAAAACCAAGAGGAAATTCAAGTTGAAATTTCAAATTTCACATGCGCTGCTCTATGTTTAGAAATTTAAATTGAAAATGGGCGCCGACTGATGGAAACAGACTCTAGGATAAAGTTTTGATAAATAGGGGTAAAGTGCCTCAGCCAGACCGGGCCAAAGTTTCGATTGGTGTGTAACTATCGTAGTGGAATGCCATCGTAACGTCGGTCAGCCAGTCTGAGGTGCTCTGCCGCTATTTATACACCTTTCCAGACATAATATGAAAAAAGTGTTTGGTTTCAGTTTGGTCAAGGGACACGCCGACCTTGCCTGGGTAAGGGACACGCCCATGAGCGAAGCACTTCGGTATTGCAAATTTGTATTAGTTTTTCTGCCAGGAGTGCCAAAATAAGAACAGTAATAATCGTAGGAATGAAGATATTTCTACATTAATAGCGGGAGGACAAGCAAGGAGAAACAAAAGAAATTGCGAAAAAGGACCGAGCGTTTACATTACGTAAAGACTTCATAATCAGGTCATCATCATCATCAGCCTAGTTACGCCCACTGCAGGGCAAAGGCCTCTCCCATACTTCTCCAACTACCCCGGTCATGTACTAATTGTGGCCATGTTGTCCCTGCAAACGTCTTAATGTCATCCGCCCACCTAACTTTCTGCCGCCCCCTGCTACGCATCCCTTCCCTTGGAATCCAGTCCGTAACCCTTAGTGACCATCGGTTATCTTCCCTCCTCATTACATGTCCGGCCCATGCCCATTTCTTTTTCTTGATTTCAACTAAGATGTCCTTTACCCGCGTTTGTTGCCTCACCCAATCTGCTCTTTTCTTATCCCTTAACGTCACACCCATCATTCTTCTTTCCATAGCTCGTTGCGTCGTCCTCAATTTCAGCAGAACCCTTTTCGTAAGTCTCCAGGTTTCTGCCCCATATGTGAGTACTGGTAACACACAGCTGTTATACACTTTCCTTTTGAGGGATAGTGGCAACCTGCTGTTCATGATTTGAGAATGCCTGCCAAACGCACCCCAGCCCATTCTTATTCTTCTGGTTATTTCAGTCTCATGATCCGGATCCGTGGTCACTACCTGCCCTAAGTAGATGTAGTCCCTTACCCCTTCCAGTGCTTCGCTACCTATCGTAAACTGCTGTTCTCTTCCGAGCCTGTTAAACATTACTTTAGTTTTCTGCAGATTAATTTTCAGACCCACCCTTCTGCTTTGCCTCTCCAGGTCAGTGAGCATGCATTGCAATTGGTCTCCTGAGTTACTAAGCAAGGCAATATCATCAGCGAATCGCAAGTTGCTAAGGTATTCTCCATCAACTTTTATCCCCAATTCTTCCCACTCCAGGCCTCTGAATACCTCCTGTAAACATGCTGTGAATAGCATTGGAGATATCGTATCTCCCTGTCTGACGCCTTTCTTTATAGGGATTTTGTTGCTTTCTTTGTGGAGGACTACGGTGGCTGTGGAGCCGCTATAGATATCTTCCAGTATCTTTACATATGGCTCATCTACACCCTGATTCCGTAATGCCTCCATGACTGCTGAGGTTTCGACTGAATCAAACGCTTTCTCGTAATCAATGAAAGCTATATATAACGGTTGGTTATATTCTGCACATTTCTCTATCACTTGATTGATAGTGTGAATATGGTCTATTGTTGAGTAGCCTTTACGGAATCCTGCCTGGTCCTTTGGTTGACAGAAGTCTAAGGTGTTCCTGATTCTATTTGCGATTACCTTAGTAAATACTTTGTAGGCAACGGACAGTAAGCTGATCGGTTTATAATTTTTCAAGTCTTTGGCGTCCCCTTTCTTATGGATTAGGATTATGTTAGCGTTTTTCCAAGACTCCGGTACGCTGGAGGTTATGAGGCATTGCGTATACAGGGTGGCCAGTTTCTCTAGAACAATCTGACCACTATCCTTCAACAAATCTGCTGTTACCTGATCCTCCCCAGCTGCCTTCCCCCTTTGCATAGCTCCTAGGGCTTTCTTTACTTCTTCTGGCGTTACCTGTGGGATTTCGAATTCCTCTAGGCTATTCTCTCTTCCACTATCGTCGTGGGTGCCACTGGTACTGTATAAATCTCTATAGAACTCCTCAGCCACTTGAACTATCTCATCCATATTAGTAACGATATTGCCGGCTTTGTCTCTTAACGCACACATCTGATTCTTGCCTATTCCTAGTTTCTTCTTCACTGTTTTTAGGCTTCCTCCGTTCCTGAGAGCCTGTTCAATTCTATCCATATTATAGTTCCTGATGTCCGCTGTCTTACGCTTGTTGATCAACTTAGAAAGTTCTGCCAGTTCTATTCTAGCTGTAGGGTTAGAGGCTTTCATACATTGGCGTTTCTTGATCAGATCTTTCGTCTCCTGCGATAGCTTACTGGTTTCCTGTCTAACGGAGTTGCCACCGACTTCTATTGCGCACTCCTTAATGGTTCCCATGAGATAGTCGTTCATTGCTTCAACACTAAGGTCCTCTTCCTGAGTTAAAGCCGAATACCTGTTCTGTAGCTTGATCCGGAATTCCTCTAGTTTCCCTCTTACCGCTAACTCATTGATTGGCTTCTTGTGTACCAGTTTCTTCCGTTCCCTCTTCAAGTCTAGGCTAATTCGAGTTCTTACCATCCTATGGTCACTGCAGCGTACCTTGCCGAGTACGTCTACATCTTGTATGATGCCAGGGTTCGCGCAGAGTATGAAGTCGATTTCATTTCTAGTCTCACCATTCGGGCTCCTCCACGTGCACTTTCGACTAACCCGCTTGCGGAAAAAGGTGTTCATTATCCGCATATTATTCTGTTCTGCAAACTCTACTAATAATTCTCCTCTGCTATTCCTAGAGCCTATGCCATATTCCCCCACTGACTTGTCTCCAGCCTGCTTCTTGCTGTTGTGGTCGCACCGCTGGTGCGATTTGTTGGGAACTCGGCGCTGACGCCCGTTGTTGCACCTGGGTCGCAAGCCCCAAGGGTAGCGTTGGCCTGGCGGCCTGGGGTACAACTGGAATCATCCGAAGGTCCCGGCAAAGCATGAGTCGACTGGTAACAACAAAACAACTTGTTTATTTTAAGATCGCAAAGAGTTGGCGGTCAGGTTGACCGAAGTAGAGAGACGGGAGTGCACTTTACTCAACAGAAGAAATCGGAGCCCTCCTTTTGCGTCCGGGGGCAGCTGTTTTTATACTCTCGCAGTTGAGGGCAAGAAGGAACTCCTCAATAGACGAGCACGTGACTGTACAATGGGATAAGGTGACGCATACTGTCGTGTCGCCGGAGAAGGTGACTCACACTGTCGTATCGCCGCCGGTCGGGCACAATGGGGAGGAGAAGGTGACTCCTACTGTCGTATCGCCGCCGGTCGGGCACAAGGAGGAGAAGGTGACCCCTACTGTCGTATCGCCGCCGGTCGGGCACAATGGCACATACACTCACACACGCACATGAAGACACGTGGCATCGGAACATGCCTGGACGCGCTTGGCGGGGAGGCGTAGCGGCGACGCCGAACGGGCCAAAATGTCTGCCGCTTTGTTGCAGTCGCGCCGGCTAAACCGCGCGTCGTAGGTGAAACGTAACATTGCCTACCCTGGCATTGAAGTCGCCCATCAGTATAGTGTATTTTGTTTTGACTTTACCCATCGCCGATTCCACGTCTTCATAAAAGCTTTCGACTTCCTGGTCATCATGACTGCATGTAGGGGCATAGACTTGTACCACCTTCAATTTGTACCTCTTATTAAGTTTCACAACAAGACCTGCCACCCTCTCGTTAATGCTATAGAATTCCTGTATGTTACCAGCTATTTCCTTATTAATCAGGAATCCGACTCCTAGTTCTCGTCTCTCCGCTAAGCCCCGGTAACACAGTACATGCCCGCTTTTTAGCACTGTATATGCTTCTTTTGTCCTCCTAACCTCACTGAGCCCTATTATATCCCATTTACTACCCTCTAATTCCTTCAATAACACTGCTAGACTCGCCTCACTAGATAGCGTTCTAACGTTAAACGTTGCCAGGTTCAGATTCCAATGGCGATTCCAATTCATGATTCCAAATCATGATTCCAATTCATAATCAGGTATTGACACCTAAACTCAAACGTATCAAAATGCAGCCTCACTCGTTTTAGCAGAAAAAAAGAGTAATGTAATTGCGCTTATCGCCTAAAATGGAAATGTTGCTGCGGCTGAGAACGCGAAACACTTGGGCGTAGCTTTCTCGTCGGGTTTAACATGGAACGTGCAAGTGGAATGCGGGATGCACGCTGAACTTTATTAAACGAAACTTTCAAAGCGCACCTCCGGAAATCAAGCAAATGTCGCCTACTATATACCGATGTTCGACCGATTCTCGAGTGTGACGCTGCGGTATGGGACTCAAGCATAGAAAAACCCGTTAGAAAATTGGAAGCCATTCAAAATAGATCAGAATGTCTCCTCACTAACTCGCATCACAACTATACAAAATAAGCTATCATGGGACCTACGCAAAAGCCATCGTACATTGTTTAGGCTATCTCTTTTGCATCCGATCGCGTGTAGAATGAAAGGAATTGCACGTTATCATCTCACACAAAGGCGAGAACGCAGATGTAAATTATCTGAATATCCCTCCCGCATTCAGATTGTCCATTTTCCCTTGTGGCAGAAACCATTTGAATAAGCCATTGTTTGCGCCTCTGGTAGCGCACCTTCCGCAGGAACTGAGAACCACACACTACAATAAACAGTGACATGAATTCCTTTAGTTGAATGCCGCACGTTTGGTCATCGCTTGACAACTCCTGCTTTTTCTAGCATTCATTCCTTGATGAGTAGCTATCGTAGCAGGAGGAACATTGATTATTTTCTACATGTGCTTGAAATACATTCATCCTCTCTGTGAATGATTTCTTTTTTTATTAATTTTATACAATAGGTACATTAGAGAACATAGTGCCACTAGTATATCACATGGCTGAGGAGATGTGAAAAAATCCGCAAAGTTTTGCGGTTTGACACTGCTCCCATCTCCTCAACTAAATACGAGGGACGTTCAATAACGATTTCCCCTGACTCCCTTCTATTTATTGCAGGATGCTGAAACTGCGCATGTGTAATGACATAAGCCACTATAGGTCACATGGCAATTTGCAACTTTGAACTAATAACGGACTTTCTTTTACAGGTGCTGAAGTAGTGTGAAGTGTGATAATGAATGCAGTGGAATACAGAACAGTCATCAAGTTCCTGTAATTGAAAGGCCGCACTCCAAGGGAGACGTTCGATGAGATAAAAGAGGCTTATGGGGAGGATTCCCCATCATACTGGCATCGTCAATTCAAATGTGGTCAGATTTAGGTGCAAACGGCACCGATTGCGGGGCGAACCCACTCTGCTATTGATGAACACACCATCCAGCAAGTGGAGGCCGCCACTTTGGAAAATCGCCGCGCAACCGTTCGAGACCTAGCCCAAAATGTCAAGATTAGTGTAGGGTCCATGAAAAAAATCATTCAGGACCATCTTCTTATGCGTAAGGTATCCGCTCACTGGGTTCCCCGGCTGCTCGCACCTTTCCAAAAGCAGGAACGAGTCGAATGCTCCCAGGCGCTTTTGACCATGTGCCATGGAAACCAGGAGAACTTATTCAACAGACTGATTACAGAGGATAATAGCTGGGTCCATCACTATGATCCGGAGACTAAAGTCCAGTCAATGCAATGGAAGCACTTGGACTTACCGCCTCCAAAGAAGGCACGCGCTCAGCCCTCAGAGGGCAAGGTCATGCTCACAGTCTTTTGGGACGAGCACGAAGTAGTCTTGATAGATTTCCTAGCAAAGGTGCCACGATTACTGGGACATACTATGCTTCACTAACGCGGAAATTGTGGGAGGTCATCAAAAGCAAGAGAAGTGGTATGCTCACCAAAGGTGTCCGCCTTCTGCAAGACAATGCCCCAGTTCACAAATCACATGTTGCCCAGATGGAAGCAGGCTGCTGCGGCTTTGAAATTCTACCACATCCCCCTTATTCACCCGACCTCGCACCATCGGACTTCCAGTTCTTTCCAACAATGAAGTCACATTTGAAGGGCAAGCATTTTCCAGATGATGAGACTGATTTCTGAAGTCACAACATCGCTTTTGGTGCAACCTGTCGACTTCTACAAGCGAGGTGTTCACAGTTGCATAAAAAGATGGGAGAAGTGTGTGTCCCTGGCTGGCACCTATGTAGAGAAGGACTAGTAAATCTGCAATGTTTCGTTGCTCTCCGTCCACTGGAATTGGGTGAGGGGAAATCGTTGTTGAACGCCCCTCGTACATCAACCTTTACGTTGCATAACGTTTCTTTCGAATGAGTGATGCACCTCTGTCCTTGAAAGAGTGAAAAAGTGGGAATCAACAAAGGGTGCTGCCTAGGAACAAGTTGATTTTGTTGCTTGAAAGAGGGCCTCCTGAAGCCCTTTGTAAGTTATGTTATGCATCGCCTTCAATAATTTTCGAAATTAGCTCGGGAATCATGACACAAACCCGTTTATACTGAATATAGTGCGTATGTGGGGCTCTATGCAATCGGTTTAATGATAGTCTTTCCATCAGCTTTCAAGACGAATGACATCAATTTGATCTAGCTGGCTGTCTTGCGTTGCCACAAACGGCAAAAAGCAACTTTGAGGTGTATATGAAACACGATGAGATGTCAGGAAAGTCTAAGCCGTACCATCATCATCCTAACGAACCACACGATGTTACGTATTCATCTGTACGTTTGAACAATATATAGCAGTTTTTGCCATAACAACCTTTCTGAGATTGACAGTTTATCCACGTACATGAATACGCAGTTTTGTCATCCGATTTAACACCAGGCGAAAAGCGTAGACTTCAAAGACGATTATGTCCGTGAGTAGTGTTCGGTTCTTGGGAGGTACATAGGTTCTTCCAAGAAGCAGTGTTAATCTTTAAGTCTACTTGTTACCTCTGTATCTCCAAGCACTCATTCATTCAGCGTAAATGATCTCCAGAATCGCTTAGCAGGACGATGTCACCTAGCTAAAAAAAGTGTAAGACACTGTAAGCGCTGTCTCTGTGTATCTGTTCCTTTCTACGACCTCGTTCAGTCGCGCTTATACACTCTATCATGTAAGACACTACTATGCATCCATGTTTCTTTCTTTAAGTGCTTGGTAATTCAAAGATTAAAATGCGGAATTCTGCCTTCCTACCAAACAACGTCTTCGAGTAGTATGCTTGCAATTTTTCCAAGCTACGTCTCTTCGCAGACGCTGCCAACCGTCCCCTCGTCAGTTTTCATAAACTCCCTATCAGAAGCGGCGTCGCAGTCTTTTTTTCCAACTTCCAAGATATGAGCAGCTCTTTCAAGGCTCGTGAAGCAGTACGAAAGAAGGTTGCTGTCATTGCCTACTTACATTGCGTCTCCCTTTTAGGTTAAAAAACATGAAAGAGCTCTTGAAGATTTCCGCAGTTTTATCTGCGCGAAAGCTTTTGCGATTATGTTCCAGGGCATGTTCAGTAAAAAAGAAACACGCATGTACAAAGGAAAGCATAAAATAACCTTTTATTGACTGCTTCTAGATGGCAAGCTACGATATTCCCCTTTCTTGTGGTCCGATATATGTGGAGCAGACTGGTTGATGCTTAAATTTGAGACTCTACGAACACACAGATGAGGTACGTCATCATAGATTACCAACTAGCTCGGTCACACAACTTGTTTCAGACCGACGATAAAAGTTTGACAGCAAGCTCGACCAACAAGGCTGGCGTCCAATAAGGCACTGAACATTATTGCGAGCAGCACCTGACCCGAAATGGCAAGCACACAGTGTATGCGGTGCCTGAAGAAACGGAACCACTTTCGGTCGTAACCACTTTCGTCACTGCTGCTATGCAATATGAGCGATGCGCTGGACTTATATTCCGAACACGCTGCCTTGCCCACCGCAACCTGCCGCGGTGGATCACTGACTATGGCGTTTTGCAGCTGAGCCCGAGATCACAGGTTCGACTCGCCTTTGTCGTCGCGTACAAAGTCTCTCTCATCGCATTAAGGCTCGACTGTAAATAAAAACGCGATAAGCAATTAAGCAAAGCAGCGACATACCTTACTGCCAGAGCCGAAACGCGTCATCTATGAGACGTCTAGCTCAGGCGGGATTTTCTGTCGTACTTCTCGATGACGATTTATTGGCATCCACTTTTAAACTGGGCAGTGACAAATAGTCATCTATCCCGCTCTATTTAATCAGGTATGCTCTGCATGTATTTCGCTCTAGCATTTTTGTATTCATCTCCATAATACTTTTTTCCGTCCTCAAAACATCTCTATCTACCTTGTATCGCTACGTATGCCTGTAACGGATCCGGTCGTAACATTCACTTCCCTGCTTTTTTTCCATCAATACTCTTAATGCTTCTTCGTTATCTCGACTGCTCCCTGCTTGATGCTACCGCCCACTTTAAGGCCAAGCGCTTGGTGTACGCTACCTACGGCTCTCACAGGGGGAATACCTTCGCATTCCATTAGCATGTGCTCACTGGTCTCCAGATTTTGCTGCAGCATACACATACATGCCTGAACTTGTTGCGAATATTTGGTCAGGTACGTTTTTGTCCTTAGGCGACCAGCTCGAGCCTCAAATATCAAGACCTTGCCATTTGCGTTATTCTGAAGATTTCCCTTTCAAATTTTTCCTTCCCATTCTAATAAAACATGCTCCATAGCTTCCCTAGCTTTACCGCAGCAAGCACATGCTTCTTCTTCCTTCTTATATTCAACTTTATAGGTGCGTGTTCTAAGGCATCCCGATCTCGCTTAGAAGAGTAATGCGCTTCCCTTTGAGTTATCATAAATTGTTTCTTTCCTTATTTACTTTTTTTCCTCTTCAGTAGTTACGCATGGCAGGTTTCTTTTCCATTGCCGCCACCCATGAGATTATTTCAGCCTCTCTAACATTCCGCTTGACGTTCCTTGTAGCTGTGTTGTTCACTCTACAGACCGCATACTTGCTGGTAAGCTTCCTAGTTCTGTTCCTCCACTGTGAATCAATGTTTTTCACGTACAGATACCTCAACACCCCACCCTGTTTACTTTCTTCCGTATTCCTCATTCGTTCTTCATACTCAATTTTACTGTGAGCCTTCCTCACTTCAAAACTAGTTCTCTTTAGAAACCGCTGTGCCACCTAGCGGCACCCGCGTGAAGTCCCAGGGCAAGTTTACGTGCCCTCCGAGATTTCACCAGTGGCGCGTTGCTGCGTTCTAACACAGAGAATGGATCTTTCGCTTCCCGTGGGCATTTGTAAGGCTGCGCTGAAGAATCTGGCTGCTGTACTTGAAGAAAGTGTGGGACGCAAGTTGGAATCCGCCTTGCGCTGTACGAATTTTAAGTATTGTTTTTATTCAAGAGCGACTTGAAGCCACAAGATGGACAGGATAGAGAGACACAGATAGCCAGGTATAGAATGTTAATGACAAAAAAATCTTCGTATCCCTATATTTAGGGGCACGTTGAAGAACTTGGGGTAGGCGAAATTAAGCCGGAGCCCCCCACAGAGACGCCTCTTCTATCTCCAGTGCTCTGTAATCTTATAAATCAATGAACCATTACTTCAAAGGTATGGTTCACACTCCCACGTATAATAAACAGGCGTCGACAATTTTGTGCACCATTTTATGCCATATTGCAAAACTATACGAGCACACTCATGCATTGAATGACGCTGCATCTCATTTTGATCTCTTTCTTCTTGACGCCACAAATGAATCTCTCGTACCCAGTAATGAAGATTGATGGAAATGGGCTTAGGTGCGATAATCACAAACACTGTTATCGTTTCTGTTAAGCGAGAAATAAATTTCCGAAAGGCAATCTTACACATCATCCGCCGATCGTGCCAACCATGCGTGACTTATTTGTTGACCTGACGTGCTCATCCGGATGATGCTGGGAGGTCAGGACGCCTCAATTTGTTTTTTACAGCTTTTTACCTGTCCTCCTCTCAACATTTCTTTGTTGCGAAATAAATTCCAATTTCAGTTATTCACAATCTCCTGCTATGTGAATGGTGCGTGCCTCCAGCCGTCGACATGTAGATCTTTCTAGCATCATTCGTTGTCAATAGTGGCAACCACACGAATGCCGGTCAGTCGGAGAAGTTAGTAGGTAAAGTTTACAGCGCGCACGCGTATACACATACACAAGCATTTCATTTGCTTACTCTGAATGAAGACCGGGCCACCATAGAATTTCTTATCACAATTGCTAAAAGGAACTCCGGTCCACGGGAGGCGCAAGCATGGCGGTTCAGTGAGCACAAGAATGATGGTTCACGGTATTTGCCTAAACTTCGTCCTTGTGGTTCCAAATGGCTTTATGACTTTGCAAATACATAGTTTCTAGCAAAATATTCCGTTACAGATGAAACAATTCTCTTGGATTGTGCATGTCTGCAGACTCTTGTTGTCTTTCGGTTTATAAAAGTAAGAATGCTTCAAAATTAAGTTTAATATAAAAGCGGATAAAGGATTGTAAACAAAGCCACAAGAACGTCTGAAGCCAGAAGCACAAATATGAGGCAAATACATGTACCAACCCTCATTCCCATGAGAGCTGCATGATCGTGGGGCCGTAGTTTCCTCTAGCAATGCTCCTTAGACACTCGTGTGCTTGCCAAATGAGTCTGCACCGAGGGTTCAGGGAGCGTTCAAAGGAGCATTGCTATTAGTTCCTGGCATTCTTATGGCGCATCGTTTGCCTGGGGGGCACACGAGCACGTCTTTGAATATCAAGTTAGCCAGCGTACAGCACTTTCCAAGGCGCGTAGCAGAAGAAAAATTTGACGCAGCGTTGTTGCGCATGGCTGCTCGAGTATGGCGAGCATTGCCTCGTCGACAACATGTCTAAATGATGAAGAACAAAGCAAGTGAGAGGACATTCTGTACAATAACTTGCGAAAGAACTGGTCGCTATCTCTCGACTATGCATATTTTATTCATCCCCCCCCCCCCCATGCCAGGAAGCTCATCAGCTTTCTTTTTTTTTTGCATACGTTATGCAGAACGCCATGCGTGCATCTACGCTTCCGCTCAATACTGTTTCCTCTTGTCGTTCGACTCGTTCATCTCTCGTCTTCGTCGCGTGTCCTCCGATTCTTGAGCTTGTATTATACCGGCTTTCTCTCCTGCGAAACGTTGCGGCAGCTTTTCGGTCTCCTGTTGCCTGAGGTGACTGTGGTTGCTTGTGACGTTTCCTGAGTTTTTGGTAGTGTCCGTTCTTCTTTCTGCTTTTCATCGTGGAAGTTGCTCTTCAGCTTTGCTGGTAGAACGTGGAAGCTGAGCGTTGATTGGCGCACCTGCATCTATCTTCTTTCGCACGCTGATGAGAGAAATGAGCTGAAAAATGCCATCGCCCCAAGAGGAGAAGGTAGGTCGGTCCCACAGCTAAGTGCACGTTACAGAACCTTATATAGGAAGCTTTAGCTCGGGTGCTCCTATCTAAATACATGTAAAATGAGAATTCGTTTTTCTAGGCAATCACTGCAGCAAATTTGACGAGGTTTGTTGCATTTAAAAGAGAAAGTTCAAATGTAGTGACTGTTGGTTTCGAATTTTTGAGTTCGGTCGTGAACTTTTTATTAAAAATTGCAAAAATTAAAAATTTTCGAGAAACGAGACTATCAAGTTTACAACTTTGTAGCTCAACAACGAAAAACGATAATACAATTATATGAATTATATATTATAGTACATCTAAAGCGGACAAAACTGATATGTCACACATGAATATAAAATATTTAGGAATATGGAAATACAGCTTTTGCAGAACCCTTGTAACCAACGTAACAAATTCACGTAAGATGTAAAATGACATACCGAATTGGTCCGCTTTGACTTATCTAATGGATGCCGTTTACAGAACCGCGATATCTGTTCTTGATGCAGAGATATGAGTTTGTAAATTTCGTACTTCTATTTTTTTTCAAGGTTTCAAATTTTTGAAAATCTTTCCAAAAAATTCAGGACCTAAATCGAAATTCCGCTTCCAGCAGTCACTAGAATTTAACTTTCTCTCTCAAATGCAACAAATGTCATTAAAATCAGTCCAGGGGTTGTCTCAGCAAAACGTTTTTGCTTTTTACATATATTTGAATAGGCCGCGTCGGAGTTGGGCCCGAGCTGAAGCTTCCTCTTAACACTTTTCAACGGGGCTACCACCGACAGAAACACAAGCTAGAAGCTATATCAAAGCGAGCAGTGCTGCACGACTTAAAATACACGTAAGGCACCATTTACCTGTGCAAGAGGCGAGATTCGGTGAGCATGCAGGTTGCCGAGGTGTTGGTAGAAGACTGGCCGGAAGTGGTTTTTTTCATGAGTCGTATAAACATAATTGGAAAAAGCAAAAATCTGAAACGCGGAAATATTGCAGAGCGCATGCAGTGCATGGAGAAACGGGAGGCTGTCCTTTCTGTTCATATTGTGTTTGTTTCTATTTAAATAAATACTAGCGCTGAACATCGACGTGTGGGCATTAAAACTTGAGAAAACAAGCGTAAAAACAGCGACGCAAACTGGATGGAAAGAAGAGATACATAAACGCTAAGCGTTGGACGCCACAAGCGTTGTGATATCTCTACTTTCCGTCGTGTTGACGTCGCAATTTTTACAGCGAAGCTGCATACCTCTACTATCCAAGGAAACTTTCGTGTCGTTGTAAGCAAAAACAACTCCCCATACCTGGGCCGATCCCGGAGATAGGGCCATACCGGCCCGACCTGCGCCGGAGGTGAAGCAGTCGTTAAGCACTGCCCATGCGTGGGCCGATTCCGAAGATTGTGCAATGCCGGCCCGACCCGCGGCGGAAGTGAAGGAGGCGTTAAGCACTCCCCTACGTGGGCTGATCCCGAAGATAGTTCAATGCCGGGCCGACCCGCGGCGAAGGTGCAGTTTATTTATTTATTTATTTCAGGAGTACTGCCAACCTCTCATTGGGGCCTTAGGCAGGAGTGGGTTATAACACATCATATTTGAAAACAAAGAGAAACAAATCTAGAAGCGCAACAGAAAAAAGTTGCCAAAGCAAGTCCAATGCAGGTACTAGGAGAACGTGATGCATGCACAGGTACAAGAAACAAGCGCTTGAAACACGAATACCAGAAATTATACAATTAAAGGGCAGAATGACGGCAACAGACATCTCTTGACTAACATCTCTGCAACGAGTGAACATACCATAATCAGAGCAAGATAAATTTGTAAACATTACGCCTTGCGAACACCGAAATATACACATGACGCCAAGCAAGTATTTTTAGCACACTGCAAAAATACTAGAAAACGTAAATTGAAGCGTAGTGCGCGTGAGTTGAACGAGGCCAGAGAGTGGAAGGGGGGGGGCATGTACGGTGAGGTAAATCAAGTGGATTGTTGCCGCAGCTTTGCCATGAACGATTCAACAGTAGTACAGTTTACTGTATCAGCAGAAAGAGCATTCCATTCAGTAACGGTGCGCGGAAAAAACGAATTTTTAAAAGCTCGTGTCTTGCAAGAATACTCCCGCAGTTTCTTTGGGCGCTCGGATCGCTTGGATCGCCGATTAACGGATTCTATGTACGTGTCCTTGTTTATGCGCAGCTTGTCATGATAAAGTAAAAACATGTATTTAAAACGATCATGTAGTCTTCTTGTCTGCAATGTATCCAGGTTAGCGTTATTTAGAAGTGTAGTGGGGGATGTAAAGAAACTGTAGCGATTGTAAACAGATCTAATTGCTTTACTTTGAATCATTTCAAGCTTTTTAGTGTTTTCTTGGCTATGCGGATCCCAAACCACGGAAGAGTACCCGAGGATTGGACGGATGTAAGTTTTGTATGCAATTAGTTTTAATTTTGGGGTGGATTTGCGCAGAGACCTTCTTAAAAATCCGAATTTCTGCATAGCTTTCTTTTCGATGTAGGCAACATGCGCGTTCCACCTAAAATCAGCGCTAAGTATGGCGCCCAAGTACTTGTAAGTATCAACGAAAGATAGTTTTTGGCCAATAATAAAATAATCGCATTTTAAGGGAGACCGTTTACGCGTCACGCTCATAGCCACCGTCTTCTTTTCGTTGACCTTCATTTGCCAGACTTCACACCAAGATATTTTGATTAAAGCTGTGTTTAAGAGAGCCTGGTCGCGTGGACTGCGTATTTCCTGATAAAGGATGCAGTCGTCTGCAAATAGCTTAATAGTGACCGGAATATCAGCGGTGATGTCATCTATGAATATTAAAAAGAACAGTGGCCCAAGCACTGAACCTTGAGGGATTCTCGACTTCACCGGTCGTGAATCGGAGCACACTTTGTCGATAGTGACAGTTTGATTTCGATACGAGAGGTAGGCCTCGATCCATGAAATTAAGGTATCATTTTTCAGTATAGGTTTGAGTTGTGTGAGAAGTTTGGGATGAGACACACGATCAAACGCTTTTTTCAAAGTCTAAGAAGATCATGTCAATTTGGCCTTGTTTATCTAGGATAGCCGCAATATCGTGAACAGTTTCCAGCAGTTGTGTGATAGTTGAGAGTCCCATACGAAAGCCGTGCTGTCGGTCGTTGAGTAGGTTATGTTGCTCGAGAAAAAGTGACAGGTGCTTGAATATGATGTGTTCCAAAACTTTTGCGCATGAGCACAGCAAGGAAACACACAGCACAGCAGTTCGCCATTCAGAGGCCCACATAAGCAGCTTCCCTGGTCATCCTTCTTCACAGAGTGGAAGGGCACTGAGAATCTTCCGCTGGTTTTGTCTAGTTTCAGTATGAACCAAATGGCCCAGCAGGCAGCACTTGTACACTATGGACATTCTTCTGCACCATTTGCTGGCTAGCTAGATTTTTCTCAAAGTTGGGCGACCGTTTTCTAAAACTCAATGAAGGACTGCAATTTACAAACAAAAAAAAATGGCCACAATAACGAAACAAAACAGGAGAGATCGTGGGCTGGAAGCATTAACTTGGGCACTCCAAGGCTTTCTTTGCTGAAAGGAATATGCCCAGCACCAGTATTTTATGGCAAACACTTTTGTCTCCTGCTTCGTACGTTTCTTTTACGCGAGGCATGGTTTGCATTCGGGCCGTCGGCACTGCATGCTCACCTCATGTCAACAGGCTTGGTGGTGTCTTCAGGGTTATTGTCACGGCTTGTGCCTCGTGGCCCATTGTGACGTCGTACAGCATGCTGTTGTATTAGGTCGCGTTGTAGGAAACCATATACAGGGTGTTCAATGTTATACGAGTGCGAATCACAAAGTCTTCACGCCTATCTTTTTAGCCAAATTACGGCTGTAAAAGCGAAGTCAACATATTGATTACCAGCGGCGGACCTCTCTTGGATCGGCCCGACCTTATATGCCGGTAGCTCCGTGGAACGGCGTTGCTGTCAATTGTTATGGCGGTTGTGCTTCGCAAGTCCGCTGCGTACGAGCACCGAAGTGTTATTCGTTTTCTACGGGCCAAGGCATAGGCGGAAAGTTTTTCCTCCGCCCCCGGAAATTTTTCCGGGAGGGTGATTCCAGTTCCTGAGCCGCTTTGCGAGCCCCATATATATATATATATATATATATATATATATATATATATATATATATATATATATATATATATATATATATATATATATATATATATATATATATATATATATCACTTGTCGGAGAATGTGAGAATTGACAAGAGCTCATAGTAGGAGACAGTTAAGTTTCACAGCCTGAGTCTCCTCGCAGCACCAAGAATCTGGCGTCTCTCGGTGGTGTAATCTTCCTTCGTCTAATTGTCGTATACTTAGCTATCACTGATATTGCTTCGCCTTTCCGGCGAAACTGCAGCCTCTTTGTCTTTCTTTCTTTTTCTTTTGTTTTCGAGTCCGAGTATAAGCGCTGCTGCGGATGCCTACTGTTGATTCTGATTTCGAGTAAATCCGGCTTGGCCTCATTTTGGTTACTGAGTGAATTATAAAGGGTGCTCCAACTATCATGCACCAAGACTTAAAGAAAGAGCTGTAGCGTTACTCCAGCCGTCAGTAATTTTTTTGTTACTGAGGTTTATTTCAGTAATTGCAATAATTATTTAACTTGATAAGTGCTGTTATAATTATGAAACTGGGATATGAGTAGGCACCGCCAAATGGCTTGGAACTGTGGTGTCTTCAGCCACGTACTAATTGCGCACAATTTTTTGCTACCGGCACAGAAACCTCACGAAATATGAAAAAATACCACGTTAGTGCGCTCCCACCCACATCATAAAGCAGCGCCCTCAAGTAAGCTGATTGAAAGCAATTGCATTGCCTGTCGTAAACTCCACGAGACAGCGCATCACCTTGATAATGGTACGGAAGCAGCACCAACAGCAGGTTTCGCGGCTTCTCAGCTGTTTCTTCCTCTCATTTTGGCACCACACTTGTTCTCCGTCTCTCAAGGCCGACTGATCACATTGATCTCAAAAGCCCTTTGGTAACATGGCCGAAGCGCCACTCTGACCACGCACAAAACGCGAAAAGCAATGTAATAGGCATAGAACGTTTCAAAATTGCCGCTCTGCTCGCACCGCATCGGAAGTGTGCGCGAGCTCTTTCGATCTCGCGCCAGATACTTGCTTCGGACGAAAGCCAAATTAAAGTGACGGTTTTATTTTTTTTGAAAGCGTATGCCTGCTGCAAAAAACAGGTTCGTGGCAAGAAATAAAACCGAAACAAACCGACCGAGAAGTGAACCACACGTAGAGAAAAGGGAGAAGCGATGCATTCAAGAAATAAAATAAAGTCATTCTAAATGAGCCGAATCGGCAATCGGGATGCCTGCAAAAAAAAAAAAAAGTTTCAGATTTTATTGTGTCCTTGCTCGTAAGCCCCGCTGAACACCAGCTGTTGCTTAGAGGACGTGTTCGAGTAGGTATCCTTCTGTAGTTACGCAGTACTGAGTCCGTTTTATCACACCTTCAGTGGCTTTCTTTATTACCGACGCTGAAATTCTACGGAGTACATCCGTTATCCTTGCCTTTAGCTAATCTGACGTCCGTCTTCATTATGTAATCACAATCTTTCACATAACCCCAAAGAAAGAAATCGAGAGGAGAGAGGTCAGGCGACCTAGCGGGCAAATTTACAGGTCCGTGCTTTCCAATTTATTGCGCATGAGCAGTCGCATGCATCCAGTTTCGTGCTCGGCGGCTGCTGTGTGCGGGTGCCCCATCTTGCTAATGCCACAGAAGTAGAACACATGACAGCGGGACTTCGCTGAGAAACTCATCAACCACACCTTCAAGGATTTCGTCCACGTAACGATGTCCAGTCAGTCTGAGATAGAAGATGAAACCGGTTATAGCACCGGCGTAAATTCCGCACCACACATTGAACGACCACTGGTACAGGTGCCAATTGAGCTTTACCCAGTGTGCATTGTAGTCACTCCAATGTGCATTATGCAAATTCACCTGTGCGTTTCTGTGAAAATGGCTTCATCTGTGCACATGATGCTACTCAAAAAGTCCGGTGGCTCATCGGCTTTTGCGAGGGCCCAATTCGAGAAATATAGATGATTCTACAGGTCCCTATCTTCCAAGCATTGGTGCTGGTTAAGGTGGTACGGGTGAAAGGCAATCGTTTAGAAGCCTCCAAACTAACGACTTGGAAATTTGTACCTGGGCGCCCAGGTCCCGCGCGCTAGCATGAGGGTTTGAGGCGATAAGTGGCAGAACATTCGTGCGTAGGCTAGGACTGAAAGGTGGAGTTCTACGCCGATGTTTCTTGAAGCTGCCGGTTTGTCTCAGGTTTTCATAATTTCTGATGATTGTCAACGCGTTTGATCTACCACCACTCTTCCATGACTGATATATATTTGCGGCCTTCCTATTGTTGCCATTTGCAGCTCCCAAGGCAAGGATCATGTTTTCCTCCTGCTCATTAGAGAAACACATGACGACTGGGACGAAACAGAGCGTATCTTCAAACATTTGCCCTGACGTTGTCTATTCCATTTTGTGGTGATAGGTGTTGTGACGAAAAAAAAAAAACCTGCCGTACACTTTATCTACGCTAAGACAACTACTATCACAGCCTGTTTCCAACTAAAACCAAACGCGACGTTTTACTTCGGCCGGGGCGCGTCAGATAACGGACTAACTCGGAGGGCTCTGCTTTATGATGCGGGTGAAAGCGCAGTCACGTGGTATCCTCCATATTTCGCAGTGTTTATTTATTAATCGTCAAAAAAATTTGTACGCAATTAGTACGTCGCCGAAAATACCGCAGTTAGATGTCGCTTGCCTCTGCCTAGAAATGCCTCAATAATAATTTGATAATTACTATAGAACGTCTCGATTTAGATAATTAATTACAATGACTTAATTAAATTACACTAACGAAAAATTACCGGCAGCTACTCCACTGTACTAGAAACAATATGCACTAGATTTTTTTTCGAGTAACACATTGCTATCTTTAACTATTGCTGAAAGTTTTTTGGGACACCCTGTATATATTTATGACCTCTGCTTGCAAGTGACGATGCTTCCATCCCTAGTAAATGTTAGGAATTATTAGAAACGTTTTTTTTATGAGTCGTTAGCATTCTTTACTGGAAAGAAAAGCAATACTGAGACATATCATTCACGTGCGTTTCACTCGCCGTTGATAAAAGGTCCTGCCGAAGGGGTCACTGAAGTCTATGTGCTTCTGTTTTTTTCAGGGTCAAAACGCACACAAAGCAATTTGAAGAGATGTGAACATGCAGCAGCATATGCGTTCTATAGGCATAGGCTGTCCATACCTTAAGAAATAATTGTTCATTGGCTACTTGCTTCTCTTTAGAAAATATGATGAAATTTGTCCTGTGTATATATTTAATTTTATTGCATGTATGCATAGTGTTTACGGTGTAAATTTAAAACAATGTTGAAGTGAGAAAATACGAATATGGCAGCCACCGCTCCTGCTTCTAATGCGCGCGTCCTCCTTTTTTAAGGATCTGGAGAGATAAAGCGAAAATATGAATTAAAAGCCAAGCACGTCCGCGCCAACAATGATGTAGTGAGCTATTAGCCAGAATAAAATTTTAAGTGAGAAAAGTCGAGGCAAGTAAAAAAAAAAGCTCAAATGATATGGGTTAAAAAGCTCCAGTGATGACACTTTAGGTGTGTGTCGGGGGGGGGGGGGGGAGAGGGGTAGGTTTCGGCATCGTCGGAGGGAGGGGACGCCCCCCCCTTCTCCGCCCCCGTAGTCGCCGCCTATTTAGCAAGGGAGGAACGCCCATCGAAATCCACAGGGAAATGTTTCCCACGTATGGACAAGGTGTCTCGCTTTGACAAGTGTGAAATTTTGGTGTTGTGAGTTCGCAAAAGGCCGTGAAGACATGCATGACAATGACAGTCAGGTAGACGAATTCTGCCACAGGGGCATCTCAAATTTAATGCAGCGATAGGACAAATGTCTGAGCCCCTGTGGGGACTATGTGGAAAAATAGTAAGGTAGGTAGAAAGTAGGTATATTAGTAATTACCTGTGTGAACCTTATTTTGGCTAATAAATATTGCAGCAAAGACATTCTGATTCTCCCTGGTACTTTCACCAATTTTAATTTAGAGCTGCGCAAATGCTGATTTTGTTTACGCGGCTCGGCGGACTAAGGTTTATGCGCGGAAGCAGTTGCACTCCTATAAGGCGCACTTAACGATGATTTCACGATAAACAATTATACTCGTTACTTTAGGGCAAAGTTTCGATTGCATATTGTTCGATTTGTTGAAATGTTATATTCAAGGCATGTCAGGTTCGTAAACATGTTCGTCTGTCATGACTTTCTACCGATATGACCCCGGAATATGCGGTGTAATGAGCTGCTGCTCTATTTGCCATTTTTTAGAACTGCAGGAAATCGCAGCGCCGGCAAGTGTCAGCGGCAAAAGCAATTCTTTTCACCGCATAACTTCATTTTCGACTATTGCTCAGTGCATGAAAGCGCCTTCGGAAAAGTCAGAAATATATTCCGCGGTGGCTTTCCGTTCATTGTGCATATACATGTTCCCGCGTCTATTACGAAAAGCGCCAATACATCACAGCGCAAGGCGAACAACGTAAGACCACTGAAGTGGCGTCACACAAAAATAATAGGGTAGAGCGAATGCTGCAAATAGCAACTTCCTCCCCTTGAAGGTATCCTTCGAGCCCTCCACGCGTGCTTCTGTCGGTGTTTTTTTCTGCAGCCAGGTCGCAATAATAGCCGAACCAGGAAAAGAACACGGAGTATACAATAATAACTGAGTGGCTGGTCCTTGGCCCACCGTTTATGCTACGGCGTGGTGCTAGCGTAAGAAGTGCTTAATTAATTCAACCCACAGTGCGACAAAAATTGCAGCGAGCAAGTGGAAAGAGGTGAAGCTCACATGAAAAAAAAAAGTCAGAAAGGCAAGCAAGAATAGCGTCGTGCGAGCTATGCTTACAGCCCTCACCTACAGGGGTCCGGGCGCATGTACATGCATGAGTGAAACGCGCAGAGCGCTGCCCGCTCCCACGGCTATTCGTGACCCACCGCGAATACCAATTTTCCTTTTATTTCTGCCGCCGCTTTCGTGACACTGACGTCACAGCGAGGGGCTGCAGCGAAGCGCGAAAAGTCCAGTACGTGGAGAGGGAGGAGGACGCTATGACGTCAAACCTCCGATTGCCCGCATGCGCAATCTTACTTTCACGACCACCGCTCATGCATACCAGGTACGAGAAACTCCGTCGCTAGGCGCACATATCAACGTCGCTTGCAGAGGACGGTGGCAGAGCCTGGTTGCACATGACCCAGCGTATAATGACCGATACATCCCTCTCTCCGGATGGCCCCGAGGAGTCCTTGCCACTCCGTTGTGCTTTTTGTTTTTCCCACCTCCACTCGCTTGCCTTCCCTGCTGCTATGTGGAAGAGCGAATACGTACTGTAGCCCTTTGAGCGATGTTGTTTACATCAAGGAAAGCCGGTAGATTTAGAGCCTTACGGTTCGGGTAAACGCAGCGTCCTTCCTACGACTTGGTTTTCATTTCACGACGGGGTGCGATATGCTGCAATTTTACGGAAAGGTGAAATTATGAGGCGGAGCTGGGAGACGCGAAGATGCGGTCGCGAGGGAAAGTCATCGACCCTTGCTTCCGAAGACCTCGCTCGAGCTTTGCATGGTCCCGTATCTTGATGGCCGTTTACCCGTTGGCTCGTTTTCAATTTGTGCTCTGCACAGGGCTGCAAGGCAGTGCCTGATCAGATGGGTCACTGTGCGATTCTTCAGTAAATCTTTAGCCAACTCTTTGGTACCATTGCGCTATTTTCAGAATGCCTTGCTCGAGAGCTCTAATCTAAATAAACGGGAACAGGCAACCATTGCGCAGAACTTCACGAGATTTGTTACATTTAAAGGAAAGCACTCAAATACAGCTTTGATTTATACCGTCATTTTACAGCAAAGCGGTTAGCGTCTAGCTGGTCGGGATTTATCACGGGGCGTCCTCACGAAAAACAAAATTCAGCGACTGAAACGAAAAACTGCGTGCATTCTTTGGTATCACGCATACTACACATAGCGCAGCATTCCTTTCAATAAAGTAAAAGCACAAAACAAGCATCCAAACTACATCATTGATGATAAGGCGCTCCTGATGACAGCCCTCCACAGCTTGCGAGGCTTACGACGTGGTAAATACGAACAACTGGTGCCCCAAATCAACAAATTTTCCGTTGCGCTTCTGAACGACATGATAATCTTTCAATGGCTGCCGGAACATTGTGGCATCGTTGGTAATCACCTCGCCTATGACGCTGCCCGACGTGCCCAGGCTGGAGTACCGACACTCCTTATAACTTTATCGATAGTAGACGCTGCAAGAGAGCTACGAAGTATCGCTCGTACCATCAGGTTGTTACTGGCCAGAATAACTGCCATTTATACAGCCTCGACCCATCACTGAAACTGAAATTACCAGCGAACCTTTCACGAAGTGACGCAAAACTGCTGTGTCGGCTGTGGGTAGGACTAGCATTCACTAACTGCTATAGCTGTCGTATTGGAATGGCGGACTCATCAATGTGCACTAAGTGCAAGTGTGAAGAGCCCATCAGTCATCTTCTGTGCCACTGCTTTCGTTTTGATAACCAACGCCAGGCTCTCCAGTGTGCCTCGAATAGACTGAACGATAGGCCATTTACAGAACCGAAGATCTTGGGAGCCTGGCCTCACAGTTCATTAGCCCAGAAAGCAGCTAGCGCGCTTCTTCACTACCTGAAGGCAACAGACTTGAGTGCCCGAGTATAGACATCCTGCACCTAACTTAGTACATGTGAAAGTGAGATAGACTCATGTTTTTTATCTCTTTCTATCACTCCCCCTCCCGCTGCCCACGTGTAAGGTAGCAAACTGGACTTAGTCTGGTTAACCTCCCTGCCTTTCCTTCCTTCCCTGTCTCTTTCTCTATCTCTGATAACAATACGAAACACGTAGCGCTCCCCGCACTCGTTTCCCGGTAAATATTACTGTTGCGTAAGATGCTGCGGCGACGGCAGTTTGCGACGTGGGGAGAAACATCACTAGCCTGTTATCTATACATAAAAAAAACCAGCCTAGGAACTGATTTCATTGTTCTTGCAGCACAGTATGGGTAGGCAGTGTATAGCTAGGATTCCCGAGGAGCAACGTGAATACGAGGAGCGGCAAAAGAAAAAAGAAGTGGCAATACGACCAGTGGTGGAGTGCTGCCAAAATAATCATTACTCCGTTACTACCATTACTACTGTAATGAAGTAAAGCGCGAGCTGCAGCTCCGAGGCGTCCCTCCTCTTCCTCTTCTGCGGAGAAGCGGCAGGAGCGATGTTCGGCCTCTTCCTCATTACACTACCACTACTATAAAGCAATAATACATTACATATCCCCCTCAGCAGTTGTAGTGGTGGTTTTCAACAACTTCGGTGGACAACCACATTCGCATGGCCGGGATGGCGGGAGAAATTTCTGAAAATTCTTCAAAACTGAACCATTTTAAGAACCCCCACCTCCGCCTCCGCTTCAAATATTAACGTCCTTGTGGACTTTACGCCATAGCGGTTCAGGTGGGGCCAGTATGTTCACCGGCATTGCTTTCAAATCAGGTGACGATGTTTGCTTTTTGAAGTTTTTTCATACAACTGATTAGACTCTCGTGACTACGAGATGCGACGTCAACAGACAGGTCTCTCAGTTCACCGAGGTCGTTCTGGATGGTGTGCATGAATACGTGCTCCAGTGCAATCGAAACTGATGAAAATTTACCCATTGGTTCGCAGCGTTACTGAGAACGGGTCCAAAGCGTAAAGGCCGAGCCCAACGGAACGCCATAAGTCCGGAGCCTAACAAATCGATACAACTCCACATCTAGCGGTCGCTTTTTATTCACCTGTACAAACGGGATCACGAGTTGACTCACAAAGCTTTTGGAGATATTTTCGCATGCGTTCCAGCAAACGTGAACATTGTATCGGGCTGCTCGACTCGTTTGGCGGAGAAGTGCAAGCAGTCACAGATTTTCTTTTTTTAATCATTTTCCCAAAGCTGTCACCTGAGAACCCCGTCCACCAACCGCGCTCTTTTGATGGAATTCCCAGCTCGGTCCTATTGTACTAGAATACCATCATCGAATACCTCAAGTGTCAGAGGCACCTTTTCCAGTGGCCCAGATGGCATCCCAGCCATCAACCCAGCCGTCACGACAGTATATTTGTACCTGTGCTGACATCCATCTCTAGTAACTGTCTGAATAATTCCACTTTTCCGCGCGCTTGGGTAAGCACTCGCGCTTTTCCTGCCTTTAAATCCGGCATCAAAACGAATGTCGCGAACTATCCGCCGATTTACCTTCTCCCTCGACTTTCCAAGCTTTTCTAATTAACTAGCCACAGTGTATTGTTCAGTGTCAATTTTTTTTCGTGTTCCAATTCAACATAGATGTATTTGTGACTGCTCAACAAACACCACCAGCTTCTAGACTGCTTAGCTCAATCTAAAACCTGCGTATAAATAACTAGTGATTTCCCTAGTTCCCTGTGTTGGGGAACGGCAGATATTGGTGACGATCCAATACAGTTCACCCAATTGTATCGCGGCCCTCCCAAGGTCTTGGCCGCGCCCTTTTTAATTAGGGGCGAGGGAACGGGCGATTCCCCCTGCTGTTAGAGGTCGCAAGCTCGTATTGCACCACACACGCACAACCTTGAGTCCATGGCGGGCCTCTATTGTTCGTTCACAAACACAGGAGGAACAACGGCGGCCGACCATATGACGCTGTCGGCACACACATACACTTTCAGCAATTCGTCGACACGGAATTGCACAGAGGCACCACATACACTGTCAGCACTTCGCGGACACAGGATTGCACAGACAGACCACATATTTCGGAGTATTCGCGCCCCCGCCTTCTTAGTAAGCTTTCTCAATGCACGCGCGGGACACAGAATACGCAGGCGTTCTTACAAAAAGCTGTCGCCGCTGAGCAGTCGCGCCGACTACAAAACGACAATAAACTTTAAACCTGCCTTTGACTTCTTTTGGCCGCTTGTCTGAGTGGCCGGGAAAAACCGTCTTGCTCGCCGGTTCCTGTTGCTACGACCTTTTGGCGCCCATTGATCGGTGCTTCGCCGAATCGAATAATGCCGCACCGTGACAAATCATGCAGCGTTAAAAGCCAACTGCAACGAAAATTTTGACCGCGTAAAAATGCCAGTTTCGGATAATTTAGACGTGTAGTAGCCTCTACGCAAAATCTTACCCTTTAAATACGGGTCAATTCGTCACGAAGGGCTCGCAAAAACCGATGTTTTTGATACACATACTGAAAGAAACGCAACCATTACCGCCCAGAGGAGATTACGTACAGCGAAGAACGTGGAGAACCAGCGCCCGTTCTGCCTGTTTTCCTTGCTTGTATTCCGTTCCGGTGTATCAGCGAACAGGTCCCGCACGTCTACTAGTCACAGGGTTAGTATATTTTGTTAGCTGCTTCGTGCGCTGTGACAAGGCTGCTGCGCGCCCGCGGTGTTCTTTTAATGCGAAGTATTCTCCGAAGTGCCGCCGGTTTTCTTTGTCTGGTTGTCTACGTTCAACATCAGGGCCTCGACGCACTCTGCCTCCACTCGAAGAAGAGCGCAATGGGCTGGTCGAGCTAAAGGTGCGGCTTAACGCGGACGCGACGCACGCGCGACGAAGTTCTCTATATAGGCGAAAATTGGACGCTCTACAGCCTGGTGTGGCTGGCGCGGGAATCGAACATGTCCTATGGCACGTCGGAGCCGCTGAAACAGGGTGCATCGCGCGCTAGCTTGGCCGACCAGCAGCACGCTCTTCGGGTTCACTGAAGCGAGCGTGTTGCGTTTGAGCCTTCGACAAGGAAACACTCGGTCGCCGCGCACTTGTCCGCTAGCGCTGCGGCAATAACTGACCGCCGCGCTGCTGTGGGTCACGCTCAAGAGGAAGATTTAGCTCGGGCCCAACTCCGACGCAGCTCGCCTATTGAAATGCATGTAAAAAGCAGAAACGCTTTTCTGAGGTAACCCCGGGACCGATTTTAATGAAACGTCTTGCACTTGAGAGAGAAAGTTACATTCTAGTGACTGTCGGATGCGGGATTTCGATTTAGGGCCAGCATTTTGTTAAAGGAGTTTTCGAAAGTTAAAAAAAAATAGAAGCACGAAGTTTACAAACTAATAGCTCTGCATCAAGAATAGATATCGCGGTTCTGTAAACGTATCATTCAAAGCGGTCAAATTCGATATGTTAATTCATATCTTCCGTGAATTCGTTACGTTTGTACAACGGTTATGCAGAAGCTGTATTTGCATTTTGCTAAATTTCTTCAGATTCATGTGTAACATGCCGATTTTGTGCGCTTAAGTTCTATTCCCAGACAACACACTGATGTCCTTTGGATATCCTTGGGATGTCCTGCTTAGGAGGTGTGGGATGTCCCTGGGAGTGAGAATGGGTGAGAATGAGTGAGAATGAGTGAGAATGAGAATGAGTGCAAGGAGAGCTGTCCGCAAGCGAAGGTGCATAGGCCACAATGGATCCTTCTCTTTAGTTTGTGTTGAGGCACGGTTTCCTAAAAATCAAGGACATGGAAAGCTTCTTCCGCCCATCCATGCTTCGGAAAGGAAGCTTAGCAGGGCGAAGTACGTGTAAAATATAAAATAAAGTCTCAAGTGTTATTTCGGCGTGCTCCAACTCGCAAGTACAGAGAGCATCAGGTTTGTCTATAGGCATATCAGCATAAAAATCTAAGCATTTCAAGTTGTTTCATATTGAATATGCCCTGAACACAAGACTTACTAAGTATCTCCTATATTTTCATGTATTTTATCGTAATGTTTTGTCTCGCAATTATTTACAGAGAGTAAATCCTTTCATAGCCTTTTCCCAGGCAGCAAACAGAAAACGTTTTCCAAGGCAGCAAATAGCGTGCGATTATAACGAAAGTAAGCTTCCTACAGTGCCTACGCGCTGCATCTTTCTTTCTCGCAGGAGCTACAGCATCGCTAAGTACCTTAATTTGAACTTTTTGCAGACGCTTCGAGCAACAAGCGCGCACAAATAAATGTAAATAAATGCGACATTTTTTCTTTACACATGTGCGTTATTTCGCAATTACTCATCCAGTGCTCCCACAGCAACATGATTGCTCACATTTGAAAAACGCAGTAGAGCAGGCTCAGCTCATTGCGAAGCGTGCTTGTTGTATTGGCGCAGGACATACAAAATACCGAAAGTAGAAATGAGCTCGCGATGCAACGATGCTCTACAACAGGATTTTGAATTCATAAACGAACCAAAATTTTTGGTTAAGCTGACCTGCCAGATCTCTCTGTTCCACTTGTTGAGTCAAGCGGAGACGGACGTCTGTTAAAAGGCGCAGATATCAATGGCACATAAGCAGGATGGTTCGAAACGTTGTTTTTTATGTTACCAACGAAGTGGCGGCTGCAGATTCTTGAGTTTTCGCTTAGTTACCACGGTCCTCCGTCAGGGCTACGCAACACAATTACAGAAGAACAAAATTGTCGCACTTGCTCATGCGAACCGCTGTGTTGTGGGGAATGCAAGCAATCCGATTACCCAACAGGTTGAACGGCGCGTATCCAGCGCTCTCAGCTTTCCCCTTCATACGATCGCGATGGAAATCGGTAAAACTGAACGTCGTTATTCCGTCCTTCACGTTCATGGCAATTTACAACACAACAGTAGCGTTGACTGCGGTGTTTCTTTGTAGCGAGCGGAGCTATCGCAGTTGCCCTTGTTTCCGCCATCAGTCTGACGAATGAGCCAGCAAGCGCTTTATGGCAGCTCGGAGGCGCGTCCAACTAGCGTAGAAATTCATAGGTCTCTGTCTGGGTGTTAAATGCGCAAAACGCTCGCCATATGGACCAAAATCTAGTTAAATCGTTTATTCGCATTCGCTAGCTGCATAGGCAACTTAGCAAGGGAGTCAAGACTTCGCACTACTCAATTACTGCCTCTTCGCACCGGCAGATGGCGCTACGCGTCTTGCAAAACTCCAGAGTCTGATGTCCACTGAAGTGCATGTAAAAAGCAGAAACGCTTTTCTGAGGTAACCCCGAGAGCGATCTTAATGAAATGTCTTGCACTTGAGAGAGAAAGTTACATTCTAGTGACTGTCGGATGCGGGATTTCGATTTAGGGTTTGCATTTTGTTAAAGAAATTTTCGAAAATAAAAAAAAATAGAAGCACGAAGTTTACAAATGTATGTCGCATTTGTCGCAAATGTTGGTCGGCATCAAGGACAGATATCGTGTTTCTGTAAAAGCATCATTCAAAGCGGTGAAATTCGATCTGTTAATTCACATCTTCCGTGAATTCATTACGTTTCGTACACGGGTTATACAGAAGCTGCATTTGCATTTTGCTAAATTTCTTCAGACTCATGTGCAACATGCCAATTTTGTCCGCTTAAGTTGTATTATTAGATGCAATTCACAGAACTGTGATGTCATTTTTCATTGCTGAGTTGCAGAGTTGTATACCTGACAGTTTCGTTTTCTGAAAATGTGCAGTTTCTGCCAATTTTTAATAAAAAATCGATGGCCTAAATAAAAAATCCGAACCAAAAGTCGCTAGATATTAAGTTTTCCGTTTAACTGCAAGACACCTCGTCAAATTTGGTGCAGTGGTTGCCGAGAACAATAGATTCTGCTTTTATATGTATTTAGATAGCGGCGTCCGAGCTAAAGCCTCCTCTTAAAGCGCAGGATAAATTTTAGCAATCTTAGCGTCACCGGCATAACGTTTCTGATTTCACCAGCCGCTACCTGGCACGCTGGAAGCTCCAAACGTCGACCGATCAGAACAACCAGACAACTACCGCCATCTGCATCAAAGGATGATAAGTAACTGAGGCTTGGTACAGCGGTGGTAGATGGGTTCGAGGCTAAGTGTGCCCTATAACGCTTCGCCCATTTTGCTCTGGCGGCATTGCATTCCTCCATGGCTTACCGACGAGACATTCAAGCGCAGGCGCGAGTAAGAGCGGGCGTGAGAGAGAAAAAATCTGGAGGCTTCGGTCCTTGAATATATGACTCTGCAGAGTCACTATGGAGGCACTATGGAGGTGGTTTCTTAGCGCGTGTTGTATACGTTTAGTGGAGTTTGTTTACCCTCCGCCGCTGGCTGCCCGCGCGGTGAGTCAGTGGGCACGGATGCCCCATTTGGTGGTCGCTGTGTCTGAAAGGGCAAGGTTCTGATGTCGCGGGTCGCTTTTTCTTCACGACGATAGATTGAATTTTTTACAAGCCATGCTCCAGGAGGGCACATGTAACCGGCAAACGGAGGCCTCAGGAGAGCACCTGAGGTTATAATAAAGCAGGCGGCGCAGGATCTCCAGGGCACGCAAGGTGGAGCGGGGGATCAAAGCTGGAAGCGGGGCGGCCCCTGGGTTGGGGCCACGGACGCCGAAGCATGCCAGGGGGTGTTCGCACAAAAATGTCGCTGTCCGCGACAGCGGGCAGCCGATCTTATACATCCCTGGCACGCACAGGCCTCGGCAAGCGCGAACCCACGGACCAGTTCGGGTTCTAGCTTTGGTGTCCCCGTTGCCGCTTTAGTGTCCTGGAGGCGCCGCCACTAATGCTAAATAATGACACGGTGTTACAATTAGTAAACAACACGATTGAGTAAATATAATTTCGTCCAGCCGCCAACTTCTGACGCTAAGTTCAGCACTACAGCGCCCTGCGACTTCTGCAACATCAGTCAGAACTTCGCCCTCTGAAGGTACGTCGGACTGACATTCTCGCGCCTGCGGAGCTGGTGCTGAGTCTGTCATCATCACCGACGGCCTTTCAGCCACTTGCTTTCAACCGCACTTGCTCAGGCAAGTTGCTAAGATTTTCAATATATGCGGCCCGGGCTCTACTACGGTCGCTACTGCTCCCACAGAAACATCTGTGATGTTATTTACAAGGTACATCGCCCTAGCAAAAATTGCCAATAGAAAAAACCAATAGCCTATTGGGTTCTATTTGTTTTGTATTTGTCTATTGGAACTATAGTGACTTATTGGTTCTGTATTTGCCTATTGGAAATATAATGGCTTATTGGGTGTGTATTTGCCTATTGGAACTATATTGGTCTATTGGTAATGTATTTTCGTATTAGAATTAGTCTTGTATAAGTGTGTCGTGGGGGCCCGCCTTTATGCAGAGGGTCTGCAATGTGGCAACACCCCTAGTATAGTAAGCACTGTGGATGATTTTATATATTGTGACATGCTGACGAAGAAAGTGTTTTAATCATCGTTGGAAGAAGACGATGTTCTGGTCTTAGCTCGCTGTCTACCATCTTGTCAGCTGCTATAATTATTGTAAATATTCTGTAAATACACGTTTGACTGTTTTTAACCCCGTAACATTTTTGGTGGAGTTTGTGGGATCATTCTCAAGACGGATTTACGCAGCGGGCGCTCCTTGGCTGCACCCACAATGCCAGCTCAAGGCGAGGATGCTTCGGGCCCGTCGGCTCCCACGCCCACCGTCATTCTTGCACAACCCTGTGACCCAGGAACCTTCTCTGGCACCGACGACACAGATGTTGAAGACTGGCTTCAACTATATGAGCGGGTGAGCGCCAGTAACCACTGGGACCAGACCATCATGCTCGCTAATCTGATATTTTACCTCGTGGGCACGGCAGGCGTCTGGTTTCAGACCCACGAGGAGGAACTTACCAGCTGGGACATTTGTAAACAGAAACTAAAGGACTTGTTTGGCAAGCCTGTTGAACGTCAGCGCGCCGCCCATAAAGACCTCGCTTCTCGTGTCCAGACGTGCACTGAATCCTATCTCAAGCACATCCAGGACGGGCTCACTCTGTGCCGCAAAATGGATCCGAAGATGTCCGAACCTGATAAGGTTGCACATGTAATTAAGGGCATAGCAGATGATGCCTTCCATCTCCTTGTCTTCAAGAATTCTTCCACTGAACAAGCCATCATTACCGAATGCCGGCGGTTTCAAGAAGCCAAGAGCCGTCGCATTGCCCAGCCATTTCCCCGCCTTCCCAACACTGCTGCTACGTCCACCTGTGAAGACCTCCGCAGTCCGCCCACACCCAATCAATCTGATGACATCCTCCATGTCATCCGACGTGAAATAGAAGCCGCATCTCCTGTCACGACCCCAACCCATGGCCCAGACAATTGCCAGGCAACCGTTTCATTGATACAGTCCGTCGTGCGCCAGGAATTGGCCAACGTTGGCTTGACCAACGTCTGCTCAGTTAATCGGCTTGACTACACGCCGTCCAGCAGTGTCATACGCACCCGCAACCTGAATGCCACAACGCGGTATCGCAACCCGGCCGAATGGCGTACTCCAGACGACAGGCCTATATGCTTCACTTGTGGCCGTATCGGCCATATTTCACGTCACTGCCCGTCTTCGTCGAATTCGACCCCCTGGTCCTACCACCCATCCCACAGCCCTTATGCTGCTCCTCGGTTCGCCCCGCAAACGCAGCCAGCAAATTCTGGCGACACTTCTCTTCCTACCCGCTCTAGCCGCTCTCCTTCGCCACGTCGCCACTTCTCCCGATCGCCCCCATCTCGCCGATCACCGTCCCGTAGCTCCTTCCGGCGCACCCTTCCGGAAAACTAACGGGTGCAGCACCTGAAGTTGATGCTGCCAAACCGACCCGACGCAAAAATCCTCTTTTGACCTTGCCCACACATCGGAACCTCATTAACGTGAACGTGGATGATGTACCTGTTACATGCTCTGATTGACACTGGCGCGCACGTATCTGTGATGAATGCCAAGTTTCGGAATCGTCGCACGAAATTCCTCACTCACTCACTCACTCACTCACTCACTCACTCACTCACTCACTCACTCACTCTACTCACTCACTCACTCACTCACTCACTCACTCACTCACTCACTCACTCACTCACTCACTCACTCACTCACTCACTCACTCACTCACTCACTCACTCACTCAAGAAATTCCTGCCGCTACGCCTGTGGTCCAAGTCGTCAACGGTGGAACACCAGCCGTTATTGGCATGTGTCCGGCTTGCGTGAGTGTCGCCGGACATCATACTTCTGTTTTATTTTATGTATTAGAGCACTGCCCTCACGACCTCTTCCTGGGCCTTGACTTTCTGTCTACACATTCCGCTTTGATAGACTGTTCTGCTGGTGTTGTGCAACTCGCTCTACCTGCTGCTATTGACCCTCCCGATAGTGATTCAATATGGCTATGTTCCACAGAGCATATTCGCCTCCCTCACCGTGCCGTTACCTACATAGGTGTCTCCCCCGTTCCACCTGTACCAGACGGTGACTACATCGTATCTCCTAATCCAGATGTCCTGCTCTCGCATAACGTCGCTTTTCCTCACACCATCGTTACCATTTCGGACAACACGTCCTCCCTTCCGCTTGTGAACTTTGGACTCTGTACACAAGTACTCCTGTGCGGAATATCCCTGGCGCAAATAACGCCAGCCAGAGAATATCACTTTTCGGCTTTAACTTGTGACAGCTCCTCGCGGTTAAATCTTGCTTCGCCCCTGCCCCTTCACACTTGAATGCCCTAGCAGAAATGATATCTTCCGACTTTCTTCCCCGCGTGCTCAAGAACTACGTTGCCTCCTTGCCTCATACTGGGACATGTTCGACCTTGGAGAACGCCCTCTAGGAAAAACATCTATCGTAAAACATCGAATAAACACCGGTGATGCGAGCCCGATCCATCGGCAACCCTACCGCGTTGCGCCTACTGAGCGACATATCAGCCAACACGAAGTTGACAAGATGCTTTCTCGAGACATCATCGAACCTTCTTGCAGCCCATGGACATCCCCTGTTGTACTAGTTGGACAAAAGTTGGCGATTTTGCGTCGATTATCGACACCTCACCAAGGTAACAAAGAAAGACGTCTATCCGCTACCACGCATTCACGATGCCCTGGATTGCCTGCATGGAACACAATATTTTTCGTCCATCGACCTTGGCTCCGGCTACTGGCAAATTGCCGTCGATGACATGGACCGCGAGAAGACAGCTTTTATTACTCCCGATGACCTATATCAGTTCAAAGTGATGCCTTTCGGTTTATGTAATGCCTCGGCCGCATTTGAACGAATGATGGACGCCCTCCTACACGGTTTCAAGTGGTCCATCTGCCTATGTTACCTGGACGACGTGATCGTTTTTTCTCCGACTTTTGCGACACACCTCGAGTGCCTGTCGACGATCCTACCTGTTTTCCGTCAGGCGGGGCTACAACTAAATTCGTCCAAGTGCCACTTCGGTTGTCGTGAAATTTCTGTGCTCGGGCATCTCGTCGATTGTTCTGGTGTATCCCCTGATCACGATAAAATACGGGCAGTCAAAGACTTTCCCGTGCCAACATGTGCCAAGGATGTTCGCAGCTTCTTAGGCCTTTGTTCCTACTTCCGTCGGTTAGTCCGAAATTTCGCGAACGTCGCGCGCCCTTTCAGTCAGCTCCTCAATAAAGACGCTGCATTCATTTGGGGCCCTGAGCAAGCTGGTGCTTTCACCGAGCTGATTGGGCTGCTTACGTCCCCGCCCATTCTCGCTCACTTTGATGCGTCAGCTGCAACAGAAGTCCGTACCAATGCCAGTGGCCAGGGTATTGGAGCTATCTTGGCACAGAAACAACAAGGGCGAGAACGTGTTATTGCCTACGCCAGCCGCCTTCTTTCCTCTGCGGAGAGCAATTATTCTATCACCGAACGGGAGTGTATGGCTCTCGTTTGCGCAGTGCGTAAATTCTGCCCCTATTTGTACGGCCGCCAATTCACAGTCATCACTGCTCACCACGCTCTGTATTGGCTTTCGTCCCTCAAAGATCCTTCAGGGCGCCTTGGCCGCTGGGCTCTGCGCCTCCAAGAATACAACTATTCAGTTCTATATAAGACCGGCCGGTTACATCAAGATGCGGACTGCTTGTCGCGCCATCCTGTCGACCCTCCTGACGTTTCTGCGGCCGGCATACCTGTCACCGTTCTCTCTCTGGCGGCTTTTCGCGACATTGGAGCCGAACAACGTCGGGACGCCTCCTTGCAACACCTTAGTCAACGGCTCCCTTCAACGACACCCGATGCTTCCCTTCGCATGTTTGAACTCCAAGATGGTATATTGTGCCGCTCTAACATGCGCCCGGACGGCCCTGCCCGACTCTTCGTTGTGCCTGAGCATCTGCGTCAGACTGTTCTCGCCCACCTTCATGATGTACCGACTGCAGGTCACCTTGGCGTGTCACGGACTTACGACCGCGTTCGTCGGCGCTTCCTTTGGCCTGGTTTATACCGTGACGTCTGCCGTTATGTCGCTGCGTGTGATCTTTGTCAACGACGCAAAAAGCCGACCACACTCCCTACTGGTCGCCTTCAACTACTTGACGTACAATCAGAACCATTCTTCCGTGTAGGCGTTGATCTTTTAGGCCCTTTTCCTACGTCTGCTTCCGGAAACAAATGGATTGCTGTAGCAACAGACTATGCTACCCGATATGCAATCACACGGGCTCTTCCGACAAGCTGTGCAACCGATGTCGCCGACTTCCTCCTAGAAAACGTCATCCTTCACCACGGCGCCCCTCAACAGCTCCTCACCGACCGAGGCCGCTACTTTCTAAAGTTGTCAATGACATTCTACACTCGTGCGCGACTAAACACAAACTTGCTACTGCTTACCATCCACAAATGAACGGTCTAACCGAGCGCCTTAACCGCACCCTTACTGATATGCTGTCCAGATATGTCTCCGATGACCATCGCGACTGGGACCTTGCGCTGCTGATCGTTACTTTCGCCTATAATTCGTCTCGACATAATACCGCAGGCTGCTCTCCATTCTTCCTCTTGTTTGGCCGCGACTCTACGTTACCTTTTGACACCGTTCTGCCTGCTAGTCTGAATTCCACATCCGAGTACGCCCGTGAAGCCATCCTCAAAGCACAAGAAGCACACCATATTGCACGACGTCGACTTGTGGAGTCGTACGACAATCAGCGGTGCTTATATGACGCCCGCCATCGTGACGTCCATTACACACCGGGCGCCCTAGTCCTCCTTTGGTAGCCGTCGCGACGCGTTGGCTTCTCGGAGAAGTTACTTTCACGCTACTCCGGCCCCTTACCGTGTCTCGCGTCAAGTAACTGACGTCACGTACGAAATCGCCCCTCTTGAGCCAACCGTGGCTCAACATCACTGCGACGTGGTTGTATCACTCGTCCGCCTCCTAACCAGCACCGAGCCGGTGCTTCAGCCGCCGGGAGTCATGTGACACGCTGACAAAGAAGATGTTTTAATCATCGTCGGAAGAAGACGATGTTCTGGTCTTCGCGCGATGTCTACCATCTTGTCAGCTGCTATAATTATTGTAAATATTCTGTAAATACACGTATGACTGTTTTTAACCCCGTAACATTATGTACAAATATATTCTCAAAATCAAAGCTACATATGCTTATTCTGTCCCTTCATGATGTCTGCTATCTTACAGGCAACTATTTTGTCAAGGCAACTGTGTCTTGTTGCAATTTCTTCTCGGTTGCTGCATCGGCGCTCGAGGTAGGGCCTGAAAAATGCTGAAAATAAACTGAAGCACTTTCTTTTTATCCATCAAAGTTTAATTTCGATTGCAAAGTATTAGTATAAAAAGTTGGGAGCACAGTGAGAAATTATCTGGACCTTTAATTCACTGCAAATGTGCACAATATGGCAACAGATGAACTACAGCAAAAGATTGCATGTATGCACCAGTTGTAGCATTTTAAGTGGGCTAGAACATATCTTTCAGAACGTCATATTTTGTTGTATCCAAGGGTGGCTTGGCCTCCGTTTTCGTCCTATTTCATGCAGCGCCAGTGGTACCTCTGGTAATGAGGCCTGCAGTCGAAAATACTTGCAACCTGGCCTCACGAACAAAAATGCCATCTTTTGGGCGCTGCACAAATGTTCATAAACTGATTTTTGCAGCCACCCGCCACCACCCACGAACACCTGAAACGATAAAACAACCACAGCAATACTGCCACACACCAATTTTTACTACTGCAATAGAAAATTAAACCATCCAATACTATTTTTAATTAATGGTTTATGTGATTGCAATCACTAAATTATGCTGTGATGCAATTACCAGTCAATATAAAAGGCAGCTGCTTGTAGACGTTTGCATGCAGCGTTTTACAGTTATCACGGGAAAGAACATTGGCCTTGGCCAGTGTGTGCAGGCAAATGAAACAACAAAGAAAGAAAAACAGTAAAGCGAAAAAAAAAAACAAGCCTGAGATGAGTACACAGGTCTAGCGCTCAGTTATGAATTAGCTCGCCCAAAAAATGTTTTGCTAAGAAACAACAGTTACATGCAGGTAAATATTGGCAACAACTACTGGCCTTGTACAATAAGCACATTCTTTGAGCTTTGTTGATTTCTGTAATTACTATTTGATTCCAGCAAAATGCTTTGCTAGGCTAGTAGTGCTCTATCCTATCACCCTTCATTTTTTTCTGCTTTCCATCATGTCCTTATTTCATGGTATGGAGCTACACAGTACAGAACACACGATGCTCACCAAAACCAAGGGCAGAGGAATCAAGTACTATTTATAAGGATGACAAGGAAGATCCAGCATGTCAGAGTAAGAAATCATCTCAACATTTGAGCACTAAACCACCAAAACAGAGTAAGAGCAGGCCAACTGGCAATTTATCACCTGTACTTTGAAACAAATGAAATTAAAGTGATTTTAATCAGCACAAACCTCGTTCCCACTCGGTGAATACAGCTTCGTAGCTTCCACCCTCTCATTGGCGGCACCCTCCCATCTTACTTCGGCCTCTGCAGCAGACTGTGACCTGGTGGGCGATGACGGTTCAAGTGTGGGTGCAGCAGGTGACACACGCTCTGCCCCCTCAGGCGAAACCTGCACCTGTGGTGGTTTCTTGTGTTGGGAACGTTTCTCGACCGCTGTCGTGCAGATGCCAGGTTGATGCTGCTGAGACAGCATGCGGTTCTCTCTGCAAACACATGGTGGTACTCAATGGAAAATCATTGTTTTTGCCAAACAAGTTTCGACATTCACATACCACATGTGTTCAGTAAACTGAAAGAGATGACAAACAACAACCAAATATGCTCATCTTAGTATCTAGCAATAAAGATTTACGGTTGCAAATGGAATAAAAACTGCTATAAAATACAAACCTGTCTTAAATATCTTGCAGCACAATGCTTTTCCAAGCATTTCCACTCTTTTGTCGAGCTTGTCATTTTCAGTTTTGAGCCGATGATGTCTAGATTTGAGCAGGCTATTTTCCCGCTCCATCCGCTTGGCCTCGGATTCCCAGTCTGGTTCACTATGGCCATTTATGGCAAACAGCGCTTCCATTTGTTCATGCTGAAATGCTGCCTCTATTTCTTTCTTCTTTGACTTGAACCGCTTGCCAGCCTTTTTCATTACCTTCATTTAAAACGGAGATGGTGAAATGTGACCAGGTAATATTTATTTATATATATATATATTTGTACATACTGCAGTCTGTACAGACCATGTAGGACAAGAATAATATGTGCTCTTGTGCTAGACATATGGAACAGAAAAAGGAAGAGAGCAAAGAGAGAAAATGTAGTAAGTTGGCCTTTTTGTATTGCAAAGAACGAATTTATTCGCTTTTACAGGGCAAAAATTTGAACAGAGAATTTGTGTAATAGTAAAATTACAACATGAGCACATGCCTGGCAGGCTCTTATGAAAATGTAGTCATTTTCCCTGTAGAAGCAAATGATTTGATACGTCAAGATTTCCTAAAGCTGCTACATGGAGAAAGAAACTGTGTGGTTTCTTTGAGAAAACTCTCACAATGAATTACAATCACTGATATGTTCTTTTCCGAGATGGTGATCATACCCTACGTACGCCACTAAATGTCGACCTAAAGATGGCCTGAAATAAATTAAGCTAGGACAGTATGAGGCAATCAGATATACATTATGTACACCCTTGTTATTTTTTAACAATATCATGTGAACGTCGACCGTACGGCGTGTCAGCGGACAAGTAGCGGCGAGATAAGCGGGATTGCCAACTTTATGTGCGGTCGTGCGAGACGAATTATAGTTCAAATGTATTATGCTGTGTTCGCTTCAGGAGTGCCCCTCACCACTAGAAGGCCACTGTCACGGCGTGTGGTCGATGCTCGCGCGATACCATTAAAAAATTGCGAGGGTATTACATTCAGTAATGAATCAAACATATAGACGTATTAGTTGACCATCATGTGGCTCTTGTAACGATACTTGCAACAATAAGATCGAAAAGCTGCTTGGCACGCACTACAACATATAAATCGTCTCGACTGGAGTGTTTATTATAAAGCGCTAAACGCGTCTTTGACGCACAAAAAGAAAGGGTTAGCGGGATTTGAAACAACGCTCACGTGCAAAGCGTGTCCTTGACAAGTCTATATTTCTGTTGTTTATGCATGCTGGCAAGCAGAAAAACAAGCTTCAATATTATACGTGCACGAATTTCCAACCTCGGCTAAAGAATCTGCGATTGAAAGCGAGGCATCGCTGGCCTCGCTGTCATGGGACAATGGACGCGGAGGGTGGGGGTCACGTTTTCCCGGCCTTTCGGCTTCCTCCCGTGTTTGTAATGGGCAAAAAAAAAGTGAAATCACACACACACGAAATATGATGCACTTAACTCACTAAACAATCGGAGCACTTGGGCCTTGAAGTACCCTTCTTGTTGCGCGTCCTGCCTGTATACTTGGGGCGATGTTGTTTTGTCAAAATCTGAGACATTTTTGGCTGTGAAGTTCTTAATTTGGTGGACATCGACCACAACCTTCACATCATCGTCGCGGAAGCGCACCAGGGCAAACATAATTGATTCTTACGGGAAGTATCGAGACACCAAGTACGTACAGTCAACGCGTTGGTACAGTACACAAAGCGACTGAACTGACAGAGCGACTCCAGCTTAACAGGACCGCAGGCTGGGCTTGTCTTCGTTCGGCCGAGCGCGGATAGCGCGTACGACGCACGGTCGGCCACACGGTGGTCGGCCGCGTTTGCAGATTCACATTTTCTCTCGTTGTATACTTATAGAACAATTTCTGTCTCAGAAGAGAGTGATGATTGTCACCATCAGTCAACGCGTTGTGCTGACGATGCATGCGCGGATGAGCGAGCGAGCACGCACAGCGCGGACTTCGAAGACTATGGAGTGGCTACGAAGGACGCTGCCTACGGCGCAAGCGATGAAGACACCCCAAGTGATGAAGCATGCAATTTGGAGGACTTCCTAAAGCTATTTTCTAATGAACGTTTGCTGAACTCTGAGCTAAGTGTTGCCGATGCAATGGTCGTGTTGATGGCATATTCGGCATCAGCTAGTTTGAATTGGAGTGACATGGAGGAGCTTGTCCACGTAACCTTCTACTGGGAGCTGACGTGCTGCCGTCATCGCAATAGTTGCTGCGAAATGCCTGGAAGAACTGGCAAGGACAGGTGGTTAGGCGCCATTACTTCTGCACATCGTGCAGTACTCCTTCTGCAAATCCGACTCGGCGAGACTTCATTTGCATAAACTCTGACGCACTGCATTCAGCGCAGAATTACTTTGCAGTATTGAACTTATGAAACACATTGAAGTTCTGCTTTCAAAGAAGGAATTGGCCGTTACACTGCTGGATTCTCTTGGCAAGAAAAATCGAGGCGGGAGCACATTACAGAAGAGTTCTGGCGATGCAACTGTATTGACGGACATCACGGATGGTGCCTTGTGCCAGAAGCACATGGGAGGCTGCCAATGGAGTGATATATCCCTCACTTTCGACACTGATGACGCCTAAGTATTCAACTGCAACAAGGCAGCCTTGTGTCCCATCCAGTGCGCAATCAATGAGCTACTTGTAGCATTGCGTTGGAGAAATATTTTACTTGGTGGTCTCTGGTTTGGAAAAGTACTCCCGGAGATGAGTAAATTTTTAGAAGTTTTTGTGAAGGAGGTGCTTGAGACAGTTTTCATAAAGTGGCAATGCAATGAACAAAAGCTGGAGTCAAGGATTGAAGTGATTTGCTGCAGTGTGGATGCCCCAGTACATGCAGCAGCCCTGAACTCAAAGCAGTTCAATGGCTACTTTGATTTCAGCTTTTGTCTACACAAAGGTGAAATACACAAATGTAAGTCACTGTTACGTTTTTCGCCTATATAGACGTTACTTACACTGTATGCCAGAGCAACTAACAACGTCTTTCTTCTCTATAAATGCTCCTAACACTATGTCAGAGCAACTAGCAGTGGTTTAGTTTCAATATATTGGTCATTCAGTGAAAACTCGATTATATTGACACGTGTACATGTTGATCTTTCTCGGGTGACCTCGTTTGACCGCTTAACAAATGTTATCGCACAGCGCAGGACGCGCCTGCATGTATAGGAAGTTTCTGGAATGTTATCGATGCTTCTATCCGCTGTCTGTTGTCGCCGAACCTTGTTGTATCTGATTTCATTGCGTGACGCGAATTGTGTAGAACTTTGTGGAAGACATGCGGGTCCCAGCGATTAGTCTGGAACATTCAACGACTTCTGTATGAAAGCCGACGCGCTTGACCCGCTGATCAGATTTTCGACGATCGCCGACTGTGTTCGCCGCTCTCGTTTGGCTTTAAGTGTAGCCTGTTTCGTGGGCACAGGTTCGCCCAATAAAAGCTAGTTTTGTCTTTCACAGTATTGCTACTGTGTTCTTCAACGTCACGACCACGTGATAATATGAATTACGCAGCTAATGTCAATTCCCATAGTTTTTGTTGTTACTGAGTAGCCTGTTCTCCTTCGTGTGAATTTTATATCCAGAAAGTAAGTATAAATTCTCTGCTGCCTTATATATAGCAGAACCAAGGGGTGAAGGGGCTTGATTGTTTTGACCACTTCCCCTGCCCGCGACATGCAAGCCCTCAGTAGCGAGAGTGCAACGAGCCCCCCTCTGCCTCTGAAGGCTACTCTTGATCCACCCCTGCCTTAGCTGTGTGCTGTCAATCTTATATACTGCAATGAAACTGATGTTAAGACTTCGTCATTTTGTGCTGTACTCTGATTAGTATGATTGCTGTAATATTTCAGGGTCTATGAAGTATCCAGTGCTGGGAAGTCAAGTGCCGGCTTTACGCACTACAAGTCAGGTCAAGTCGGACGTCCGAGTGGCCCTGTCAACTGGTGAGCCTTCGCATTGTCTCAAAGGACCCACACCACTTGCACTGCTTCCAAAATTCGTCTTAGTATAGGGAGTATGCCCTGATTACCTGCATGCGGTCCTTTGAGGGGGTACTAAACAACTCGTGGACATTTGGTTAAGTCATGTCCAGTCACCAGCATACATTGGGGAGCCTTCAAAGTGTCAATGAGTGACTGCACGGCTGTTGCACCGAACGCCACCTGAATTCTTTAGATGACTGCCATGTACACTGGATGACTGAAGTATGCGGAAGGCTAGTGTATGGAAGTGGTGGCTTTTATTCTATGCAGTACCATGCCTTGACAGTATACTACAAAAACATTACCAGGAGCACCTGTGCCTCCTCTTCAATGACATTTCTATTTTACTGAAGGACAAAATTTCTAAAAATGACCTCAAAGGAGCCATGGGTAACCTATCCAAATTCGTTTACAAAGTTGAAGAGCTGTATGTAAAGTCAGCTATGACATTTAATGTCCATCAGCTGTTCCACCTTCTGCAGAGTGTACGGCCGCTCGGGCCTTTATGGTCTCATTCAACATTCGTGCTTGAATCTGGAAACGGCACATTGTTGAACTTCATTAGTGATGGGAACGGAGTGCAACTGCAGGTTCTCGAACGTTTCGCAATGCGCCTACAACTTTCGCAGTTGCTGCAATCCATGGCTTTTTCTGAGAAGGCATGGGCATTGTGCCAAAAAATGACTGGTGCCTGTGCTTTAAAGAACCCGCCAGACAAGCGACTAGGGAAGGGCTTGTTTTCAACAGAAATATCAAGTCAAGAGACCGTTTTAATTGACAGATTGGGCCACTGTCCAAAGAATGTTGCGGAGCACAAAACGGTATGTCTGAAAGGACAAGTTTTCCATGTGCATACCTACCAAAGGACAAAAACAACATGCAACTCGTATTTGCAATTTAAAAATCGTGAGCCCCACATACTGAGCAATGTTTTAGTACTGGAACGTGGTATGTGTGTACTAAATTATCGGAAGATATGTCGGAAGCACAAGATGGTGAGACACATGCACATCTGTACTGATGTTAGGGATGAAGTATGGTGCCGAAATGGACGGAGTTTGTGACGCGATGAAAGTTGGAAAAACACTTTACGTTGCTGACATCCCGAATATGCACAAATGGGATTAGGTGCAACAGTCTCAGAAATTGCAGCATATCTGTTTTTACAGCAGTACTTTTTATGGGCTCACTCCCCAAGACTATTCGCATTTGCCAGCGCTCACCGCTGGAATTCCAGAAGGCACTGCCAGAATTTTATAAAGGTATTAAAAATATGCAGATCCTACCCATAGTACAATAATAAAGATGTTATAGCAAAAATTTGGTTTCTTTTTGAACACCTTATATTTTTGCGTGCGTACCATGATACAAGTTATGTACTCCCTGCATGTTTAACATGCTTGTTGCTGAAATATCTTACTTGAATATATGCAAGGAACTAAACGTAACTTGTTCACGTTCAGTTATTCCTGTGTATAAATGCTGTTTTTTCTCTTTTTGGTTATCTTCTTGGTATCTGCAACGCATATAGGAAATCATGTACGCTATCAATACATAACCGTAACCCTTCACTGCGCAAGTGACATTAGCATCTCTCTGAAGGTGCATTTGTGCCCATATAATAAAGCTTTTTTTGTGAAGTTTGATTGTTGTACGTGTCACGGTCAGCATTTCCTGGCAGTCTTCTGGTAGAATGTAACACTAGCTTGCCTGTGTCTGCAGTTGATTTTGGGATACTATTTGGACAACATGCACTTGTAGCTAGGAAGTACGACGTAGTGATGAACAAGAATATATCCATTCCAGCCTGTATTGTTGCAACAAGCAGCTGCCACCTGCTGGACCATTTTGATTTTTGATTTGTCCTATAACAGCTACTACATCCATCACTTACAGGGCCCTTTTTCTAATAATTGTACAAGATCAGAATTATAGCTATCAGTTCTGTGTGCCTGTTGCTCTTCAATTTACCTTTAATAGACCAATAATAGAGCTATGGAAAGAGCTATGAATAGAGCTATGGAGAATAGAGCTATGGAAAGAAGAATGATGGGTGTGACATTAAGGGATAAGAAAAGAGCAGATTGGGTGAGGCAACAAACGCGGGTAAACGACATCTTAGTTGAAATCAAGAAAAAGAAATGGGCATGGGCCGGACATGTAATGAGGAGGGAAGATAACCGATGGTCACTAAGGGTTACGGACTGGATTCCAAGGGAAGGGATGCGTAGCAGGGGGCGGCAGAAAGTTAGGTGGGCGGATGACATTAAGACGTTTGCAGGGACAACATGGCCACAATTAGTACATGACCGGGGTAGTTGGAGAAGTATGGGAGAGGCCTTTGCCCTGCAGTGGGCGTAACTAGGCTGATGATGATGATGAGACCAATAGCTGAGAATTTTATGATTACTTTTATTCTGCTAACAGAAAAGTAACTCGTGGCCATCAGATGACGCAGTCTTATCAGAAATGGCTATTGAACCAATCGCCCTCTTAGCCATGCATATAAATAACCCGAATACAGCTGTCGGTTATCATATTGATACCCACTCTGTTGATCTAATAAGCGACCAATAACTGTCTGCTATTGGACCGACACACCTTCTATCGGTTCAACAAGACACGGATAGTTGGGAGTTATCGGACTGATACGTTTTCTGTTAGTCCTATAAGAGACCAATAGGTGGCAGCTAGTGGACTAATACATTCTCTATTAGTCCAATAAGAAATGAATAGGCGGCACCTATAGTACAAATACAACTTCTATTGGCCCAATAAAAGACTAGGAGGTGGCACCTATTGGTCCAATACAACTTCTATTGGTCCAATAAAGGACTAATAGGTGGCAGCTATTGGTCTCTATTGGTTCCAATTAAATTCCTATACAGCCTGTAGAGCTCCAATATATTTACCATAGAACCTACAGAGATTTTCTAGTGGACCGATAGAAAATCCTATTGGTATTTTTGATAGGGCGCCGTAAGGCGCGAGAAAGCTATGATCCGCCACGACTGACCTAGCACGAGCGCCGCAGATGCGAGACAGTCTGTCCGTCACAGCGGTCGCTAAATTGGTCATCAGTGCCCGCTGCTTCACCTATTTTACCGCGCCGGCAGCCAGCGTCCGAGCGTTAACAGACTCGACCCCACTCCGCAATACCGGCATGCTTAGGGACAGACGCCTACAAAATGCGCTAAGAAACCTCCTCCGTAGTGCCTAGACAGAGTCAAATATTCAAGGAGCAAAAGCCCCCAGAATTTCCCTCTCGCGCTCGCTCTTACTGTGCCTGCGCACAAACGGCTGGCGATCCCTGACATGAACGTCTCGTTGGCTTACCGCCGCATCTACGCCATGGCCGCCGCGGCGCATTCTCCTTCGTGACAAATGCAGCCTGCGATTCCTGCTCGTTTCTGGCGCTGTGTCAGAAAGGCTTTCGTCCGCCTACTTCGACGCATCAGATGTAGCGACACACTGAATATCTTGAAGATGATGCACTACCGGAAATAATCGTTCGAGCATTTCGCCCTTGAATACAATTTACCTTTGACCGTTACCTTTGGTTTAGTACTTACAGTCACCCTGACAAAGTGTTTGCTGAGCATCTCTTGATCAGTAAGTGACTGAACTGTTGAAATGTTGCTTCTGCAGGTTTGTCAAATGCAGCTAGCTTGCTTTGTGGGCGTAAGCTGGTGCGCGTCGCACTTACACGCTGCGCCGCGGCGCACGCTTTCGCTCTCAAAGCTTGGACGGGAAAGATGTGCTCGGCCTTCGTCTACTCAGCGTTGTGTACTGCACGGCCATTGCTCACGTTCGAGTACGCATTCGATCACCCGACGGCCACGCAACGCATCTACATTCTTGCACCAAATCAAAACGCGAGCTCAACAGCCAGAACGCAAGCCGAGAGACATGCCCGTCAACTCGCAAATGATCAGCCCGCAATGCACGTGACTGCCTAGGCGCAACATGATGCAACTGAGAGGCCAACAGTTGCGTACGCTTCTTCAATATTTGCCATATCCGCATCCCTACCGCTTTGCCCCTAGGTGCATGCGTCGTCTTCAGAGGCGCTATTTAATAGCTGCTAATAACAAAATTAGGCATTTACCATCCCTGCGGCTTTGCCAAGATTACTTTAGGAGTTGGCCTTTAACGAGAGTTGTTGATGCATGCGACCTAGGTATGGGGGGCTGCTTTATAGTACGTTTAGCTTCTCCACCCAGCACCTAGCATGACAGGCCTGCACCTGCTCGGTTCCGTTAGACGACTTGCAAGAGTTTTCCGTACCTCACTTCCCTTCCTCAAATTTTCACATCTATCTGTCTCCCTTTACTTGGGTATTCGTCTCTGCTGTAGAAATACACAAGGGATTTAAATGGCATTTTAATTGAGCGAGTGCGGAAAGATTTCATGATTACACATAAACATCGTTTTCTGACGTCATCCGCCAACATTTCAAGTCAGAATATTCATCTCACACTTCCGTAGCTTAGCTGCAGCGGCAGTCGTTGTGACGTCCGTTTTTAGACAAAATCAATCTTGAAATTATTGCATGCTCCTATCTACTAGAGTCTCTTTCACTGCGTGTTCCGCAGGAGACTACCGGGGAACATGGGCCCTTTCATGTTTCTTTCTCTTTCCGCGGACACTGCACTCTCTACAGAATACAGATTATCTACAACTGCCATTTTCTCCATCATTATATCATTGAAAATGTGGTATCTTCATTAGGTTCCGAGCTTTGCACTTGCTCTTGAGCCTTCTTTCTTGCTGCGCTCCTCTCCTGTCCTTTCATAGTTTTCTCTCCTCCTTCCGTATATGCTCACCGTCTCTCAATTTTGGCTATAGCGGCTGCAGCTGTCTTGCCGAGTATATAACTGGAGAAAGAAGAAGTATGCCGCTGGACGTGTGCCTGAATAAACATGCCCATTGGGGCTTGTGCCACTAGCTAGCTGTCAGGACATACAAGTAAAAAGGGAGGGAGGAAGCGAAGAAGTTGGAACATTGAAAAACTCATGACAGTGGCGACCTGAAGCCCATGCGCCCTTATTAAATGGTGCTTGTGCGCATTTAGTGTGCGTTATTGTTTCTGAAAAGGGGGGCAATGAAAACATTTGCATCATTATGTTACATTTGCGAAATCGCGTTTGAATATGCCTTCCATTGCATCAGCGTCATTAGCGTTACTCTTGCGCAAAATTACATGCCATTCGCGGCGTTTTCTGCAAAAAATTTTCGTCATTAGCAATACGCATGCATTTTTGATTTAAAATTTGAGCAAACATTACAGAAAACTTTGCCTAACCCCGATTCTCGAATAAGCATGTGGTCTGTAAGATTTTTGGCTTTTCTCTTAGTATCGATCATGGTAAGCGGGGAGGATAACCAGCTAGTTAGTGGTGACTCAGGCTGTCTTCAGTGTGGCGATAGCGAGCAACTGGCTGCGGGGACAGGACTGCTGTTCTGTAGTGCAGAGCGTTGAGTGCTGCACTTCGAACGATGCCGATTTTAGCTGCTCCAACTGGGTGGCAACGGACAGCGGCTGCAGCAGTGGCGTCCAACATGACTGTCAGGTCAGTGAACAAAATATACTGGCCGCTCATCTGAAGTTTATCAACCAACAGGGTATGTTTAGAAGAGGCATACCACACTAGAGGGGTGGCAGGGCTGCATTGGTGGGTCTGACTGGCTTCGGCGGCGCGAATGATACAAAGACGCAGTATACCTTGTTTTCGAAGTCCTGTAGGACGAGTCCTGTATCTATTAGGACGATAATTTTTTCCCCCTTAACTTGCGCACAGTTCTCGGCATACGAACACTTTTGCATTCTATCCGGATCGGAATGTGGCCGCAGGGGCCGGCAATCGGGCCCGCAACCTCGTGCGCAGCAACAAAAGGTGACAGCCGATGCGGCAATGCTGCAATCGCTCGACAAACCATTGCGAATATCCCGTCCAGCAGGCGAATTCTTGGACCATTTGGCATAGCTTCGCAGCGAAAACACAGTTCAGGTTTTTTTTATTCCTCTTTGCCACCGTGACTAGCGCAGAACGCACGAGGAAAGAGAGAGACGGAACACATGCGTTGTGTTGCGTCTTCCCTGTCCTGTCGTCAGCACAATGGTTTTTACAGACCCAAGTGGCCCAGCATTTTGCCGTTCATTTGTGTTGTTTGGTACCAATGGCGTTGCTTTTGAAAGCGCATGAGCGTTTGATTGTTCGTAAATGTATAGCTTTATCCCGCACTTTTCATATATTATGTTTTTCACAACTTAGGTTACTCGCGACACTATATCAATGTGACACATGACAGCAATACTTACCGTGGGCAAGAACACTTTTTGGTTTAAGTATCCTGGACACATAACACTGGCGCAATTAGATGCTAACGCTATTAAAAAGACCAATATACCGTATGGTCATATGGGTTAAAATGGGGACATGCGGAGTTCTATACATAATCCATATCATCGTATGAGAGTACGGACACATGGTTTATGCGGCGTACGGTTCTTTAAATTGGGAAATGGGAGCAGTTATTTAGCTACAGCGAATTTTCGATGACAGAGTAGCTTACAGGGGGCAATCTATATAAAATATAAAGAGGGCACGGCACACGCCTGAGGGACAGCATGGCTGAAAAGCTACTGCTCGTTTTGCAGGTCACGTCGTGGTTTTCGGGTACAGCGATCACTTGGGATAGATTGCCATCCTGCCAGCCGTATCATCTCGACAACGACATGCTATCGGATGCGACAACATGCAAGCCGCGTGGCCCGTCATTCCTACTTGGCCGCATGGGGGACATGACGGATTTCCGATTCGTCGACAAGCTTCTTTCGAGAATTACGTCATCGGCGGAACTTCTACAAAGGCAGCACGTCGACACCCACGGCCTCAGAGGGCACGGCACACGCCTGAGGGACAGCATGGCTAAAAAGCTACTGCTCGTTTTGCAGGTTGGTTCATGGCCTGATTCTATTTCCTATCGCAGTGGCGATAGATTTCTCGTAGTTCTGCCATGCCCTCGCAGATGTCGCGCCATTTTGGTTGACTGCTGGTCAGTGATGCTGTTGTTGTTTACATCCGGAGATATTGAGGAGAATCTAGGGCCCCCGACGGAAGAGTATTTGAAGGCCATTCTAGACAAACAGGCAGAAACCGACCGGAAACTTAATTCAATTCAAGAACAAATTGGTGTTCTCTCAGCAAGGACAGAAAAGCTGTCAGATTACCTTGTGGTAATCCAGGAGATGACCACAACAATAGATAAGCTCGAGGATACTGTCAGGCAACAGGCCAAAAAATTATTTGAGTTTGAAAACCGTGGGCGGCGTAACAACCTTTTAGTGTTTGGTGTCCCGGAAAAGGCGAACGAAACAGAGTCGGATCTCAGGGCAGCTGTTGCAGATAACATTTTTAAAAAAGAACTAGGTGTCCATGTCACCACAATAGAAAGAATTCACCGTATTGGAAAGAAGAAGCCAGAAAAACATAGACCTATCATAATGAAATTCTATGACAGCAGGGAAAAGGACAGCATTCTAAAGAATCGCAAGAAACTTAAGGGAAAATCTGTTCACGTCAGCAATGATTATGCAAAAGAAACTGCAGACGTTAGAAAGAAACTATGGGAATCTGCCATTGTAGAAAGGGACAACAAGCAAAAGGTGTCTCTGGTTCATGATAAGCTTAAGATTGATGACCGTCTATATGCCTGGGATCGCAGTCGCAACGAGCGTATTCTTTGCCAAAAACGCCGTGATAAGGGCCGCCATAGCAATCGCGAAGTGTCAGGGGAAGCTTGCAATGACAAGGAGGGCATGCCTTCCTGCAGTTCAAATACGGCATAGCTCAGAATCGTTTCGTTCAATGCCCGCAGTATTCTTCACAAGGTTACTGAATTAGAATGTCTGTTGCTATCTGAGCGACCGCACGTCGTTTGCATTACAGAAATATGGCTCAACAGTGCTATTTCTTGCGACTGCGTTATCCCACCTGGCTACACAATGTTCAGGTGGGATCGGGACTCTCGTGGTGGTGGTGTGGCCATTATTGCTAAATCATCGCTGACAGCCTGTACGGTTATATGTGGCATGTCGGAATCGGTGTGGAGTAAAATAATGTTTTCTGGCATGTCGTACCTCATAGGAGTCGTTTATAGGCCGCAAACTACTTCACCTGATTTTCTAGATATGTTAAATACGTTTCTTTGCTCACATGTAAACAGGAACACCAGGCTAATAATGACTGGTGATTTTAACTTGCCACATATCGATTGGGAACTTATTTCTCCTGGAAATACAGAAATTTCTAGTGCCGAAAAGTTATTGGATATCACATTTTTTCCCAACTTAAGGCAAATAAAGAAGGGAAAACACACGTGTAACGTCCCAATCGCAGTCATTGCTTGACTTGGTGTTCCTTTCCCATAAAGTAGGCGATTATGAAATGGCAGTCACCGATGGTATATCCGATCACAAAATCATTTTGCTGAATGTGCTTACTTGTACACCACCACCTACAAAACCTACTGTACGCGTTGAAATCAAAGACTATGCTAAGGCCGATGATACGTCTATTCTAGATTATTTAGAAAAGTGTTTCAACGAATTTGAAAATGTCTCGGAGGTCGAAACAGTTGAAGATTTGTGGCAGGGCTTTCAAGCTATTATTGAAGTCTGCATAGATCAGTTTGTTCTGACCCGACTCAAGAGAACGAAGCGGACTAACCCATGGATAACTAGGGATATTGTTCACGCGAAACGGAAATTAAAAAGCTGCGCAAAGGAAAAGCAGATCCTAGGGAAATACACGCAGTACGTCAGAGAATAAAGGCTTTGTTACTGAGTTGGAAGCAAACATTTTTTAATCGCGCTCTAAGTGATTTTCTTAAGACTTCCCCAGAAAAATTTTGGCGCTATTTAGACCTCAGAAAGGAAAAAATAAAGCAAATGACGGTAGGAAATGTTCTAGTAGAAGAAAAAGGTGTTATCGCTGATGGATTAAATAAATATTTCCAATCATTATTCACGCGCAGTGATCGACCATTTCCAGTAGATGATGGGGCATCTTTCAGCGAAAGTTCCATGGACGCTATCAACTTTACTCAGAGGGGCGTATTCCGGCAGTTGCTACAGTTAGATGACAAGAAGGCTTCTGGACCAGACGGAATACCTACTGGCTTTTTGAAAAGGTATGCTGAGTATATATCATTTTATTTGGTAACTATTTTTTAGAAATCACTAAGCACCCATTCCGTGCCACAGGAATGGCGTTGTGCTGTAGTTATCCCCATATTTAAAAGTGGCAATCGTAGTCTAATGAATAACTACCGTCCTGTATCCCTTACGTCAGTTTGCTGCAAGGTTATGGAACACGTCATAGCAAAACATATAATTATCTTCCTAGAATCAAATAGCCTCCTTTGCGCATGCCAGCATGGGTTCCGACGGGGACTTACCACAGTGACACACCTCATTGAGACATTACACGATTTTTCCAAAGCTATGGACAACCGTGAACAAATGGATGTTATATGCGTTGATTTTGCCAAAGCCTTTGATAAGGTTCCCCATCGTAAATTACTTTTTAAACTGTACAAAGCAGGTATAAATGGCGACGTTCTAAAATGGATTGAAGATTATTTAACTAACCGCAAGCAGGCAGTTCGCGTTGATGGTTCCGAGTATGGTTTTGTAGATGTATACTCAGGACTACCACAGGGGTCCGTGTTAGGGCCAACACTTTTTCTGCTTTGCATCAATGATGTAGCAACCGCTTTAGATAGTTCTGCTAAGATAAAACTTTTTGCAGATGACTGCTTGATTTGATTTTTGCGCCGGTATCTTGTTTACAGGATCAGATTAAGCTCAACCGGAACCTTCAGGCGTTTGGGAGTTGGTGTGAGAAGTGGGAAATGCGAATTAATTTTGATAAGACCACATACACGCATATCACTGCAAAAAAGAATATTTTTACTTTTCAGTACGATATTCAAGGCTACAATCTAAGTAATGTTCCTTGTTTCAAATATCTTGGTGTCTCTATTTCGCATGATTTAAAATGGCACAATCAAGTACAAAGAGTGTGCTCTGCGGCACAGAAGAAATTGGGTTTTTTTAAGAGCAAAACTAGGGAGGGCAACAAATGATGTTAAACTGCTGGCTTACAGATCTCTCATTCGACCATCCCTAGAATATGCGTTAGTAGCATGGGCGCCCCATCAAAAGGTTATGTGGGCCAAAATAGAGAAGGTGCAACGCCGGGTGGCGCGCTTTATTTGTTCGAAATATAGAAGGACAGACTCAGTTTCGGCGATGTTAAAATCTTGCGGTCTTGAATTATTGGAAGATCAGTGCAAGAAGCAGAGAGTAAAAACGTTATTTCAAATAATTCACGGCGAACTAAAAATTAATAAAGATTTGTATTTAAAACCTCCAGGCAGACTGAGCTCCCGCTTAAACCATAGTGAAGCCATTCAACCGTACTTGTCCCGAACCAATGCCTTTCGTTGTTCGTTCTTCCCAGAGTCAATAGAGCTGTGGAACAAGCTGCCTGCAGAAATTGTTCGCAGTTTTGATACTGCATTGTTTACAAATGCAATCAAGGTTCTTTACTAAAACTGTGCCATGTGGACATTGTAAAGTGTTTTCTTTTCTTTTTTTTCCTTTTTTTCTGTTTGTGTGCGTGCGGCAGCTGGTTGAACCTTTGAATACATGTCTTACAGTCTGTATATCATATCTTGTGTTGTATCCGTAGGGCACTGTAGTGCATGTGCATATTTCTTTTGTATCTGGCTGTCTTGTATGAACGTATATGTAACATCCCTCCCTGTTATGACCCTCACCTGAGGGTTGACAGTATTTCTAAATAAACAAAAATAAGACAGCAGACTTGTGCGATTATTTCGGCTCTGAGCTCATTTACTCTGGCGGCATTATTCGCCCGCACTGTTTATTTTCCGTTTTATGCTTCTTCCTCAAATAATTGCGTTCACTGATCGCGGGGAAAACAGTCACTATAATAAATAAATCAGTAACCTAATTATGTGATGGTACAGAAATAATGGTGTGATTAGATACAGAACTTCTGAATTATCCTTTATGATGTAGGCAACTTTCCATGACATAGTAATGCATATTGTGTAATTCGAATTACGTAGATGGACAGGCCCTGTCGCTCTTAGACTCCCTTTGTTTAAAGAAGATATATTTATACCATCAAAATGCATTGCTTTCTGGAACCTTTCGTTCGCAGTGGTGCGGCAAAATACTTCTGCTATCTTTGATGAGGCGGTTTCACATTTCGTTATTTAAATATATTTTATTCATAAAATCTTGGCACGTCATGTTTATGTTCGTTTGATTTTTTCAAAACATTTGGACAACGTCCAAGCACCTACCTGCACAAAGTGAGTGCAGTATGTCGTCTGAGATGACTTTCAAGCCGTGTCTCATTGTACAGTGTTTAAATCAAGCGCTGAGGTTTATATATAGGTGCCTATGCGAAACGCCGTCGGTAGGAATTTGTCCTAGGTTGGCTCCTATTGCGGAGGAAGTTGTCGTCAGGATATAATTCCACGCGTGTTCCTGTTGGGCCTGGACGGTCAGCTATTGCCCTTTTGTGAGCAATTCTTTCAGATCATCGAGAGAATTTAGGGTAAAACCTCGTTATAGCCTGAAAGTTATATTTTTTTTCTAAATGAATATTTAGGCTTCAAGTGAGGAAGCAGTCACTGTGCTGAAGGCTTCCGCCTTTTTAGGCTCGATGATTTCTTTTAATGTTACTTCCTGAGCGTTATTCCACTCTGAGGCAAAAAATTCTACTGCAACTGATGTCCCGAGTGAAATAACGCAGTGCACCTTACAATAATTGAGCGATTTCATTTTTTCCGTACATTTGTAGGGTTGAATATCTTCGCCGTCTATGTCATGATGTTTATATGTTTATATGTTTAATGTTTATAGTAACCCAAGGAACAAACGTCCCAATTTCCGATTACTTCTCCGCAAGACTGTCACTATCACAGAAGGCAGAGCCTTAGTGATTGGGGTGGGGGGGATTTCAATGCTCAACACACGGCATGGTGATACAAATTTGAAAACCCCAAAGGTAGACACCTATGGCTAGATGCACAACAAGTTAGCCTTACCCTCATCACAGACCCGTCAACAACTACGAGGTGGAAGTCCAGTGTTAGTGTGGACACTATGCCAGATCTCACCTTTACAAAGAACATTAGGGATGCGAAATGGATTAACTCCCAACAGGATCTAGGCAGCGATCACAATATCCTCGAAATCACCGTTAAAGCAGGGCAACGCAAATTTAAGGGCAAACAACTCAAAATTGTTCACTGGAACAAACTGCGAGAAATTCGCAAGAAAAAATGATAATGCTATTACAGACATCGTGGACTGGAGCACGCAGCTTAAGCAGGTTGTTAACGGAGCAACACAAGTAATCCCCCAGGACGCGCAAATGGAACAGGCAGAGAGTAAACTCCTACATATGTGGGAACCTAAAGAAGGTCTTTTGAGGAGATGGAAAACTCACAGACACAACAGAACGCTCCGTCGCAGGCTGGCCTCGCTTAACAGAGGTATAGAAGGATACACACAACAGCTCTGTAACCAACAATGGGAAGCAACATGCACCAATATGGATAATAAATTAGGATTGTTGAGAAGTTGGAACGTGCTCAGGCACCTTTTGAATCCTGAGGAAAATAAAGCCATGTGAAGACAAAACATAAACAAAATGTTACATGCATATGACAAAACTGAAGCAGCTTTTATCGATGAGATAACCGCAAGGTATTTATCTCGGTTTAAGTCAACAATTCAACCAGATTACACAGGCACCAAACACAGACAATTAGACGAAGAGATTAGTGAGACAGAATTGAGAGCAGCTCTACAAAAACTTAACACTACATCCGCGCTGGGACTGGACGGAATAACAAACAAGACGATCCGAAATCTTGATGATGCCCCTCTAGAACAACTTACCAAGTATATGAACGAATACTGGCAATCCGGTAAAATACCTCCAGAATGGAAAACGGCCCAGATTATTGTAATACCTAAATCCGGCAAGCGGCTACAGTTGGCGAACCTGAGACCCATTTCACTCACGTCCTGTGAGGGCAAACTCATGAAGCACGTTGTCCTAACGAGACTGACCAACTATTTCGAGGATAACGACGTTCTGCCTCTACAATGTTGGGCTTCCGGAGAAATTTGTCCACACAGGATGCAATGCTCCAAATTAAGCATCAAATTATAGATAACACAAGTCGGAACACCAAAGCTATCCCCGGATTGGACCTAAAGAAAGCTTTTGAAAGTGTTACCCACGAAACAATACTCAACAGAATAAATGAGCTAGCTCTAGGCCAGCGAGTATGCAGTTATATACGAGGCTTCCTTACTAACAGAAAGGCACACATTAAAATTGGAGACCTTAACTCCGAAGGACTACAGATCGGAAGCGCAGGTACGCCCCAAGTTTCAGTAATATCACCGTTGCTGTTCAACCTGGCTCTTATCAGATTGCCAGCAAAGCTACAGGAAATCGATGGCCTCAATCGTACCATCTATGCTGACGATATCACCCCCTGGGCGAAGGCAACGATGGATAGGTTGAAAACACATTACAACGTGCAATACAAGCAGGTGAACAATACCTAGCAGGAACCGGGCTGGTGTGTTCGGCAGAGAAACATGAGCTCGTCATTTATGCACCATAGCGACGTGGCCGAAAACCCGCCACTACGAGGAACGAAACAATCTGCAAATTCACCTAACTACGGCAGATGGTACGACCATACCCAAGGTTGACAAGATCAGAGTATTGGGCCTCATAATTGAAAGTAACGGTTACAATACAGAGACCATGCACAAATTGGACAATATAACGTCTCAAATCATGCGGCTACTTAAACGAATAGTGAACAAACATAGTGGAATGAAAGAAGGCGATCTGCTTAAACTAATGCAATCATTCGTAATAAGCAGAATAGCATACGTGGCATCGTACCTACGATGGTACTCGTCAGAAAACGACAAATTAGACTGCTTAATCAGAAAAAATCTACAAGCAAGCAATCGAACTCTCCATCATCACCAGCAACGATAGACTACTGCAGCTAGGTCTCCACAATACACTGGATGAGCTAATCGAGGCACAACAAATAGCACCAATGCAAACGCCTGTCCAAAACTAAAACAGGTAGGCAAATATTGGATCGCCTAGGTATAAGGTCTCATACCCAACATGGCGTCAAAGTAGATATGCCCAGACACATCAGAGACATGATAACCACACCTCCAATACTCAAGAATATGCATCCTACACACCATCAGAGTAGACGGGAAAGCAGAGCACGCAATATACAGAAGAAATTCGGTAACAGCAAGAACACCACATTTGTAGACGCAGCTAGATACAGACACAAGCGCGCCTACACATCAGTGGTGATAAATTACGAGGGAAGATGCATGACGAGCGCTGCAGTCAACACGCTACACGCAGAAACGGCAGAGGAAATAGCTATTGCGCTAGACATAGCACAAACACAAGCGGGCATAATCATCAGTCATTCCCAGACGGCCATGCGAAACTTCGCCAACGGTTGAATCTCCTCAGAGGCACTACGACTCCTAAAATTAGCCAATAACCACGACCAAAGTGTCGATGTCATCTGGACACCCGCCCACACGCTACCAAACGGTAGCAATGAAGTGGTGCACCACATGGCTCGAGAGCTTACGGACCGAGCCTCGGTTAGCCCCGCCTCACCGACTATGGATGAGTGGGAGTGGGAACATCGAATGACCACATTTCACGAAATTACACAACACCATCGATTGCAGAGGCGTACATTCCCGCCGCCGCACCCAAATTAAGCAAAAACCAGTTTTTCGAATTGTGACAGTTACAGACCAGGTCCTATCTGAGTCCAGATATTATGCACCTAATACAACCAGATTTATACACGACGGACAAGTGCAGACATTGTGACTCGAGAGCCACCCTGGAGCATATCCTGTGGGAATGTACGACTGCAATACAGGATAATGGTGATGCAGCCTCAAACAGCGACAGCCTCCGGGCGCGCTGAGAGTCTGCGTTGCTTAGCTCGGACCTGCAGCACTAACTCTGGGCTGTCCAGCGAGCCGAGGAAGCCGCCAAGGGCCAACAACCCTTGGCCGAAACTTAGGCGGGGTCCAGGCCGACCCCCACCAAATCGCAGGGCACTGAATAAAGTTATTTGAATGAATTGAATGAGTTGTAGGGTTACCATATAGGGAATCTGGCGGCTGTGAATCCTCTGAGCTACTGTGCAAGCAATATATTTTTGTAGCTGCGTCTTCGCTAGTTGACACTGATGGTGTCGACTCTCTCAACGTTGTTTTGCACCAACCACCTCATATTTGCCGTTTCCTGGGTTGTGGGTATATGCCATGTTTCGGGCTTATCATCATCATTGTCATGTACGTCTCCTTTGTGCCGCCGCCGCTCATTTAATGAGCCTGACAACGGAGAGTTGCGCTCAAGCACACCACCGTCACATAAAGAAAATTTCCTATGCAGGGCCACATAATGTAATCTTCGTTCACTACTGTGCTGCTCGTTCTGGCCTCCTAAATATACGCATAGCTGCCTCCGCTCTCAGAGTCTGTAGGCAGTGTAATGCCTCGCTCTAATTGACCGGCACTGTTGTTGCACTGTAGCTCAGGTTAGCATGCTTGACTCCCAAATGCAAAGGGCTTCACTAGCATGGGTTCAAATCTCAGTCGAGGGGGTTGCCGATAACATTTAGAACGCAGCTCCTAAGCGCCCGTTCCTGCGGGGAGCGTCGGCTTCGGTCTTGGCGTAACCGAGGGAACGAGCTCAACAGCGAAGAATGAAAGCGTGAACGCTGAGTGGGATGTGCAATACGCGAGCAGCTCGCGTCTTTGGAAGAAGGGAGCGTGAGGTGAAAGTGGAGGAGGAGAGTACGGCGAAAGTGTAGGAGGTCAGTAGACTGCCGCACGAGACTACGAGATGGCGCCTCTCTGCAATATGATTCTACGCGCGATGCGGATTGTGTAATACTGTCCGGAAGTTACGCGATTAGACTGGAATCTTCGGCGCGTCACGTGTAAAGGCTGACGCGCTTAACTCGCAGAGCAGATTTGCGGCGATACAAAATAGTGTCAGCCAGTTCTTTCTGAGCAATGAGCGCCACAACCGGTAGAAATGCTTCGTCTGCCGCAGCTGCTAAAGGAGCTGTCTCACTAAGAATCCAGAAATGCGCACCTCTGAAGTGCCAGCAAAGCGCCGTCAGCTGCGTTAAAATTTTGCATTAGGGAGTATCGTAATCGAAGAAGAAGAAACTTTACTAAAGAATAGTCCGGCCTCAGGTGGTGGCTCGAAGTCCTTGGACTTGGGGGGCATCTTCGTTACGCAAAAAAGAGGTGAGGCGTGCAGACAAGACACAAGAGTAGAGAAGTGGACAACACGAACGCCGGCGTTCCTGTCGTCCACTTCTCTACTCTTGTGTCCTGTCTGCACGCCTCACCTCTTTGTTGCACAATGAATCCTTACCAACTAGCTCAGCTTTCTGCCGTTCTAAACCGGCATCTTCGGCTTCCCGGACGGCCCAGAGCTGGTCTGCCAGCCCTGAACTTTTTAGAGCCGCCTCCCAGCGGCGGCGACGCCTACGGCGAAGTTCCTCGGCGGCTCCCGCATACGGGGCGGCGTCGGGATGAAGCGGCCTCGAGCCTTCCCGTACACTGGCAACGGACGCGATTATGGACGCGCCGCGAATGGAGCTGGTTTGATTACCGTTGTTGTCGGCACATTCCCCAAGCATGTGTCACAGCGTTGATCTCTGTCCGCAAGTTTTACACGTGTCTGTCGGATATAAACGCGGGTAGCAGTGGTGTAAGATGGCGGGGCTAGTGTAGATGTGTGTCTGGAGCAAGCGTTATGTTACGGCCTCGTTCCTGATCAATTTATCGTGCGGTGGCGGGAATGTGCGTCTTTCGAGTCTGTGGTGTTGAGTGAGGTCTCTGAACATGGTAAGGCGATCGCCCTACGCCCACTGTGTTTCTTGTTGCTGCATTTCTGTCGTAGTGTCCCGATCCGGCAGACCCGATGCCCCGCTCTCGGGGGCGGAGGCGGTGGCCACATAATCAGCGGCGGCTCGGCGTGTGCGAGCAGAACATTGGTTTGTGCCGGGGTCCAGAGGAGGAAGACCGTGGAATTTCGGGGTTGCGAGGGCGATGACGAGTCGCCGTCGTCAGAAATTTGGAGTATGCTGGCCGCTTCCCGCGAGACGCGACCGCGCGCGAAGCCGCGGATTGCCGCTTGCGAGTCGTTGATCACGATCACAGCGTTCGGCACCGCGGCGAGTGCTAGGGCTATCGCGGCTTCTTCGGCCGCCTCCGTGTGTACCGTGGTGACCGTGGCGCTCGCGAGGCACTTACCCGTGCGGTCTACAACCGCCATCGCGTGCGCGCTTCTCCCTCCTCCATATCGCGCAGCGTCTACGTACACTGCCTCGCTGCTATTACCAAACTTCTGAAGGTCGCTTGCTCGTTTGTTGCGTCTCCGTACGAGGTGCGTCGGGTGCATGTTCTTGAGAAGCGGCGGGATGATCAGGTGGTCGCGGACAGAGGCCGGAACCGCCGTCTTTTCTCCATGCTGAGTGTGGTACGTGATGCCGAGCGACTCGAGGATGCATCAACCTGTCTTTGGCTTCGATAATCTTTCGTATTGCGTAACATCGTGCGTCTCGATTAACTCGTCAAGTGATTTGTAAAGTCCGAGCTCTAGAAACTTGTCGGTGCTCGCGTTGAGTGGAACGCCGACCGCCCTCTTGAAAGCCTTCCGTATCATGCATTCAACTTTGTTTTTTTCGGACCCTATCCACTTCAGGCAGGGGGCAACATACGTAATGCGGCTTACGCGTACGCCTGCACGAGACGGATCGCGCACTTTTCACGCATTGCGTCTATTCGTGATGCGACGCAAGAGTCGGATCGTATCACCTACCGAACGACGAAGTCTTCGCACCGTCTCTCCGTTATGGCCATTTGCCTGCAGGTGCAACCCAAGGATTCTAATTTTGTCTACGTGCGGTACGGGAGTACCATCTGCCAATATAATGCGTATTTTGATGTATTCCCGTTCCTCATCGCGCAGGGTTTTATGACCTCTCCTTGTTGGTTTGTAGAGTAAGAGTTCGGACTTGGTAGCCGAGCACTCGAGGGCCGTTCCACGCAAGTAATTCTGAACCGCATCTACTCCTGCCTCTAGCTTTCGCTCGACGTGGCCGTCACGTCCTCCCCCGGAAACCCAGAGAGTGATGTCATCCGCGTAGAGACTGTGATTCAATCCTTCTACTTCTGCTAATTACTCGGGTAGACCGAGTAGAAATAAATTAGAGAGTAATGGTGATATGACGGATCCTTGCGGCGTACCGCACGGCCCTGTCTAAAATTTCGGCGATTCCTCATCGCCGACGACGACGCGTGCGCGCCTGCCCGCGAGGAAATCTCTAACGTAATTACACATTCTTTGGCCTAGCCCTAATGTTCTAATTGTGTTTAACATCGCTTCGTGTTTAACGTTGTCAGATGCCTTTTTAATATGTAGGCCTAGAATTGCCTTAGTGGAGCTGGTAGTGTCGTCTACGATCTGGTGTTTAAGCTGAAGCAATACGTCCTGTGCGGGGAGGTTGCGGCTGAATCCTAGCATGGTGTACGGGAACGCGTCATGGTCTTCGAGAAAGTCGGTCACGTGAAGGGAGAACTGCGGGTTCCATGACTTTGCCGACGAAAGACGTAAGCCAAATCGGTCTTAGATTATCGAGCGCAACTTTCTTGCCAGATTTACGAATCATGATAACGCGGGCCCGTTTCCTCGCATCGGGAAGGGAGCCCCCTCGACAGCACTCGTTGACGTAGGTCGCGAGTCGGGAGATTGACTCGTCGTCTAGGTTGCGGAAAGTCTTGTTGGTAATACGGTCCGGGCTAGGCGCCGATCGGGTGTTTAGTTTGAACAGGACTATCCGAATTTCAGATTCGCAAAATTCCGCTTCCCGTTTCTCGTTGGCGACGCCGTCGTATTCGGCGTGCTGGATGCGTTCGGCCTTCTTAAAGTAATGTCAGGTATTGCGTCGAGGAAGTTATCGTCTTTATAATCTCTTAGTGGTCTACGAGCCTTGTGGCCTTGAGCGTACCGAGTGTCCTCCGAATCTAATAGGTGTCCAAAAAGGCGCCAAGCGCTCGCCCTGATCATCTGCCTCTCGAGGCCGTTGCACGTGTCTTCCCATTGTGCGCTGCATATCTGGAGTGCATGTCTTTCGATGTCTCCGTCTAATTGCGCTATGCGTTTGCGCAACGCCTTATTATGTCTTTGGCATTTCCATCTCTTTAGGAGGGCTCGCTTTTCTTCCCACATGTGTAGGAGCCTGCTGTCAATTATTTAGAGGTTTGCCTCGGGCGGAACGTCGCTCATTGCTGCGTCTACGTCCCTTCTGAGCGTCTCGGTCCACTCGTCTATGTCCGTAATCGGCTCGTCACCTCGCCCCGCTTCTTCTCCTTTCTTGCGGAACGTGTCCCACTTCACGAGTTTGAGCTTACGGCCTTTGCCTTCAGGGTTAGTCCCACGACCGCTGGGGCCCGTGCCCATCGTGATCTCGATCAACGCGTGGTCACTTCCCAAATCTTCCTGCGTATTTCGTAATCGACTGTGAATTTTTTCTGCACACTGTGGCATTGGCGATGCTGGAAATGACGAGCTCGCTTGGTGACGACAAAGGTTGTCATTGTGTGTTGCGGATGACGGCAAAAGTAATCGTCTGCGTAACACAATGGAAGGACAGACGAACCGACGGACAAAGTGAACCAAATTCTAAGCAGCTAACTGGTGTCCCATTAAAAAGAGTCACACCGACGTTCAGTGCTATAAGTAGCATTCTTGAGACAAATCCTTGCACTGCTTACCATACCAGTGCCTGCTTAGCCGCTATGACAGCTCCGAACGCAGACTGTTGTGCCCCGTTTGTTTTCGTTATTGTTCATGTGGAATTCAGGGCTGATACTGGCGCAAATGCCCCGCTTGAGCGGATATAGCGAAGGACTGACATTCACAGCCTTTGCGATGGCTCATGCGCACTTTGAGAGCCAGCTATTGTCGAATCTCAAGCGTCTAGACTATTTTCCAATGTAAGAGGAAGCTTTACATGAGACCAAGTCCGATTTTCCTATTCAAATACATGAAATACGGATGAATGACTTTATGAGAGAACCACTGGATTGATTTGAATGAAATGTGTCGCATGTAAGGCAATGTAACATTCCAGCGACTGTATCAAATGGAATTTGTAATAGTCGCTGCGAATTTTTCGCAGGAATCGCCAAAAATAACTATGTATAAGAATATCAAATATAGGTTAAGAATTCATAAGTGCACCTAATGTGGACATCACAGTTCGAGCAATTTTATCTATTAGAGCGTTTAAAGGGGAGAAATCTGACCAGAATTTAGAGCTTACGTAATTTTGTTACAGTGCTTAGAAGGGCTTAGCGAAAGTCCCATTCACAAACCAGTGATATATTTCATAGGAGTGTATAACAGATCAGTGTAGTCCGCCTTAGATGCATTCTTAAATGCAGTCTAGATAATTGTGACATTGGCGTTGGTTGCTGAGTCAGAGTTCTAAACATGATAGCTTCTTTCTTGAAAGTTTGAAATTTACAAACATTCTGATAAAGATTTCGACAGCCTAAAGAAAAAAATCTACACAGTCACTTCATTCGCATGGTGCCTTTTAATGCGACAAGCGTTAAGAAATTCGCTGCAATAGTAGCCGGGAAAAAGAATTTCTCCGTTTCATTGCATTCAGAAGAGACAGCGAGTTAAAGCTTCCTCTTAACATACCGGATGTCGAAGTGTCTTGCGGTAAGCAGCAGCCCTTATGAAAGTGAAAGTTTTGTGCGTAGACTTTGATCCAAGGCGGAGATAGCCACACTGCGCAAGCGCTCGGCAGCGCACGCTAATTTGGATTCCAATAGCTTTACTCCGGCGTAAAAAGGCGGTGGTGCGGCGCGAAATTTATATGTGCGTTTTTTGACAACCTACACCCTGTCGTGACATTACGTAGTTTTTAATCAATCCACGACACTGAAAGGAAATAGATATGACGTTTTAATAGTGAAGGCCACGCGGACTGCACACAGTAAACAGTGGTTTAAGAAAAGCTGGCAGATAGGCGTTGCGCCCGAGGCAATGATCGCCGCTGCTTCGAGCACCCTCGATCACACAGCGATATGCAACTTCATTACTATCGCAGTGAGCGTATCTGTATGAGATGAGGAAAACATTCTTTGGCAGAGATTGCGCTCGCGTTACTTGTTTGGCCCAGAAGTGTTCATTTGTTTGCGTCGTTTATCTTGTGAATAACGCAGCCGGCCATGGAAAATATGCAGCGTCCTCGAAAGTGTGTATCCCACAAGCTTTGTCTGCGTATTATATGTGTGGAGCTTTGCTTGTTTGAGCTCAAACTCAGTTTTTCAGCTTCACTTCAGGCCAGTCCTCTTCTCTTGCGTCAGAGTTGTTTGCTTTATTGTTTGCGTTCCCGGCTACCTGAAAAACACAGGTTTAAGAACGTGGTTTCCAGGTGCATTTCAATTTTCGCACACATTTTGTGCGTATTGCATAAAAGAAAATTACGGTAGAAGTAATCTCACGATCCCTGTCCGCAATAATGCGAATAGCAAAATCGAGCAATGTAGCGACAGATCATATTCCTAAAGTCACATTTATTTAACATGTGTAGTGATAATTCTGAGACTTTCGTTGATTCGGCTAACATGCTCCTGCATGGAGTCGGCTTCCGTAACTGGAACCGTTGAACTAATGCAACAGAAACCCCTTTTACTTCATTGATACTTTGGGACGTACTCGTCGATAGTCTTGGTGGATTCCTGGCCCAGACGCCACCTCCGCAACAACACATAGTTCGATGCCGTCTCACTTTGCAATGGCACTCGCTTGGCAAGGTCGCCCATCAGCATGAAGGTATGACGACGACTTTATGGCGCCGACGCAGTGACATGAAGTGAAGACGGAATGATATTCATCGAACGACAAAGGCGCATAACGACGACGGTTATGACGACGATGATTTGTCGGTTTATAGCTGATGACGATGGAAGAACAGTCGGCACCGTGAGGACGATGTGAAGACATTGAGATGACGACGGCGGTATGACTGGAATAACGAGGATGGCATGACCAAGACGGCAAGAAGACGATGGTATCACAACGGATGCATGATAGCGTATGCATGGCACGAAGGACTGACGTCAGTGGCATGACAACGGCGGCATAATCACAGTTGAATGAGCGCAGCATGATGACGATAGAATGAAGAACAGGGAATAATGTTGATGGATCGATGAAAGTTGTATGACGACGATGGCCTGATCACAATGGGATGATACTGAAGTGATGACTATGGTGAAACGCGAGCATGATGACGGTATCATGACGACAACTGCATGACGACGATGGCATGACGAGAGTCTTATGTCGAAATTACAGTGACGATGATTGAACAACCGCGACAGCATCCTGACGACGGTATGACAGCGAATGTATGCCGATGACTGTATGAGGACGATGCAGTGACGACGTTGGCATGACAATGGTATGAGGACAACGGGATGACGAGTTCATGATGGTAGTGGCGTGACCATGATTGTGACGAAACCTGTATAAGGACGATGGTGTGATGACGACGGCAAGATCAGAGTCGAGTGATGAAGCTGTAGTGATGATGATGGCATGATCGCGACCGCAGGATGACCAACGGATGAAGAAGCGGGAATGATGGTGGCACGATCCAGATGGCATGACGACGGTGGTATGACAAATGATGTATGGGGTCTAATGACGCTAGAGCCAATAATGGCCAAAGAACGCCAGGAAAATAGTATGAGGTATTCGATGACGGGCGCTCGATGGCAAAGGTATAGATGTAATTAGGCTGTATAGTGGTCCAAAACATTGACTGTAAGATGCATAGAGGATGATGCAGATATATTAAAACCATGCCATATGTTAGCAGTGTGTTCGAAGGGGCTGGTTGGTTCATCTTTAGCGAAAAAAGAGAAACAGCGTGGCACAGGACGAGCGAGTAACGAGCACAGAACAGAGCGCCGACTAGCAACCAAATAGTTTATTTGATTGCTTCTAGTTGGTTTGGTCCATCATGCTTTCAACAAAAGAACTTTGTTATCTCCGTAACTAACGCTTCACCTTCTTTTCTGTTTTTTATGTCGCCTGCTGCTTCTACAAATAAATCATTTGGTTGCTAGTCAGCGCTCTGCCCTGTGCTGTTTACTCAGTCGTCCTGTGCCGCGCTGTTTCTGATTTTATTCTAAAAAGTCGTATGAGGTGAGCTACGAACAAAATATATATGTTGTGAAGTGATTGCGAGGTTGAAATGCATGATACTAATGCCTCACGCCTGCCTGTGACGATCCGCCGTGGTTCGTGAACGGGGGCGGGGGGGGGGGGGGCTCGAGTCACCATCCGTTAGAGTAACGCTCCGCGATGAACGACGACTGACCGCCGAGCAGCTGTGCTCGTTGGTGTTTATTTGGTGCGCTGACCAATGTTGTCCACCGAGCCTGGCGGGTGGCCAAATCTGGTGGGCCAACGAGGATTATGCCCAAGGGGGCGTCACATGCTTGTTAGACCCATTACCCCCAGAAGAACTTCACTTTGGCCTAGTTGGTATTTACTGTATATCCTATTGCTTATTTGCGGTCAATATGATATTCATTACCCCCAGTTAACACAAAAAACCTCCAAGCTCCAAGCATAAAGGCTCTGCCGCCGTCCCAGCCGAGTCGACGGTGCCTGTTAGCCAAGCGAGTAAAGGTCCGGTGGCCTCCGCTGTCGAGTACTTCACCTGGGCACCGGTGTTGACGGGCCAAGTGTGGGAACGCCGGGTGCTGCCTGAGCCAGCCTCGCTCCGTCCGGAGGATCCCCAGTGGCCGGCCTTGAGCAACGGGTGCCTCACCACTGCTAAAGCTTGCCGCCTCCGAGGTGGGCGGCGCTTCGATGGAAGCGACTGGCGTTGACGCTGGTCCTCCTGCGGGCTGGATTTCTGAAGCGGCAGTTGAGGGTGCTAGGCAGATTCCGAGACGAGGCCTAACATGATGGCAAGTTGGTGCCACGTGGTCCCGTCTGGCATGCAGACGAGCAGCGATGAAGCGCTGCCAGGAGATGCAACCTGTCCGGTAGACTAGGGTGGGCCCGGAGGGAAGTTCCTGGTGAAGACTGGAGCCCCTGACTCCGGAAGAAGTCGAGGACGCCACACTCGGTCAGCAGCCAGCTGCTGCTTCAGCTGCGTTAGGAGCGCTGTGAATCGGAAGTGCGGGTGCAAGACGTCCAAAAGTGTCTAGACCACACGACCCAGCCGGATCTCACATGGGCTACGGCCACTGACGTCTTGGGGTGCGGTCCGGTGGTACTGAAACAGTACCCGGGGAACCTGGGTCTGGAAATCCCCAGATTGGCTCGTCTTGAGCTTGTCCTTGGTGGTCTGCATCACCCGCTCGGCTCCAACGTTTGAAGTAGGGTGGTACGGCGGAAACATCATACGACGGATTCCGTTCTTCGTCATCCAGGCCAGGTTCTCTGTGCTGGCGAAAACAGGACCATTGACGGAAACGATGACGTCCGGCAACTCCTGGGCGGCGAAGACCTGTCGCAACACCACAATGATCGAGCCTGCTGATGGAGTGGTGAAGGCAGAGCCTACACCCACTTCGAAAAGGCGTCCACCGCCACCAGGAAGTAATGGCCCTTGAAGGGCCCCGCAAAACTCGCATACAGGCGGGACCAGGGTCTCTGTGGGGGCGACCAGGGGATGATTCCCACATGACCTGAGGCCCGCGATGCTCCTAGCAGATTTGGCAGCTCTGCACCATGTGAGCGATGTCCTAGTTCAGGCCAGGGGCCCTGAACTATTCCAATATGTTTCTATTCCAATCTCCTGACGTTAAATTTGCGTAACCACCAACGCAAGCACCGGGCGGTCCACGCAGGGTTGTCTGAACCGACCAATCAAACGTTCTCCTCGTTCATAGGAGGTCACTTTTGTTTGCTTGAGAAACGAATAACATTGCCTACACTGAGCGGCTTGTCGTGTCTGGCTGACAAGAGGCGAGGAGAACGCTAAAGTGGAGAGGGATTCGATGGGGCCTAGCCACTACACTGAAAGTCGATAACCTGATGAAGATAGTGGTGCCGGCGTCTACGATTGGTCGGCTCTCCCTTTCTTAGCTTGCGGTGGCTGGTCGAAAATCGCGGCGGCGTGCAACGGAAGCTCAAGAATGACGCTAAAACGGAACCTCAGCAAAGAAGAGTTGGCAGAATGAGGGGGCAAACGTGCCGAAAGTGCTCGAAAACGTGACACGGCCACGCAAGAAGTATTATTATACGCAAATACACCCATGCTCTCCGGCAGGTGCGAGTAGCCAGCGTCTGAGCGAACGGCGGCAGCCATCTTTTATTCCTTTCGGAACGGGGCAGCCTGCGGCTATTCCGAAGAAAATTCAGTTTTGTTCGGCATATTAATGCATCGTTATCGCGTACACCTCACTTTGACGCGGTGAATTTGTGCGGTTTTGTGACGTCGCGTGACAGGCAGGTGAAGTGGGTGCAGCCTTAAAACTTTTTACCAATAGCCAAGGGCTAATGGCGAAAAGGGGTCGAATCAGAAATAACTGTTTTTTTCTTTTTTTCTGTCAAATCATGCATAATCAGTATGTACACATCATATCAGATGGGGAGGTATCGTGGTTTTCGTGACGTCGCGTGACAGACCGATGAAGTGGGGGTGGTCGAAAAATGTTTTTGACCAATCGTGGAGGGCTGATAGCAGAATTGGAATAGAAAAGTTTGGAATAGTTTTACGTTATAGCGCCCCAGGCCACCAACTGTGGGACCGGGCCAACATCTTGGTCTTTTCCACGCCAGGATCACCCGCGTGCAGCAACTGCAGGACCCTGGACTGGAGACTTTGTGGCATCACCACCCTGCAAACACATAATAGGCAGCCCTGCGGCAGGCTCAGCTCGGCGGCGTTGTGGCTATAGACCCGCTGTACCAATTCCTACCCACGGGACACCGCCTTGACCACCCGAGAAAGGACTGGGTCCACGCTGGTCGCTTACAATACCGGAGATTTGGAGAGTACCTCTGGGTACGCGTGCTCTAGCATGAACACTTCAGGAGGTGCTGGAACAGCAGCCGCAGGCACCTCTGACAGGAGCAGGCGGCTCAGGGCATCAGCAGGTACCAGATCCTTTCTCGAACGGTAAACCAACTGGTAACTGTAGGCTGCCAGCCTCAAGGCGCAACGTACCACTCGAGGTGACGCCTGCTCGAGTACTGCCTTGTCAGGCCCCCGCAGCCCCAACGGCGGCTTGTGCTCCGTGACCGCCTCGAGCTTCCGGCCCCCCATGTACTGGTGAGTGTTCGACGCCGAATAAGAGGGCCAAGTCTTCCTTGTCCAGCTGGCTGTAGCGTTGCTCTGCAGCATGGAGTCGACGAGAAGCAAACGACACAGGGCGTTCCTCGCCATCCTTGTCCCGGTGTGCCAGATCGCTCCTACGCCGTACGGTGACACATCTACGGTCAGGACGACAGGCTTGGCCGGATCGAAGTGAACCAGCACTAGAGCCTTGGTGATTAGCTCCTTGCTGCGCTGAAAGCCCACGCCCTGCTCCTTCTAGGCCCACAGCTGACCATCTGGAAACAGAAGATGGAGCGGCTGTAAGTGCGCCGACAGGTTCGGCAGGAAACTCATTTAGAAATTGATGCGGCCAAGGTGGCTGTGAAGCTCGTTGTTCTGGGGCTTAGGCGCCGTGAACACAGCATCAAATTCGCGGAGAGCCGGGCTAGTCCAGCCTGGGAAATGACATGTGCGAGGTATTCAACACTGGGTCCAGGAAAATGCACTTTTCCAGCTTGAGCTTAAGATCGGCGTCCTGCAGTCGTGCCAGGACGTTGTGCACGTTCTGCAAGTGGTCCCCATCGTCGCTGCCAGTAACCAGGTTGTCGTACAAGTACACCGCCACGTGCCTCATGCACCTGAAGGGGTTGTCCACCTCCCTCTGAAAAATGGCTGAGGAGATGCCAAACGGTAAGCGCGTGCACTAGAAGACCACAAAGTTGTCGATATTGTGACATACTTCCGGGAGCCATCATGGAGCAGCTGCTGGTAAGCTTGTCTGAGGTCGAGCTCGGTGAACTTCTGTCCCCCGCACAATGCTGACCAGAGATCTTCAATCCAGGGCAGTGGGTACATCTCGACGGTAGCGACGGGGTTTATGGTAACCTTGAAATCTCCGCAGATCCTGACAGTGCCGTCTCGCTTAAGGAGTGGTACGATAGGAGCGGCCTATTCAGACGTCTTCACGGCCACTAGGATTCCCTCCCGCTGTAATCGTTGCCTCTCCTGGGTGACCCTGTCCTTCAGGGCGAACGGTAGTGGGCGAGGCTTGAAAAAACATGGCCGGGCTCCCTCGGTTACATGGATACCAGCCACCATGCCGGCCAATGTGCCCGCCCCTGGCTGGAACAGGGACTTGAACTCGGTCCGGAGGCCGGCGATGTCTTTCACCACATGCAGGCTGACTTCCTAGTACTCCGGCAGACAAACGCGCAGCGCATGAATCTAGCTTCGGCCCAGCAGCGTCGGCGAAGACCCCTTGGTTAAGTAAAGGGGAAGAATTGCCTCCCTGCCGCAAAAGCGAACATTGACCTGACCTTATCCTGGACCTAGGAGAGCTGCCCGGAGTAGCTGCACAGCATTACGCCCTAAACATCAAGGGACACGTCGGGAAGGTACGCTTGTGCAGCTTCCCGGGCCATGACCGACACGCTGGCCCCTTTGTCCAGCTCCACGGAAAGGGGGAGTCCGCAGACTTGGACGGTAAGCATCTGCGGCGGCACAGGCGACGGAACAAGGCCTGTGTGCCACATACCGAGAACCTCGACGTGGAGCCTGGCCATGGAAGAACTCAAGCCTGCTGCCGCACGCCTCCGCAGCGTACCCTTGCGACGGCTACCGTCGCCACGCTGGCTTGCGTGGAACCTGGCCTTGAATCAGGCTGCTGTCCGCTGTTCATCCTCCACCCTCGGCATGCTCGTGCCAGATGCACAGTTTTTCCGCATGAAGCATTGTGCTTGGGAGAACTGGCATTGTGAGGGGGAGTTACATCACCGCAGCAACTGCAGGTACTGCCCTTTGTCGCTGTGATGACCCACTTATGGGCAAAGGTTCGTGTTCTCAATGTTTTAGCGGTTCTCTTAGGCGGAGCCTCCGAGAACCCAATTGAGGACGAAGCCGTTGGTTTGGACACACACACAAAGACTTTTAATCACACACAAAAGAAGCATAAAGCAAATAAAAAGAAACTGAAACCATGCTTAAAATACACACTCAAGAAAACATTGCGGTAAGGAACGCTCTTATAGGGCTTGCACGAGGTTAACGAGGGCGCGAGTCTGGGCGTGCCCACAAGGGCGGGTACGCGTCGCAGTCTCGACACGGCAACGCGGCGACAAGCTGGCAGAAGGGGTGGCGCCGGTCTCACCAAAGGTTGCGGCGTAGGTTGACCGACCGGGTACCGGGAGCGCGCCAGCTCTGGCGAGGCGAGGTAACGCTGGCGGCTGGGTAGCAGGAGTGGACGGCGGCGGCGTTCTGGCCGGGCAGAGAGCTCGGGCCCGTAGCCCGACTGCTCCCCTCTCGCCCACGGGCACGGAAGCTCGAACGCCGGCCTCGGGCAGCAGGCGGCACGGCAGACGGGGGTGGCGTTCTGGCCGGGCAGCTGGCGTAGAACTCGGGCCCGAAGCCCGACTGTTCCCGTCCTGCCCACTGGCGCAAAAGCTCACCGGCCTTGAGGAGCCGACGGCACGCTCAGGTAGACGGGCGACGCACAGGAACAGGTTGGCAGGAGGCCCCGGGCGGGTGAAGTCCTGGTGGGCTCGGGTCCGGAACCCGACGGCCCGTCTTCAACGCCCGCTCCGGTGGTTGACCTCCTCCTGCCGTCGTTTCCTGGGACGATCCTGGCGTCTCCCCGGCGTCTCCCTGCGTGTGCTCTTGCGTGTCGCCCCCCGTTCTGCCAGCGCACCACGCTTTTTGTCGTGGTCTGGCCGATTTGGCATTTACTGATTGGCTGCCCGACGCCCCGTGGTTTTTTCTCATTGGTTGCTTTTTCTTTTGTTGTTTTTCCTGCGCCGCGCGTTTTCCTCCTTCCAGCTCGGCGCGCGTGCACTCAGCGTCGTCTGCTCTCGACCGTCCCGAGCCCCGCACCGTGTCGCGCACCACACATCACATAAGCCCCTTTTTTAACAAGTTTTTCTGAGGAAAAACTGCCGCTCAGTGCGCGACATAGTTCACAACACTACAGTCATTGTCCGTTGACAAGAACGAACTGTAATGTTTCAATGCACTGTTCACAGACTGGCACAGTTCACTGAGCACACAGATAAAAGACATTACAGGAAAACACAATTCAAAGAATGCACAACAAGTGAAAAATAAATGGTAGCGTCAAAGGCTATCATAATACCCTATTGAAGAAAAAACCCAATAATGTCCAAGGTCACCATGTCCGGGGTCAAAAATCCGTGAAAAGCCATAAGCGAAGCATCGGCTCCTTCAGGTGACCCTTTCCCACATGAGGCGGACCAGACATCTAACTTCTCGGTCAGAGAACCCTGGCCAGTCCGTGACCATATCGCTCCAGGCATTAATGTATGTGCATGCTGTCGACCGAGTCACTGTCGGCGCTCTAAGGTAGTCAACAATGTAATGTGTGGTTGCAGCATCAGTGCCAGCGGTCGAACCACACACGAGTATATGAGAACAGAAAGGATGTTCCGACTCCTTAAAGCCATAATCTGGTGGTGTACACTTGCCTGAGCCCTCCCAAGTGCATATAGGGTCACTAGCAGTTGCCTTTATTGAATTCAAAGGACGCAGTAAGGACAACTCAATACTTTTTACTGAAACCAAACCTGGTTCCTCAGGGGCCCTGATATCTTCAGGTACATCTTGACCCTGGCGCAAACACTCCGACGTACTATATTTAGCCTGTTTGAAGTGTTCAGTTCTAACTTCATTCTCAATCATGCTTATGCATGGTAGCTTTGAACCTTGCACAAACCAGTCATCGCCTACGCCAGGCCCACGCAGCACTGGTTTATATACGGAAGCAATCTGCTTCTTGTCTTGTGACCTAACAGTATCTTTGCCTACAATGGCGTGGTCAGAAGTCGTCTCTCCTTGAGAGACTGTCTCTCCTTGAGACCGTTTTCTCTCGCCAAGGCCTGAGGCCATGTCGGAGGGAACCCTAGGGTCGCCGCTGCACTGCTGTGCTGCATCCTCAACCGCGGATCTTATCCCTTCGGGGCAAGCATCCGCGAGTGCCTCGATGCGAACGCGCACCCTGCGAAGCTCTTCCTCCAGGCGTTCCCTCTCAGCTGCCTGTTCTGCCATTCGCCTGTCGCGCTCCCTCTGAGCTTTCTCGCATATCAGCAACCATCTCTCTTGCACCCACCTGTGCAAGTCTGCCCCATTCAAACCCAATCGCTGGGCCACGGTGGCTAAGTCAAACAGACTAATTTCTGGCTGCTTCTTGCCCAGCGTATGAGCCTTCTGCCTCTGCGACTTTAAGCCGTAATTGTAAATTTTTTTCCTCAAGCGCAAGTTCCTTCTGTTTAGCCTCGCGCTCCGCCGCCCGCTCTTCTCGCGCACGCGCTTCCTGCTCATTCAGCCATGCCCTCAACTCCGCACCTTCTAGGCCCATGCGTTCGGCTAACGCTAACAAGTCTCTTGTGTTAGCCATAGTTCCTAACCTCTAGAATAAAAAAATATCCAAATGAACGGCTTTGTCCTGTCGCGCGGACGCCAATTTGTGATGACCCACTTATGGGCAAAGGTTCGTGTTCTCAATGTTTTAGCGGTTCTCTTAGGCGGAGCCTCCGAGAACCCAATTGAGGACGAAGCCGTTGGTTTGGACACACACACAAAGACTTTTAATCACACACAAAAGAAGCATAAAGCAAATAAAAAGAAACTGAAACCATGCTTAAAATACACACTCAAGAAAACATTGCGGTAAGGAACGCTCTTATAGGGCTTGCACGAGGTTAACGAGGGCGCGAGTCTGGGCGTGCCCACAAGGGCGGGTACGCGTCGCAGTCTCGACACGGCAACGCGGCGACAAGCTGGCAGAAGGGGTGGCGCCGGTCTCACCAAAGGTTGCGGCGTAGGTTGACCGACCGGGTACCGGGAGCGCGCCAGCTCTGGCGAGGCGAGGTAACGCTGGCGGCTGGGTAGCAGGAGTGGACGGCGGCGGCGTTCTGGCCGGGCAGAGAGCTCGGGCCCGTAGCCCGACTGCTCCCCTCTCGCCCACGGGCACGGAAGCTCGAACGCCGGCCTCGGGCAGCAGGCGGCACGGCAGACGGGGGTGGCGTTCTGGCCGGGCAGCTGGCGTAGAACTCGGGCCCGAAGCCCGACTGTTCCCGTCCTGCCCACTGGCGCAAAAGCTCACCGGCCTTGAGGAGCCGACGGCACGCTCAGGTAGACGGGCGACGCACAGGAACAGGTTGGCAGGAGGCCCCGGGCGGGTGAAGTCCTGGTGGGCTCGGGTCCGGAACCCGACGGCCCGTCTTCAACGCCCGCTCCGGTGGTTGACCTCCTCCTGCCGTCGTTTCCTGGGACGATCCTGGCGTCTCCCCGGCGTCTCCCTGCGTGTCCTCTTGCGTGTCGCCCCCCGTTCTGCCAGCGCACCACGCTTTTTGTCGTGGTCTGGCCGATTTGGCATTTACTGATTGGCTGCCCGACGCCCCGTGGTTTTTTCTCATTGGTTGCTTTTTCTTTTGTTGTTTTTCCTGCGCCGCGCGTTTTCCTCCTTCCAGCTCGGCGCGCGTGCACTCAGCGTCGTCTGCTCTCGACCGTCCCGAGCCCCGCACCGTGTCGCGCACCACACATCACAGTCGCCAACTTGTTCACCGCCGCTTCCACCGACGGTGAGCCAGTCGCACGCGCAATCTCGCCGGCGTCCTTGGTGGCAGCTTCCATCGCCAGCGCTTCCTTCACGGCGTCGTCCAGCGAGGGGTCGGGTAGTTGTTTGGGCGGGGTTGTTTATGCCGCAGACGAAACAGTCCTGGAGCAGCGAGTCGCGCTGGTCCCCGAAGGCTCAGGCATTCGCTAATCCTCGTAGCGCAGTGACGAACTGTTCAAGAGTTTCGCCTTCCCGGCGGCTCCGGCTGTTGAAGGGGAAACGCTCCATTATTGTGGATGATGCCGGGCTGAAATGCGAGCTCAGTATGGTGAGCAACTCCCTCAACGTGTTCACATGCGGTGCGGCTGGCTTGAGAAGGTGGAGCGAGACTGAAGACGCCGGTCTCGCAGCTGGCTAGGAAAATGTCCCGCTGTTGTGCCTCGCGTGTGTCGTTTGCCCGGAAGAACATGTGGACTTGCTCCTCGTAGACTGGCCAGACGGACCCATCTCCCTCGAGCGGCTCGAGCCTTCCGTACAGCGGCATGGCGGCAGGAACGGGGAGGCGGTGTTTTGCCCCCCCTGCCCCGCGTGGGCCGATACGTGGGTACTCGTCGCCAGTGTCCCGATCCGCCCTTGTTGGTGAACGAGGGGGACTAGGGTCACCCTCCGTTAGAGTGACGCTCCTCAGTGTGGTGATGATGAACGAGGACTGACCGCCGAGCAGCTGTGCTCGTCGGTGGTTATTTCGTGCCGTGACCAATATTGCCACCAAGCCTGGCGGGCCAACGAGGATTATGCCCGAGGGGGCGTCCCTTGTTGGTTACATGTCCCTTTTTCGCAAGGGCAGTAAAGCACGTGCTCTATGTACTATAATCGTAGCAGCAGCCTCCGCTAGTAGGCTGAGCTACGGATCACTTGCGTGTATAACATGTAATAAACAAGCGTAATTTAAAAGGGATAAAACTTATTTGCTCTCCCAAAGTGGCTCTTTGCCAAGGAAAATTGCTGAACGAAGTGGAATTTGCGGATGGTGAGGTAAACGAAAGCGTTTTTTCCTTGTAGCTTCTATTTCATGAAATTCAAGGAATACGTGCAGGGCAGTCATCGTCTCGCCCCACTTGCCACAGATACGTGGCTCACTGCCGGTCAACAAGTGTAAGTGTGTGCTGCATGTATGCCAGATTCTTAGTCGACACATGATACGCTCGGTTTGTCGTGTTTTTATTACGAGTGGCCAGTTCCCTAACTGTGGCTTAATAACATGAAGATTATTAGATATTTCAGTGTACCATGGGGGGGGAGTGGTGCCAATAGCTTCCTAGCTTTCTTCGTAGGAAACGTTTTAAGTCTATGGCAAGAACAGCTACAGAGAAGTTTGTGCCTTTTGTAGCCATTGATCTGGCGATTTCGTCTTCAAGCATGTTGCCCTCGATACCTCTATGACCAGGTATCCTGCATAATGAGATACACAATATACTCAAAAGGGAGTAAAGATCATTAAGAATGGGATTTTTATGTTTAGTGAACGACATTATGTTTCTTATTACACTTTAGGAGTCAGTGAATATAACAGCTTTTTTATCTTTTTTTCTTGATGTGTTTGAGAGCCGACAATACTGCGTATTCTAAAGCCCTGAAGATACTCATTTCCGCACGTAAAGTGCCTGATTCGGAGAAGGATAGACCAACTGCTGCGCAAGACACGCCGGCATGAGACTTATATGCGTCAGTGCAAAATTCTTGCCATGAATATTTTGACTGTAGTTCAAGAAAATGCATTCAAATATGTGCCCCTGGAGCACGTATTTTAATATTTATAAGTGATGCGTCAAATTCTGTGTCCTGCCAGTGCCGTGAAGGCAGCGGTGGCACTGGAGCACTCAGGCTATGCTGAAAGGCTTGGACATTCAATTCATCGGTGAGGCTCCTCACTCGCATGGAGAAAAGCTGTCTCACTGCAGGTCGATTATAAAAGAGTGTGCCACTAATAATGTCGTTCATGCTAGAATGAGAGGGATGTTATCAATTAGCATTTACTTTCAAAAAGTACACAAAGCACGAATATGACTTGCAGTTGGAGTGACCACTCGTTAGCCTCTACCTAAAGGCTTGTCACAGGACTTGTCCTGATGGCGCCTGTGGCCTGTCGGATGCCCAGACCGTAGGCGGGATCCAGTATCTTTAGAGAGGGCTTGGCGTAGCAGATTGGTGCACTATGGCGCCGTAATCCAATCGCGTACGTATAAGGCTCTTGTAGAGATTCATGAGACAGATTCTATCACTACCTCAACTAGAGTGCGAAAATATTTTAATTATACTTATTGTTTTGGGGTATTTGTTCTTAAGAAAATGTATATGCTTTATAGTTTACAGTTCAGTACGATGCCTAGAAATTTGTGTTATGTGGTCACTAGCACTCGCTGTCTGTGCAGTTCTACACTGGGCTGCACAAATAAGCCTCTTATCTATGTGTAAAAGTCAGAGGAACGTTTAAGAGCATTTAGCTTAAAGCCATTTTCTTCTGCCTATTCACACACACTGTTCAAGCCAAGCTGAACATGTCGCTCACAGATCGCGAGGTTACATGATTTGAATCCCAATTGTATATCATCTACGTATATGAAGTAAGACATATTCCGTGGAATAGATGACCGCAAGGAGTTGATTTTTACGATATAAAGGGTACAGGGTACAACTTAATACGCCACCTTACGGTTCTCCAGTTTCTTGAATCAATGGACTGGATAAAGAAGTTACAGGATGAAATGCACGATGTGATAAGTAACTTTAGTACATTAATACATTAAGTAATACAGTAATACATTAAGCATATCGCCTCGAATACCAATTTCTGAGAGGTCTAGTGAAATACCATATCGCCATGCTGCGTCATACGCCTTCTCCATATCTAAGAACACGCAAACAACTGCGTATGGATAAAGGCGTCACGAATGCTTGCCTCAATCCGGACGAGATGATCGGCAGTCGACCGACACTCTCTGAAACCGCACTGATAAGGGTCAAACATTTTGTTGCCCCCAACAAAATGTAAAAGACAACGATTTATCATTTTTTTCTGTGTTTGCATAAGCAGGTTGTAAGTGCTATAAGCCGGTAACTTGATATGTTGGATGGGTCTTTACCCTGTTTCAAGATCAAGACTACAAAAGCTTCTTTCCATGTGAATGGAAGGTATCCGGTAGCCGAAATAGCACCGAAAAGCGCCAGCAGTGTCATCTGTGTGCCAGTGTGCAGATTTTTAATCATTTCATACATGATTCCGTCCGGCCCCGGTGCAGAGCTCCTACAAACGCTCAAGGCTGGGCAACATTAAAAGGGTGGTTGTACGGTTTATTCGGTCGGAATTTACGGTCCAGAGATTTAAGCTCCGCTCCTTGCTTATATTTAAGAATTAATACTGTGTAGTATATGAAGCTTTATACACGCTCGAAGTGTGCCAAGGGCGTCCGCCTGGCCTTCCAACGTATTCGCTTCGTTATCAACCAAGGGTAATGGGTGGACTTGCTGCCCCTTTAGCCTTCTTAGACCCGTCCATACTATCGCCTCCTGCTTGTAAGAATTCACGATCTATAGAAACCTCTCCCACCTTCTCCTAGTCTCTCTCCCTGTCCTCTTTGCTTATGACTTGACCCGTTTAATTTAAGAGATTTTCTGCAGTCGGGGATCGGTGCAATATGCCCCATGATTTCTCTAGTTTCTTCGGCGCCTGATTGCAGTCGTCATTTGGCCAAGGCACTCGTCTTTTGCATGATCCACCACTAGTCTCTGGAATGTAATTCTCTGCTGCGTTAATGTTAAAATCGGTAAAATGTGCTACTGCGTCAACCATACTAAGTTCGCTGATAAAATCTCGTGATATAAGCGTGGATTCTTTAAAATGTTCCCAATCGGTAGAGGCTAGTTTCCACCTAGCCACTTGCAGAGGTGCGTCATGTTGCCTGACTAAATTTAGAGCCTCTGGAAAGTGGTCCAAATGGGTTTTTGAGAACATGCCATTCTTAGCCGGAGAAAAGAGAAGCCGACCAAATCGACAGAACTATTGATTAGTATGAATTATGATAAATATTGTAGTAGGTTGGCTCCCTCGTAATGTGGAGGCATACACTGGAGTTAACTAGAAAATTTTCTAGTAGCCAGCCTCTCGTGCCACACCGGGTGTCTCTCCACAGAGTGATGGGCAATAAAATAACCCTTGATGACGTACAGCTCTGGGAGCTGATTAAATAGCGTGCGAAATTCCGTTTTGCTGAGTTGGTAATGACGTGACATGTAAATTCAATAGATGGTTATTAACTTGTCGAAAAGAATCGCTCGCACAGACACCTCCTCAAGGGGCATCTGGAGAAAAAGATTCTGGCATGCAAGAGACTAATCTACAAGCATTGCTACACCGCCGACCGAAGCAATAGCGTCGTCATGGTCTTTACGGAAGATTGCTTACTGTCTAAGGAAGTTTGTGTATTCTTTAAATGCATTTCCTGAACACACAGCACTTTTGGACTGTGCTTATGGAGGATGGCATGACAAACGATGCATAGCGTATATGTGACGACGACGCAATGACAACGGTGGCATGACAACGTGGCATCATTTTTTTATTTATTTACAATACTGCTACTGTCATTTGAGAGCGTGGCAGTTGGACAATACAGTATACATGTATATCAGTACGCATCTAGGCAGAACAGTTAATTGTAGAAAAAGGAAAATAAAAAGAAAACAATTGCCCAAGGATGGCAATGTAAGAAGGAAGCTGAATTAAGGAGCAAACATGCATGTTTTCACACGACAGTTAATTAACATTATACTAGCAGTGAAGAGCATGTAAGTAACCAGTTATACATGAAATAGGAGAGAACTGAAAGACAACACTTAACGCGTCAAGAAATATTGAAGTTCTGAGAAGAGATACACTTAAAACATGCACACTTTGAGAGCGAGAAGAAACGAATTGAAAAAAAATAACTAGGCAAGCAATTTAGCATAAAAATGGCAGTTACAACAATCCTCTTAGGACTAGAAGTAATACAGTAATGAATACTTATTTTGGGTACAGAGCGTACCATATGTCCACATAACAACAACGAGCAAAAAAAGGAAAAAGAAAGATGGGACGCCTAAAGCAACACAATGCAATGTTTCTGATGATAATTCATGCGATGATAAATGATTTTATTTGCGCACTGCAGCTTCTACTTGTGAGGTAAATTCGGATAACGATTCGATGGCGGTTATAGCAGCATCAAGTCGGTTCCATTCAGCTGCTGTAAGAGGGAATAATGAATACTTAACCGTGTCGTTGTTGCATGTGTATTCTGTTAAAGTGTACGCATGTTTGTTACGTGTTTTCCGAGCCTCAGAAGATTAAATGTACCTGGACACTACTATCTTAAGGTTATCTTTTAGAAGCTGAAACAAGAACTTCAGGCGAGCTTGTTTTGCTCTGGCAGATAGCGCTTGCAATCCAAACTGCGTTAGAAGATTAGGGGTGAGTCAGCGCGTTTCTATTTGTTGCCAATGAACCTTACAGCCTTTCTTTGTACCGCTTCTAATTTTGTTATGTTAGTCGTTGTATGAGGAGACCAGACTGTGTGCGCATATTCTAGAACTGGCCTAACGAACGTTGTGTAGGCCAGTAGCTTCGTTGATGTTGTAGAGAGCGCACGGCTTCTATTGAGGAATAATAATTTGCGTAATGGTCCTGCGGTGATATTCGAAATATGTTTAGCCCACCTGAGGTCTGAGGTTAATGTAACTCCCAGGTATTTCTGTTGTTCAACTTTAGATGGTGGTATGCCGTTAATCTCATATGTAAAATTAGGCGGTCTTGCTTTCCTTGTCACAGTCATGTACACAGACGTTTTTACGTTAATTGACATCTGCCAATTAGAGCACCAAATAGCTAGAGTGTTGAGGGATGTGTTATGTGCGATGTGGTCGCCATAATTAGTTATTTCGCTAGAATTAAGCTCATATATTTAATAAGTTTACATAAACAGTTTCATATTACAACCAATGTTTGCTGTGGTGTCAATAATATAGATTAGGAAGAGTAATAGCCCAAGAGCCTTGGGGAACTTCGGAAGTAATGGCAACAGTGTTAGACAGCATTTTATTGTAGATTACAAATTGTGAACGATTGGCTGGAAATTCTTTTATCCAGGCTGAAAGGAGCCATTTCCCAACAACACTTTCTACTTTAGCGAATAATTTGTTATGTAATACACAATCAAATGCCTTAGATAGATTAAGTAAAATCATGTCAGTCTGGCCGCGGTGATTGATAGTAAATGCAAGATCGTGGACTATTTGTGTTAGTTGGGTTACTGTTGATAAACCACTGCGAAAGCCATGTTGGTAGGGAGACAAGAAGCCAATGCTCTCTAGAAAAACCGTCACGCACTTTAAGATTATGTGCTCTAGAAGCTTACAGGATGTACTAGCTAATGAAATGGGTCTAAAATTTGACATTTCTGCTGTGTCGCCTGATTTGTGTATAGGTGTTATCTTTGCAATTTTCCAGTCGTTCGATAGTTCTGAAGTCGTGAGTGATTTACGGAAAGTTATGCCGAGGTATCTACTGCACCCTTCCGCATACCTTTTCAGAAATTTGTTGGGTGTGTTGTCAGGACCGCTGCCTTTTTTGGAGTCAAGATTAAGCAGAAGATTAAGTCATCACGATTGAATGATGGCAGCAGGTTTGCGATAGCGTCATTAACAAGAAATGACGTCGATGGATTGCTGAAAATGGTAGGACGACGGCCTTACTACAATGTAATGATAGGGAAGTGATGACGATGGTGAAACGACAGCGCGACGGCCATGGCATAGCGACACCTGTGTGACGACGACGGCATAACGAGAGTCAGATATGGAAGTTACATTGATGACGCTGGAATGACGGCGACGGCGTCCTGACCCCGGTATGACAACAAATACACGACGATGACAGCATGAGAACGAGGCCGTAACGATGTTGGCATGACAACAGCACCAGCACAATAGGACAACGACGAGTATATTGTCACGTAGTAGTAGCGGCAAAGAACACAGTAGCAATACTGTGAATGACGAAACTAACTTTCATTTGGCGAACCTGTGCCCACAAAAACAAGGTACACTTAAAGTAGAACGATAGCGGCGAACACAATCGGCGATCGTCAAAATATGATCTACTGGTCAAGCGCGTCGGCTTTTATACACGAGCCATCCAACGTTCCAGACAAATCGCCGGCGACCGCGTGTCCTCCCGAAAGTTGTACATCATTCCCGTCGCACATACATGCCATCAGACTATACAATGACCCGCCGTGGTTGCTCAGTGGCTATGGTGTTGGGCTGCTGAGCGCGAGGTCGCGGGATCGAATCCCGGCCACGGCGGCCGCATTTCGATGGGGGCGAAATGCGAAAACGCCCGTGTGCTTAGATTTAGGTGCACGTTGAAGAACCCCAGGTGGTCAAAATTTCCGGAGTCCTCCACTACGGCGTGCCTCATAATCAGAGAGTGGTTTTGGCACGTAAAACCCCAAATATTATTAGACTATACAATGTTCGGTGACAAGAGACAGCGGGTAGAACCATCGATAAAATTCCAGAAACTTCGGATGCATCCAGGCGCGTTCCGCGCTGAAAGATAACATTTGTTATACGGTGAAAAGCGCTCACCCCAAAAAGTCAAGTCCACGTGTGAGTGCCCCCCTGTCAAAAAGCACCGTCCCGATGCTTGAAACAGGGGAGCGAAAAACAAGAGGACACTTATCATAGAAACAAAGTCCAAACTAACAAATTCCAAAAAAAGAAAGTCCAAAGGTCTGCAACGCAAAGTCCCAACGGGGACTATTTCATGTGAGCGGTGCCGCTGTGATAGCGAAATGCCGTCTGGTGCGACCTCATAGTGGAGTGCGCGAATGCGTCGGATGATCTTGTAGGGTTTGAAATTGCGGCCTAAAAGCTTCTCGTTAGGCCCTCGTTGGCGTATTGGGGTGCGAACCCAAACACGTTCGTCGGACTGGTACTCGACGTAACATCGCCGAAGGTTGTAGTGTCGGCTGTCGATCCTCTGCTGGTTCTTGCTCCTCAGGCGGGCGAGCTGTCGGACTTGTTCGGCGCACTGGACATAGGTAGCGACTTCAAGATTCTCTTCGTCGGAGACGTGCGGTTCTGTTGCGCACAAGGATCCAGCATTGACTCCCCGTAATTGTCGCTTTAATCATCTAGAGCCCGCATGTGGCATTCATGTCACCTAATAGTATACTTTCGGCATGATTACCAAAACCCTAATATAAGCACTTAGGGATTCCACTAACCCTTGATTCTTTTCTTCGCAGTTACTTCCAGTCCACAAATACGTTACACCCAGCCAAGTTTTCTTTCAACTCATTGTACCTGATAACCAAAGAGGCTTTGAGATTTTGAAGTTACTCTTTTCCCTTTGGCTCCCTGATGGATGAGCCTTCCGATTCCCCTTCCCTTTCTTTCCGATTTATTTCTTCCCAAACATAGTTCTCAACAGTGGCGGCTACTCCGAGCCTCTACGGTGCGTTTCTGTAACCGCATGCGTCCCTATTTGTTCTGTATTTAACTGATATCCTCAATGTCCACCCAGTTTCCCTTTCTTCTGCAGCCCTGCATGTTGATGTAGCCTACCCACCGTGGTTGTTGAATGGCTATGGTGTTGGGCTGCTGAGAACGAGGCCGCGGGATCGAATCCCGGCCACGGCGGCCGCATTTCGATGGGGGCGAAATGCGAAAACATCCGTGTAGTTAGATTTAGGTGCACGTTAAAGAACCCCAGGTGGTCAAAATTTCCGGAATCCCCCACTACGGCGTGCCTCATAATCAGAAAGCGGTTTTGGCGCGTAAAACCCAAGAATTTAAATTTTGATGTAGCCTATTGTATGGTGAGCTCTCTTTCTGGCTTTCCTCCTTTTTCTCTTATTGACGGCGATGCTGTTCTGAAGTTCCCCTATATAGGGGAACTTCTTCATTACTACCAACTCTGGCCTGCTGAGCACCCGTGGGTCCCCTAAAAAATAACCGCGCGACCAGCAAGTCGCCAGTCCACTTCTCGTCCGAGCCTGGAATCCGCCTATTTTCATGGCGCGAGGGCGCATGCACCCTGCCCTAGCGGATAAGTCGCGAAACGTTTTGGAAGGGTCGCTCACGCGCCGCGCGCTGGAAAGTCCCCGAAAAGAAAAGTGCTCGGATGCGCTGCTTGGGGGTATTCGGTAAGAGTCCACCTAGTGGACTGTCCTGTTCGGCCACTGCTGATCGGCTAGGGCCGTTCGTCTCCTCCTCACTCGTACAGCTGCATCCACTCAGCAGCGGCCGAAATGGACAGGCCACTAGGTGGACCCTCACAAGATATCCTCCCCCCTCCCCCCTGTAAACTCTCGTGCCGCGTACCACGTTAAAACTCCACTTCTAGCTCAACGTCGGTGCGGTGCCGAAAACGTGGCTAGCGTAAGACTGCAACTCCACTTTGAAACAAAGCGGTCTGCGCCTCGTCCGAACTGCACCGTTAATGACGTAGTTGCCGGCTTGCATTGACAGCTATCAAATTTAACGAAAAACATGTGCGTTACACTTGAGCGACACTTAAAAAAAACATCACGTTGCTGACGAAATCTTCTTGCAGCGTCGGCCTTCTCTTGCGGGTGGTGGCAGCGCGTGCCTGATTTCACGTACTCGTTGAAGGCGCAGTAACACTGGGTCGATACGAGACCGGCAAGAAGCTGATGCCATCGACTGACCTACTATCGTACGCCACTGAAACCCTTTTATTAGAGCAAGCCGATAACGAGGCAACCAATGAGCGTGAGTTGCCGTACTGTGACGGGCTTTCTTGTTTACGATACCGATAAAATCAGCCTGCCAACCATTGTTCGACCAAATCCCGCGCGGTCGGCCATCGAACCGGCAGCGCGATAGCGAAAACGTCTTGCTTATAGGTATGATTACCCGCGCTCAAAATGAGTCGAACACGCCGACCAAATTGAAATGCACAAGCTTCAACCTTCTCAAGCCGTGCACATGAATTATGCTTGAGCCAATGTTGACCCTTTTCAGCGAAGGTTAATGCTGGCACCGTCGAGTTCGTGCGCCCGCTATTAATATACTGGCGGGCCTGAGCTGAAATGTAAGCAGTTAGGAAGATGGGAACGGCTTTTATAGTTCAGGTCTGACCTTCTCCATTTCAAATTAACTACACTGCACTTCGCACGGCGCACACACTATAAGCGGCAAGCGGCGACACAGCGCTAACATCTGACGTAGGCTGCCTGTCGCTTTCGCTACGTAGATAGGTGGGTCTGCACGTGTTGTTATGCTGAACCATTTATCAATTTCAGAGATGCACGGTATACATCTGCGTCGAACGGGAAACAAGAGATACTGCATTCTGTAAAGAGCAGCGTAAACAACCGTCTCGCTGAGTTACCAACGGGGTCAGCTATGGCACCCACGTTTTCGCGAGGGAACAACATGGCCTAGGGCTCGTCTGGCTCAAAACCACCACACCTTACCACTTCCCTGTTTGCTTCGACAACCTCGAAACCTTTCCATCGGCTCATTTCCCATAGCGCCTCATTAGCAACCACTGCGGCTTTTTGACCATTACAGTCACGCACAGGCACCTACGGCACCGTGCACACGAAAATCTGCACCTGACAGCTCGCGCAAGTCGTCTACCCCCTTCGCCAAGCGCTGGGCTAGCCCGTCCATTTCCTGTTTAGGGCGTCATTTAGCCCACCGGCTACTATGACAAGGTTACGCACGTGGGCACTTACGCGAGCTTTGCTTTTGCTCGTTACTTGACAGAACCCAGTGTCCGCCTTGGAAATGCCATTATCGCCATTCTTCTGTCGCCTTCCCCCTCTCCACAATTGCTTCTGAGCACCTAGCCAGGTTTCAGTCGCCGGCGATAACCATCATTTCACTCTCTCCCACTTCTCTCTGCTTCCCTTTGTTTTTTTCCACGTGATTCGGACTTGACAAGGCGCGTTGACCCCATTGCTCCTGCTTTTTGTGTGTGGCGGCCTCAAGGTAGGTGCCGCTCTTTCCAGCTACCCCCTCCCTACGTTGCATGCATTCCATGTGCTTTGCTGACACTCTCTCTCCTGTCAGGTTGGGGGAGTGCGTTCCATTGTCACTACCACACTCGTTCACAATGGCAGCCCTGTTCAGCTTTTCCTCGGCTGCTTGAAGTCTTTCATCCGCTACCTTCTGTGCTTAACGCTCCATATTTAGCTCATTTTTGAGCTCTCGACCTGCTTGACAAGCTAATCCTGAAAAGCCTCCATTTTCTTCAGCCTAGCATCGACATCAGAGTGTGTGCCGATTGACTCGATTCCCCTCTCCATTCTGATCCGTCCCCTCATCTGCCTTGAGGGAGCCCCGCAGACTTCACGCTTTCCCGGTTTTCTTGCCATATATCGCACGGCTTTTTCTAATGCAAATATATTTTCCTATAATAATGCAGAGCACATACCTTCTAGGAAATATCGATACGCACAGAATCTAGATCTTTAAAATACCTCAAAGTAATTCTCACCGATGTTTTATTAAAAGCAATCAATGACGCACAGACTTCAGGTATGACTTAAGGTTTTCGCACGTGTTCAACAACACGGCAACGCCCTGGTTTTCCTGCCACAGTAACATTCCCCAATACTAAAGCACGCACAGTAAACCACCAATAGCTATTAGTCTTGCCACTTCCAAGCTACTATTTAGAGGCTATAAAGACTTAACATCCCACCCGGTTGCCCGTGCTGAAGCACGTGGCGCGAATAGACGCTCCGACTATCCTGCAAAACCAATTATTCACGAAACACACCCGCGCACATGACAAAAAGATGAAGAAGAAAGCTAGTCAATTATTATTTAAAGACTAAGAAAATCAGCAAACAAAAAAGCAGAAGGAAGCTCGAAGTATGCAGAAACGCTTATGTCTTCGTCGCCTCCACGGAGCCCCAGCGGCGGAGATGAGCGCCATCTGGAGGTGTTGCATGGAACCGGGAGCTGCTTCATGGCCTTTGAATTGTGCGCGCTCCGGTGCGTGCAAATCTGTGAGGCCATGTCCGCTCTATGAATGGTAGAAACGCTGGAAAAAGGTTTATGTTTTGAATTTCCGCGTAACACAATTGTGTTTTCTCGCATGTTCAAATCAGAATCCGACGCTATCAGTGTTGGTTGGTTGGGTATTTAAGTCGTGCTTTACAATTTTTCTTGCGTATTTTACCTTTAGAAATTACATTAGTTCAGTGACTTTCTTGCGCTACGTGGAGGGCCTGCTTGGTTAGTTGGTTGATATGCGTGGTTTCATATGATCTTTGCCGAAACGATGGTTGACGCTGAACGCGGAACAGCGATGTCAGATTTTCTGCGAAATGAGATTGTGGATTAACGTGGCCGGTTAAGGCAGGTAAAAATGGTTACTTAAACTAATTGCAAGAAATCGGTTGCTGCTAAGAGAATAACCTCCAGACTGTTAATTAATGCGAAAAAACGAAACTTAGAATTACTTTTTTTCATCATGCAATGGTATATTTTACTATAATAGTTATGACAGCTTTTCTTTCATCCCGTAGTTGCGCTGCAAGCGCAAGATGCTATCCGCTATCCGCAAGACGCTCCTGCGTGCCCCAACGCTAACACAGGTAAATCTCTACGGGTTCCCAACGATGGGGCCCTTATTGTAACACTTTCTATTTTTCGATAGCCGAGAAAATTTCTGCCTTAAAAAAGGGTCCAGCTGCCCTCTACACTTCCATGCGCGGAACGGCGCCTGCACGATCCGCAAATGCTTGTGTTTAGACGTCATTGGTGGCGTGGTGCGAATTAGCCTGATGTAATGTGTTATGCTGTAGTGCTTACTGAACTCGGAAGCTGCAAAGAAAGAAGTGAAGTATACAGGGGCCACTTAGCTCCAGCAATTACGTTAAGTACTGAAAACACACTTGGAATTGCCGTAAGGACCAAATCCAAAACGTTTGATGAAGTCGCAGCAGTTCATGCGGGTTCTTTAGCTAAGTGAGTCCAGTTAAGTTGACAAGATCAATTTAGAAATTCCGACATTTGAATTGTGTACCACTATTATGTGACGTTGGTTTTATTATACCACTGTATTACATCCGATTTATACTCACCTCTAACTTTATCGTTCTATATTTACCTTTCTTTTGTTGAGCGCAGGCTTGTTGCTTTATTTTTACAATTTATGTGAACTATTTGAAAAGGAGTGAGCAGAGTCGCTTGCAGGCGCTATCATGTCCTAAATACCATCCGATAATGTATTTTTCGTGGATGTTTTCTGGAATGCCTTTATGTATGAACAATTCTGTACTGCTATCTCTTTTATCAAAGCGGTTTCTGTTGTAATGAATGATGTATGCTTCAGCATATTTAGCCTCGCTAAGCATCATAAAATCCGAGGCAACAGCTGAATATACTTGAACGAGCTCGCCCTGCACTACCTGGTTCCCCTGCTAAGCGCCGCGACGTTCGGTCACGCGTGGCGACTTTTCAGCAATCATCGAGTCTCAGCACACTCTGCCGTGGAGGGCGTTTTACGACCTCCGTGGACACGTGCTCGGAAGCCACTGGGGATCGAACTGCAGGGTCAGGTAACTCCCAAGTAGGAGGCAGTAGGCACCGCCAGGATCGACGATGCCTGTTCTAACAAGGAGTTTGTAAAAAGAAATAAGGTGCCTCAGAAAGGCTGGCCAACGCTTCGATAGGAGGACCTATCTCCGCCGAAAGTCTATCATAGGTCCTCCTATCGAAACGTTCGCCAGCCTTTCTGAGGCACCTTATTTCTGTTTACCAACTTTATACCACAGTGTGCTATTATATGTGTCAGCCCCTTTCTTGATTTCAGTGTTCTAACTGGGAGTGTGTTTCGCCGTTACGTATTGCTTTCCTTGGTGATGGTACTTTCCTGCTCTCCAAATCACTCGGAGCGATGTGACTGCAACGATTATCGCAGAGGCCCCAGTTTGGACTTGTGAGCTGACTTCTATTAAGTACTTTGTGTTAAATTGTACGCAGCGTGGCGAATATTTTTATTTAGGCAACAAATAGCAAGGTCATTTCTAAATATGAAATGAGGGCTTTGGTTTCCTATTGGTCAGCCCTCCACGAGATTAATAAGGCACGTGCTGGATCGCGGCTTGTTATTTGCGTTCCACAGCACGCCCAGGCTAGCGAAAATTTAGCACCGAATGAGCGGCTGGTACGTGGCTCCTCACGAAGGGAAAGATTGAGAATTGTCCGGTGAAGCTGCACGACACGACGAGAAAAATTCGCCGTACACAGGTCAGATATCTTCTAATATTCGGGTAACCCTAGATGGTCGTTTATTTATTGCGGGACGCGACTGGCGTCCTCAAAATCGTCGCTCACGGCACGAGCGCGTTCTTCTGCGCCAGGCGATCGATGCGAGGGCAGTTGCGCCTAGCTTCCAGCGCAGAGCCGACGCTGGCACGGTCGGAGGCCACAGCGAGCGAAGTGTGGCGTCGTACGTTCACAACGTAGCTTCTCGCGGTTGCATTCGTGTGCCGGACGTCGGCGGCCGCGCTGTGGCGCGTCGCGTCGAAGAAGGCCTCGCGCGGCAGGACGGTGACCCGGGAGCGGCCGTCGGCGCAGCGCAGTTCGCGCGCCGGTGCGAACTCCACGGAGCCGTGGCGTTCGCAGACGTAGTGGTCACGCAGGGTGCGCACCACGGCGTCGGAGACCGAGTGCACCAAGTGTCGGGAGTCGTGGTACTGCCGCGCCATTTCCTCCATGCAAAGCTGCGGCGAATGCAGGCACGCGCTGCAGTTACGCGAATGTCGTCCTAAACATCGTCAGCATATTTTGTGTCCGCTGCAGAATGAAGGCCTCTCTCGGTGAGCTCCGTGTTACACCTGTCTCCAGTCAGCTGGCTATTTTATAGTCCTGCAAATGTTTCGGTTTCGCAGCACTTCATACATTTGTTCGCCGTCCTCTACTGCGCCTGCTTTTGTTGGACCCCATTCTATAAGTACGATAGACCGCCGGTTATCACGTGGCCTGCCCAACTCCGTTTATTAATTCCGGGATTATTGCCTGTTATGTAGAAAAAAAATACGTCCACGAATAAAAGAAAATGACAGGACCGTCACGTTTCTGTCGTTTTTGTTTTGTCTGTTTTGCGGCCGCGTTTCCCCTTTTATGACTTATTTTTACTGCAGCAAATTCCCGTATCATGATTAGTACCATCTGACTACACTGTTTGAAAGGTGGACTAGCAATTCGAAACTCTTGTTAACAGGGCAGGCTGTTGATTTGTTTCGTGCACACGGACTTTCCACCCTCCCGTAGTCTTTTACTGGCTGAGCCACTCAATATGAAGCCTTTATTGGTCCTTAGCATAGATGAGGAGGGCAATGTAACGTGAAAACCACGAAGTAGAGCGCGCTACATCGTTCACCTCGGCATCCTTTCTGATTAAGACATGCAGTGGAAATGTCACTTTACAAATCTTTGTTATAGTTAAGCTCACTGTAACAACATTTTGCTCAAAGAACTAAGATGTTTCCAATGAAATACTTTTGGTATATCCCATCTGTAATTTATTCCTAGCCAGTTGGGTTATTGCAAGTATAATTAAATTAATAAAGGCCTCCGCAATAATCTTTTGCAATAAACGAGCATCGACCGCGACTATAAATTAACATGTTCACTTCCTTTAACGTTTACGAAACGACGAGTTCTTCTGGCTTTATTACTGAAGACGCATTTTTCTTAAGCGTGGACCAACTACCCTGGGAGGCGTTATTTCTTGAAATCCGTTTCGGTGGTCCGCAAGCCAGCTTACGGAAGCGATGCAGGGCAAGAGCAAAGACGCAGCTCCAAGTTCCAAGCCGTACTTATTTTGCTACTCAATATGTGTGCACACTTGTTCACGCCGATTTATCAGTTTTAATTTAAGCGAGCTTGTTTCCCATTTCGTATAATGTTGGCTAAGCGTCTTGTGCGTCGCGTTTACACGTGCACATTATCAGACAACTCCAACACAGTGAAACAAATATTGTCTTTGTGGATGCCGCTCGCTTGAGTGGCCTATACGCTATTTTTACAGAATTGTTGCAGTCCATATGCCCCACGTTTTGTTTTCTAGATAAATAACTTGATACCCAATGCCCTTGTTTGCCTCAGCGAATGCCCTTGTAACTACATCCGGGACCTTTGCAGCAAAGCCTTCTCACTAGCTGAAGGACGACTCGAACGTTTTTCACGGTGAGACTGCCACAACGGACGCACTATTCTGACGGAATGAAACATTTCAATTTGGGCCGAACTAATAAGCGTACATTAGTTTGCGCCGTCCCTAATTCGTCCTACACCGGCGCAGTTTTGGCACAGACAGGAGTTCATGTCACCTTTAGCGACCAGATGCGTGGCGAAGTGGCGCCGCACTCTCGAATAACTCCGCTTATTGGTGTGCCACGCTATTCTACCGAATTCAGAACAAAAATGGATAAAATATTTGTCTGGAGCCTAGCTGCCAACGTTTCTTACTTCTCCCACCAGAATAATCTTGCTCCAGCTTGCGCTGCCCGCGGATTGTGTGCTGCCACCTACCAGAAGCACGCCAAAGTGCTGAGACAAAACAAGGTCGTCCGTGGCATTTCTAGGAAATGAGGTGTCGTCGACGAGGTGAGCTCGCCTCTACCCGCTTTCGGTAGACACCCGTGGAGGAACCAAACTGAACCAAACTACTCCATGGCACGGAAAGGGTTCAAAATGTCTCCGTGTTGTACCACTCCTTGAATGTAGTGCCTTAATTGAAAGCAGTACATCAATGGCAGACAAGAAGACACCATGGGCCCTATAACGTAAAACTGTTCCAATATGTTTTTATTACAATCTCCTGAGATCAAATTTGCGTAACCACAGACGCATGCATCGGGCGGTGACTCTCAGGGTTGTCTGAACAGACCAATCAAACGTTCTCCTCGATCATAGGAGGTCACTTTTGTTGGCTTGAAAAAGGAATAACATTGTCTAGACTGAGCGGCTCGTCTTGCCTAATTGGCTAACAAGAGGCGTGCAGCCCACTCAAGTGGAGAGGGATACGATGGGGCCGAGCCAGTGCACTGAAGATCGATAACCGGATGAAGAGGGTGGTGCCGGCGACTGTGATTGGTCCGTTTTTCCTTACTTGCTGATCGAAAATCGCGGCGGCATGCAACGAAAGCTTAAGAATGACACTAAAAGGGATCCTCAGAAAAGAAGCGTTGGTAAAACGAGGTCGTAAACGTGCTGAAAGTGCTCGAAAACGTTACATGGCCACGCAGAAAGCTTTAATAGTTTTCGGATAATATGCGAATAAACACATGCAGCCATCTTTCATTCCTTTCGGAACAGGGCAGCCTGTGGCTATTCAGAAGATAATTCAGTTTTGTTCGGCATATGAATGCATCTTTAACGCGTATGCGTCACTTTGACGCGGTAAGTTTCTGCCGTTTTGTGACGTTGCGTGAGAGGCAGGTGAAGTGGGTGCAGCCCAAAAACATTTGACCAATAACCGAGGGCTAATGGGGAAAAGGCGTCAAATCAGAAATAACTATTTTTCTTTTGTTCTTTCCAATCATGCAAAAGCAGTGTGCACTCGTCATATCAGATGGGGAGCTATCGCAGTTTTCGTGACGTTGTGTGACAGACAGGCGAAGTGGGGGTGGTCCAAAAAGGTTTTTGACCAATCACGCGGAAGGCTGATTGCAGAATTGGAATCGAAAAGTTTCGAATAGCTTTGCGTTATAGCGCTCCATGTTATGTTTGCGGCTTCCTCGTTTCTGCCATCTCTGTAATACTCTACAAATATGTTTGCCAGCAGGCCCAACACACAGCTGCACCTCCAAAGGTACTGTCGAAATCCATGCCCCAGCGACGGCTCTCCCTCCCTGGGTGGCAGAAGCCAGCCTCGAAGGCACTCGCCTGAACCGATTGCGGAGCTGGAAGCACATCATCGGCGCCATGTTTTTGACATCGCCTATTAGAGTGCAATGTATAGAGATAGCAGAGGCCATTCTCTACCTCCATGAGCGGGTGCCCCCTCTCGAAGACGAGCAGGGATCCGCTGACGACGGGCGGGTCGCGTTCCTCGGGTCCGCGCTCGATGACGCAGTTGCGCAGCTTGGTCAGGGGCTTCCTTACGATGGCGTCCAGATCGGCGTAGGCACCGCCGTGCTTCCACAGAAGCGCAAACCTCACCGCGTCGCTGAGGCGCTCGAGACGCCCTTCGGCCGCGGGGTCCTGGGCCCGCCAGTGCCTGCGCACCGCCACGGAATATTTCTTCTTCCTCCGTGCGCAAGATTGAAGGAGAAAAAAGCACGCGCACGCCAACGCGACGCACAGCAGAGGAGTGAGAGAGAGAGGGGGGGAGCAATGGACAGTTTTAAAGTAGCTGTAGCACCTTGCACGCATGCAATTCCTCTCTCATAGCAACCCCTGCGGCATTTTATTAATGTGAAATCATTATATTTAACATGAAGCAGGAAATCCGGCTTGATCATGCAGTGGTACCAAAAATTATAGACGGCGCAGAGAGGAAAGACGTGAGAAAATTTATTTATTTATCTATTTATTTTCAATACTGCCAATTTCTTTCTGAGACCATAGGAGCTGGGCGCACAGATTGTACATGCACGTATATTAATACATCAGCACCAGATGGCAAAACAAACAGCAATTCAATGCTGTGACAGTCATCACAAAGGTTGAAGAGCTAAAGCTACACACAATGGCTTTCCTTAATGATAATTAGGAATAACTGTCCAGCTGAAATTCTGTGAACACAACACTCGTAACACCTATGACTTATACACACTTATAAGAGAAATAATATACAAAGTACACCTTGGATAACACAAAGCTAGCAACAGCAAACGATAACAGAATGGGACTGGTACACAGGTACATAACAGCAAACCTGAAAGCACTCTGTTGTGAGCACTCGGGCCCTAATATGCTTTCAATGCGTTACGGCAACAACAGATGATATTTTCTATTCTTTAGGCGAAGTCCGATAATGAATTTGCATTAGTAACCGAGGAATTTAAACAATTCCATTGACTGCAAGTGAAAAAAAAGAGTGTTTGAAAGTGTCATTGTGGTAAGACTACTGATGTTTGAGCCGGGTTACGCGGCTTTCTCATGGACGGAGGTACAATGATGTGTCAATTTTATAATAGTTGTGGACTAGTTAAAAAGGAATTTCAGGCGCGCTTGTTTTGCTCTAATCGCCAGTGTTTGGAAGCCACAGCTGGTTAACATATGTGTGGGAGAATCAGTGCGCTTATACTTGTTGCAGATGAATGTTGCAGCCTTCCTCGGTATATGTTCTAGTTTCTTATTGTTAGTGACCGTCTAAGGAAACCATGCTATGTTACCGTATTCTAATACTGAGAAGAAAGGGGGTTAACCGAGGGGCCCGATTTTTATTAGCCATATCATGAGAAGCCAACAAACACTGACACCAAGGAGAACATAGGGGAAACTATATGTGCTTAATAAGTGGAATGAAGAAACGATAAGTTAGAGAAAATTAAAGTGGATGAAAAAACAACTTGCCGCAGGTAGGTACCCAACCCACATCCTTGGCATTTCGCGTGCGATGCTCTACCAACTGAGCTACCGCGGCGCTGTTTCCCCATCCACTTTGTTGGACATTTATGTGTACTAGTAGAACCCTGGGAGTTTTAGCCAGCGCCACCACTCAGAGACCTTGGCGGCGGACGTGGAACCTCCTTGTTGCCGCAGGCGTCATGAGAACGTGATGGTGGGAACCGAACCCACATCCTTTACATTTCGCGAAGGATGTTCCCACTTGGTTCCCACCTGCGGCAAGTTGTTTTTCATCCACTTTAATTTCCATTAACTTATCGTTTCTTCATTCCACTTATTAAGCACATGTAATTTCCCCTATGCTGTCCTTGGTGTCAGTGTTTGTTGGCTTCTCATGATATGGCGTATTCTAATACTGGCCTTACATAAGCAGTATAGGCTAAAAGCTTGGTAGATTGAGGGGCCAGCCGGAGGCATCTGAGAAGATAAAACAGCTTGCGCAGAGCAACTGAAGTAATATTAGAAGTGCGCGCATCCCATCTGCGATTTTAAGCAATCGTGACACCTAAATATTTTTCTTCATTCACTATTTGAAGCCTTTAATGCTGTAATCATATAGCATCTTTCTTTCGCGTTATCCTCATACATACATTTCTTTAGGGTTAATCGACATTCGCCACGAGTCGCACGAGTTCCGAGAGATGGTTCAAGGAATTAATTAGTGCAAGGTGATCCGAATGACTGTTAATTTCTTTCTAAATAATGCAGTCTTTGGCGAAGAGCCTAATGTTGCAAGAGATACTGTCTGTGATATCATCAATAAAGATAAAAAATAACAAAGACCCCAAAACGGAGCCTTGTGGTACTCCGGACGTGACAGGCAGGGTTTCTGATGCTACTTGCTCAAATAGGACATATCGGGAATGGTAAGTTAAATAGTCTTCAATTCAACGTGTTAATAATCCATCTACGATGATGTTTCGGAGCTTTACAACTAATTTGTTGTGACATACGGAATCAGAGGCGTTAGAAAAGTCTAGTAGTATAATATCCGTTTGCGCACAGTTGCGCATAGAGCTAACTCATGAACAACCCCTTGCTAGTTGGCTCATAGTCGATAATATGCTACGGAACCCTTGCTGGCTAGATGACAAAATGCCGTTCGTCTCCAAGAAAATGATTAAGTGTTTTAAGATTATATGTTCCAATATTTTGCACGACGTGCTGGTCAGCGATGTTGGTCGAAAGTGTGAAGGGTCATCGCTATTTCCTGTTTAGGGGATCGGTGTTATTTTAGCTTTTCTTCAATCGTCTGGAAGTTTTGGCACGGCGAGAGATTTGCGGAAAACCAAACCAAGGCATTTGATGCACCATTCTGCATATCGTTTAAGAAAAGGATTGGCGACGTCGTCTGGTCCCGAAGATTTTTTTTTGTCTAGTTAGAGCAGAAGACCAAATGTTCCTGCGTCACTTACCACCATTAGGCTGATTCTCGTAATATCGGGGGCGGGGGTTTAAGCTGTGAGATTTTTCCGTTATGTTTTGTGAAGACTCAGCGGAAAAAGTTGTATATATTAGTCTTCGCCCCTTTTCTGTTCCAAGGGTAGTTCAGGACTGCCTGTTTTCCTAGGGCGAAAATGCTTCCAGAACCTCTGCGGGTTATCAGTAATGAATGAGGGTAGGGTTACTTTGAAGTAATGTTCTTTTGCTTGCTTTGTTTTAGCCTGGAAGTTTGAAATGGCGGTTTTTAGTTTTGATACATTAGTACTGCCGCACTTTTTCTTTACCGCTTTCCGTAGTCGTTTAACTTCCCGCTTTCAGTGTAGAATTTCTCTTATTATCCAGGGGTTATTTCTTTGGGGCCGTGTAAGCCGTAGGGGAATAATGTTGTCCATGCAGCAATCAACAATGTGCTTGAATCGTAGTCAGAGGTTATTTACAGTTGTGGCACTGTCACAGCTCAATTCCATGAAAACCTCAAATTCATGAGCGAAATAAGTTAGTATGCTGGCGTCATCTGCTTTACTGAAGTTCGGAACATGAGTTACTATTCATAGACAGTGTAAGCTGTGATCGAGTGTTAACCGGCAGATGGGCACTCTGTGGTCCGAGATACCTTCAATAACATCAACTTGAGCGTTATTAGGCTAGGGTGACTACTAATGAGTATTAGATCTAATATACTTGTGGCAGTTCCTTGAACACACGTTGGGCATGAAACAACTTGATGGAGGTTGAAATTTAACATTAAATCGAATAAAGCCTCTGAACCCGGCGAGGCGCGGTGCATGCTACTCCATTCTATATCAGCAAGGTTAAAATCACCCATTACTATCATTGCAGAGCTACGGACACGTTGAAGAAGAAAATCGTGGGTGGAAACTATGGATTCGGGACCAGAGGATGGGCTACAATAAAAGCAACCCGCCACTATGCTTGCACTATGGCACGTTATTTTGCAGAAAACCGCCTCCGTGTCCGGAACATGAGGCAGGAGTTTATATGATATAGGACGTCGAATTATCAACGCCATGGCACCGCCACGAGATGGTCTGTCTTTTCAGATTACAGCGTATTTAGGGAGTGGGAATTCCTGGTCGAGTACAGTTGGTGAGAGCCAGGTTCCCGTGACTGCCACAATGTCTGGTTCATAAGGTATCAACAAGTCTTCAAGTGGCTGCACTTTATTCACGACACTTCTGGCGTTCATGTTTAGTAATGTTATTTTCTTGTTCTGTGTGGTGTTCAGAGTAACCGGAATCTTGGTATTCCGTAGTTTTCAGGTTTGTTTGTGGCACTCTTTCTTCTTTCTCGTCATCCCAAACAAACGCCCAGTAATTTATGAACAGTATATCGAAAGCCAACGGTACTTCTTTTTGTCTCGGTTTGGTTTTGCGCTGTCCCAAAGCTTCTTTCTGATTTCGTGAGCTTTGCGACAAAAATCTTCACCGATAGCGTGACTGGTGCCCTTAAGATACCTGCCATCCTTTAATACTGCTTCCTTCTGTCGCGAATGAGAAAGTTTGAAGATAACTAGCCTCGTTTTGCTGGGAGCGGGTCTACATAACCGGTGGATGCGTTAAATCGCAATCGGTTGTAGCTTAAGTTTATCTTGTATGATGTCCTTGTTTACTGCTTGTTCTAGGGTTTAACTTGTCTCACTTATTGTTTCCGGCAATCCATAGACGATTACGTTGGATCTCCTGCTCCTATTTTCGAAGTCGTCTGTTCTTTTTTAGTATATTTGTATTACCCTAGTCATAGAGTTAAGTTGCGTTTTGCAATGCCCCAGTTCTACTTCCAGCCCTAACAGGGCGTCAAGTTTGATATCGATATCAACTAACCGCTTTTCTTTTATCTCCTTAATGTCGCTTGCAATGTCTTTCAGTTGGTTACAAGTTTCTTCAAGGCAGGGGCCAGGATTGGTTTCAATGTCCCTTCCGAGTAATAAGTTTTTTAAAGAAATGCTGTGCTGTCTAACGCCATGCTAACGCCACGAAAATTATCAGATTTGTGTCGCAGTTCTGAGAGAGGTTCCCTGTAAGCAAAGTAGATATGTGCCTTCGAAAAGAAAAATTGGTAAATTTCAGTCTGGGTGGGAATGGAACCCGGGCGTCTTGGGAACGAGACGAGTACGCTTGCCCGACGTCGAGGCGGCTCCGCGGTTCTGGTTGACTGAATGTGTGCCTAGTGCGTGCGTCGTTGGGCACGTGACGACGCAGCCAATGGGAAGAGGGTGACGTCATCTTGGTATTGTATCAGCTCAGCAGTAATTCAGAAGGCAGTAAGTGATATAAAAACTTTAATGAGGAGGAAGCATGGGTAATCAACGCGAACTAAAATAAACTACGCTGAATTAGGCTGAATTACGGTGAAGTACTGTGAATTGAAGCTAGAATAAATTAGAATATGGTTATAAGGTTACTCAAGGTGGAGTAAGATGAATTATGGTGAAGTGAATGAAAGTTATTTAAAGTTGAGTAAACCTAATTAGGATGGATTAAAGCTGGTACAAATTAGAGCAAGGTGGATTAAGGTAAAGTTGTGAAGTCAGAGTGAGGTGACTTAAGGCGAAGTAAAGTGAATAAAGGTGAATTAAAGCACATTCAGGTGCATTAAAGTGGTTAAAGTTGGACTTGACTTAGGTGATGGTCAATCTTTTTCTACGCAGCGCAGCTGTGATTGTTCTGACACATCGTGAACTAAATATTTCGGCCTACTGGACGGTTTCCCGGGAAACATTTCTGTTTATTGTTCATTGTTTGTTTGTTTATTGATATCTCAAGAGTCCTGATAGAGCATTACCCGAGGTGTGGTCACGTAAAAAGCTGGAATGATGATGACGACACCAGAAAGACGAGTCGGAACGCTAGGTGGCAGATCTAAAGCGCGCTGTGTAGCGGATGAGTGCAGTTTCCCTCGGAAGTCCATGCCACTCTCGGGCAGTTCAGATGAAGGATGACCGCAGGAAAGTAGTGGTGCGAGCTCGTGGAGGGATTACCGAGTGTGGATGGCCTGTTCGGCGAACACGATGAGCCAGCTGGATCAGCTGGCCGTCACGAGGTATGGAATAAAAAAAAAACCTGCGATAGAGGCGTAGCCAAGAGATGCGACGATGAGAGGCAAGAGGTGATAGGTCTAGTTTAGATTTTAGTGATGAAGTGCTATTGTGATATGGGTAATCTGAAAGAATAAATATGTTAGCACGGTTCTGAACAGATTCAAAGTTAGTGAGATTAGTTTGGTAAGGGTCATAAAAAGCACACGCGTATTCAAGTTTTGGTTGCACGATCGTTTTACAGGCAAGTGATATGACGGGTGGCTGTGCCATAAGAGATTACGGCAAAGATAACTAAGAATTTTGTTAGATGAATAATTTATGTGGCTTGCATGATTTGTCCAAGACAAATCTTTGGAGAGGTGACTTCCTAACTACTTGAAGCAGTCGGTAGTAGATGCAGTAACGCTATTAATCTTGTAGGCAGAGGGGATGTAGTTAGGTCAATGATGGAATCAAATGTGTACAGTCGTTCTAATGTTCAGGGACATGAGGCATGTAGCACCGAAGTCTCGAATATGAGCGATATCCTCCTGAATGGAAGAGACGTCAACGACGTCAACAGGACACAATCATAAAAGAAAAGACGCATTACCGAGGTTACAGTGAATGGCAGGTCATTAATGTAGATAAAGATAGGAGCGGCCCAAAAACAGTGCCCCTTAGATGCACCAGACAGAAGGGAGGAAACAGAAGATGGGGGTGGATGTTTAGGCGGGATAATTTGAGGAAAAGACGAGAATGTGGAATCTTGTCGAAAGTTTTTTCGAAATACAAAAACAATGCGTCAGTTGGAAAGTTACAGTAGATGTTTAAACGAATACCATCAATAAATAAATTTAGTTGCGTTTCACATGAGTGATCTTTTCGAAAGCCATGTTGAGTTGGGTGAAAGAACTTTACTGAAGTTAGGAAGTCAGCAACATTAGAGTAGATGACGTGTTCCATGTTTTGGAGCATAAGCTGGTGAGTGAAATGAGACGGTCGTTACCTCCTGCGGAAGACTGATCACCTTTCTTGAAGACTGGAATAACCTTCCCGATTTTCCAGTCTCTTGGAACGGTGCCTCTGTCAAGTGATTGCTGGAAATGATATAGAGGAACGAACTGCACGCATACTTCGTATGTTTTAACACTTTGGCACGATTACCATCTATCCCACATGATCATGAACACCTCATGCCATCTCTATAACCTTAGCATTGCCTTCTGACTTAAAATTAATACCTTCCATTGGTAGAAAATCCAAGAATGGTAAATCTGGAAACTCAAAGGCAGCTTCTTTTTGTAAACATTGAACAAAATGCAAGATTCAAGGCATCAAGAACATCTGTGTCAGAAATGGACGGGCCACGGTTCACACATAGAGAAATAGAGCTATTATTTTCAGGATTTCTTGCTTTCCAAAAACGCCGCGGTTTAGGGTGCAGCATGTTTGGGATGGTAGTAGAAAAATTATCATGTTTTGCATGTGCTTTTAATGAGATGTATTGTTTAGTGGTTGGGCTGCTGAGCACGAGGTCGCGGGATCGAATCTCGGCCACGGCGGCCGCATTTAAATGAGGGCGAAATGCGAAAACACCCGGTACTTAGATTTAGGTGCACGTTATAGAACCTCAGGTGGTCAAAATTTCCGGAGTCCTCCACTACGGCGTGCCTCATAATCAGAAAGTGGTTTTGGCACGTAAAACCCCATAATTTTAATTCTTTATTGGCTTCGTTACATTTTTTCCAGGCAGAAGGAAAATCTTAAGGTTTGGCTATGCGAAATAATAGTTTTTTCATATTGTTTAGGGCTTTAAAGTAGTGTTGTACCAGGGGGAACGCGCTCTTTCATTTATCGTGATAGTCGGAATGTAAAGACTTATTAACCGCAGCATTTCTGTTTTCAAAAGCGCCCAGTTATTCTCGCTCGACTGCTGCTGGTACGTAAGGGCAAGTTCCTTGTGAAAGACAGAGTTCACGAGCAATACTTGAATAATCGGCTTTAACATATAGCGTTAGTGCTTTCTTTGATATTTTACATATGAATATACTGCATGGAAACGCAGCATGCATGACGGTGTGATCACTAAGACCATTGACGTACGTAAGGGGAGGCATCTTATCGGGGTGTGACGTCAAGACGAGGTCTAGGATATTTGATAAGTTTTGAGTTATTCGTGTAGGTTTAGTAACCAGATGCGAGAGGCTGAAGAGCAAGCAAGTGTTTATAAATTCGCTAGCCATGTTTTGTTGTGTTAGTCATGACGCAACATTAGTCCAATCTATAGTTGGATAGTTGAAGCCCCCGACTAACAAGATAGGGGTGTTAGGATAAGTTGTTGTAACAACGCATAGTGAAAAAATGAAAGAAAGGAGCTATCAGTACTGGGTGGATGATAACAGCCGATGAGCTTGCGCTGTGAAGTGGCGTGGCAGCACGTCCAAATTATTTCTAGAGGCGTTCTTATATTTACAGAAGAGCACTTAAGTTGGCGATGGGTACCAATAGCCACACCGCCACCACGGATTCCATCGCACCTGTCTTTGCGAAAAATGTCAAAGTCTGATAGATCAGGAAGGATTTCACAATCAAGTATTGTGGAATTTAACCATGTTTACGTTAGTACTACAATGTTCCTCGACGACGACGAAATGAGGCTGCATAACGAATTCCACTTAGGTATCAGGCTGAGGATGTTAGTGTAGAGCAGTGATAGATCGTGCTTAATACGTGGCTTTTGCATTTGCTGCTACAGGATTGGCGTTCGACAACCGACTGTTTAACGTGATCGCAAACGTAGCTTTTCGGCCAGAGATGAGGTTGTAGTAACTGAGCTTAAGCGAAGATTGCTGCGCTTTTCCAAATTTTATTAGAAGTTTTCTGGCCAGGCGAGTTCCCGGGGAGAAATCTTCGCTTATGCCGTATTCGGTACCCTTCAGCTTACCGCTTGAGAAACGGATGACTTCCTTATCTTGAAAGTGGGTGAATTTGAGCATTGTTGGCGTCCGTTCTCCCTCCTGAAAAGTTCCGAGTCTGTGGGCATGTTCTACATCATGACTTAGAATATTATACCCAGGCTTTTGTGGCAGTGCTCAATTATCAATTGCCCAGAAACACGTCATGACTCATTTCGCGCATCTCTGAGCCCGTAAACAAACTAGTTACATCTTCGCGATCTGTTTTCCATCTCGTTAATGCGGTCAGTCAGCCCGGTTACTTGAGCAGGGCTGCTATTAGTGACACTTGCTATATTATTTGTTTCTGACTGTACATTTGAAAGTGCCAATAAGTCGGATTCAATCTCGCTCAACTCTGTGCCGAAGTTGCTGAACGTTTTTTCATGATCAGCAAGGGTTGACCTAACTGAATTTAACTGCTCGAGCATGGCCGATTACCCAATTTGCCACGCCTTCAGAACATCAAGCATATCAGCAGGAAATATGCTTGGATAATTTCTAGGTGCGGGATTAGTCTCAGTATCACTTCCTAAAAAAGTAATTTCAGTAGCATTTTCTTGCCATATACCAGGTGTTCTTTTTCAGAACCTCTAAATATGATTAAGAACGCTGATAGTTGGACGCAATGTATTTTACTCGTATGAAGTGGGGAAGTAAACATACGCAAGTGGAAAAATTATTTCAGCTCAAGGTTCTGCTCTTTGGAATATTCAACCCGCCCGACACCCACTATCACGCGGCTCCTCCCGCTGTAGAAAGTTTCCCGGTGTGAACGCGCCATTAGTGTTCTTAGGAACGCAAAGCTCGGTTTCCTGTAACATTACCGGAAGATGTACACGTAATGCCCGGTGAAACTCATCGAGTGTGGCAGCAGTATCACGGAAGCGTAGAAAGCCGGCGATCACTCAAGCATCGGAGTGTTTGTTGAAACCATAAAGCTAGGGAACATCCTTTACACTGAATGTCGCGGAGGAAGCGGGACATTTAGACCAAGAAAAAGGTTTCGCGAGGTCGAGATCAAGAGGAAGAACGTGTAACATGCCACGTCTCTCCGCACAGGATGATGACACGTCTGCTTGCGCCGCCATTTTGTGTCGCAACGCGTAAAGGTGCGCTATGAGGGACAGCGCGATTTTAGGCTTTGCGCTCGCTGGCAGTACAAGAAATTCAAATTTTCGCAGTTTGTATCGTGACGTGTATTGCAATTTTCACATCTCACCGTAAAAATGGAGGTTGAACGCTTACAGTAAAATGACTTGTAAATGCAAATGATGAAGTGCAGTAAAATGAGTAAAACAGTACTAGAATGAGTTTCGATCCCAGGAGATAACTACTCGTTTTTGCCGCAGTTTCGCTTACGCTAACAAATTTGTTTCAAACACAAAGTATACGCATATGGTGTTGACTAAAGCTTTTAGAAGTTCTTCAAAAAGATTGACGCAACTTTGGACTTTAAAACTTTAGCTGCGTCATGCATGGAAAGATAGGACAAAACAAGGTGAATAAATACGGCAGCGTTACAAATAGCTGAAGGTTACTGTATTCACCGAGATACAAATCATGCATGTGAAAGGTAAGAATGATTAAATGCACTGGTTCGGTAACAGTCTTACATAAGGAGAGACATACTACGCGAGTGTCAAAAAGCAAGCTGGAGGTCGCGGTTTTCGGTCACGGCCGTGGCTACCGAAATTCAAACAACGCAAAATGCAAGAACCTTCATAGACATAGATTTAGGTGCACGTTAAGGAACCCCAGATGGTCAAAATTATTTGCAAGTCCCTCACTACGCCAATAATCAGACCGTGGTTTTGGCTCGTAAAACCACAGAATATATTCTTTTTAATAAGTAAAAAGCAGAAGCACTATACCTATACTGCCTAAATATGTTGCTGAAAAACACATTTGCCTTATTTCTATATGCAACACCCCATAATCAGCGAAGCAATCTCAGAAAGAGAATCATAGCGACAAATCCTACTAAAAGAAAACGGATGTTTACTGCCAAAATATGCGGCGTGACCATTTTTAAGGCTACTGAAATTTAAAAAAATCACCTGTTGCGGATAACACAATTCTAGTCACTCAGATGGATTTACGCAAACAGGCGGACAAAACTTGCACGAGAAATCAATACACATATTCAATTATTTAAAAATGCCTAATTCACGTCCTAATTAATTACTTTACGGCACATATTGGAATTTACGAACTGTTGCTGCTGTGATTCCAAGGCGCATTCACTTCGAATGAATTTCTAACCCGCCGTGATTGCTCAGTGGCTGTGGTGTTGGGCTGCTGAGCACGAGGTCGCGGAATCGAATCGCGGCCACGGCGGCCGCATTTTGATGGGAGCGAAATGCGAAAACGCCCGGGTACTTAGATTTAGGTGCACGTCAAAGAACCCCAGGTGGTCGAAATTTCCGGAGTACTCCACTACAGCGTGCCTCATAATCAGAAAGTAGTTTTGGCACGTAAAACCCCATAATTTAATTTTTCGAATGGATTTCTAGAATGACGCCAGATCGGATAGGCACGTCATCAAACTGACCGTAGAAATGCACTGCTGTTCCACTTACTTTTAAAACAAAATTCGCTTTGATGCGTTGAATCACAAGAGTAACTGGGACGCCCTCTTATTTCTTCCCAAACTACGGGAAATATCCCGAAACTGGTATCATCCTGGACATTCATTTCAAGTGGATACGTTTTGCAATCTCACCAGCTACAATTCGCAAATTGCAATATGTGCCACAAAATGAATAATTGTGAACTTACTTAGATTATTTTACTGCACTAATGTGCTAACTTAGGCTGGTTGGTACATGTCTGAAGAAAAGAAGTAACAATTTTAATATTTGAATACCTGTTTTGATTTTTTATACTCTTATTGCCCGCCTCTTCGAATATGCCAGTTCAAGGACAAGAAGTGCGCTATCGGCCTCAGCTGATTTTTTTTAAATTTCGGAAGCTGTCACTTCAGTAAAAGCAGAAGAAGACAACGAAAACCAAAATGTAGTTCAAGGCAGCTCACCAACACATTCACGCTCTCTGAAGCCATAGGAGACCATGCGCACAAACAAGAGAGCACAGACAAAGCAAAGCTCAAGTTTGACGTAGTAGTTCTGCGGAAACCCGCAAGGTGGAGAGAAGTAATTGATAAAGGGAAAATCAGACATCCACCTGTTCGTAGCAATTGCTACAAAGGAAACCCATACGGGTTCCTCGAAAGAAAAGCCTCAGAGTTGAAGAAAAATTCGTCCTGGTCCAGGACTCGAACCCGGGACCACCGCCTTTCCGGGGCAGCCGCTCTACCATCTGAGCTAACCAGGCGGCTAGCAGATGGCAGGGCGACGTCGAATTTGTCGACAACACACGAAGCAAAGGCAAGTGTTTGACGTAGTAGTTCTGCGGAAACCCGCAAGGTGGAGAGAAGTAATTGATAAAGGGAAAATCAGACATCCACCTGTTCGTAGCAATTGCTACAAAGGAAACCCCTACGGGTTCCTCGAAAGAAAAGCCTCAGAATTGAAGAAAAATTCGTCCTGGTCCAGGACTCGAACCCGGGATCACCGCCTTTCCGGGGCAGCCGCTCTACCATCTGAGCTAACCAGGCGGCTAGCAGATGGCAGGGCGAAGTCGAATTTGTCGACAACACACGAAGCAAAGGCAAGTGTTTGACGTAGTAGTTCTGCGGAAACCCGCAAGGTGGAGAGAAGTAATTGATAAAGGGAAAATCAGACATCCACTTGTTCGTAGCAATTGCTACAAAGGAAACCCCTACGGGTTCCTCGAAAGAAAAGCCTCAGAATTGAAGAAAAATTCGTCCTGGTCCAGGACTCGAACCCGGGATCACCGCCTTTCCGGGGCAGCCGCTCTACCATCTGAGCTAACCAGGCGGCTAGCAGATGGCAGGGCGAAGTCGAATTTGTCGACAACACACGAAGCAAAGGCAAGTGTTTGAGGTAGTAGTTCTGCGGAAACTTGCAAGGTTTCCTTTGTAGCAATTGCTACGAACAGGTGGATGTCTGATTTTCCCTTTATCAATTACTTCTCTCCACCTTGCGGGTTTCCGCAGAACTACTACGTCAAACACTTGCCTTTGCTTCGTGTGTTGTCGACAAATTCGACTTCGCCCTGCCATCTGCTAGCCGCCTGGTTGGCTCAGATGGTGGAGCGGCTGCCCCGGAAAGGCGGTGGTCCCGGGTTCGAGTCCTGGACCAGGACGAATTTTTCTTCGACTCTGAGGCTTTTCTTTCGAGGAACCCGTATGGGTTTCCTTTGTAGCAATTGCTACGAACAGGTGGATGTCTGATTTTCCCTTTATCAAAGCTCAAGTTTATATGCCTAATATGGACATCAGAACAAATCAGTTCAAATATACACCTACGGTGGTTTCACTTCCAAATTCGATCTCACCCTTTACATATGACTGATAAAACCACTACAGATGCTGAGCTTCAATAAGACAACGCTCCCCGACAACATTTTCCTATCATTTGGACGATCAGTGCAAGGGATTGTTGGAAATGTCACGGTGAGTATGAGCAGGCTTCTCGTCAGGTTTTCTTTTGTCAGATTTTCTGTTCTCTTTTCTTTTCTCAGGTTTTCGTTTCTCAGATTTTCTGGTCCACTAGAGAGCAAACGTCTTGTGCAGCAGAAAACTTCCTGAAGACCGTCTCCCACGAAGACACAAATTTAAGAATCATCGCTCGGATTCGGCATTCGGGATCGCTGCCAAATGTAAGACATGGGTGTGATTTATACGTTAAGACGGTACACAAAGGTGCGCCGCAAAAGGACATAACGGAGTGCTTTTGCGATAAAATTGCCAAGCTCCTTTCAACCAATGTCGCGAACCGGAAAAATGAACTTGGTGATCACGTGCGCAGCATCGTTGATATAAGCACCAGGCAATACGACCGTGCCGCGCGAAATAATTCACGTACACGTACGGCCGCTTCAACAGAAGCAGCGTGTGAGACCGTGCTAGTTGCTATTCCATTGCTGAAGTGGCTTTCGCAAAAGTAGACACGGGGCACAAAAGGGCGACAAGGGCGAACGCGCCGCTTGTCCTTGTCGCCCTTTTGTGCCCCGCGTCTACTTTTGCGCTAGGCACTTCAGCTTCAACAGCTCCGACACAATATGGTGGCGGTGCGGTGCGGACTTCGCCAAAGGGCGTCGCCACACCGAACGGCGGAGGGGGCGCTGACATCGAGGCGCGCTAGTTTAACCCACACCCACCAGAGCTAACGCGCTAAGCATTTGCGTCGCATAATCGTGACATTCCTTTAAGTTTATTTCAGCAATTATACCAGAGCTAACGCGCTAAGCATTTGCGTCGCATAATCGTGACATTCCTTTAAGTTTATTTCAGCAATTATGCGAAAATGTCCTTTATTTAAGCTTAGTATTGACTTACTGAAGTTTTAACGCGATAGCGTTAAGGAGCTCGTGTCGCAGAAAAGCCGGTGTCGTCGGCGTCGGTGTCGGTGTCGGCGTCCGCGGCGTTGGCCGTGAGCGATAAATCACGGCAGGCACTTCATAAATAAAAAGCAACTTCCAAGATGGGCTGGGTGGGAATCGAACCAGGGTCTCCGGAGTCTGAGACGGAGACGTTACCACTGAGCCACGAGTTCGATGCTTCAAAGTGGTACAAAAGCGCCTCTAGTGAACGCGGTGTTGCCTTAGATACGCGGTGTTTCTAAGGCTCAGGCGTGCGTCGCTTGCTCAGCGCACATTTCGTTGTCGCGCCGAACGCTGCGTTGCTCGACGCTCACCGCGTCCGATGCGGGGCGCGTAGTCGCTGCGCCGTAGCCCATTGTCTTACACCCCTTGGCGGGTCGACGGGAACGCTGTCGCGTTCCACTCTTGAAGGCGAAGCTTAAGCGTCCTCCAATTTTTATTCCTTAAATGTAAAGAAGCTGTGTAATACGGCTGCTAATAGGTTCTTCAGATTATTTCGCTTTTTGTTGTTTTTTGCGTATATTTATTTTTTGGTTGCTTGTTTTCATTTAGCCCCTTGACGCAGCTCTACGCGCATAATCGCACAGTTCGCGTTGGTTGTTGGCGCAGAGCGATGCATTTTGATGACCGAAGTTTTTTTTTTTTTTTTTGCAGCTTCCACGGCGTTGCACGCTAAGCATGAAGCGGAGTAGTGGGGAAGCGGTGGTTGTTAACGCGTCCAGCTCATCCTTTAAACCTCTCTTTGGCATTTATTCAAATGTATTTCTTACGTTTGAAGAGTGCATGTTGCAGGACCCGTTAAGCGATAACTGCTTGGATAGACGAAGCAGAATAGAAGATAACCGTGGCATCTGCATTTTTTCTCTGCCTCAAAGCTTAGTTCAATTGTTTCTTAAAATTAGGTCGTTTCGAAGCTTAGACTTTGCGTTTCTCTCGCGCCGTAAAACGCAGGGAGACAAGTGGGCAAGAGTGTTGTTTCACGGTGTCCTCAACGAGGCTCACTTGAGGGGCGTCCGTGCGAACAGCTCGTCGAGGCTGAGGCGCCTGACGTGGACGTTGTTCATGTCCAGCAGTGCCTCTAGCGTCCGGCACTGATCGGCGGCCACCCCTGCCCCTCCTCCGTCGCTTCTGCCGTTGCCGCCATCTCTGTCGGGACCGTCCAGGAAGAGTACGACCCACATTCCTGGGTGGTGACGGGCGGCCGATTCGACGGCGCACGCTTCACCGATGTCCAGGCACTTCTGTGTCCAGGCGCCGGCGAAGAAGATGCTGCCGTCCAACTCGGCTGCACGGAGGACGCATGGATTAATCCGTGACACCAAAGGGTGAGGCTCTTTTGTTAATTTATATCCATCAGTGTGCCAGTCGCAATGCATGTCCCCAACCACGCCCCGATGGCCCACTGACTACGACGTTAAACTGCTAAGCTGGAGGTTGGGGCTTCGAAACCGGCAGAGGCAGCCGCATTTTGGGGGGACGAAATGCAAAAGAACCCGTTGGCTTAGATTTAGGTGTACATTAAAGAAAACACCAGATGATCAAATTAATCAACAATCTCCCACTGCCACGTGCCTCATAATCATATCACGATTGTGGAAAGTAAATCCCTGTTCCCTTTTTTGTTGTTAAATTCCGCCCCTCTGAGCCTAATTCTGAGCGGCTGACTGACATGGATTATTTGAGGCCGACCTGTCAGCCTTTCGCTGATAACGAACCTTTCTCCATATCTCTGTAGTCAATACTTGATATGGCGCCTTCTTCAGACATTGCTGTGATATATGAAATTGGAATCCGACTTTTCTGACAGCATCACTTGATGGTCTATTTAATCATTCCTTCTTGTCTCTACTGTCTCTTCCATCCCTGCTCTTTCTGGACTTTT